>NC_056541.1:21978512-22604762 GCF_910596095.1 Thunnus maccoyii
ATAAGGCCCCAGGTTAAACCTTACTTTGTCACACCAAATCACTCATGCTGGTCTGAAAGGAAGATGTTAGTTTGATCTGTGAATGCCATATCAAGGATATTGTGAGCATATACATTGTTGAGAATGAAATCTTTCATGGTGAATCAAAGTTGTTCCAAAAGCTAACACACATAGAAAATGTAACTTCTTTATTCATGTACTACTAACGGGAAACAACAGGTGTATAATAATCTCTCACACTTATGGTTTTATGTGATGCTATTATGGAGTGTGAATCTTAAACTTCTCAATTCCTTGTCCCCTCCTCTGTATCTCTGATTGGTGGATGAAACCACATCAATTGCACTCCATTAAAGAGTGCCCACTAACGCGTGACTGCAGGGCGGCCTTTATAACATCATGAGCCTGGGGAAATGGGAGAGCCAGCGAGCATCATTCCATTACCTGCTGAAATGGATGCCCCTGTATCTCCTCCTTGATTAGCTTTGTCTCGAATAACAATGATAGCTTTAAGTGTGTCTAATTGAGGCCGGGCTCACCCGCCCCCTCTGTGTGAAAGTGCTTACTCATTTTGTCTGTCCTTTTAATAATTACATTATCATTTTACACCCCTGCCGGTTCCTTGGGAAGTGGGCTGGCGCTTGTGTTGAAGTGAAAGCTCATTATTGGAGCTGAATTATGTGCAGTTTATTGATCCCCATGGTGGATTATGGTGCTCTAAGTTAGTCTAGACAGAATAGTTAGCCAGATGACAGAGAGGAAACATAGAGGCCCCAGGGGAAAGATCCCTGGGCTCAGTTAGCAATTAATGCCTGCCAGGTAATGGAATTTAAGTTTACACTAAATCCACCAATGCCTTGACATTTGAAGTGCCGTATAAAAAAACATTAGCCTAATGAGACGGTCGAGACCAAGGGAGGCATTCTTTTACACACTGTTTCTCTTAGACCTTTCTCTTTCCTTCTTCATTTTCTAATTTCATTTTATAGGAGACTACAAATGCCATTCTATCACTACCCCATTCTAATGCTCTAATCACTTAACACTAAAACTTCACACTGGAAAAGTATAGTGTATAGTGATGCTTTTCAGATTTGTGTTTCGTTTCTTGATAGCCCTGGAGCAAGTTTGATTGATAGGCTTTAGTTGGGTCCATTTTCCAGACAGGCTTTGCTAATCTCCATCGTAGGCTGGGTGAGGTTGTTTGTGTGATAAAGCGCACAATGAGTGGGGGAAAGGCCAAAGTGCTGAGTAAGAAGCCAACCAGGACATTCATCTCTATAAAGCCAAGGGTCCGTTTTAAAGCCATCTATCATTATCTTGATGAACACGCCACATTACCAACAGCATTGCCTCCCTGCTATCCATGGCCAGCAGCTGTTTGTCCTTCAGTGGACTCATGAGAACTTCAGTCACATGTAGAGGGGTGGAGTGTGTGTTTTTACACCAGGGTTAGGGCTGGGTACCATTTGAAAATGACAAGAAAACAAAGTCTTGTTTTAACACAAAGCAGTTCTTTTTTGATCTATTACTTTAGGGAAATTTCAATAAATCATTTTTTTTAAATTTAATAAATGAAGCCAAAGTTCTCAAATGTTAAATATCTTAAAACAAGAACCACCTAAAGAAAATGGTCTAAGAGACTGTAGGCCATTTTTTAAAAATTAAATTGGAAACTTTCTGATTGAAGAGTAAGATCACAAATCTGACCAGACAGTCAACTTGACAGTTTTCAATAATTGGTGCTACAGGCACATTTGGTTGGTATCACAAAAGTTCTGAGGTTCACTATCCGGTCCAAGTGTGGGTGAAAAGAGAGTTGGACATTTACTTTTATACAAAGTGGATTTACCTTTTGATAAAATCCCTCTTCTCCCCCTTTTCAACTGAAAAAGAAAATGTCTTCACTTATATGTGTTGGGGTTTCAGACACACACAGACACTTACATACACGTTATTGGGGCAGGCTGCCAGTTCAAAGGACGGCCTTAATGAAAAATACTGGATAGTCGGGCAGTGTGCTGCACCTGTTAAAGCAGCCTTGTACATCCTGGGAGTGAGACAGGGAGCCAACAACTTTACCCCATAATGAGGCCAATATCTAGCTCAAAGCCTTTCTGTGCCTTTTGTGTGGTTTACCGTGTCCTTGGCTCATAAGCCTTGATAATGTTGGTAAATACATACAGGGGCATGGATAAACTGGGCTGTAATCCACCCTACCTCTAGATGGAAGAGGAAGAGAGCAATGTGGGGGGAGAGAGCGGGGAGAGGAGAAGAGAAGAGAAAGAAGCAGCTGATTATACTGGTTTTACTGCTCCTCTGCCGACCTAGAAAAACACAGCAGCCCTGACCTTGCATAGCAGAGCCCTTATATATCTAATGATCTCTGAGTACCTTAATGATACAATGTGTTCTCTCTCCCACTCTTTCCCTCCATTTTGCCTATCCTTCTTTCATGCTGTTCTCTCCCTATTCTCTCTCTTTTAGCACAAGCTTGTGCACACGCATGCTAGTCCACACACACACACACACACACACACACACACACACACAAAGTACACAGCCTTGAAAAACCCAGTCAGCAGTTTGGGCTAGGAGTCTAGCAAATGAGCTGTCCTATTGAAATAGAAAGGAGAGTTCTCTGTGCGGCAGAAAATGCTGCTATGGCAAGCCTTACAGAAGAGGGACAGAGGGGAAATTATATGTTGGGACAAAGAAACATGAGAATGCCCTTTCACTACAAATGTACCAATTTATAGTACATTTAGACGGAGCAGATTACATGCATTTCTTCCATACTTTATTACTCTTCTACCTTTTTTTCTTAACCTCCCCTACATCTTATTTCATTATCATTCTTAAATACCACTAAGTGCTGCTAAGTGCTGTAAGATTGACAAAAATGTCCAACTCAAAAAATTTATTTTTCTCATGGATTCAGTGTTCCTCCTTTTCCTCCTAGGTACTCCATTGGTGTGAATATTCTCAGTGTGGTTGGACTCCTGCAGTTTGATGGCGGCTCAGCTTTATTGCATCAAAGATGTCTAACCAACCATAGTACCTTCCTACATTTTTAAAGCCGGGTGCTGATTACTGTGTAATAGTCTCTTATCCCCATAAGAGGAGTGTATTTTTAGACGTGGTGGATCTTAGACTCACTGATCAAGTAGCATCATACATCATAATCTGCAACTTTATACAGCTGTTGCAGATGAAACAAACATTTCTTAAGTCTTAAAGCTGTTACCTTCCCCGCCCATTTTGTCCCCGCTTCCAATGGCTTAAGTCATTCATTCTTGCCATTTAATTCCCTCTCTTTAACCACTTATGGCATAAACCTCAATTTGGTCCTGGTATTCACCCCTCTAGCTCTGTCCGCCCAATTAAGATTCCATTCTGCTCTGAATGGGAATGTTAAGATGGAGGGTTATCACTGGGCTTCTGTAGGCTCACCCAATGAAACACCTATAGTGACCTCTCTGATTTACCCAATAGGGGTCCCTTCCTCCCCCGATATCCCTCTCCCCCTCATGACCATCTCGTTGTGTGGTCTCCTCTCTTCAGTTCTCTCATTACTCTTTGCGTGAAGGCCTGGGTGATGGGTGGCAGGGGAGGAGCGGGGTGCTTGCGGAGGAGGGCTTCTGTCCCCGGATGAGTGAGTGTGGATAAGAAGTTGTTTGAATTCATAATTGTGCTCTTGTGAAGAAGGAGATTTGTAAAGCAAGGCTGGGTTCATTGTGTGGCTGTGCAAGTCCGGTGGAGGGTGCGAGCCGCTCAAAGCTAATGTAATCTACGCTATTAGAGAGGGTTAATTAGCTGCTGAACTGGAGCCTGAAGAGCATGCAGAGAAGGGTAGACACAGGGAGTGAGACAGAGCGAGAAGGAGGGCGGGCAGTAGGGATAGAGAGGTCTTCAGGGAGTCATTAGAGACTGCTTGTTGTAATACAGCCACACAGTCAATAAGGCTACTCCTCTGAGGAGTAGAAGAAAGGCAACGAAAGAAATGGAGGGAAAGGGAGTCTCACGCCATGAAAAATGGCGTGAAACTCCCCAACATGTGTCCAGCTCTGCCACTGGACACATGTTGGGAAACCTGAGATGACTTTGGTGGCTTCATTTTTCATCAGCTACAATGAAAAGGCTATTTTAGTAATAATTTCACCTGTTATCCTTGGAAATATACATCTTATAATACAGTACCACCACTTTTCACACTGTAAAACATAATTTGATAATCATGGACTTAAACATTTTTTACTTTTGAAAACAATCCCAAATATACATGAAATGTCTTGACTTGTAGGGAATGATCTTCTTGAATCTTTATTTGTTTTCTCTGGATCACTCATTGCATCATCATGAAGTCTGCCTTCCTGTTAGCACTGACCCTGTGAACTACAGTATTAGACCACATCAAACTAGGTGTGAAACCAAGAACTTTATTCACTACAGTGATTTCCTTCATATACCTTCATGTGTTGTTAATTCTCCCTTTCAGAGCAAATTGCACTAGATAGAAAATAAAATCACAATTCAAGTCCAAATTCCAAAGTACTGATCTAATTGAGGATTTTATAATAGATTTCAATGAAAATACCATAATCAATCCTAAAAAAATACAATAGTTAATCCTAAGCACATCCATACTGTAGGCCTTCTCACACAGAGTGAAAAAGATGTTGAATAGCTTTACAACATAACATAGAATACTGATATGAAAGAAAATTACTTCAGTTACACACCAGACATTATAACACAATTATATGGTTAAGATTTGATGGTTACCCATGAAATGACTCAAAATAGCAACCAGTTCTCAGATGATCTTTTCGAATGTGCTGTGGTTTGTGACGATTCTACAACTTAAGGTCAGTGTGGTTGTGAAAGAACTTCCCTCTAGCACATATGTCTCATATTCTACTTTACACAGTAGTTGTCAACCTTTTGAATACCGTGGTACACTTAAACGAAATTTACTAATTCCGAGATACTCTCAAGCATTGCTTTCTTGAAAATGGTATGAAATGCTACGCCTATATCATCACAAACATCTCTTTGAATAGTAAAATCAAAATGACATATTTTCTCTACTTTGTTTTTGAACCTGCCTTCTATCACCTTGTGTATGTTAATAGTTTGTAATATACAAGGTCTACATAACTCTCTGCTCAAAGTGTTATTTATTTTTCATTATTTCATGCAGGTGGAAATTCTAGGCTTGAAGTAGCTCTAGTGAAGCTCTGCTGGCCTCCTGCTAGCAGTCTATTTGTATTTATCACAGTGTCCTCTAGTAGTCCATCCTATGCTGCCATGGGTCTCTTGTCGCTCTGAGCAAAACTTCACTTAAGATGGGTAGTTAGTGGCTGTTCCCATGGCATTTTAATGCAGATTAATTACTTTCCCTGGCCCAAGCAATCCATTTTTATTTGTTCGTGGATGTTTTTAGCTTTTTCTTGACCTTGGGGTGAAGAAAGAGAGAAAGGAAAGAGAGAGAGGAAGAAAAAAAGCCCTCCACAGTAGACTTATACCCTCAATTTAATAGCAGAGTGAGGTGTTTCTCCAGCATCATCAGATCAATGGAGAGTAAATAGCCCACACTTCTTGTTTCACAGTGCAGTATTGATCTTTTCCTCAGCCTCGGCTTCCCTTTCCCCAGCATCTCGTGTCTTTCAACCCCTGGGACTGTGCTGATTGCCATAGATTGGACAAGCTAACAAGCGCATGATGAGGAACCAGGCTTTCTTTTCTTCTCATAGGCTGTTTCATTTTTTCTTTGTGGCACTGGCATGAACACACACACAGACAGACAGACATACACACAGGGACTTAAAAACATCAGATCTACACAGCTCAGTGCCATAAAGGAGTATGCTTTTTCTTTCGTGTTCCCTCTGTTCACGTTGTTCTGTCTTCATCTTAGAGGATGTGCTGTAGCTGTGCCTGTCTTTGGGATGTTTGCCAGGCTGATGGAGTATACCAACTTAACTACAGAGCAACTCAGAGATACAGTGTGTTTCTTCACCTCACTGGGAACTTTATTTTTTTCCAGCTGGCACCGCGTTTGTTCCAGAATCTTCCATCATCTCTGAAAATATCTCAAGTGGCCTGCGGAGAGCGACACACTCTGTTTGCGCTGGAGGACGGCAGTGTGGCGGCGTGTGGGTAAGTTCAATGTCAATGCAGTAGACAGTTTGCCGAAGTCCAGACTTGAGGGGGATAGGAGGAGAGATGAGGAGACAAACCCCTCCCCACACATCCCAACCCCCCTCATATTACTGCATAGGCAAATTAAGGTCAGGGGAAAGATCGCAGAGCTGCGTGTGTGGAGGGGTATGTTGACGAGAAATCATTGGGTATTCAAACTTTACTTTTTCTCTATGTGTGTGTGGTGGAGCATTTGTCTCCGTGTGTGCGCACACACATACACACTTAGGTTTGTGCGTCTCTCCGTTTCTGCTTTGCATGCATAGTTGTAATAAATCTTGTTGAGTGTGCGTAAGAGAGGTGCCTCTGCTGCCGTGTGGCTCAGGATCAATATGAAGTGTGTTTATTGAATCCAATAGTTGTTTGTGGAGAAGGGGAATAAACCAGCTGGAATAAGTGATCAGATGTGCTTTTAAGGCTCATTACCAGCCTGTTGGGCATATAGATCTGCTTTTTAAACAGCCCTCTGGATTGAACAAGTTCATGCTTGAACACAACCAACATGATATACTTGCATATTTTGTATTATTTATAATACTTACATATTATATTATATTATATTTCAGCATCAAACTTGATCATCTACTCAGTATTTCCAAGATTTATTTTTTTCTTCACAAACTTTAAATGACTTAATTGCAACCAGTTGTGTTTTTATTTAGCCACATAAATGTACATGTGTTATACTAAAATTCTATATATATGTATATATATATATATATTAATGTACAGAGAGAGAGAGCGAGATTTAGCCCATGTGGCACTACAGCATGTGATTAAAATGTAATTATGTAAAAACAATAAATTATAGAATCTTTTATGGTCTGATAATTTTAAAATCTGCTCAGATTAAGTGTTAAGAAAATCAATTTCAAAATCAAATTATTTTCTACAGTTTACTTCTAGTAGGGAACTGTATTACATCCATCATAACGGATAAATATATGTCTGACTTACATTTCACTGTGTACTAATGTACTATTAAAACACTATTGGCACAAACAAAAATGCATTCTAAACATATAGCAATGGATTAGTTGATTGCAGTGTTTGTACTTTTGAGTTGGAAGTAGTGAAATTCTCCTTGTCAGGTTGGGCATTTTCAGCCATTAAAACACTCGTAAACAGGTGTGTGCCAAAAACAAGCTCGCAGGCTAATACAAAAGATTGTGGAATAGAGTCACAAAGAGTTACAGCATGAAGAGACTGATGCATTCAACTCAAAAAGTAGAAAAATATTCAGCGGGTGGCCTGTGGTTCCATTACTTTGACTGACATTTTAATAATTATTTAAGTTTTCTCTGACAGCTTTAGTTTCTGTAATTCTAACACCACCCCAATATTTTCACTATAGTATTCAGTCCCAAAGGTGGTAATCCCAGTTACTTGTCCTTATTTCTGATCTTATCACCCCCAACTCCCCCATACCTCCAGCTGAACAGACACACATGCTAGCAAACACACACACACGTTATATCTCTCCCCCATACCTCCCTCTCTTCTTGGCTCTCTGTGTTTGCATGTAATATTTTAGGCGACTCTGGGAGGGATGACAGTTCTAACTAGGCCTATTAGGTACCCCTCAGGGTGCCCTCAGCACTGATTTGAGCACCATTAATTTTCTATTATGGAGTGCTAAAGATGTGCCCCTGCACAGTCATTCACCTGGCTTATTGAGTCTCACACACACCAATTGTGGACTTTTCCAGGGCAGTGTTGTTGAAGGTTTAGTGCGACCCCTCTGGGGAGCTAATTTATTATTTGCAGATATTGATCTGGCAGGGTAGGCCAGCCAAGCCGTGGCCGATGTTGACTCTGCTCTGGCCTGTGGCGACTTTAACTCTTTACAGACTGAAGCAGACACACACCAGATGGATGGTCAGTAGTTATTAGAACACAGCTATTTGTAGCTGTTTCAATTCTTTTGCTTGTTCAATGGTTCGTTTATTTAAATGGGGGAACTGATGGAAGCAATTTGCAATAAGGGAAGGATAGATTTTATCTTTCTGGATATAGACCTTGTTTTTTCTTTGCAAACAGACATGCTGTGTACGCACACACAGATACATACACACAGACTTGCACACACTGTCTGGCTTGTCCAAGGGAAATAAAATCACAGTTAAGAGGAAGGAAAACAAATTTAGAAGGTCAGACAAAACATTTATCAAGCTGTGTGTGTCTGGTGGGTAAATAACAGAGGGACAGTAAAGGGCATGACTCTGAAACCACCAGATAACCACAGCAGATCATCACACACAGTCTCGAGATTCACTGTCGAGAACAGATATTTCTCAGAGGGTTGCCTTCAGAGCATTTGCTAATATTCTTTCTCCTGTATTGCTGTTTTATTTTGAACATAAAACTGAGTTATTACAGCATACACCCATGTGACCAAAATGAAAGTTATCATGAAGAAATGAGAAAGAAAAGAGAGAAACTACAAAGACATCTTGACATCATGTGATTAAATGTAGAACTGGGCACAGTAGCAAGAAAAGCATTTACTCAACTTGAAATGTGGCGGTGACACAGACAATATGCTGCATTCAATGTCATTTTCCTTCAACTGTCCTAAACCTTTATATTCAACCTGCTTTTGTTTACCGATCTTGTTTTAAATCTTACAGTATTGATTGTAAAACTTATCTTTTTAAACAGTATCAAAGCATCTACAGTATATAATAACAGCAAATTGTAATTCTTTGAGAGAAGATAATTTCAAGCAGAAACAATCCTACTTAATCTTACGCCATGACGTAATAGAAAATAAACTGAGCCAGAAACCAGTCTTCTCAAAGAAATGTACAAGAGGAAATGTGAACATTATATTGAATAAAATATCCAGATGTGGTGTGTGTGTGTGTGTCTGAAGTAGGAGTTTGTCTATAGGGAGATTGCCTATGCTGTTGATGTCCTCATCCTGCACAAACACACATGCACACATACTGTATGTACCTGCTCTCTAGCACGGGTAGTAGTTAAACACACACACACAGCCACATTATGCCTAGGGACCAATAAGCTGCTTCCCACAGGCCTCCTCAAGGCCTTGCTACAACCTCAGACTCAGCTTGGCCCGTCCCAACCCTAATTGGTAT
Organism: Thunnus maccoyii; assembly: GCF_910596095.1. Classification (NCBI taxonomy): domain Eukaryota; kingdom Metazoa; phylum Chordata; class Actinopteri; order Scombriformes; family Scombridae; genus Thunnus; species Thunnus maccoyii. The sequence continues at coordinate 21,987,818 of NC_056541.1, forward strand.
TTAATGCTCTCACTGAACCTCAGAGGTCAAACAGCAGAGTGTGTGTGTGTGTGTGTGTGTGTGTGTGTGTGTGTGTGTGTTAGTGTTTGTGTAAGGGTGCTGAGCCAAGCACGTCACTGGAGGTATTACCAAGAAATGACAAAGAGGAAAGCTACATGTTAGAGCCATTTTTGGTGTTGGTTGCCAATTTATTTATTGAGGTGATGTAAATCTTTTCTTTTGACTTATGAATAGATGTCAGCTTAATATTTTTGAACAGTTATTTTTGGATTTATTTTGATTAATCAGATGATGATAATCAGCTGTGGTAGAAGGAAGAGGTTGGACTGAGTCTACCCTTCTTCAGCAAACATGTAGGAAATGTGTGTAGAATGGGGCATTGGTACAGTCCTTGACCTCATATTAGACTTAGAAATATTTTTTGTTTTGTTTGTTAAAAGTGAGAATAAATGAGCCAAATAAGGGCAACATAATTGGCGTCTGCAGTGTTGTGATTTGCACTGTTTAACATGTGAGTCAAGAAGTGGAGCCCTGTTAAGGTGGCACAGTTTAAAAAAAGTTAAGAAAGAACTGGCCATGACACTACAGATTGCACAACTGTTGGGGTGTGATGACCGCTGGGTAGCCTGAATAGAGGATGAGTGATGATAGATGTCCAGAGACGAATTATGGAGAATAATAGACCACCATTTTCCTCTATACTGGTTGTTATGATAGCATTTTGCCTGATCTTTATGGCCTCGGACATAAAATAAAGGTCAGGAAATTTCCCAGGGATGAAGTGCCTCCAACCAATCCAAATTTGTCCCTACTACCTCTGTAAAGACGATTTCATGGTTGACAAGCGTGTCTCTTGTTGAATTTGGCGTAACCTCAGAAGTTGGCCCATATTCATCTTCCATATTCATGTGAGTCAATAAAACAGAGGTGGAGGTCAGAGAGAAGACATCAGACGCTGATGAGGAAACATGGTGGAGTGGATTTTCCACTGTTTTGCTGCATGGTTTCTGCTAATGCTGTTTTGAAAGAGTGGGCAGTCCGCCCGTGGAGTCCTGATGGGGAGAAAGACAGAGGGAGGAAGCCACCTTACGCCCCCTTTGTCTCGTTCCATGCCACTTCCAAAACTCAATTGTCTGCCTTCTGCCAGAGACCACAGTCTGTGGAGACACTCCTTGCAGCTGTCTACACTCAGGGAGAGAGTAGGAAAGAAAAAAGAAAAGATGACAAATAAGTATGGAAGGGGCAGATAATAGGTGAAATGTCAACAAAAAAGATATTACCCATCTTTACGTACTTTGTATTTCATGTGAATGATCAGTCTGCTATCAAGACGGCAGAAATGAGGATTGGTTTCTTTTTATGTGGTGTACTGTATGTAATTATCAGGCTTGATCTGCTCTCAGTTATACAGTAGCAGATAAGTCCAACATCTGGACTGGTCCAGACTCATTGAATATGAAGAGGCACGCCTTGATTGAACATAAAGAAAGTGTGGAATTTTACATCTAGCTTTGTTTACTAAAAACGGTACATGCTTGTTGTGGTTTATCGTGGCATTTTTTCATTGGATTTACATCCATTACACAGCTTTGGAACGTGTGCCATTACAAATTGCTCTATATGTAAAAAGAGTAAATGTGGTTCTAAAGCAACACAGCTGTCAATAAGCATCAAGCAGCCGTTGCTGACGTGCCTGCCGTCTCATCAGTAATCTGGCCAATCTGTTTTAGCAGAAAATGGCCATACACAGCGCAGCATTGATGGAAATGTCTCATTTCAACTTCATGGTGCCTTGAGAAAGCAAAGCAAATCAGCAAATGTTCATGAATTTGACAGCAGAAGCATGGAAATTCTATGACAACTAGTTGGATTCGGTGAGCTGAGTGCCAGCACTTTGCATTAAGTTACACTAAGCACTAATTGGATGCTACCTGGCTCTACATCACTAGCAGCTCTGAACAGGATCGGGATCTGGCTCTGGCAAACAGCAAGTTCTCTGGTGTTGCTGGCTGATTACCCTTTGCAAAGGGAAAACTGAAACGATGATGAGAAAAAAATCCCCCTTTCTCTCACACAGGCCCTTGGCCCTGTTGGCACTGTGCTAGCTTTTTGATTTTTCCTGATGTCCCTGAAATTGATTTTCAGCCATGATTGCATTGCCTCTGTGAGGATAATCAAAGATTTTGAATAATTGCTGCAGTATGACTGTACAATGGGGAATAACGAGAATAGTGGCTACTTCCCCTCACTGTCATCTGTAGAATAATTTTAGCTGAGCAGTACAGTATGACTTCACAACATACCTTTCAAATGGTTTCCAGTTGTAAGCATGACACCATTTGTTTCTTTGGCCATGCCTAATAAAATCCTCACTAGATTTGATAATGACAAAAGATACCATGATGTCACAGCTTCAAAATCTGTCAGATTTAAGTTTTGTCATTGAAAACTATTATTCAGGTAGTTTATATGTAATCAGTCGTTATTTTTCTTTTGGCTTTGAGCAAAAAGAGTCAAAGCCAAACTCTTATAAATAAATGACTTCTCTTATCCTAGCAGTTAAATCAGCAATGGAAAGAAAAACTTGATGTCCTCAGAATCCCTGCTACACAAGCTTGACAACACGTCAGCCCTCAGTAACATTTTCCCTGCTTAATCTTGCTGTCATTGATTTAAAAACATCCTGAGGAAGTCGTTTTGTGCTGGCTGCCTCGTATAAGAGAGACATCACCATCCTGGAGCCTCCCTTTTGTGCCATGGTGAAAGATGGTCTCTTGTTTAACGCGGGAATGTAACCAGTGTTTGCGAGGGGAAAAACAGATTGATTAGAGGGCAAGGAAAGATTAATAAGCTGCACAGGGCTGTTATGACACCCATTGTTTCACACATACCCTGTAGAGATGTGCCTCCCAAAATGCATCATTGTGTAAAATACTGACCTAAAGCATATCATTACTCTCTTTCTCGTGAGAGCTCGCTTTGCTCCCAGATGGAGGCTTCTAAACAGTAATACATAAAGTGTTCTCATTCACATATATATATAATATTAGCAAATATGTACAGTAGGTGTTATCAGAATAGACCAAAAATCCTGTCATATGCAGAGAAAGCAGGATCAGGGACACTAAAATCAGGCCGAGGCCACGTTGTCTGGTGCCAACACTTGTAAAAACGTCCGTCTCCCTGCAAGCCAGGAGGAATCTGTCCCTGACAAAAGAGCCAGACAAATGAGAGACCTCTGGCTCGGTAGTAGGAGGCTTGGAGGTTGGGGCGGGATGTAACCTTGAGGAATAAACTGCACACCCCAACAACTTGTTTACTTTTTCATAAGGGTCTGTTGTTACTTAGTTTGTAGAGCCCAGAGAGAGTAATGGCCAAAATGAAATTCCTGCCAGCATCATGCTGTAAATGACAGCACTCAGTATTTGGTATTACTGATTTAATTTATTATGCCATAGGCCATATAAAATCTGAACCCACCTCACACAATAACCTTGAGCCGTTAATGACACTGCTCAATATCACACAATCACAATTTAATAAAGTTCACTTATCTGCTAGCTCTGTCTGTTGAAAGAAAAACTAAGAAATCTAGCCTACAGAGATTTGAAAACAAGCTGCCAAAGACAGTAGGAGCCCAGGAGCATATATTGACATTAATAACAGGAATAGGAGAACAAGAGGAGTTCTCTGCAAGGGAATCATTTTTGTCTGTGAAACGCTCTACAAGACTCTATGATGACTGAATCCAAATTCATACTATCTATGTTGTATATTCAATCAATAAGAAGGGGATCACAAACAAAGCTTTTTATCAGGTTTCATTGACTTTTATTTATTTAAGCTCCAGCTGCACTAAAAATGGAAAGTTAATAAAATAGTTTTATTTATTTGTTTTCTTTATTGGAAGTAACTTTTTTAAAAAGGAGGGGTTTTATTATACTCGTAGACTAGACATTTAGGTATTCACAACAGCAGATGTTCCCATTTGAATGGAGTGACTTATGGCTTCTCTGTTACAGAGTGTACGTGTCACTCGTTGTACTATGGCTATTTCTTTCTCTTTTTTTTTTCTTTTTTGGATTACATAGCCTTAATGTCATCAAATATCAGTGAGTTCCTGTCTGTGCATGTGCACTTGAGTTAGTGAGTCTAAAACTTTACTGAATCATGTTTTGCTACCACAGATGAAATTAATTCCAAACAATTAGATACTGTTTACTTACTTATTTACCAGAAAGGTGGACCAGTCATTTGTCAGGGGGACAAGAAAAGAAGTGTTATACAGTGTCGTGTTAGCAAGTTAAGCAAGCACGAAAAGATCATCTTAAGGATAGTTAACAGTCATAGAAAATCTTCCCATGGTCTCAAAACTGACCACTTCTTCCATTATGTTGACAGGAGACTGTGTGAGCACTTGACTGTTACCCTTTGAACCTTGTTTGCAGTGAGAATCTTGAGCCGATTGATAATTTTTCAAACCAAAATCTGTGGGAAGATCTCAATATATATTGCATTGAAAAACATTGAACATATAAATTAACATTACAAAATGACAACTGGTTTACCATATACAGTAATAAGAAATATTTTTGAATGGCTTGAATGACAGACTTTGGGTGCACACTTGAAACATTTGTAACCATTTTTGTTGGACATTGATGAACAAAAATGGTTTCCAGAATAACAATAAATGGTCCTCAGAATTACATGACAGAAATAATATACATGGGAACATTGTAAACATAAATAGCAGAATAGATACTGTAAATACTAGAGATGTTGATTCTCACATTTTTCACAGATCAAGTGAAAATCAAGATCCAGTAAATGCTGGGAAAATAAATCTACTGTATTGGCCTGAATATTAGACGACCTGATTAAAAAATGTAAAAGTAAAACATGAAATAACTCCAGTAAAGCATAACATACATCTCACTTTAGAGTAGCTTGTCTATCAGTCACACTCTCTCCTGTCAGTTTTGGAAGCAGTCGAAATTATTTTCTTTGTCTTTTTCTGCTCCCCATCATCCGTTCACAGTCCATGTATACTAAAGAAAAGATTTAATAGAGGAAAAAAAAAAGATTTATTAGGTGAATGTCAGATTAGTAATTAATTAATCTGTTACTCATATACGCCCCTAGTAAATACTGGATTCATCTGTTGTAGATGCACTTTCAGTACACTATTAGACAGTAGTTATATACAGTAGACACATGACTAACATAAAGTTACACACAATAACCTACTTGAGTACGATACTTTGCTCCAGTATATATATTTTTTTACAGTAGGTAAGGAGAAATAAAGATGGAGGAACCACTGACAAGACTGTTGGAAACATGGTGTAATGGATTAGGAATGGCATTTTGGCTTTTAATAGACAAAATGATAATAACCCAGTGAAATCACAGCAGAAGAAAATAAAACTTTTACAATCAGTCTTCTTTTAAGGTAATGTAATTATAACAAACAATTGAATTAATCTGCCATATTCACCATCAACAGCTTTTTCGATGTAGTCATGGATGGAAAAAATAATGCTTTGCACAACAAAAATCTTTCACGCACAATGTTTTAAGTGCTAATGGCATTTCTGTATGAAGAGTAAAGTGTATTCCAATTAGTCAAATGGCAAAGCTTGATGTTATCTAAAATTAGCTTTCATGTGAGATTTTCTACCCTTGTTTTTTTCTGTTTCTAGCTGGAGGCATGGCTTTGTTCCCCTTTCTATTTAATTTGCTGCCAACCTGTTTTATTTATTTCTGTAGTTGCAGAAATTGCCTTTTGACCTTGATGATTACAAAAAGTAAGTGAATTGAAAAGGCATTGATACCCAGTATTCAGTGTGCTGGTGCACAAGGTTATTCATCTTCCTACCTCGGTGGTTTCAGTTTTGCAATGGTCAGATTTTAGTCCCCGCTTTGCTGTTTTCATTATCTTAAGAGGGCAGAGGAGAGCTTTTTTGCCAGCGACCTTATAAACTTCCATTTCCAATACAGTACATCAGCACATAGATACACACACACACACACACACCCCACACCTCCTACAATAGAGACAAGCCCCCTCCCACTACACACACACACACACACACACACACACACACTAGTAAAATTGACCGTTTGGGAGAGACTTACACTGTATTTTAGCCTCCGACAATAGTGAACAGTGTCAATTTGTCATTTTTTATATTTTTGTAGGGTTATTTGTTAAAGCTCAAGCCTTTTCATATTTATCCCTTGGATTACACCAAAGATCAACGAGTATCTTGCATGTTGTGTTGTCTTATGTAGTGGTTGTTGGCATCTACTATAGTTACAAACAAAATAATCAATCAAGGAACATGTATATAAATATATTCTCTTGGCCTCATCAACCAGGAAATGTAACCCAACAACCTAATCAACATTTCTGTTCAACATTTCTTAATAACAGAGTACAGAGAGCCTCTCCAACCATGCAAATGTGCCAGTGTTGTTTTATAGCTCAGATAAATGTAAGGGCACTACATTAATTAAAAACATAACAGATTTCAGTTTCAAATGAGATATACTGCTTTACCTGTCCTACTACTCATTTCTGTCTTTCCTATCTGCCACACAATCTCACTGTCTCTCTTTCTCTCTCTCTCTCCCTCTCTCACACACACACACATACGCACACACAACCATATCACTTTTGACACCTGTAAAATATGGAAGTAATGATGTCTACAGTGAATTAATGGCTGAATGAACCTGCAGTAGGGCTTTATAGTAGCATGTTCACCTTGGGGTCACTCATTCGATTCAAGAGCTGCGAGGTAGTGATCAGAAATCATTTCCATCTAATGACGGAGTAGAATAGAAGGAACCAGGAGAAAGGCGTCTCAATGGTCCCTGGGCTCTTGGTTCCCTTCATAATACAGAATAAACCATTAAACACACAACTGCTTCCCATACCTACTACTGTAGTCTGCACATCCCTGAGAGTGAATTTTGTGGCGGTGGTAGTCTTCATGTGTTAGTGAATGTGCCTATAACAAAACTGAGTTTATCTTGCGCTATTTATCTCAGCGATGGATCATTCGGTCATGTTTACGGCAGTACTGCACTTCTTTCTTTCTCTTTTGCACTGTTGGCAACCATTTTCCATTTGCTGGAGAAGTGTTTCATTATTCTAGCAACCGAGCGGACATGTCAACACTTTAAGATGACTCACTGAAGTGGACTCTTGGACACCTGTAAAGACATTTTGCTGTCATATAACATTCTCCACACTATACAGCTTTATGCTCACCTTACCAAAGATTTTTTTTTCTTGTCAAGAGTTTGTTCCCTATCTGTCAAACCACTTTTTTTTTTTCATTGGGATCATAGTCTGCTCTCTCTCAGCAGTATTAGATGGAAAAGATGTCTCATTGTTTTGTTTTAGACACAACCCAATTTCCAAGCTTTTTAAACAATGTTGATATTGAATTAAAATCAATATTCTTGACTATCTACCTATTTTGGTGAGTATGAATCTCAAAAAACATATTCACTCTGTGTATGCAGTAAACTGTACTGTGTTAAATGTTTAAAAGTACAGTGGATGAAAGAGTAGTAAGGGGGCCGTAGGGTGAGAAATAAAAGAAGCTGATTTGGGCTCTCTGGCGTTTCAGTGTTTTCTCTGCTGCCCTTTCAAGCTTAGAGAGGCCCAGTGGGGGCTGGAGTGTGTGAGGCTGGAGTGCAGGGAGCATGGGGCACTGTGTAGGCCGAGGCTCAGCATCTGCCAGCCCAGACTGTCTGTGGTTTGTTCCTTTTCCAGCACATTCTTATGTAATTATCTGTGATAAACTCCTCTGCAGTCAAGCCACAAATCCACATGTCAGAGTCCTGGCTTACCAAACAAGTCTTAAGAAAGCCACATGTACACAGTACCTTGTAGATGCATAAATGTGTACACACTCAAGCACACACACACACATACACACAGACACAAATGTGCATTCTCACACACCTTCTCATACTTAGATTCACACCAACAAAACTTTGGGCTTCAGTGACAAGTGGATTTTTTTATTTTGGAGCCAAAGGATGGAGGGTATAATCCTGGCTTCCACATTGACACTCAGCAGAGTTCAGCAGACTTCACTGGTTCCTGTTGTGCCCAGCACTTTCCCCTCTCAACACTAAGTTCCTCAAAGTCCCCATGACAAAGAACCTGCTCAGTCTCTCTACTGTGCCAGAATCAGCACTACTAGAAGTCATGCCTCTACTTCCTGCCTGTGAACAACTTTGACTGCTCAAAGCTTCACAGACACAAGTGGAGGTTATTTCGTACAATGTTGTATGATCTCCTCTTGTGTCTCTCCTATTGCTTACCTTGGAGACGTTGTTTATATCATTATAATTAGCCGTCCATGCATGCACATTGTTAAGATAATCATATTTTGTACCATATTTTGCTACAAATTGGGACACAAAAATGAAGAACAATGGCCTGGTTTTGAGTTCAAAGAAATAATAACCATATTATTCTCTTGCCATGTTTTTTTACAAGCGTTCTTGGATCTTCGTTTTGCTGTATATTATCTAGTCTGATGCCAGCAGAACAGGGGCAGGGGATGACAATGGAGTGGTGTACTGCGGAAGACTGAAGGCTGTGCCAGCAGGATAAGAGAGAGTGAAAAACAGAGGAGGGTGGGGGTTTCATTAGCATAACTAGCGGGATGCCCAGAACCTTTCTAGAGTGGCATGTTTACGGCACCATGCTTGGCAAGAGCACACTCATTTTATAGGGTTTATTAAGGAGACAAGGGGAGGCACAAGCAGGATTTGGGATATTGTCGGTGTGTGTTTTTGTATGTTTGCGCTTGCATGCATGTGTGTGCAAGTGAGCGTCTGCTTTAATGTGCGTGTTTGGCTGTTTTGTTTGCATGTGTGGGGTCTGAGAGGAGGTGTGCTTGGTTTCAGTGGCTGTGTGGCGGCATCTAGCCCAACTACTTTTACATGTTTGTATTTTGGCTTAAGTGCCCTTTAAAAGAAATGAAATAGAAAGTGCATTCATAAGCCAATCCTTAAGAATGATCCCATTTCAGAGGAGCAGAGAATAGGGCTCTTTGTTGTGCTCTGGCTCCTTTCATCTCTCTGAGGTCATTTTCACAGAGCAAACAGGGAGACTCATTATCAACCTGCACCTGAGAGGTCAGAACCTGAACTCTCCTCCTCCCTCTCTCCCTGTTCAGCCCCCCTCCAAACCGCCCCCAGCCGTGCCTCTGTTCACTGCAACCCCTGGTCCGTACTCGGGTTTATTAGCGCAGAACATCTTTTCCAGTGACTGAGCTTGCCCTTATTGTCTACAGCGGTCAGGGTCAAGTCAAGGGCGCTCAGCCTAGATTGGAATCATTTGTCACACGGTCCCGGACTGGAGCTGATTTCAGCAGAGGCCAGGATGAGGTACATAGCGGTTCCAACACCACCTCTGACACAGGGAGCAGGGGAGAGCAGCTACCGGACTACGCAGATGGCCCCAACATATTACACAGCCACTGCTTGCCAACAAAGGACCCCCTCCTTTTCCCTTTTTTGCTTGCAAATTTAGGGGGAATGAAATGGGAGACTGGATTGAGAACATAAATGGAACATGCTCTCTGGGTTGTCAGGACATATGCCTCCAAGTGTAGACCCATTTTTGGGACCTCTGTCTCCCTTTGACAGTTCAAAATTGCCACACAAGTGACCATGATAATGACTGCACCTTTTAAGTCAGAAAAGAAAAAACCTATTTTCCTTTCAGGTGGAAGACGCTCCTTAAATGATGTAAACCGTGCAAAGTATTGCAATTTGGCCTGGGAGCACATGGAAGGTTTTTCCCTTCCACCTCTCTTCATGGTCAGCAGGAGCTTGCATGAACAATGGATCGTGCTGAGGTAGCATGTGGAAAATGACTTTAATACACCATATAGAATGGCTTATTGCTCCGGTCAATAGGACTGCAGTGAAGATGGTGTATCCTGCCGCTTGGGAAGGTTAGACCTGTCAAAGGGCCACAGTGACTGATATCCAGACCCTGCTTATGAGGTCTGTAATGGGTGTGCATGTGTGTGTATGTGTGGATTGGGCGACTGACTGACTGACTGACAAGCCAGTTATAAAGGTTACATATGACACACACCTTGCCATTAAGACTAAGATTAGTCCATATTTTTTCTTTCTTTTACATCTAAGGCTATATCATACATGACACAATAGGATGTCAAGGTGATACTAAAAGTGCTACAACATGAAAAACTGTGAAATTACAAATATTAACAGAACTCTAAACCAAATAAACAATATGTGTTCAGCAACCAACTGAAGAAAAAAAGTGGAAATAGTGGAAAAACAAGGGGAAATGAAAGATTGAGCATCAGGCCATTTTAGCTTGTTTTCCCTCAGAGAGGGCAAGTGTGGAGGTGAAGGTCACAGAGAGACTAAGCACACAGCTCATAAACAGCACAGCTGGAGGAATCATTGAAATATAGCCCTTTGTTTTCTCAGGGCAGTAATTGGTCCTGGAGCCTTCTTCCCCTTCCAGCTCCGTCCTTTTCTCTGTCTCTGTCTTTCTCTGCACGTGTTTTGCACCAGCGTGGTGCAGTTTAGAGACCCAGACTGCAAAGGCTAATGACTTGGGGGTTAAAGGGCACACCTGCGGTCACAGAAACAATACACAATACAATAAATACAGAAAAACATAAACAAACATACTGGGAAATAACAGTCATAGTCATTCAACGCTCCTTCTCCCCCATGTAGTTTTTTTTGGTTAGCTGAAACAAATACAGTGATAATGTTGTTATATTTGATCAGTGTATTATATATCATATTTTACATTTTATTTTATGTGTTTTTATATATATTATAGGTCATTTATATGTATGTGTGTGTGTGTGTGTGTATATATATATATATATATATATATATATATATATATATATATATATTTATATATATATATATATATATTTATATTATTTCAAATTATTTTTCCTCATTGAAATTGATTGAAGGTCAGCAGTAGTGTTTTTAAGACCACATAAGGGGCAAGGAAAATTGAATATAGTCTGTAATTTAACTACTCTCAAGCATCAGCTACTATAAAATTTTCTAAAATTTTTCTACCTCCACCAAAAAACATGATATTGCTCTCGGAGTTCACCCTGTTATAAAAGGCAGCTAAATGTGTTTCTTGGTGCCCTCTCCATAATTGCTCCAGACAATTGTCTCACTAGCTAGGGAGGGTCAGCTCACCTCCTTATTTTAATTGTAACTCACCTGAGTAAGTCACCTGACCTATGCCCAGGAATGCCCATGGGGTCAATTTCAACAGATATCAAGGTCACCAACCACTGTGGTATCCTATATGCATGTGATCAGATATTCTCAAAATAGCTAACAAGTCAGAGGGAAAACAATGAGCATGCAAAACTTTACAGCTGATCACAAGTAATGAAGATGAGGGATGCATTTTTCAGTCTCATACCAATGCATGCAGTTCAATTTTGTATTGTGTCCTTGGTTTGACATCTAATTCATTCAAACAATTTTCAACAATGACCTGCAGTATTTATAAATCGACATACTATTAATTCAGGACACAGGTAAGACATTTTGACATTCTCTCAAGCCTGCCAATATTGATATAGTGGATAGGGGCAGTGCAGAGGTAAAAAGCAGTCTTGGTACCGCTATCTTTCTTATTTGTGTAATCAAATGCAACACTCACAGCATGCTCATTTCAATTAAGTTGACATTGGTGGAACACCTCTTGAGGAATTAGCTATGGAAGATGGCTGTCGCTCCTACTGACTGGAGGCCTGAGATCTCTGTGTAGAGAGGAGAAAAACAGTATCAGATCCAGCCTGAGATAGCGGGGCTTTGCTGTATAATTACCATGTTAACCCAGATGATTCTCTCTGATCTCTGCAAACATCAGGGCGCAGGCCTCGCCAGGCTGGCTTAGGCACGGATCTGTCACAGTGCACTGTGGGACACTGGATGTATGTAGCTTGCTAGCAATAGGACTTTTGGTGTGATCTGCATATGCTTTATTTTAAACCCCTTGTGTGTTTTAGTGCACACAGTCAGTAAAGGCGCTTAGATTTTCAAACCCCAGAAATGCAAATATTCATATTATATGTCTGTATGACTTGTGAAACCTTGCTTCATAGTTCTTGTTTTAAAATTTATTATGCCTTGCCTACTTTTAGAAATAATTTCCTGATCTCCAGCATGCTGTAAAATGTCAACATTTTTTCTTGAAACCTTATTGTTTAATTTTTTTTTTTCTGTTTCTTCAGATTTGTTAATTCTGTTATTCTAAACCTCTTTTTTTATCTAAACCTCACAAAGTAGGGATATATGAGATCTGAGACCCTTTCCTTCATTGAGTGTTATCCCCCTGAATGTGAGTGGAGATTCTGTCTTTGGTTGCTTGCTTCCTAAGCCTTATTGATCTGTGGGCGTTTTTTCTGCCCCATTCTCCAAAGTCACTAAGCTTGCATCAATTCATCTTAATCTGTTTGCTCCTTAAACCCGGAACAAGGCATGTCTTGTTCCTGGTTGTAGGAGTCTCTCGGCTGGCTTCCCTCACATCCTTCCTAGCCGGGCTTCTCCTGGGTGGCAACAAGAGGCTTTTCATATCGAATCAAGTGTTATTGAGTTCCCCCACACACCTCTTACATTCCCCCCTCTTCTTCGTTCTCTCCATCTCCTTTTTTCCACTCTTCCATCCACTTTTAACAAAGCATTCCTTTAATGACTGTGGGATTACGGGCCAGCCTTTTGCAGCCAGTCTGTGGACTAGTCTGTAATCTGACCTCATTACATCCCCTGTGACAAGCTCCTGGGTCACCACAGAGTGACTACACCTTATCCCTCTGAGAAGCCAAGCTGGACACAAGTCCCCTCCCTCTCCAAGATGACACTCAGTCAACCAAATCACGCATCCAGGCCACCCTTTCCTCACCACCATACCTGTCCACCAAAGCGTAGGATCCCTTGATCCTGTTCTCTTCCCTTAACTTCTCCTCCATTACACCAAAGCTAAGATGAATGGTCGTTTGTGGGGGCAGATGAAAACACAATTGTGCGGCTCCAGGCATGGTGGTGTCACTGATAAATGTACAGTAGAACGGACATATTGTTGCACAGGTTCTTAATTTTCTAAAAGAAGGGAGTTAGAGCAGCAGGCCTCTTCCGGATTACTGTACAACTACACACACACCTTTCACACAGACAACTCACATCACAGTTTATTGTGCCTCTATTTTAAGACAAACACAAGTTGCACTGAGTTAATCTAAACTAAAATGCAATAAAGCTACATGAGATTTGTTTGTATTAAGCAGCATTACTTTCTTTGGCACACGAAACAATTACAATCCAGTATGTAATGTAATTAGAACCAACCACATTAAAATGATATCAGTCAACTGCATTTGATATCAATAAGAACAAGCTGTTATGTTTTTTTCCATATAAAATGGTAGGTAGGGCAGGGGTCCCTAAAACAGCCATTTATTCTTTTACCCCTTCCTCTATCCCCTTCTGCTCCATTTATCCCTCTTTTCTCTCCAGCCTTCTTTGACTCCAATGCTCCCACAGGCCACCATTTAATTCTCCCTCCCTTTCTCTCTCAGTCTACCTTGTCCATGCCCCTCTCCATCCCTTCACTCCCTCTGCATGTGTCCCTTCATCCCACCAGCGTTTGAGGGGCAGGTGTTGACAGCGAGCTGGCGTGTTGTCAGGCCTACTATGCAGGATTGTGTGGTTGTGCTGTGCTTGAAAGGACAAGGGAGGCCAAGGCAGGTCCATTACATCACCCCCATCAAGACTGATTGGGCTCAGGATAGGGGTCCGTGCATGCTCATGAGCAGTTGGCCCGGCCCGGCCCATATGCCTTTAATACAGGAACAGATGTGGAGCACAGACCTTGAGCTCTCACTCCCCTTATTCCCTCCCTCTGCCCTACACACTGCCTCAAGCCAGCTATGTTGTCTTGGGCCATGCGTAGTGGGCCGCTAGTTAAACAGGTTTAATGGGAACTAACTGGCATGCTAAGATGGTTGGGTGGAGATGATATTTTTTTCAGATGGCCCTCCCCTAGAATTGTTTTGTTGTGTATTGAGAAAGAGGTAGGGGAACCAAAAGTTGAAGAGGCGATGACAGAAAAATGAATAGTTGGCAGGTGATACCAAACCCATGTATATCATCAAGCCCTTTTGTGCCACGGTTTCTTTTACAAACACACAAGATGGACCAAAAAAGGTTTAGAGAAATAATCAGTTGATATCTCATCACTTATCAACTTCTTTTGATATATTTGTAGCCAAAATAAACTGCATTGGCCTAAATGATGCTGCCTAATCAAACATGAGCTGTTCAGTAGTGATGAGACACCCTTTCTTAGAGAAATATTAATTGTCCTATCCACTCTCCACCTTGGGTATATGCATGTAGGACTCTGTGGTGGGGAGCAGGTGGGAGAGGCTCTGCCATGTCCATGTAGTAATTTGTTGGACCTGAACCAGTGGTGACTAGGGAGAGGGACCATGCCATACTTCAGTCAAGTATTCCTGTATCCAGACCTCATATATGGGGTTCAGATGAGTCAGGGCCAGGACCCTGGTGATTGTGGTTGTCACAGGGATGTTGTACCTCCAGCTGCTGTGTCAGTGAGCCAATGCCCTTTTGAGTTTCTCTGTGTGGCCAAAACAAGAACAGACCTCTCTGGTCTATCATCTTATTCTAGCTTTTTAGGTCCTGAACACCACTACAGACAGCACAGCAGCTGCATGCGGTTGATGACTGGGATAAAGCAAGGATGGGATGTATCAGCAGAGGCATTTGTGGAGGGATAGCGGGAAGGACAGAAGAAATTGAGAATGGGTAAGTGGATAGACAAATAAATGGGTCAGTGGGTGGATTGATGGATCTAAACACAGGGACTAGATAGAAGGAGAAGGAAAACCAAGAGAGGGATGAAAGAGCGGAGTGATATGATGATAGAGGAGCAATGGACAGAAAGCAGCAGGGGTTGACTTGTATCTCCTCAATAGCATCCCTCTCCTGTTAGCTGTGCCAGAGCTGCACAGATACAGCCAATCAGGTCCTGAGGTCTCTGGCAGCTATTTCCTGGAGAGGGATTACCAACCCCTCCTATTGGGCGGGACAAGGCCTCCTGGTCTGAATTCATCAGCGACACGGGCTACGAGATGTAGGAAGCAGGTTAATAGACACTCATCAGACATCTGCCGCTGGGTTACCGTCCAATAATCTTCTCCCTGGATCTGCTGCCAGCAATTGATGACCACATTTTTCCCCTAAACCCTTCAACCGCCCTCCCTCTCTCTCTCTCTCTCTCACTCTCTTCCTCCCCTCCTCTCTGTTCCTCCCAACCTCTCTTCTGAGTACACAATGTTACACACAGCCAAATGCATTCTTAGACAGGTCTGTGGCTGGGTAGACCCACACATACGTACACACATCTTAAACCTTTAGCCCCCCACCATCACCACAGCCACCACTCCCACCCCCTTATACTCCTCGAAGCAGCAGACTTTTTCAATTTGGAGAGCCACTTCTGATGGAGTCTGGTGACAGATTTGGGAGCCCAGTGGTGGCTCACTGTGGCTGTGTGATGAAAAGTCCACTGTCATACAAGAGCCAAGTGTAATCCTCCCTTCTAAAGAACATGGCCTACATCCTGCTGGCTCCAAACCACTTCCTGCTCAGATCTCCAATGAGGAATGACAATCTCTGGCAATGTCTGTCTCTCTTCTGTCTTTTTCATTCTGTGTTTTCTTGGAGCTCTTGTGGTCTCTCACTTTGTCTCTCTTTCTTTTACTCTCTCCTTATCTCTTTGTCTTTCTTGTCACTATTTAATTTAGCAAGTGACATAGCTGCAGCAACAGTTAATAACAGATGCACAGTTTTTCTGTGCTACTCTTAATATAGGCAATATGAATGTTCTTTCTTTTTTTACAGAGGAATCATGCTGCTGTTGCTTTCTGTGCTTGTCATTCATTCCCTAGAACCTTTTCTGTACAGTTTTTGAATGTTTCCTTAATTAATTTGAATTGTCATGCATTTGCATCAGTTATATACTGTTGTTGATTTGTCCTTAAATGTTCCCTATAGCCCATATTACGAAAAATATCTAGTTTCTTTTATTGACTATATTCAGCATTCAAGGTTAGTATTACACTCTAGGGCATATAATGGCTCTCCTAATGATTACAACCACATAACTCCAGTGAAAATCATGTGGCTCCTCTCTTATTGACTGTTTTCTCAACCAGGTTCAGAGGGCAAGGAGAGAGTGAGGCTCCCTCTCTGCCAGGTTATTTATGACTTTTCTTCCCCAAAGTTATTTTTCTTTCTGTGATTGCGGAGTGGTGTGTTAAATCCGACGTGTCGGGAGATTACTCAGCTGGCCGTCAAGTGCACATGGTCAATTTGCCATGATGAGAGGAACTGGATCACACAACCCCTGGAATCTCTCAGTGGACTCTCTGGGGGGAACTCAGCACACACTCACACACACACAAGTATGGAGGATGCCAATGTGGTAGTCATTTCGGCCGCCAAAATCAAATGGAGGTTCAATTGTTTCCACATTTCTTAAGATAACATTATGAGAGGGAGAGAGATCGGAGGGCCAGGGCAATCAAACATATACTGTTTGGTGAGGTTTCTATGGAAGGAGAAATAATGGGGTCATGGGATGAAAGGTGAGACATGTGCAAGAACAGTTCCTGGGTTCAACTGTAGGACAGTGCCACTTGTTTCTGACTTCTCCACACACGCACAGTTCACTGCTGTCAAAGGCAGCCTGTTACAGATGCCCTATGGCCACTCCTCACAGCAATTAGTGCAATTGGACCTAATAACTTGGGGAATTACTAGAAAAACAGGAGGGGAGGGGTCAGTAACGAAACCTGTAGCGTATCATGCACATGTTGGAGTAGTTAAGTACACATTATCCTTTGAAAACATACTCTATGAATGAATGATGTGAGGGTAAATACATAAATATTGCAGGACTGCTGTCTGTTAAAGCTTTAGTGCTATCTATTGGCGTGAGCCATTAAGTTGCTCCCAAAGTCTCCTGATGCGTGAGAGGGGAGTGGTTACTGGCAAAAGAGTTATTCATAACTGCTGATCCTTTTGTGCGAGGGGTCTGTGTCGGACAGGGGCGTGCTGAATGCAGGCTGGTACCCGTCTTGGGGTCTCAGAGGGAATTTGGGACTTGTAGAATGGGCAAAGGGGCGTTTCCTCTGTTCACACTCGAGCTCTGCCCAGCCATGCTGAACCTCCCGGCCTTCATCTTTTCTCAGGGCCATCATCTCTCTTCTCCCAGCAACAGAGTAATGATGTGGGGAACATTACGGTCACTATGGCTAATACTGGGCTAATGGAGTTCAGATAGAGAACCAGCCCACCTCTACCCATTAAAATAGGCAAGAGCAGTTAAGGCACAATTAAGAACTGGGAAGGCTGAGCCTGAGGAGCTATCCTTTTGAAATTCAAATATGCTCTTCATTTTTGTGAGTGACACATCACTCAATCACACTTTTTTATGTTCTGAGGGAATTTAAGCCTTACTAGTGCTTTTCTGAACACTCTGGAAACAGTTGTATGAATATAGTGTTTTAAACTGTGTATCCAGTGCAATGCTCTGCAGAGTTTGCAAAGTACAGAAATTATTTTCGCCTGGACTCTTGCATGCCTAGATGAGTGCAAACACTTGCTAACAAACAAGTTTGCTGTAATCGTGGTCACAGTCTGCCTGAGCCTTTAATGAGGGACTTTTTGTCACGATGGATCCCTTTCTGATCCTCGGTTAGAAGTGAAATTCCTACAGTCAGCAGTCAGCACTTCCCTACACAGTAGCTTGCTGCTGCAGAAATCCATGAGCCAAGAGATTTTGAGTTCCAATGCCGCCATATTTGAGGCTTCTGTTACATTCCATGTTCAGACTGGCCTCTGCCTTGGCCACATGATTTGCTACACTCCTAACTCCTGATGCCAAGAACTGTCTTCCTCTGACTTCTGACATCAGCCATCTTTAAACACTTTGCACTGCAGTGCATTCTCTCGAATTTCTTTTTCCTGTCTCTGTCTTGTCTCTCACATTCTCTCCTTTACTCTCTCTCTCTTTCATTTGCTTTTCCCCTTTTTGTTCCTCCTCAACGATCTAGCTTACAGCTGAAGCTGATTCAGGCATGGAAGGGATCAGATGATTTCAGCTGGAAAAACTGCATTCTTTTTGCATATTGCTTTGAACCCTGCTATTATCCAGTTGCCTGTTTTACAGTAATACCCTTAAACAGGAAGACTAGGATGGAGAAACCTTTGCACAGTCTGTGTCTGGTCCCACAGCACTAAATTTCAAAAATATCCCTGTATAGTGATTGGGTAACAACCAGAAAAAAAGAGAGGGATTGTTTCTTTTTTTAAAGATGTATTTTACAAACCAAAACCCTATTTTCTTTACTTATAAAACCATCATTTTGCGAACTATGATTAACTGTAAGGTTATTTTGATTACTTATTTGCTCACCGTTTGGATTGCAGAGTTCTTTTCCTTGTGAAATAAGGAAACTAAATTAGACATACATGCCAGAAATAGCTCTATTATGAATGCATGTGTTGTACATGATGAGGGTGCTTCATATCGTGTTTTTGAGTGTATAGGACAGGCCCGAGGTGAATGCAGGGTGTATCCCTCTGGGTGTCCTGAGAGGTCCCAGGGTGATCCCGAATGGGCAATGGGCGTTTCTCCCTGTTCACACTTGATCTCTGCCTAGCCATGCTGAACCCCTCGGCCTTCCTCTCTGCTAAGAGCATCATCTCTTCTTCTATCCTGTGCAGCAAAGTAATGGAGTGGGGAACATTAGGGTCACAGTGGCTAATGGGGATCAAACAGATGCCCTGCCCACCTCTACCTATTAAGCATGCAAGTAAATGGAAGACTGTAAAAGGACAATGGGCAGGGAGTGTCCAAGCACCAGTGGTTTTATCGGTATGAACTGCTCCTGATATATCATAATTTTGCTGATAGTATTTGTATTACAGCAATAGTAGTTACTTTGATTTTGAATTTAATAGTTTTAAATTTATGAATAGATTGCTGTATTAATCTTTCAGATAGTTCCAACTGCCTTATAGGCTGCTTGTCTGCTTCATCTTAGTTTAGCAGGTAGTAACGGGTTTGTATTGGAAAATAATTATTGCATTATTATTTAAAATGATTAATGCGTATGCTGTAGCCTCTGTATCCATTTTTTCTCCAATTTTGAAACTCCTATGTTGACCTGTTCCAGCCTGCCTGTATCTCTTCCTGGTCAGTAACTATAGGAGGAAGGCCATTATTCCAGATAGAGGTGTTAGCCATGCTGGGCCGACCTGTATTGATCGCCTGTGAGAGGACGCTGAGCGGGGGAGAAGGACTATTTGCTTTAAAGTTCAATGGTTCTCCACTGCTGTTAGTGTTGCAGCCACAGGAGCAATCGATATCTGGACAGGGACCCGCGTCATGAGACACGCTCCCCATTTAGAAACATCATAATACTGTGCTGATGCTGTTACCCCACGGCCAGAGCTTGTGTTTAGATTTTTTTTTTTTCTCTTTACCCCCTCCCTTGTGTCTTGGTTGTCAAGTTCTCCCTTTGCACCTTACAAGCTGCTTTCTTATTTTATACTGTAGGCTGGGTTTTAGCATGGCGGGCTTGAATCAGTGCGAATTGTAATTATAGATGATACACATGGCTGGAAGGGAGAGATAGAGAGAAAACACAGCAGAATAAAAGGCAAACAGTCATTTGCTGCAAAGGTAGGTGTCACAAGGTAACTGATTATGTAAAGAACACAGTGAAGGTGTTCAGTAGAGTGTGTGTATGTGTGCGCATCTGCACACCTTTTTTTGCCTATGAAATAAAAAAAAATATATATATAATGGAATGTGCTCACTGAATTTCTTGGCTGTGGTTCAAGTGCTGAGGGGAAAGAAAGAAAAAGGGCACAATTGTTTCTAGTTCAAGGTGTGTAATGTACAGAGGCGTACATATATAATGGGGTATTGTCACAGGGTTAGTGTGAGGATATTAATGCCCTGGTTTGTCCATGCTGTTTGGTGCAGTGTCGCTCCCTGAAGGGAACAGTGAGAGTAGGCTGCTCTAACTACTATACACCCCCTGAACCCTCTTCCCCCCAAGGCCCTGACTAGAGGTCACTCTGTTTAGCAAAAGAGGCGAAGCCCCTTTTTCCAATGATGTACCAAATACATGCCTCCTCTCCTCTCCTCTCAGCAGCCCCCCCACCCTCCGTTGATAAACATGAATGCCCCGCCTTGCCTCATTGTGTCTCGAGCGTTCACCCTCTTTTTAAACCCTCTCAGTGTCTCTGCTCATCCCTCTGTGTAATCCCTCTCTAACCATATGCATAGCTACTCTATGGCTGTGCATACATTTTCATCAGACACCCCCCCGCTCGCAGCCACCCACCCCCTGCCCCCACCTCCTTCTACCAACACTCCTACCTCTGCCAACACTCCTCCCCATAGCCTCCCAACGAACCTGTTTATGTTTGAACATTTTCACTGGCATTTGAACTCGTCCCATCGATTTCTTTATGGCGAGAGGTTGTGAGGCAGTTCCTTAAAGGGGTTGAAATCGACCATCTAAATATTTGACTAAGAGGTCACTGAGATCGTGCCAAGCCCGAGTGAGAAATAAAGAGACGCAATGTTGGAGAAGGGGGAAGTGGCTGGGCGTCTCCGACAGGAAGGGGCTGGAGGGAAGATCTATCCGGTAGAGGAGGAATTCTGCAGCAGGATACAGAGAGGAGAAGGGAGCAGAGAGAGGCTGCAGTGCTGAACATACGTTGCATTTTACTTAGGCTCCACAAGAGGGTGCTGCTGTACAATCCATCCCAGATCTTTAATAGGAAGAGGAAAAAAATTCCAAAACACCACATATATTTATATAAATCCAGATTTAAACAACCTCCACTCTTACTCTTTCAAATAAAGTTATGTACTTATGCTTAAGTTGCAGTCCTGAAAGCTAAATTGATTGTCCTTGCACTTCTTTAAGTACTGCTATTGTGCATGTGTGACAGTAATTACATGCTAAGCTGTCAGTGACATCAAGCAAAATTGACTTCACTCTTCCCTTTGCATTGTCAATCCATCGTTTGGCCTGAACAAAAATGTGTTTCAGAGATAAATCTGATTGGAGGGGTCTTGACCGATACAAGGAAGAAATGTGAAATAATTAATCTAATTGAATGTCTATTAAAATTATAATTTCTGCCTGATTGGGAAAGTGAGTGGCAGTGTCCAGAGTATTACCTGCCACAGTGTTCCTCACTTCACCAAAGACAAGACTCTCTCTATCATTTCTCTCTCTCTCTCTTTCTGTCAGTCTGTTGTTTCTCTCTCCTTTCTTCATCTCTACATTATTTCAGACCTCTTGTCATGAATCACGTAGAGTTGCTTCCTAAATTGCAGCATTAGGATATACAGATGACAACATTTGCACTACAATCCCCTCCCATTATGCCCACCATGACAATAGCCCCAGGGCACACACAGGGGCTCCTGTACCATCTCCTCTGGATCCTTAATGCTTAAATGAATAATACAAATATTCACTGTAAGAAGAGTGTGTCCCCAGTTATTAGCTTAGCCCAAATTATGTATTTTACTGTACATTTCCCAGCACTAGTGCTTATGTTCCCTGTCAAGACAATGGCTCTCAGATTTTTAAATTCAAAAAAAAAAAAAAAAAAAAAAAAAAAGGATTTGCATCAGAAACATTAGAGCGACGCTTGTCTTCACAATAGCTAGGCTCTACATAATCCACTTGTTATTGGGAGTTGTTTAAATAATGGTAATTACTGATCTCTTTACATTGCATTCTCCCCCATTAACAAGCTGTGTGTCTCCCCCCTCTCTTCCTCACTGTCTCTTTCCTTGCACTACAGTTGTATGCTGCCGTGGTGTCTGTAGTCGTGGTGTCTGTTGTCATGGTGTTCAGAGCCCATGCCAGATGTCATAGTTAACTTTGAGGGAGGAAGAGAGAGAGAATCATGCTAGAGGCTATTTTGTTGTCAGTGATTTAGATGAAGCACAGAGATGTTAAAATGTTAGACTTCCCCCACAAAGCATCCCTTTTTCTTGCCTTTTTTTAGTTTTTGAGATAGTAAATTTACCTTGAGGGGAACACAGCCTTTTGCTCTGTTAAATACCAGAGCCGCGCAAAGCATTATTTGAAATCAGCATGAACAAGTAGTTATCAGAGAAGAACAGAGAGTGGCTATGATAAAAATGCATTTGTGTTCTTTTAATGTCATCTGAAATAAAAAATAAAAAAACACCTAAGTTGGATTTGGGAGTACAAATTGATTTCTGCACAAGAAATTGCATTTTGTCTGTTTGATTTCACCTGACATGTCAGTGTATTAGCATTTTCTTTTTTTATAATTTGGACCAAGCTATGTAAGTATGAATAGTTATTCTGAATCGTGTCATTCTCAACAGTAGTTTCTTATTGTGCAATCAATCAATTTCCACCCTTAAAGAAAAGGCATGTCTCTAACCAATCAACATACTGTACCCTTTCTAATGTTATTGTAAGCTTTTTTCCTAACTCTGACTTTAATGGAGATACA
Source organism: Thunnus maccoyii (assembly GCF_910596095.1). Lineage (NCBI taxonomy): Eukaryota > Metazoa > Chordata > Actinopteri > Scombriformes > Scombridae > Thunnus > Thunnus maccoyii. The sequence goes on from NC_056541.1 coordinate 22,010,501, forward strand.
GTATAAATGACTGTGCTTAAATTATTCTTTATTATAGTGAATGCTAAATCTTTGTAAATGCAAATCTGATTTAAATAATTTTAACGTAAATTTTAATGAAAAAGATAAATTATTAGATCACTTCATACAGTTAAAATATAGTTAAAATATTCAATAACTGAAGCTATTGCTTCTTAATATGGAAACATAACATATAAAACAAAACATAAAAACAATTCAAAAAAGTTTCATGAATTAAATTATAAATAAGAATAAATGCATATAGACTGTACTTACAGTACATAATTTCATGTATTACATACATAAATTAGATACATATATACATACTGTAAATTCACCAAAACTGAACTCCTGAAATTAACTTTTGTAAAACTTCAAGTCGCTCTGTTGGATTGGTCTAGAAAACATATCCTATATCTTAACAAGAAGTATCATTAAAACTTTCTTTAACATATTAAAGAAAGTTCAGTCATTAACTACATAAAACAAAATGTGGCGGAGTTACAGGAACACTGAGTCTTAGCATTTTATGTATTTGTATTTATTCATAATGGAAACTATGGATATTTGAAAATGAAAGAAAATACAATTGTTTTAAGTATAGTTGTCATGAAATCCAATTAATTAATTATGTTTATTATTTTCTGAATATGTAGATTTTATACTGTGCAGAGTAGAGCTGCTGTGAATGAATCAGACTGTAACATTTTACATTTAGGCAATAATTCATCAACTAACTTTTATTGGTTTAATTTATGGGAAAGCAATTTTCACTACCAGCACTGTGGTAAACATCGTTAATCAAAATACATTATTATAATGAAGCTGTTTTAAAATGTTTATTAAAGGAAATAAAAAAGGGGTTACCCTTGCTTTGTGCATCTTTCCATTGTCGCGATAATTAATAGCTAAACTGAATGTTTTCTTTGCCAATGCAGATGAGGAATGAGTGCCAGAGCAAGAAGAATAGTTGGACTATAAATTTAACAATAGGTAGGCTTAACCTTAAGTGATGGAACAGTATGTAATATTACAGGAGTGGTCCCATACAAATGCACCCCACTGCCTTACACAATGCTGGAGACGACAGCCAATTAAATCCATCGATGTAAATGGCCAAACTAGTTGGCTGATGCTCATTGGACAGTGGGTGGCCTCTGCATTTCACATTTAGTGTTTGACAGTGTTGTGAAGGAGGGATTGTGTATGGGTGCAGTACTGTGTTGCTTCAGGTTGAAATTATGATTCTAAACTGTTTTGGTGAGCAGAGATGAGTCATCTTTTTACCCATGGCATCCTGGGTTGCTGTAACAGTGTTTACACATTATATTTCATTTGCGCAAACAAAATTATTTTAATGTCAAGATATGGCATGGAGACCTTCAGTTCAGTTTGACTTTGCCTTTGTTATTGTTTCTATATTATTTATACTTTTCTGTTGACCAGTAATTCTGTTGTCCTCAGGAAACACTTAGTGACTCTGGACTAAGACTTGCATCACAACATGAAGCGTTAACTCCCTCCCTAGTTCAGTTTGTGTCATTTGGTGACAGCATTCTCTCTGTCTCTATCCTGCGGCGGGAACGAGGAATCATCCACCACCATCACCTCCAGTGCCATTTGTTAATGAAGGCCAAAGTGTTAGATGATAAATATAGTTGAAGAGAAATGGCACATGTAAGTGATCTCATTTAGGAGCATTACATTTGAATTTATTGGGGTACTTAGAGGGGACAGAGGGGCCATGACTCTGAGGGAGAAGAGAAGGGTGAAGATGACCGACTTATAATAGACCGCGAGGTTGGGCAACTTGATGACCAAACATATAGACTGCAACCAAAGAGGGATGCATGTGCAAATACTGTGTGTTTATGTGGGATTGTTTATATGCCTACATACATGCAGTTGTGTGTGTGTGTGTGTGTGTGTGTGTGTGTGTGTGTGTGTGTGTGTGTGTGTGCGCATATGTTCCAGTTTTTGAAGTTTGCGGTGGAGGTTGAAGAGATAAACAGTCTTTATTAATTCAATTGTAATACTTCTTTTTATCCTCACTACTCTAATATAGGCTCCATTGTTGTAGAGTTGTAATGTTAATCTAGACTGATTACATTCCTGTAAATAGACGGTACCACAACAAGAAAGTATGGACCAAGGCATTAAACTAAAAAACCACCTTAAATTTTGACTCTAAACATCATTATAATACACCTTGCCTGTCTACTTTTCAATGTCATATTTTATATACTGAAATTGTTGAACACATTTCAAAAATCATTACCATCATAAAACACTGTTTGGGTGTAAAACCACTAAAACATGAGAATTACAAATAGAAACAACAAGAACATGTTTATTAAACAGGCATTGATTTGTGTGTGGACATGTTTGGGGAAACAGTTTTCACTTGGTTTGAGACTCCTTTTTCTGTGTATAATCCTCGCATCAGAGGAAAAGAGCTTTGCAGGAGTGAGTTGCCTGCTTGCATGGTTCACGGTTAATTTATGTTTGGTTTTGTTTCAGTAACTACACCCATATTGTGCAGTCAACTATTCAGAAGAGTCCTACAGTATCTATAAACATTGGCAGAGTGGGACACACAGAATAATAGACCTGCAATACCTCCAACTGGTTTACACAATTTGGATTGCAGAAGACGAACACTATATTCAATCCATTTCTTGGCCCCGATGCATTTAGTAAATACAGTGCCTAGTTGGTAAGAGGGATGTTGACAGAAAATCAAAAGCAATGTAGCAGCAGCGTCCTATAATGGAGACTTAGCTCTACTTTACACTCCTCTTACAAAGATCTACGATTTGAAAACAATCAATCCCTTCATGAGAGCTTGTTATTTTCTCCTATAATAAGACTAACGCCTTTTCATCATTCCTGCACAGCACTGATTGTGTTTACACTGGAAAATATAAGTGTTTATGGCATAAGTGCGAACAGAAAAAGAGAATATAGCGAGGTTTTTATTTGTGAGACTCCCACTCTTTCTTTTTTAATTCTTTCACTTCTCTGTTGACTTGGTTTTGCCGACATCAGATGTTATTGAGGATTTAAAATATCCTCATGGCGTATCGACGGTTCGCTATGAAGGTGGCACAGCCTGGCAGAGAGCAGTGAGGCGGTGTAGTTCTCCTCCCTGTCTATAATTTGAGGCACAGGGGTTTGAAATTTCACAGGGTATTTCTACATTTTGTGGTCCTGCTCCATCATGCCTGTCACTTGCCTTAATCTACGCCTGAAAGTTCCTGTTACCTCTTCTCACTTCCTGTAACCTGTCGTTTATTTTCAGCTACATGTTTTAATATATTCACTGTTACATAGAAGCATCTAGAATCTCTGTCAAATAAGCTTCCTTAATAAATGGTTAATGTTTTGACTCCAGTGCATACCAGTGGACCAGAGGGAATGTTTCTTGTTTATACCCAATAACACATTTAAGAGAACTGTTTGCCTCCATCTGCAAGGCCCCTGCCTATGGCACAGCTTCTATTAGGCCCGGTTACGTTTCTTCTCACAAATGACCGTTTAACCGTCTTTTCCGTACCCTGACGCCTCGCCTGTTATTACTGCCATTGTCTCTCTTTTTGTTGTATACATGTGTGAGGCTGGGCCCTTTAATATGCGGAGAGCTTTTCCTAGGCTTTCCTACGGGCACACTGGTCTGTGTTTACTCCTCAGTCAGAATGCCTCCTTTCCACAAGTTTGACATGCCTTTTTGTTGCCATGGTAAGCCCTCCCTTAAAATATATTTTTCTGCTTTTGGCCTGGATGTTTTTTTATCTCGGTGGTTTAGAGCCTGTTGCCCCCAGGGCCAGATTTAAATGTGTGTGGGTCTTCAAGGATTTTTCTGCAGAAAAGCCATTTGGATTGCAGCCTCACCACCATACAAGTGCGACCGAATTGTGTCATTTCAGGTTTTTGAGCCATCGTTGGAACCAAAGGAAAGTCCAAAAGAGAAGCAAAAAACACGAGACAAAAGCTGATGAAAATGGACCAGATTGGATTATGTCAGACTTGGCATGTGCCTCGTTATGAGGGAAGTCTTCGTTCTGTCTTATCACACTCTGCCTTACAGCTAAATGAATAAAAAAAGGAAAAGCACAGCTCGGCTCCTTGGAAAACAACAGCCAGATCGTAACTGTAAATACTGGCTTAAAGTGGTGTGGGCTCTGCACGATTTTCAGTCACAAAACAGGAAGTGAGAGGAGGGAAAAAAAACATACTGTATAATTTCACTAACTTAAGGACATGGACCGCTTTTTAAGTATTTGTAGATGGGGCAATCTTTTCAACATTTGTGATGAAATAATTTGCCTATAAAACAGATTTTTTTTTCCTGGCACATATCGCCACAGACTTGGATTACTACCTGAGCATCTGGAGAGCCACTATAGTACAGTATATTCATATGGGTTCAACTCTCAGCCTGTATGTATGAAAATGTATAACGTGTGTTTTTCTGTCAGACAAAGGAACTGTACAGATGCTTCCTATTTATTATAACACCAGAGAAGACCTCAAAAATAACATAGATCACAGGGTGGCTCTGTTTGGGTGAAGGATCAGATTAAGCAATATTTTTTGCAATTTCATAATAATGTATTTTGTTAAGCTCCTTTCTCATTTCTGCATCACTTTTAATTAGTGGAATTCAACCTTCATATCTCCAAGAGCTAGGAGGCTGCCTGTTTGCAATGTTCAACAGGTAATCAAGACTGATTAAGCACTCAACATAGCCTAATTGCATTAGATCTCAGAGGCACACTATTACCACCATAACAGCAAAAGCACATGGTCTGTCAGAAAAAATATACGAGGAAATATTTACCTCTTCAATAGCAAGAGAGGAGAATATGATTGTGAGCATTACGTTTAAAATACAAAATGCAAATGTAATACCATAATACCATATTTGTATGATTATATGGTATAAATGATATATATGATATGATTGAAGCCATACCATATAATAAGTTAAATGTCCTAATTTTTTTAAACCAAGTCAAAACAGAATTTATTGTGTACAGTGTGTCGTACGTCTGTTACCGACTGAGCGTGTTTTTTTCACTCTGAACTCCCTCTGTACCACTGTGAAGCTCTTTAAGTGTGCTGTGACATGTCCCAAAGTCCTTGTTTAGCACCTCTCTCTGTGTGTTCAGGGTGTGAACTGATACCTAGTGTCAGCTAGCGTCAGGGACACCAGCGGCAAGAGAGCGATAGCTCAGGTCTACATAAGCGACGAGGCCGTGAGGATTAGCCCTGAGAAAGCAAGCGGCACACTGGGGAGGAAGAAATGGAAATGGGAAGAAATGAAGAAAGAAAGAGAGGGGAGTAAAAGAATGAGATAGGGCTTTAATGGAGGGTTGTCAATTTTCTCCAATTTAGCTCAGGAGGAAGCTATTTTCTTGGAATTAGATGGTTGGATCAATGCAGCTTTCCAGCCATTTATTAGTGCGTAATGACATCAACTGTTACTGCATTCATCACTACGCAGAAAAACCAAAAACAGTATTTTCACAGGGCTCAACCTTATCACCACTTGTCAGTTAATTATGCATTTAAAGAGCGGGGCAAAAGTTCAGCAGTGAAACACTTTGATTGAGCCCTTTGAACTCAAGCAGGAAAGAAATCTGTTCTCTTAATCCTGGCTCCTATGTGATCATCGTAGCCGGAGGATACAGACCTCTGTGTCCATCATCTCTAGGTCAGCCAACTGCAGCACCATTACTAATGCAATCACCCCTGTGATCTGAACTTCAGAACCTTGAACCAAAATAAATAGATAAATATGTCAAAGATATGACGCAAAAAAAGAAGGCGTGAATGAGTCATCCGCGAAAGGTTCATCTTATGTGGACCTATAGAACTCTTCCAGCTGGTCTTGATAGCCTAAGGTGATGTGAGCTACATGATATGAGGTCGTTTTGATCATAGGAGTAATGTTTCTCTCATTAGCACAGGTCATGCTCTTGGCTTCAAGTAGTTCACACTATTCATCGTCTTACCCAAAGAGACTAGCATGGAAAGATCGGGCTGAAAAGTTCAACATTCAGTGCATACTTGGAAAAATAATGAATAATAGAGTTTAAGGGCACCTTCCGCCGAGTACATCCAAGTCAACATCTGGAACATAGCAGGTTGTGCAGAGTTCCCTTTTAGTTTTCCCCAAACTCTTAAACACTCCAGATCAAGGGCCAAACACACCTCTGTTTCTATCCGAGAAAAATCTATTGCCACAATTTATCAACTTCAATTGGTTAACACTTGGACTCTCAAAATGGAGCCCTTCATAATTTAGAAGCTGTTCTAAATGCAGTTGGCCGGGCTACATCTAAATGTTTAAAAGTCAAGTGAAGGAAGGAGGCGGTTAGACCTAAAGTTATGTCCTCCAAGGGAACTTTACAAAGATCCTCTCACAGATTTATAGCCACTTACCTTGGAGCCTGAGTCGATATTCATAAACATGGCTTCAAACAAAGCCCCCCATCCACTATCCCTGCTTGTAAATAAATACAGATATGCCTCTTTTACAGACAGCAGCAATCTAAAATATTACCACCAGCATAATTTTACCACACACATTAATATTTTACGGCACATTGTATTTTACCGCATTGAATCTTAAACTTTCATGGCCGGCCCCAAGGATTTTATTCCTGAAGAGTCTGTATCATTATTAGCCAAGATGTATAGCAGGTACTGCAGACGGATGCAGATATTCACCATTTCATAGATAATATTTTCACAAAATCAATAGAGTCAACAGCGCTGATTTACTCAGGTCATGTCTTGAAAAACTTAACGACTCGAGATCTTTTTCTTCTTGAGATGAGATCTACAGACTTAAAACCACATGAGCCTTTTGAACAAAAGGGGAAGTTGGCTGCATTCTGCCTTTTTGAGGCATAAAATGTACAAAACATAAGTTACCATGTGTCTCTAACTAGTCTTAAAGCATACTGTGACACACTGCATGACAATCACATGTGGTTTGTTTTTGTACAAGCACTTCATAAATTAGTCTATGGATGATCGGTTTCATAAAGTGCTTGTTTTCTGTGGTAATAACCTATTAAATCTAGTTTGAAGTGTTTAGTTTTTTTTGTCTAAACAAGTAAAACCCAACCTGTACAGTGTATGCCTCATTATGATGGGAATAAACTCTAACATCTGCATGTGTGTATTTGCATCATTGCTTGTGTATATGACTGTGTAGTGATTTAAGTGGTTTTAGTGACAAAACAAGTCTAATGAGCTGGCGCAATAATTATCAGCCATTTTGCTCTCACTTAAGCTAATTGAGGCTTTATATTAGAGTTAATACCACTGCCTATGTTCACTGTTTTACAGTTACCACAATGTTTGGCCAGAAACAGTAGTGACAATAATTTAGATTTTTAATTTGTGCATGTCAGTGTTTTAATATCTCCCTATCAACCATACTTATGAGCTTTGACAATCCTCCCCAGATGGGGGTCATTGATCAACTCCTGTTTTGTGTATTTTTTTCCTAATGTAAACAACTACTGTTTATATTATCAAAGTCAAAAGGACAAGTAGTTAGTTTGCATCTAATCTTATTTGCTGTAGTAGTGCATGAGTCCTCAACTTAAATTTTTCTTTTTGGCATAAATAAAGATTTGTTTCATTTTTTGCCTCCATAGAACAAATGAGGTTAATGACATCACTATAATGTATTTTATGCTGTACAAAGATGCATCATACACTATAGAAAGTGTGATATTAACCCTTACATACAACCCTTACATTGTTCCTTTGTGACAATTGACTGTGGGACTGCAGACTTATCAGGGCAAAATTTGGACAACTGTGCTGCTGCTGCTGCTGCTGCTGTGGCTGGCATGTGGGGAAGGTGGCGTCGCCTTTGCATGAGCAAAGTTGCAAGGACCTTTCCTCTATTTTCTCTACGCTGTCTTCTTCTAATACTTTCTCTTTAACTCACTGTCTCCTTTTCATCCTGGAATTAAAGATCCACCAAATCACTCCTTCCTCTACACCAAATCAGTTAAATAGAGGCTCAGGTACTTTTTATAGTCCAATGAAAGCTGCCCTCCACTACAGGGAGACTGTGTTGGGCAACCACTATGTTGGTTGCCTGGGAATTGATGGGTTTGATTTGTTACTTTGTATAGGCTTGTTAGCTGCTTCGGATGCCCGCCTGAGTGGGATACCTGGCAAGTGTAGCAATATGGTGGGAACACAGGCAGTTCTCTTGACATTGTCAAAGTCCACCTTGAGCTTCCTCCCCACTGTCCCAATGACAGAAATACACACACATGCCAATGTTTCACTGTTTCAAGATTCCCCATAACCAGCCTTTACCTTAATTTCACCCCCTCTAGTGGCTTTAAAATCCGTTTGAATAAATACGGGTTAAATTTGAAATAATTTTGAAATACAGTATTTCCATTTTTGTATATTCTGGGCTACTTAATAAAAAGTCAAAGAATTTCAGACTTAAAGAATGTCGCTTACGGTTAGCGTGTCTTCGCTGCTTTTAAATGTCAAAATGGGTCAAATGTGACCCGAACAGTATGTAAGGGTTAAAGATCTTTATAGATTCTCTCTGCACTTTTTTTTAAGTTGTCTATCATGTTTCTTTCCTTTTTCCTGCTTTCTCGCTTTGCTCTGCGTATTTGAACCGCTTTATGAAATTCCTGTCTTATCAGGTGAGTAGGAGCTGATCCCCAGGCCCTTTGCTCTTGTCAGGAATCTCCCAGGCTATCGGGCTCTCCTGGGGCCCCGTTTCACACACCAAATTGATGTCTCCGACTGGAAATGACACTTTCAGCAGGATTTGCCATTCTAAACCACCTCAAACCCATGTGATCTCACCCATTCACTCTCAGAGGGATTGCCTTGAAATGCACCGTAGCTTCAAAAGCCAATGAGCATAGCATGCTTGAATGAAAACCTGAGACATGCCCTACCAGGAAAAAAAAGGAAAGATATTCTAAAATGCTGGCAATGTAGAACAGTATTTTTTGCTCTGAACAAAGACCAACAGTCCCATGAATAAGTAGGTATTGCCCAGGGGAATGCAGTGAAGGGTAAAAGGCAGTGAAACTAAAATAAATCAATAATCACATGAATTTTCATGTGTAGGTGCTTGTCCACCATTTGCTTTATCTTGTTAATATCTGTCTTGGTCTGTCTTTCCATGAGTACGGACACAGATGGTATGATTACTATATATCATTTAGATCTCAGCATCTTTGTCTAACACTCCATTTAATGGAGGAGCACTGTGACCATGTTGCTTTACTTAAGGACTAGTTATGATATAATTTGACACTAGAGTAGAGGGAAGAGGGAAAAGGTGTGACCAAGAATCCCTCCCATGACTTATTTTCATCCCCAAGTCTTTTTGGGGCTGCACGTTTCTCCTAGGGAGCTCTACAGACTGGCATAATGGATAAGGGCAAGGGTGTGAAAGGAGCACCTTAAGGCTCCTCATTCAACTCTCCCAATCTCTCCTGCACACACTCTTGAGCTGTGAAGGCCCTCTTTCTTTGCCCTGCAAGCATGGGAGCCCTGTAATAGGCTCTAATTGATAGGGAGGTGTTGGGGTCTTTCTGTATGGGCTGAAGGGATGAGAGTAAGAGAGAGAAAGAGGGAGTCAGGGAGGATTACATGCGGGAATGTGTGGTGGAGCAGGGGAGGAGGAGAGGCTGTGGAGCGGTCTAGGCCCCGTCCATAATGAGTCATTAATTTCCTAGTGGTTTTGTGGCGGTTGGCTCATTACTGGTCTGCAGAGGAGCAGGAACAAAGCTCTGGGTAGGTAGGAGGTGAGCTTAAATAGTTGGGGCTCAACACTTCCCAACAAAAGGAGGAAGAGAACATTGAATGGCACTTGGAACAGATGCAGTAAAAAGTGGCAGATGCAAATTGCGGGAGAGCAAGTCTTCCTTCAAGCACTTTTCTCTTTATATTTTGTCAGACTGCAGCCTGAGAGTCTAATTAGTTAGTGAGGTGTTTCACTTCTGATAGGGCTGTGTCTCGTTATTGTCACAAAGAGGATTTGTAGAAATGGTAGGAAACGCATGTGTTCCACAGTCCCCAGTGGAACCTGCTCACTGTAATAGTTAGTTGATTTGATTATTTATTTTTACCCAATAGAAACTGAAAGATGTGCAATATTTTCATGCTTTGAAATGGTGTTGTATATAGTATAAAATGTAATAGAAGAATGTGAAGATGATGCCCGCAGGTAATTAATTATCTTTTTAATTATGTGTTTATACTCTTCTCCCCACAGGCAGAATGATTATGGACAAATTGGCAGCGGTTCTAATGAAAATGTGATCGTCCCTCGCTTTGTGGAGTGTGTGGACCATGTGTCAAAGGTCACCTGTGGGGCAAACCACAACCTTGCACTGACAGGTACAGCTATGCACTGTACAGTGCGATGGTACATGACACTCAAAATGTATTGTTGGATAGATATTGATTAAAATTTGTAAATGTATCCATGTTATATATTCCCTGTACAACCTTTTTTCTTTAATGTGCTCCCACATACAAGAAGTGAATCCTACCATTGACCCTTCACCTATTATGCTTTATACCTGTAAGATTTATTTCCTGCAATCCACCAGTGCAAAGAGTTGACGTCACTAGTCTTGAGCTGTCATTGTGTGCTTCAAAGTTCACCTATTTTACTCAATTTTATGCGAATATCAGTGCCCCCAAGCCCTCGATCGGCACATCACCTGAGAGAGAGACAAGGAAGGAGAGAGAGAGAGAGAGAGAATATGGCCCTGGCTCCTGATCCATAACAGTCATTGCCTGTTACATACATTTCAGAATTCATTCAGGCTATGAAGATAATCGAGGTAGTCGACAGTTTCCCCTGCAGCCCAATGGATTTATGATAGCACTGTCAAGAAAATGAGGCGAAATGACACAGTAGCTGACTTTAGCTGCAAATAATGTGATAGGCCGTACAGTGGTGCAGCAGCAGCTGCTGTCATTGCAGGTAATAGGCTATAAAGAAGCCTGATAGCAATACCTGTCATTTCTTAATGGCTGACTTCACTGAAGAGCTTTTGTGGCCTTTAACATGAAGATAATAGAAGATACAACAAATTTTACAGCTTTTGCGTTGCATCCATAATTTATCACCAGAGGCCCCATGCAGCAGCAGCACAACAAGGACAACATGCTCCTAGAGGTGTGCTGGTGAGAGATGCAAGATGAGCTGCAGGGGGTTAGAGGCTTCTGCTATACTTTGAAACTAATTGAGAGAGTGCACAGGGTCCAAAACATCTTCTATCAGTTGACATGATATGCCCGTCATATCACATTATAATACCTCTGTCGTTATAACAGTATTTTTTTCCCAGAAATAATCTGTTGATAACATGATTACTTACTTAGTCAAATTAGAAATGTTATTAATTCACTGACTCTTGACACGCAGTTGACGGGAGGTTGTTTCAGTGGGGCTGTGGACGGGCTTGTGGAAACACACAGAAGAACATCCTGTTCCCAGAAGAAGTGACCCTACCAAGTTCACCAGTCAAAGACATTGCCGGGGGATGTTGGCATAGCCTACTTCTAACAGGTTAGTCTCCAGTTGTGTCTGAAACCTATTAGTGAAACACAGTGTAATTTAGGAACATACTCCATCTACTAAATCCAGCAGCACCTTCAGCACTTTGTTTTTGTGTGTTTTTCTGTTCAGTCTATATGCAGACATAGAGTACATGCTTGCATGTATAGCCCGACATGTCCACGACCTTAACATAAAGTATGCATAAATCCTCGGTGTGTGTCTTGGCCCTCACACAGACGTGTGAGTGTGTGCTTTTATCTATGGTGTCCATCTATCCACATCATTCATTAAGAGCTCTCCCAGGGCTAGTGCGGCTACATAAACACAGAGGTTGAGGCCACGGCTGCTCTTTCACCTCACTGCGGAGAACTTCAAAGTCACTTCTCCTTACACAGCAGATGAATGCTCCCTGTCTGCCTGGCTGATATATGGGCCCCAGTTGCTGTCTTCTTACTGTAGTATGGCTGCGACTGAGGCCCCATCATGGAGCCAGAGCTGAGCCATTTGTTAGTCTTAGCTGTATCTCTAAGACCTGGCTTTAATTCTGAAGGGAGGACATTAATCCTTTTAATACAACACTTTGTAGAATCGTTTTCCTGTGTTGCTAATGCTGTCTATTATTAACCCCATTAAAAGTGTAATACAATTTAAGTAGAGTGCTAAAAGTGGATCATTTGTTGCTCTGTTCTGTTAGAATTAATTCTCAATTTATGATCTAAATGATTAAACTATATGAGTAACAGTACTAAATGAGATCCTTAAATGGCCAGACATACATTTACACATGAATACAAACATTTATGAGCACACATTCACGCAGCCATGTCCAAGTGTACAGACACACACACGCAAAGCTGCTGCTGTATTGCATTTGCTCTCCTAAATCCTGTAAATGTCCCCAGTTTGATCCCTTGCTCCATTCTGTCATGAGGGAACAGAAATATCCATCTCCAATCAGGCCTTAATGAATAGCCTGATGAGTGTCGGGTAGAACTGAATTACCAGATAGATTTGAAGAGCGTGAGTGTGTGTGTGTGCACTGTATGTGTGTGGAGGATGGGTGGGGGGTAGTTAGAGGGTCAGTAGAACAGGATACATGTAGAAATTAATTCTCTCCAAGTTCAAAAAAGAAATTGGCTAATTCTGTCATATGAGCCTCATGGAATCGCCTTTCCTATCTATCTGGTATGACTTTTCATTTATTAGGGTCAAACTACAGAGGGTTACACAAGGGATAGAAAAGAGGGGTTGTGGGAGCAAGTCGGAATGATGAAGGGAGAGATTTGGAAATTGGAAAGAATGGGAGAGAAAGAAGGAAAGAGTAGAAAAATGATAAAGAGATGGAAAAGATGGAGCGAAAAGAGAGCAAGAGAGTCAGTGGTATGAGAGACAGCTTGCCTGGGCAGGAGCATATTGAGGGCAGCAGGTGGAAGAGTGGCACAGTTAATTAAAACGCCTGTCTTAATGTCTCAGCCCGTCACTCCAGGGGGAGAGAGAGACACACAGAGAGAGAGAGAAAGAGAGAGAGTTGCCAGGCTTGAGCTGGGATGCACCCAACCAGCCATCTAGACAGCAAACCAACCATCCAGCCAACCCACCAGGCCAAATGTCAGACAAGCCCTGACATTATGCCCTTCACCCCCCCTTCAATCTGTGCAACACACACATACAGTACACAGACACACACACACACACTCACACATGTGCACAAACATAAACACAATGTCCACACCCCACCCGCTATTTTCTTATCCACGTACCCATACGCTTATCCAAACGGCTACCCTCTCTAATCTGATTCAGACCTCCTAAAAAAAAAAAAAAAGCCCCTTCTCTAAAAAAAGAACAAAAACACACTTCTGATGTTACTGTTTTGCTCAGCAGCATCTGTAGCATGCCTCTAGACTTCCAGCCTTGCAGCGTAATCTGTCTGCTTTTAATAATTCATAGAAAGCACAGCCTGTGCACTATGTACTGAATGCTGAGGGTAATGGGGATGTTGTGATATTTCTATCATGGCCTGTCTGGAGCAGCGAGCGAATCAAACCAGTAAAGATCTGATAAGCAGTCTGTTCAGTGTCATAACAGCATTGGCTGTCATCACTGCCTTAGGTGGACCTTAACAAATCCATTCCGCTCTGTATGCTACAATCTAGCAAGTGGTGATATGTAAAGGAGATTCTCCGCTACATTGTCAAAAAGTTTCAAGTCTCACCAAATCATTGATTGATGGTGTTGGACAAAGCACACGTGAGCCCGCTCCATGGCAACTATCTCAAGGTAATTTTTGACAATCCTAAGAACACCACTCTTCTGTACTATACTCAGTTCATAGTGTGAACAAAGTCATGTCATTAGACATGAAGAAAAAAAAAATGTTAAAAAAAGAAGGGGTACAAAAGAAGACTGTGAGCCTCCATTCATGTGTGAGGCGGGTCTACAGTTGTACAGCGTGTTGTTTGACTAATGTTTTATCAGGCTTTGCTGTATCACAGCGGATTGCTTTGTCAATAACCAGCCCGGTGCCTCAGTGAGCAAGAATCTGAGATTGTCAGACTGAGTGACAGGCTGGAGATGGCAGATAATTCAAAGAAATTGGAAGTGTGAAATCTTTAAGGGCCACTTCTTAACACAGCAAATGCCAGGGTATCTTTCCATCAGCTGCTGCTCTCACAAGCCACCACATTGTTAATGGTGGCCTGTCTGTCCATCAAGACCGCTTCAGGAGGGATTTAGACCTGTTTGGCGCCTTATCTCTCTGACTGCCTCCCACTAACCTGACCACTGCACAAGCCTTGACTGCTGTGAGTGTGTGTGTGTGTGTGTGTGTGTTCCATATGGTCAATGATGGTCATGAATCTACCTCCGATATATATTTTTTCTTTTCATTCGCTTATTTATAGATATTGAGTTATTTAATTATCTGTCTGACAGCGTATTGGTATATCTATTCACTGTTACACAATCAGGAGCCAAATGTAATGGTGCTTGTAGCACTTGTTAAATTAGCTGTCAACACTACTGATTGACCTCATATTGTAGCAGCGAAACCTCCTTTTCCTTGTGAGTGTATGTCTTATGTCAGATTTAGTCTTTCTGAATGGATGCAGGGAAGCCAGTGTCAGCTTTCAGGTTTGTGCAAAAACATTGCTGTGATGAAGAACCTTCAAGTGTCAGTCAATGAAAGGGGATAAATGTTTCCATATGAGTCACATCTTAACATGAGCAAAAATTTTTAAAGTTCTGCGCCTCATTGAATATTAATAGATTCAGATATAAAACATTTGAGGCAATTTGTTAACAGCGTTTATTACTACATTTAATATTACAGTTTTATTACCTTTATCTCAGTAGCAGTTAACATTAAAACATTATTAATTCATATTAATGTGCATGTCCACAGTGCAAAATGTGCTCTGGTTCACTCATGTCCACTCAAACATGCCAAATAAAGATTTTCCCAAAAGTGTGAAAGGAAGCAATGGAATCAATGTCTTCTATGAATATACATTTCATTAATAAGTTGAGATCTGGGGCATTTGAACACCCAAAATTAACCTAAAAGTAATTTGAAATATAACTTAATTATTAGTTTGATAATGAGGTTTATGATTAAGAAGTTAATAAAAGAAACAAAAAAGTCCTTTTGTGCTAGAAAATAAAACTGAGAATTCACAAAGGATTACAAAAAAAAAAAGGTGTGTGTGTGCATGTTCATGATCACCAGAGCTGCCACTGCTCCACATTATGATTTTGAATAGTGACGTCCTGACCTAGCTCTCCTTTCTCTTTTTCCTTCATTCACTCATCAACTCTGTACACTGACACACACTCTCACAGTCACTCAGGGAGCACAGTTAAGGGTAAGAAGTATAGAAGAAAGGCAGAAGAGGACAGAGCGAAAGAAGAGAAGGAGAGACAACAAGGCAAAAAATAGATCCTCCACATCTGCTAATCCAAAAAGAGCTTAGACCCTGTCCTATGTTTGTGTGTACAGAGAAATAATGAGAAAAAATAGACATAGAGGGGAGGGGGGGGGCTACAGAGAAGGACCCAGAGAGAGGAAAAGAAATAAACAAAGAGGAAAAGAAAGAAATATGTCCCCTATTTTTCCCTTGTAATGGTCTCAATTCCCTGCCAGAGCTCCCTGTCACAGGGAGGTAGTTCCCAGGCCGACATATCTCAAGCTGTTCAAACATCCATTAGGATGTTTTGTTTCTTACTCACTACAAATACAGCAAGACAAGACAGAAACGGGCAGATGATGAGAGGGAAATTGAGGAAGAAAGAAAAGAGACAGAAAGACGAGAAGAAGAGAGAGGAGGAAGAGGGGAGCAAGTTGATGGGAACAGCAGAGAGAGGAGAAGAGGAAATTTATCAAGAAACTCGTGTGATATTTAATGATCCTTGTATGTGGAGAGGGAAGACCACACCAGCTCGTTCTCCTCCGCCAAATACCGATCCCCTAACTTAATTTCCTGCTCAATTGCTGTTCTATAGTGCATAGTACAGTGATACAGGCTGGTAATATAGAAAACAGATTGCCT
Source organism: Thunnus maccoyii (assembly GCF_910596095.1). Lineage (NCBI taxonomy): Eukaryota > Metazoa > Chordata > Actinopteri > Scombriformes > Scombridae > Thunnus > Thunnus maccoyii. Next base: position 22,026,638 of record NC_056541.1, read on the forward strand.
GTGCGGCGGAGTGGATAAGGCTGAGGCTTGTGCTGCTGGAGACCTGCAGTCTCCAGGGGGGTCTTGTCGGTGGGCTTCACAAAACCAACAAAGCCCATCTTTCCCTGCGACTGGCAGCAGCTGGCAGGTAGATCTTCAAGCACTGGAGGTGGGGAAGTGGATCTGTGGGTGTGGTGTGTGTGTAAGCGTGTGTTTCTCTGCAGTGTGTGTATGTGGTGCAGATAGTCTTGCCATTCTTTGTAGTTAGAGTTCCATGGTCTTCCATCTTGTGTTTGCTCATGTGCTATGACTCCAGTCGACTCAAAAATGTAGGCCTGCACGGGCAGCAACCGTCAATCAGTGCACAGAACAGTGTGCAACTACAGCTCCAGTGTTTTCCCAGACACACACACACACACCCACACATGCACACTTTCCATCAGGAATACATACATACATACTGTACACCTGCCTGTGACTGTCTGAAATAATTCAACAAGTCTGATTAGAATTTCTTGCTCATTTTTTTCCTTGTAACATACGTCAGTATATGCTAACTCTTGTTTTGACATGCATTGTGGTCACGAAATTCAGTAGCATGCACAAACACACATTTTGCATATCGAGTTCAAATATAGTACAACGCTCTTTTGTCAGCTGCCAATGAGAATGACTTAGTGTTGCGAAGTAGGTTTTTCAGATTGGATGCTCTGTTAAGTAACAATCTTCAAAGTATTAGTATAGGAAAACTTTAACTTTTTTATTATTATTTATTTTTACTTCACCACGTTGGTAATTGATATCACACAGTGATCTAATTTAGTGGTGTTATTACTTTTGCTCTTGTAAGCAAATGTTTCTTTGGAAAAATGCTCTAAATTTCCGCACTTCCTCTAGCACATCATTTATTTTAACAGCACAGCAAAGGAAAAAACAAAACAGGAAAAACACTATGTGCAGACAACCACATCTTTCGATTCAGATTTCAACATCATAGCCATTATTATTACCAAAGATGACCCTAAAATAACTTGGATTGCCATTCACAACAAAGATATTATTTCATGCCCTTTTCTATAAAATTTGTTAAAAGCATATTATGCCAGTATGGTGAACCACTGTCATCAATTAAACCAAACAGTATGACATTGATTAGTACTGAGTGTGACTAATTCACTTGAGTGAATGACATACTGATATTCCTTTTCTTATCAAATCTACAGTACCGGTCAAAAGTTTGGACACACCTTCCCATTCACTTGTATGAGAAAGTCTGTCCAAACTTTTGACTGGTACTGTACATCAAGTGTTTGTCTTATACTGATGCTGTTTTGCTGCTTTGCACAAAGTAGGCCAGTATAGTGCAGTCTTATCATGTCTACCTAGAGAACTGATGTTACTTGTATCCCTGTTTTTTTCAGAGTTGTTATTTCATGCAGGAAGTGTCACTAACCTAGTTGCCACTGGGTTTGCGCTAATGTTAGCAGTGTGAACCTCCTCTGACCTCTCAAAGTGACAGGGTTTTGTTGCGTAACAACCTTGTGTAATGAACTTCCTCCCAGGAGATGTCATTAAGGACGGGAATGTTTGTCTTCCGCTCGCACCAAAATGAATATTCAGCTATTATCACTGCACAGCATTCAGATCTGATATGAGTATTGAGTTTCAGCTTGTACAGAAGAGGGACAGAAACCCATTCCAGATGGGTTTTATTTACTGTCTCTCTGATCAGCCACTGGTTTTCTTAATTTATCACGTCTGACCAGCTTTTGCAGCATGAAGACAGAAGGTCGTTCCTCTGTCTTTCTAGACATAGTTTTATCTGGCATACATCATTCAGACTCCCTCCCTAGTCTGTCTCTTACCCAGATTTACATATTTGTTTTAACTAATGTCCTGTTGTAGGCCACTAAAGATCTGTAATAACACTGCTAGGGTTTCTGCAAGGCGACCACGCCAAGAACCACAGAGACGTGGATGGGATAGAGTTGTCAGAGGGTTTTCCATCACACAGAGGGATCACATTTGAGCAAAGGTTTTTCTTGATAAATGAACCCAATTGGTCAGCTTATCAGCTGGATCAACACTGTATGCCTTGCATGGCTCGTCTACATTTCCCATGTAGGAGGCCATGTAGAGGGAGACTGCACTGTGTATGTGTGTGATATGTGAGGAAGAGAAGGAGAGACAAAGACACAGAGGCAGAGAAGGATGAAATATGTCACAATGATTATTTGAATTCCCTTGTTTATTGAAAATGACTGAATCCAGGGTTGATCCTTTACATTCCAAAAATATTCACAAGAAAAGGAAAGAAGGGAAAGGAGCGCTCTGTCCTTATGGGGGGACGGCATACACTGCCTGATGCCTTGATTACTAATTCCCCTTTGAGTATCATCATACTAATAGTAAATATAACTACAGGAAGTAATGACTTCTGCTTCAAATTATGTGGATGTTTACACTACTTGTCAGCTGAGCAATATATTTCTGATCAAAGATAAACTGTACGCAAGAAAAATAGAAGTAGCATTAGTGTAACAGTGGGAAAGAGGAAATGGTGGGTCCCGGCAGACTTGATGTACCTTGTAAAGCAACCACCCCCCCTTTCCCTCCCCCTGCACTGAAGGAGTCACTGCCAAGATGGCTGCTTGAGCTCCAGGCCTGCAGGGCTTGACCCTGCACATGTTGCCAGACATCATTTCTCTAAATCCAACCTCAAAATGAATCTTCAGACCCTGGCATAATTCCTCATCCTCTCCTCCTGTCCTCCTCCAAACATCTCTCTCTGTCTCACTGTTTCACTTCTCTTTTATTTTCCCAGTGCGGGCCGTGGGGAGGATGGTGAGGGGTGCCTCATCTTTCAAATTCCTGTGAGTTTAAGATGGTAAGAGTTGTTTTGGAGGATGAGTGTTTCATGGAGCTGTGTGTCGAGGGCTCCTCCCTACAGGTTTATCGTGTTGGCACCCATGGATGATTTTTGGGGTTGTCGTGGGTTGTCCTCCCCTGAGTCTGGACCTCTCCAACACAGTGGTATGAATCCTTGGCAATCACTGCTCAAATAGAGCTATTAACATAGAACGTCAAGTTTAATTACAGGGCGTATAGTGAGTTTTTTTTATGTACTGCTGACCTCATACTGAACTATGCTATAAATGAAGCAACACATGATCACATCATCTTTTATTTAATGGAAAGGTATGACGAAATTTGGGCTAACAGAAACAGTAAGCTGCACTGTATGAAATGAAAAGTAATAGATTATTTTTCAAGAGGATTGGCATATCTAAAAAACGTAAAGCCATGTTTTATTTAGCTGAAGCAGTTTATTGTTAGCATATCTTAAAGCCAAATGTGGGATCAGCTGTGTCCAACTTTAATTGCTTGTGTTGAATATATAGCTTATGAGTTTAGAAAGTCATTTCAGTTGACAAGTCTCCATAATAACCACTGATTTATTGTCTTAGAAAAGTGGAATAATAGGTTTTCCGTGTTAGGCCAATCAGTGAGAGATTTTATTGGATTTTTCCACTCCTCTAATAACTTTGCATTATTTTGGTTTCACAGCACAGTACTGTATATACAGTACTTCTAAGTTGTTCTCGTGGTCTTCATTTTCCATCGTTCATAAGGCAAACAAAAAATATTTTCCATTCCTGCTACTCACATTATACTGCCAGATCCCTGGGCCGGGGCAGGCCAGGCCAGTGTTAACTACAGTAGCTTGGACATATGAATGTTAGACTGAGTTCTTCTCTTTCCTTATGGTAGAAATAATCTGTTGTTCTCTTTCTTTTTCCTTTAAAAACTATTTTTTCCTTTTCTATTTTCCCTAGTCATGTTGTGTACTCACGAGGAGAGGTTTAAAATTAAAGGCTGAACTATAACCACAAGAGGTTATGCTTATTCTTTATTTTTTCTTTTCTCCAAGTTTTCCCCCCCTTCTTTCTTCACCACTGAGTCGAACCACCCACTAAGTCTAAGGTCACTAGCTAGCCAAGGCGAAGGCTGTTCAGCAGGGCTGCAGCAAACTTGGCAAAGTCGTTGTAAGACTCCCTGCTGCTCCATGGGACATACCAGCTCCTTTGCCAAGTCAAATAACACATTTAGTGAATTGAAAGTAAGATTTAAGTGGGGCAGTACAATGCAGCCAACCCTCTCATCTCTGAGCCGGTCCTTCTCTTTGTGTGCTAGAGTGTGAAAACTGCTCTTGTTCTCAGGGACTTAATGTTTTTTTCCTTGCTGATTATTTGGAAACAGGTCAGTCTGGTGTGGAGGCTAAAACTCCACCCACCAGGTTTTTATTGAACTCATTGCTTCATCAAAATTATTTCTACTCACCTCTGTCTGTTTCTCTACCTCTCCTCCACTTTTTTATTTTTCACCAGGCATTCTTTTCTCCTCCCTGTGTGTATAAGAACATTTTTCAAAGAATTCAGTAGCCAAGTTCAGGCCCTTGTAATGATTGGCTTTGATTCAAAACCGTGTTTACTTATATTTGCCCCCTCTCTTCTTTTTTATCCTTCTTTTCAAAGTATAATTTTACTGAGAATGACACTTTTCACCTCCTGTTTTTTGTTTATTTAACATGCAAATATAAACCTCGTTTTTTATTTGTACTATTTTTCTCTTATTCACTAGCAGTGGTGTTAAAACAAAATGATGAAAAATCTTTCTACTGGCATATGTGAATTCTATGTTGGACTGATGTATCACATAACTACATAATTGAAATATATAACTATATAACTCCAAGACTATACTCGTAACTACACTCTTTTGTAAAGATGACACTATAAATGTGCACAACAGGGTTGTATTGAATTTAATCTTTTGGTAATGAGTAGAATAATGTCTCCTCAACAGATGGAGTCTCCATTCAAAGGTTTTAGGTATTCATTTTATTCATAGATTTGGATGGTTGTTCGGTTTTTGAAGATACACAAACAGAAGTGTGAAAATTTGAAATTCACTCACCAAGGAATTTACCTCTCTTCTATTAGGGGTGTTGGAAAAAATTGATTTCTTAGATGCATCTTGAAGCAGATGTGGACAATTCTGCATACAAATGTCAAAAATCAATTTTCTAAATGTTAGTTAATAAAGTGATGTTGACGGAATGAAAAAAGGGGAACTCAACTTCGAGGGCAGTACAGCACCCCGGACAGTCTACAGTGTGCATACGCTAGAGGTATCTTGTAATTCATCTTCACAAAGGGCAGCGGTTGCAAGGCATTTTGATTTAATGTCTAAATAATTACCATTGTGAGACGAACGTGAAGTATATTGTAAACTTTCTACGCTGTCACGGAGCAGCAAACTCCTGCAGTAACAAACAAGACCAGCTGACCAACACACACTGCAGCATTAAACGACTTAAACCAACTCTGAGGTGAAGAAAATAACTTGGTGCTCAGTCTGTTTTACCTCAGAAACCCAGCGTCTTGGAAAACGATGGCTTTCCCCGGAGCTAACGGTGCAGCAGAGATGCTGCTCTCCACTGCTGGAGACATGATGTTAATACTAACACAGCAGAGCACTCCGCCTCCCCCTCAGTTTGTTATTCTCATACAGGCAGTAGACTGTAAGATGCTTTCAAATTAATGAATTCATTAATTAATGCATTTAACTTTTTAAAATAAAAAGGCTGCGGACCAATTATCTTAATTGCCAGTAATGTTTCATATTGTATTTCAGCGGAATAAGGACACCAGTGAATGGTTTGGCACACATTATACTGGAGGCTGGAGCAAGAAACTGAAAAAAGCCCCCCCCCCTTTTCTATTCATTCAATCGAGAACCGGTTTTGAATCGATTTGGAATCTAATCGGACATCAAAGAATCAGAATCAAATCAAATCGTGAGATTCCCAAAGATTCCCACCTCTGTCTTCTATACTTCTCTTCTCTCTCCCTGACATGTATGATGCTTATGAAAAGCAAGACTAGTTGACACACTAGTTGTCTTCAGGCAAAATTATATAAAGATCCTAAAAAGATCAAGATGAGTTTAATGTTAGTCCATGACTGACACAAGCACAATATTCACTACTTAAAGTGATACATTTCTGCAAACCAGGGATTCTGAGCAAACAGCATTGTAGGTTGAACACTTAATGTAAAGTATTAAAAGATACTGTGATCTTAAATGTACCAAACGCTGTTTCATTAGCAAGCCCCTAAAGTCATTTCTCTACTACCCTGACTGTATACTGAAGTGTCAAGTAACTCTGTTGTCTAGTGCTATTTACAGAATTTGTTCAGACAACAAAAGACAACAAAATAAAGAGTGAAAATTGACCTACAGCTGAATTTAATGTATCATTAAACTAGATTTTTATATTTCTTAGTTTTAAATTCTCATCTTTGAAAAAAATGAATTATTATGCACATAAGGTGAAAGTAAATTAATGTGTCTGAATTACAGGGCCTACACTATTTTGGCTGTTCACAGATATATTCTATACATGCGTAGTATGCTAATATAATACAATTGTACATAATGCATAAAATGCACTTGAGGTAATTTAGGAACAGTGTAGCTTCAGTGTTGTGCTTTTGCAACTTGTGAGTTGGCAGTGCAACACATCACAGATGACCAGACGGTGGTGCACAGAATGTATTAACTTCACCGTAAGTTGCTAACTTTGTTGTAAAAAAAATAATAAACAAGTGCTGTAAAACTTCCCTTTTTTGAGCATTATCCTCATAATACAACTGTTATTGCAGTCGTGGTTATCACACACGCTAGATACCTTGGCAACTTAGTGGCCACATCAGCACAGTCAGTGGAAGAGTGGAAGCATATTTTCTCATTCACTCTGCAGCTTAGCAGCAGATGGTGTATCACGTCTGAGGGCCCTATTCTCTTGCTGGCGCAAAGCCAGTGAAAGGACAAGCGCAATTTCTTTGCAGCTTTCCTCGGGCACTAGGCTATTATTTGCGTCTGCGCCTGTTTAGTAATTTCCTGGCTCCAAATGAACATGTTTGCACCGAGGTGGGAGAACAGGCGCAGCTGAGACTGTTTATGCTGATTGGCTGGTGTACTGTAATTTCGGTGCTATTTTTGGCACAAAATTGCGTTTGCGTTAAAACCTATACATACGCAAGACAATTTTTGTGGCTTTAGTTGGCAGAGGTGTACGCATGAAGACGTCCCCGAAATCACAAAACACTTTTCGTGCTACAGGATTTCCAGCATCTCTGGCACCAATATACTGCTCCCTGGTCATTCTGCCACTGATTGCATATTTGGGGTGTTGTGTATTTGTATTTTATTTTGACTTCAGGTGCTTCACAGAGGTGAACTTATTTTCTCTCAGACCTCAGCCTCTTTACCTGGTTTCACCTGTTGCTGCTTTTAAAGGGGATGAGAGCGGTTCATGTGATTGGTCATTACTCAAGCTCACCCCAACTCCTTTTTTTATAGCACACATAGCATATTTTTTTCAGGAATTTAGTTTTTGTGGCAGGTTCCAAGTTGGGTCAGTGGTTAACCTCACAGTTTGTGTGGGTTTTCTTTAGAGATGCACCGATTGCAATTTTCTTGGCCGATTCCAATTTTTAAAAGTTTGACCTGCCAATTCCGATTTTCGGCTGATTCCAATTTTCTTCCTTTATAAGAATTTAATAAGAAAGAAAGATTATCTTTCTTTCTTAATATATTTTCTGTCTTTCTAAGAGAACATTTTTGTAACTTTTCTTGAATGGGAAATTGGAATTTAATTGTATATTCATATAAAACATTAACTATTTAAATAACTTGCACTTTTCTCCAAAACCAAATAAAACAAGAAGAACTTCCACACCAACGACAGATTGTATGTGTGGCTGCACTGTCTGTGCCGCTGTGTGCGTGACTAAAAACTGGTGGACACAACAACTTATGGAGATATTTGGAGATGTTTGATCAATGGAGCAGTTAGAAATATTGCAGGGAGGAATAGTACAAGCAGAAAACGGCCACAGTGATGATGATGTTTGATGAAGAGCTGCAGAGGGCAGTCTGAAGCCAGTGCTTTTTGCTCACAGGGATTATTTCTACATACGTTTACCTTATTATTTTTATTTATTATTATTATGTTTAATATAAACATCCAACATTGTAACATTATACATATGAAATAGTATGAAAATAAGGAAAAGCATAATAGGTCCCCTTTAAGATGAGTTAGTTTGATGAAATTTACAATAGAATAGAGGATATGATACTAGGACCTGTTCACATTGTCATTGTTATGCCCCATACTGTTCAACTCTAACTGCATTTTGCACTTATGGAAGGATAGTCAGGGTAAAGATGGATGATGATGATGATGAATAGAATCCACTGCAACAGAAACTGTATTCTATGTGGCCTGTGAGGCATGTTTCTCAAAAACAGTTATGATTTGATTACACCCTGCTTACTGTGGGTGGACAAGACTAGTTTGTAAACACGCCATTTATCTGTCATCATTCATTATGCAATTGCATTGATCACATCTGTTGTATCTATCAAAGTCATTTAACTATAGCGGATTCCTCTGTAAGACAGAGTCTTTGTGACTGAGTCCCATCATGCCCACTAGCCAATCAACATCTTAGTGTGCAACACTTTTGTGGTGATGTCAGTTCAAAAAACAATCAGCCTCAACAAGGGCTATGAGTATAAAATTCTTGCTGTTGCGGAGTGTTGTATGTACGCTGTCACTGTATTGTAATAGTATAGGAACTACTACCCAGTGTGGTCAGGCATAGCAAATTGGGGCCATAGGCCAAAATACTGTTGTAACACATTAGCTGCTGCCCCAAAGAGGTCATTCTCAGCTGTGTTGGCTGGATGTGTTTGAGAGGTGAGGTGCTTTGTGTGTGGTTGCACCTCACTGCATGAATCTGTAGGGGCTTAACAGTAGGATAGAAACCAGTGACAGTTCTTGACCTCCCTTGGATGTACATCCAGTACAACCATGGCTCATGGTTCACTTGCTGGTCTGTGCTACACTGGGAGGAAAAAACAGTTGTAGGCATGTTCTGAGATGGAGAGTAGATGAAACATAAACCAGAAAGCATCAAAATTGTCCAACATCCAAAGAATTATGATTATTCCAAATGCCATTTTTGCGTGTTTGGTCCTGTTCAGCGTACCTCCATGGGATGGGGCAGTTGGATTACACCAAATACAGCTGTAAACATAATGGTTTAGAGTACTTGTAGTAGAAAAAAGTCCACTTTTATATACTTTCTCTCAAGGATAATTGCTAGCATTTTATATTCAGTGTAGAGTTTTCTTCTGATTTTAAGTGCTGAATTTAAATGTATTAAGTGTATCCGCCTTCCCTCAACCTGCAACGTCAATATCTGCTTCAGGCAGTGGTTTTCATACATTTCCTAAAATTATGTTTTACAACAGCAAGGTTTTCACAGTACAGTACCATGGTATACATCTAGTTTCTGAAAACGGGGAATGTCTATGATAGTGATTGTGTCCTTTTAAATAGAGGGAAATACCCATTGTGTCTGTAGTGTATCACAATGTAACATTGCTATGTGTGGTTGTGCTACAACTCTCAAACTAATGTATGACAGTAAGTCCGGTAATGAGTTTGTGCTCTTTGAGTTTGAGGAGCTGAAAATATGATACAACATATTTTCCTTAAACTTTACTGGAGCTGCAATTTTATTTAGCTGCAATTTTTGCAATGGCATAGACACAGAGAGGTGGGAAATTAGTACTCTTCGGGGTGCAAAGAAAGTTGAAAGGTTAGAATAGAAGAAGAAATAAATGAAGGATAGAGAGAGAAAGGGAGAGTGTCAGGATGGAAAGGGTTTGTGGAGAGGAGGTAAAGGATTGAGGGATCGGAAGGGCAGGCAGAATCAGCAGGTAGTACTCAGAGTCCAGCTGGTCCCCGGCTCCCAGGGTCTACTTAAAGGACCTTGTTCTCTGTTGCTCCCTCAGATACACACACACACACACACGGTAACACACTCCACCATTGCTCATTGTCTGGCTCCAATCTCTCTTTAGCCTCACTTTCCACATCATCTCCACCCACCTTCCCCTTCTTTACTTTTGCTGTATCTGTCATTTTCACCCCCTCTCCATTTTTGATTTAGTGGCTGATAATGATGAATTTCCCTCAGCTGTACAGGAGCTGGGAGTAAAAGTTTGCTCAGCAAAGTTTTGAAAGTAAAGTGAAGAGAGTGCTGCTTATGATATTATTGCAAGTTCAACATGATACTCCATAAGACAAAGCCATTTTCCCTCATTTAACATCTTGGCAAAATAAGCTTTTTAAGAAAACCTACTGTTGTATTTTTTCATTTCTTTGGTCATTTTTTAATCACTTTGCAATTTTAGAGCCATAGGCCATTGTGTGTTCTCTGGCTTTGCGGTTATGATTTTAGCAGAGTTTATTTTAATTGAAAGGTAACTGTCTGATGTCCCTAGGTCAGCAGAAGGTAAACATAATAGAAGCTTGGAGTCACGTTAAAGGGATATAAAATTCAGTGATGTTGTTTAATGCCTTTATTCAGATGGTTGTGATCTGGAAATTCTCAACCATTTATTAAAAATTTATCTAAAAATGTGCACAGTCCCCATGTATTACACAAGAGGCATGTTTAGCTACAGTATGGTTCATCACACATTTAAACATTGGTCATGTAGATACCTGCTCATCATTGTATGAGCACAACCTGGATCGGTAACAGCTTTTAGTCAGCCAACTCAATGTGATTACAGAGTATGTACAGTTAATAGTTAGCATCTAGACTTTAACCTCATCACTCAATAAAAGCTTAAACTTCATTCAGAACAGTGGATATTTAGAAATAATAATGATAATAGCCTGATTTGAGCTTTTATTTGGAATGTACTGTATGTGTAGACCAGGGATGATTTGCAATAAGACCATTCCACCACTACAGTAAGTACCTCAGACCACGATGAGAATATAATATCTACTGTACTCACTCTATGTGTGGGCCACGCAACATCCACCAAATGGCCGTTCTCCTTCTAAGAACCTCAAACCATTGAGGAGAATAAACTAGGGCTGCAATTATTGATTATTTTCAATTTCAATTAATCGATGATTATTTTCTTGGTTCTTTGTTTTGTCTATAAAACTTTAGAAAATAAGGAGAATAACCATTGTAATTTCCCAGAGTCAAAGGTTACATCTCTAAATGTCTTATATGTCCAAACAGTCCAAAACCCAAAGATATTCAGTTTATTTTCATGTATGACAAGCATTAAATTATCACATTCAGAAGCAAAAAGTAGCCAATTTTTTTGCCATATTTGCTTAAAAAAAAAAAAAAAAAAAACGACAAATCATTGCAGCTCTAGAATAAACACTTTTATACAACTTGCTCATGAGCATTAGAGCAGACAAAATCTGGTTCTTATGATTTTTTTTTAATTAGATAAATCACATCAAGGTATCTTTGTGATCTCTGTGGTCAAAAGAAATGGAATTTGTGGTTCAGAGGGCTAGTGGTGGCTGCCAACTTCAATGAAGTTGTAGCAATCATAGATTTACTGTGGTAATTCTGTCATAGTATTTGAATGTTTAATATTACTTTATATTCACTCGTCACTACAAAAGCTGAGCAGTTACACACCCACATTGAACACATGTTGAGCCATTTATACAAGTGACAAACAAGGGATTAGACTGATACTATTACACTTCCAGCTTTCTCTGTTTCATGTCATCAAGAATGTACAGTATAATAATATATCAAAATAGGTACCTGTAAACCATACCCGCTAATTAATTTTGCTCACATCATTCCCAACATCAATAAAGTGTTTTCTCTCTCACATGCCATATGCTCTCTGCTTCATTTAACTGCCTACATCATTGAGCCCTATAGTGAAGATGCAAAACACCTATCATATAAATACAAGCTACAACAGGGTAGAGATTTGAAACACCTGGTTAATTGGCCTAAAGCTCGTACGTACAGTGATTCAATTCCAAAGCCTCTATTGGTCCTCCTCTCGCTTTTCTCCTCTCTCTTCCTCTTAACCTCTCTCTCTCTAGGATTATGTGCAGGTTACAGAGCTAGCACAGTGTGGATTAGCAGGGTCGTTCCTCCATGCTTGGTGCCTCTCCTAATGTGATTATGCATCATCAGGCTTGTTTACTGTTAGCTGGTTCATTGTTGAGACCTGACAAAAGTTCAGCCCCCTTCAGCCCACTTACTGGTGCCTACGCCCACACAGTCATACAGTGCTTAAGCTGTCAACCTCCCTGCTCATCCTCTGACAAACAAACAAACAAACTACACTTAATATCCACATCAACAAACTGTAGCAAAAACCCCCAAATTTCTCAGTGCTGCTTTTCTTTGAAAGGCAGCACATGTTTTTCTCTTACAATACTGAAATCCCATGTATTGGTAGTTGTGTGAAATACATAATAATGAAGTAATGATCTGAACTGGAACTGTTACAAAAGGTGCTATTTTTCATCAGAGGGATGCCATTAGACAGTGCGCTAGAGATCAGGTGTCTGTATGTCTTCCCTTCAGCTAGAGTCCACTATAACCATCTTTAAGCATCAAGCACCGCCTTTCATTAGCCTAATGAAGCCATCAAGACAGCCTGTTTGTACAGAGCATGGCCTAGCTCTGCCAGACTTCCCAGCTATGCACTCCATCAGTGGTGAATGAGCCTCTGTGTGGCCTGAGGGGGGTGTGACTTAGACTTGGTGTGTCATTAGCCATTGATGTTATTGGCTCATTATCTCCCAATTAGGCTGCTATCAGAGCTAGCTGGCGTTTTCATTACAACGTAGACCTCCATGATCTAACAAAGACCAATGCTGCTGATTAAAGATGGTTTCAGCAATAACATGTAGTGCGAGGTCTTTGAACTCTCGGTGATATAGTTAGAGCGGAGGTGATAGAACACAATGAAGCTGATTAGAGAGGGCATGTCTCTTATTGTGCCACTTACTGAGGTTAAGGCAGAGTAATACTGATTAATGTGTTCTTGGTAGCACGTTTTGTTAATAATGTACAGTCAATTATGAAACAGAATAATAGAGGATGGTAACAATCAAGCTTTCAAAAATACAATGGACATCAAATTTGATTTTATCTTAAGACTATTTAAGTGTAAGCACCCAGTGGCTCTTCATCGACATTCATGGATGCGTGCACACAGTGTACGACCACTGAAGGACGAGTAAAATCTGTGTGAAAATGTGTGTGTGTGCGTGTGCGCGCTAAAGGACTAATCAGCTCTGTTAATCACTCAGGGTGGGTCAGCCTGTAAGGCAGGGACAGAAATCACTTCTCCTCAGGTGAATCAGAACTAGGAAATAAAGTTCTGCAAATTAGAAGCCTAGAAAAAGATGATAGTCACCATGTTTGTCCTTCACTTTGACCATGGAATCAATGCCAGCTGGGCAATACTTCTCCCTCATGTTGTATTACTTTTTTAATTAATCTACCACAGGCTCCTTAGAGTGATGAGATACATTAGAGTTGTCTGTTAAATGCAATCAATTATCTAGCTTTGTTGCAACTGAATATAAGAGATAATTGACATGTCTTTCTTACGTTATGAATGACTTCAAATGCATTTTGATTTAAATTTTGACACATTTTGAGATTCTTTAAGCCAATTAATTGAGGGAAGAAACAACATAACTGGTAGCGTGAATGTTGGTATATATGTGTGTATACTTGGTGGCCTTGCCAGAGTGGCGCATTTCTGCCTGTTTACCCGTTAGAGAGGTTAGTTCCCTGATCCGTGAGAACTCTGTAAGTGTCTGCCTGGTGATTAACTCCACATCGCAGCACAACGTCTTCCCCCTCACTGCATAAATGGGCTTTAATTGAGGGAGCTGGCTCCTTAGCAGGGAACCTCTTTCAATCTGTGTCGATTAAAACGTCATTTTACAGCCAAAAAAGAAACACGTTCCAAATCACTGCCCTTGAATTATTGTTCTGTAGCTCGAGGCTTGTATTTTAAAGTCACTGAATAATTGCAATCAGATTATTCTAATCAAGTGCTGGAACAGTAATTACAGGTTGCAGTCATTTAAGCTGCCCTGGAAGTCCCATACACACTGCTAGTGTGCATATTAAAAGTTTATGTCGTAGGAGATAAATTTAATGAAGAGGATTGTAATCTTTCAGCTACTTTTAGATATGTTTCATACGTGTATGAGGAGAACACAATCTAAATCTCAGCAATAAGAGTAGCTCTTCCAGTGACAGTTATTGTGGATATTTTTCTTACCCTGCGCCGTTCTCCTCCTGCCCCCTCAGTCCCTTCAGTCAACCAAGCCTAGGCATTAGTACCAAACAGTTCTCCCAATAGGACTAGACGCGTTTCCTCCCACTCATCTCCCCCCACTGATAACCTCATCTGTGCCCAGGTCTGCATTTCATGTCAAGGCAAACGTTAGGTGACTTAGTGCTGTGCCAAGCTGTCAGAGAGGCATGAGAATTACAATCTGGAGGTCTGTGTGACAGTGGAACCGTCTCTCTTAATCCTGTTTACGCACATCCGCATCACCCTGTTCCAAAACCAAAACCTAAGTGTGTGTGTGTGTGTGTCTTTTTTTGTCTGTCTGTGTGTGTGTGCATGCATGCGTGTGCATGTATATACGGTATGTGTGTCTGTTTTCATCGCTGTGTGAGTTTGTGTATGTCTTTGTGACAACAGTATGTCTGTGGCTCTGTGTGTGAGTCCTTCTATGTATTGTGTTGATGTGGAAGGTGGCGTACATGCTCAGAATGTATAATTCAATATGACTAATCATGGTGGTGGCTGCCAACCCAGCAGCACTGGCTGACAGACTGGGCCCAAAGCTAATTTGATAAGGTTACAATGCTCTTGAACTGAGATTCAGATTCAGCAGCAGTAGCAGCGCAGCAGCAGTAGTACAGCATCTTGCGTAGCTACCTGAGATACAGTCCCGATTGACTACTCTGGGTTGTCGTCTACACCCAGCTATTCCACACCTAATCCCTATTCAGATAGCTTGGCTGCATAGGAAACATCTCCCTCTGTCTCAGTCACTAATCGCTAAGAGCGTAAAAAAGGGGGATCTCAAAAGAGAAATGAAATTTAGCATGATAATAATCACCCACAAAACACAGTACCTGTGCCTTATGAAACACACTGGAGCTTACGGAAATCGATCACAATGGCATTGATCGCCATAACACGGAGCTTGGTGGTGTATTGCTTCGATGTAATGCGGTAAAACAGGTTGCATTTAAATCTCTTTATTGGCCGTGTATGAGTGTAATCCTCTTGCATGTCAGTAAAAAAGTATCTGTTTGATTTCAGTAGACAAACTGGTTAGAGGAGACTGCATTTGAGCTGTGCATGTTGTGAAGGTACTTTATGATAATTCACCATGTGAGATAAGAAGCGAGAAGTCAAACTTCACCTCCTACCTTTTGCAGCAGTGTGATATGTTCATCAAAGTTTATTTGTTTTGTGTTAAATTGATGTTGCTTCATGTTAGTGAATAAATCTGGAACACTTTGATAAACTGCCTTGATTATGTTGTTTTATCTGTAGTAATATGCACTATATTGGTAGATCACATCATTAATAAAATGTTGGTAATATGGTGTACAGGGATGCCAAGCAATTTTTAGTATTCAACAATTCAAAAATTAAGTTTTGTCAAGTTGGCGTGTTAACCTTAGCCAGCTGTGTTTCATTACATATTTATCTCCCTCAGTTTTTTAATGCTGTGGTGGTGTGTGACAACATTTTGTATCAGAGATTTGAGTTTGTCGCCCCACTAGGGAGAGGATAGATACAGGGCTTTAAGCAGGGCAATGTCAGTCTCCTGGGTAAATCACACCACGTTGGTCCAATTGGGTCTGAGGAGCAGCACAGCCTGTTGGGGCAGCGAGCAGGGCTACACTAGTAGTCTTGTTAAAATGTCAATCAAGTTGACCAACAGGCATTTTGGGGGTGAGAAACACATTAGTTAATGGGAGATTACTGTATTTCTTAATAGTGAAGATGATGAGGTTTTCCAAATCTGATTTATGTCACTCTCTTTGTATTCTGTGCAGGAGGTGCTGAGGGAGTGCTGTCAGGGATTGTATTGCAAAAATGAAAAGAGAGGAGGACACACCAAATTGTAGCTCTCTCAAAAGACAAAAGGGTTTTATTTTCATCTTATAAAGAAGACTGGAAGTTGCTTTCAGGAGCACTCTAGGCTTTATGGTTTTTACATGTGTTTAACAAAAATTGCACAGGTGATGATGAATTTGGGTAGAAGTTGCTAATTGCGCATGATGTTTGAAAATCCCTGTCTCTCATTAGCATTTTAAGACCAAACTTGGCATAAAATGATTAGCTTGCTTAGCTTGATTTTGACATACTCCCTTATTTTTTTAAAACACAACTCTTGCTGGAGATCAGTGTCTTTACATTAGATGTTTAATCGTTGGGAAAAGATCCTCAGGCAGAGGATTTTAACACAAATCAGTCAGCTGCTAAAGTCAAATAAAAGGAGGAAGAGATGACGGGAGAGCAAGAGGCAAGGGGTGTCAGCAAATGGTTAAGATAAAACTGGCAGGTTATTACACTTTTTTCCATTTCGAAGTCCAATATAAAATTTCTATTATAAGGACAATTAATTACCCCTGCAAAATGGCAAATGTGCATCCTTGTCAGGTGGAGTGTACTCTGATGGCCTTTCCTCAAACAGAGAATGTGAAGATTTGATCTCTTCTAATGGTTCTGCAGGAAAGGGTAATTACGGCGTGGTCAAAGCTAATTTGCTTTCTGCCAGATGAACTGTTGTATTTTATTGCAGGCTGACATTTTAAAGTAATTATGGCACTGTTGACCCCAGACAATTTCAGTTGTAGCGTGGTCTTGGGTGATCCAAGCTCTTTCCCTTTCTCTCTCTGCCTTTCTCTCTCTCGCTCTCTGAATGGAAGTCAGAGGCGTAACAAGGTAATGACACGGACGGAGAGAGCCATATGGGGCTCCTCCATCCAGCTCGCAGCTTCAAACCTTCACATCATCATTACCCACCGTGCATTTCACATTGACTTTGCATCCAGATAGAAATATATGCCACTGCCATGATGATGATGTGTGTGTGTGTGTGTGTGTGTGTGTGTGTGTGTGTGTGTGTGTGTGTGTGTGGGCATGTGTTTTCTTGCGAGTGTGTACATGTAGGTCAGTGTACATGCTTGCTTATGTGTATGTGTGTTAGGGTAATGTGTATTGTCCTTTCATCCCTGGGTTTCATTCATTGCCCATCCCATAGATCCATGTATCGATGAGGGTGTAATTATGTGCCTCAGTGATCATCTCTCTGTTTCTTTACTGCACAGGAATTAAGTAGGCAAAGGTCAGTGTGTGCTCCCTGAAAATTGCCTGCAGAAAATCATATGGCGATGAGAGCAATTATGGATTTTTCTCCCCCTCCCAGGACCCTTCTCTCCCCCTCACACTCTTTTTCTCTGTGTTTCTCCTTTTGTCGATGAACATTTGAGCAGATGTCAATCGATGTGTGCTTCTAGCAACCTCCGTATTTGTTCTGCAGCAACCCCCTAAATTATCTCTTCTGTATTCTCTAGTTATTTTGGAAATGCATGCAGACATGGGCATACACACACACACACACACACACACAGTGAAAGTGTTGTTGTTGTGAATCAGTGAGAAAGTATGCTAATGAAAACAATGGTAAAGAGATGCTTCATTACCTCAGAAGATTATGTGATGCATTTTGCTGGCAGCAGCATACAATATATACTATGTATACTCTACCCTTTCACCTATTTTTTCATATTTACAAGCACTGAAATATACACAGTTGGAAATAGTGTTTTGTTCTAACCAATTGTGTCAATATGTTGCTAATGCTGGTTAGCACCTGATGAATCTACATCCCTTGTCTTCTGAGTCATATGATATTTCAATCAGGAAGTGTAATTATGTCTCTTGTAAGCGGTTGGCTGAAAAATTGAGCACAGATGCAGCCACAAAGTCACACAGGAAATAAAGCAATAATCCCACAACATCAGAACCACTGTGACTGTACAATCCCAGGTAGCCCTGCCAAGATTTCAGCATTTTCCAGGTGATGATTTTCTGAGTGGGGGGAGGTGGGGGGGGAGGGCATAAGAGGGGTACTCTATCTCTTTCCAGCTAAATATATCTTCCCTCTTCCTTGACTAACCATACTCCTCCATTCCCTAATATCATTCTGAATCTAATAAAGACTGACACTTGTGACACTTCAAACATGTCGCCACCAACAGCTCCTGCCTAACAAAAGAGCCCCCAGCGCTACATGTTTTAATGGCGGAGCAGAGCAGGCCGGTGCAGCCCGGCCCAGCAGGTGTCTCCCACATATCCTGGTACTGAGAAACACTCCCTCTCATTCAGCCTGTCACTGAACACAATGGCACAAAAAGCCCTCGCCTGACGAGCTTACAATGGCCACCGTGCACAGACGGGGCCTATAGCTTTGTGATGCCCAGTGTCTTAGAGAAAATTTATGTGTAAACATGGAATAGAAGCACTTTAGAATTGGCAATATCGATGATATGGAGGAGATGATATGGATTAAAATAAGTTTCTTCTCAGGACTGCCGTGTTATGCATAAAAAACATGTATAATTATTATGTGTATCTAATTTTTTTTAAAAAGTTTGATATGTCGTAAAATTAACAGTTTAATATTATAATAAGTGCACAACTGTGATATAGTGGAGGGTAAACCCACATGAATCAAAATGAGCCATTTTGTCACCTTTTTATGGAAGTTTTTTACTTTACGAGTTAAATTCATGTTAGTATGTATCACAGGAAATTACTAATATAAAATGAAATAAAAGGTAAATTAAGCCAAATTTAGCCCCATGCCCACCTGGTGACCAGACCAGGGTGCAACCTGACTTTTGTTGTTGTATGCTGCAATAGGCTCCTGCTCCCTGAGACTCTGACCAGGAAAGTTGATGGATGGATGGATGGATGGATGCATAAAGAAATAATAAAAAATAAATAATAATTCTCACTATTGGCAATTGTTTGCCAGTTCAAAACCCACATCAATCCAAGACCTAAGACAAATCCTAGACCTGTACACCCACTGTAACAGACAAGAATGATTAAATTGTTTTATGAGAGCACACATCTCATACAAGCATCCTGCATGTACCATTTTAACTTTCTTGCATCTTGGCTCAGCAATTGAAGTTATGCCTAATACAAAGGGGTTCGGGGACCTCTACAACCTCTATAAACAATTGGGTTGAAGGATCAAAGGCAACAAGACTGTTCTCTGTTGCCTGTAGGGGTTGTAAGTGAATATATAGCCTGCTGTGCATTGTGTGGCTGAGATTTCTTCTTCGTCTCTCAAAGAACAGCATGCCTAATTATAAAAGCCTTGTCAATTGCCTGATACAACTTTGATAATGTGAGCCTCCAGCTTAATGTGCAGTACAATTATGTTTTCAAGAAGCAAAGCTATAGTTCTTGCTAATCACATTCACCTTAGTAATCTAATAATAATTCCATCCATCTCATTAGTATGTATTGAAGTCTTTGCCAGGTGATGGCCTTGTTACAGTGAAAAAAAAAAAAAAAAGAGTACTGTAACTGTAAAATTGTCATGTAGTCGGGATATATTCTGGAGATTAATTTCTGTCGAGCTCAGCAATGTTTTAATCACATTATGAATGGCCTTTTCAGCCGGGAACTTTAATATTCTGGATAAGCAGAACCATTGACGGCCATGCATTCATATGCTCATTTGTATGTTTGATTACTTAGGACATTTATTTTTCTTAACTTATGGATTGAAATCCAAAATGTTCTGTGCGGCTGTTACCTTTGGATTCATGTGCGGCAGAAGTATAAGCATTCTTTAAGAAATGCAAGTCATAAAGTGAGATTAAATTGACTCATTTAGTCTGTGAGTAGATAATGTCTTGATAATGTCTTCTACTTGGTGCCTACTTGGCCAGCAGTTGGCCATCCTGGGTCAATCCATAACCAATGTTAAAGTCCTGCATGGGTCCAATTTTGCAAACCGCCCACACCTGCAAAGCTCAGTACCTGTTAGCCGCAATTATCTCCATGTCAAATCCAGAGCTGCCTGGACCCGTAAATATAAGACCCATGACCCGCCCCATGATTAACCATATAGGCTACACAGTCACTCACTTTAAAGTGATTTATTATTACTTGTTGCACAATCATAATATGTGTCTCTGCAAGAAGAGCAGTACTGCACATTCACTGACATTCACACATGCCACTGCGCACACACAGATACGCAGTCAGATACTGCAGAGCTTCCTCTCTCTCACACACACACACACACATACACACAGAAACATTGCTCACTTGTGTGCAACATACTCTGAAGTTTCCACTGACAGGCTCCACTTCACTTCACAATAACAAAATTTTTTTAAAAACTGGTGTCGGATTATTGATAATATTAGCTGATTTAGATGTTAAAAACACTGCAAATCACCTCTCACCTTCTTCTCGCCCGCATTTAGTTCATTTTACCCATGTTCATTCGTTACACATGAATATATATATAATTATAATTTTTACCTGTTACATTACGTGACGTTTTGACCCGTCGGGTAATCTGCAAAGAATGAATATAGGGGAAACAATGCAATTATCAAAATAGTTGTCGATTAATTTTCTTTTCTGAATCGACTAATAGTTGTAGCTCTAGTTAAGAGTGAGTCTATGCATGTATACTGAAGGTGTCAGCTGGTAATTGTGGATGTGTAGACATACGTGCTTACTGTGATTGTTGTTGCGACACTGTAGGTTTAAGCTACAACAAACTCATTTCTGTCTCCCCTCTTTCTGTCAGATAGCAAAGCAGCTTGGATGGGGCTCATATTGCACTTCATGCTTCATGTTTAAATTCTCAAACTGACTATTTTCTAAGTGAAATAATGAAGATGCATGCACAGTATCTGCACAGTTTGTACCTCATTATGTTTAATCTGCCACACACTTTTTATGATAAATCCAAATATTAATTTTCACAATACGAGCAACGTGTGGCAATACGAGCAAGCTTAAGTTAGCTCAGTTAAACTATTTTGTTTTTGTGGCATGTATCTACACTGTAATTTACTTCTCACCATTTAAACCACATCCAAATATTTATCATTCATGTCAGTGTTTGTAATGTTGCCCTGAAGCTTAATGAAGACTAGATCAAAACCTCTTACATGGCTGGGCCGTTTATGAAACGCTAGAGGGCTTTTAATTTGTATGTTGCCTGGTTACCATCAGACATGGACATCGCAGCATTTTTAAGATGTTTATTTTTAGGTAAGTTTGAGGTTATTTATTTGTGTAGCACTTTTCATACAGTAATTGTAACTCAAGGTGCTGCACACATAAGAAAAACGTTAAAAATACTTAAAAAACATTTCCCCAGACTTTGGGTGTTGACTATATGATGCTGTTGTAAGAAGGGTTGAGTTAAGATTTAGGATATTTTTTTATATGTTTCATATTATTATTATTATTTCACTTACCCACAACCTGAAAAATTGTTTTAATGCATTAACTATTAAGTTAAACATTAATGCTAAGTTTAAATGACCCCAATACAGTGTGTTTCATGTGTGTAAAGTTTGCATTCGTAAGTGTTTTTGTTATATTGCTTCTATTTTATTTACCATGAACACGGAAGTGCTTTATTTTGAAAATACACTGGACACATGTAACATGTGGAAGTTGACAGTAAGACTGCGCTGAGATCCTCCTCTCACGCAATTGTCACACAAACAGGCGTTATTTGGATAAACTGACCACATACTGGGAATCTAAATGGTTACGTTCTCACCTGAAAAAATATCAAAACCTAATAAATTGACATATTGACAGTCCTACAGCCCCCTGTTTACTTGTTGTGTGTGTCTGTGGACCTTCCACGGGTTGTAGCTCTCAGTGTCGGAGCGTCCGTGTGAGGCGCTTCTGTCAGTAAATGTGTGTTTTTAAAACTTATTTCTGGGCTGCGCTCACTCTCAGTCTTGCAGAGCGTGAGCTGCGCTCAGGGCAGCACTCAGTCCTGCTGAGAGGCTGAGTGTGTGCTGACATGACTGTGGAAGCGCCATAAACACCCCCAATGACGTAACAGAAAACTACTCACGCTGAATCAGAGCGACGGCTAGTGGGGAAACTTCAACACTCTGCCATATGACCAATGGTGTAACTTCATCACTCAGTCAGTGAGTCAGAGACGAACAGACATTCTGGGTTATAGGGCTGGTCTGAGGTCGGTCCAGCCAAAAAGAAAAGGAATATCTAATGTACATGTGACCGGATCTGTGTCACCCTATTGATTCATTTTAAAAGCTAACTCATGGCTAACTGTTAGCTGGAAGTGTCACATTTCAGCAGACTTAATTAAAACAACTTGGTGATTCTAGGAATTCAAACAGCATTGCATTAAGTTGTAACATCTTGTTGCATCATAATGGTATTAATACAGTGACATGTTCCTAAAGCACTTTTGGATCAGACTGAGTCTACAGGTTGGAGTCAGTCTCTGGAGATGATGATAATAATAATATGACTACTATATTAGGTTAAACTGGTTCCGGCCTGTCTGGTCTTGAATGTGCCTTGGAGCCCCAATCCTGATCACTGTTGGATGAGGTTCTTAGTGAGAAAAAAATGGCTCTTTAATTCATCATGCAATCAACCAACCATATAATTTAAATACTTCTATGGGAATTAGTGTAATGTTATGATAATTGCTATACAATTCAGTATAATAATTTTCCCCTGGTTGAAATTACTCAATTTTTCACCGTAAAGGTGGGTAATGCCATCATTTTAATTGGTTTATAAATTATTTGAAAATACTATAAGTAGTCAGAAGGAGGTTTTTGGTGTAGCATATTGGAAATGCTAAAATCTATCTGTTCCACATTAACCGGAATAAACCTCAAATGTGTAAAAAATCTATTTTCTGGATCTTGTTTTTCAAGAATGAGAAAAACAGGATGATGACTAAATATGTGCCTGCCTCAAAAGCTGTATTGCAGATTATTGCATAGTGTTGGAACAGATCAGGCTGTAGAGAATCTCATGTTAGAGTCAAAGTTGGAGTTGAAGGAAGTCAAGATTTCCATTTCCTGTTTTCTTTGTGTGTTTTTACATCCAGGTCATCACCCTGTTTACAACACAACCTCTTGCATTGTCTCAGGGCAGGGCTGAGTGGCTAAAAGTATTGTGTGCGTGCGCGATTGTGTACACCCACATGAACGGTATCCGTGTATGTGTGTCTGTCGTGTATATGTGCACAGTGTGTATAGTGGGGGGCAGGGGCATTGCTTTCACAGCCCATCACCTTCACTTCCACACCCAATTTGTCATGAGTGTCACGCGTCAGGGTGAAAGCTGAGGAAGTCACCACAAGAAAATAGCTGCTTCCACATCACAAATGGGAGAAGAGAAGGGGCAATGGCTCGAGAAAGGTGCGAGTGGTGTTGCAACGTGGCCAAAGCAAGACAGTGAGAATTTAAAAAAAAAAACTAATAAATAAATAAACACACAGCTGCCCTTTCCTCTGATTGTGTGAAAGCACATGGCAACCCCTTAACACCCTACATCGCTAACCTGGAAGGAACTGCTGCTCTTGAGTTTTCCCCAGTGCTGTGTGGTGGCAATGCTAAGTGAGTGGGTGTGGTAGGTGACATGGCTACCAATGCTCTGACTCTGACTGATGAGCTGTGCGGTTGGTACTGGGCATCTATAAACATCTGCCCCGCTATTGAGTGACAGGTCATTAGTAGTTTAATCAGATTCTAGCGTCAGTGCTGGTTGTGATTTTTGGTTCATACTAGCCCCTCCCTGACTCTGCATGTAATTATTGCTTTTGATGGCTTCTTCTGTGTTTTGTTTTTTTCTTTGAGTTCAGCCAGGAGACATGGTCGGTTTACATAAGCGCAAACTGTGAAACGTGCATGTATTTTGGATATTATTATTTCTGGTAGTAAGAAAGGCGAAAATACAACACAACAATGACTTACTTGCAGACCTTATGTGAAAAACACAGCAAAGAACCGCATGATAGCACTGGGCTCTTGAGGTGTCTTTGTACCTCCATGTATACATTTCCATGACTTTTGTGTTGGCCTAAGCCGAGTGGTCAGAAAAGCCATTACAGAGGGGTAAGGCTTGTAGCTGGAGGATTATGGACTATTGAAGTCTATGTTCGTCTCATGCTGGAAACTATCACTGACATCTTCACTCGGTCAAATCCCACAGCATTAGCCCCTCAACTGACTGACCTGCCTGTACAATAAGGGCACTAACTCAGACACAGATGCCACACAGCTAGAGATTACGACATGTTTCACAACCAACAATGGTATGGCTGCAATTACCATAGAGTCCATTGTATTGCATTGTTTGGTAATCTTTTTTTATTTATCCTAATTATTCAGTTTTATTATTTATCATATTATTAATGTGTGCAGTGCTTTTGTTATTATTGTTTTTCTAAAAATTATAGTCATTGATGTTCAGCTGGTAGCTTTGGCCTCTACAGGGAGTAATTGTTTTTGCAGCAATGTAAGATCTCCATATTCCATGCTGAGCACCCAAGTATTATGTCTGGAAACAGACTGAAATACTCATCAAACAGTTTTAGCATTTGGAGAATGTGTAAGGACATAACAGGGAGTTCAGCTGAATGCTGACTGGCTGAGGTGCATATCTGGCTCTTGATTGACACGTGTTTTATTTTGGTACAATGTTCTCATTGAGGGGTCCGATGTGAAGCAGGGCTGGGGGGTTGGACAGCAGGGGTCTCAACCCGATTAAATGCACCCTCTAGGAGAGATGGCTTCACAAAGGTAGGCGCAGACAAACCCCAACAGCTAGAAGCAGGGAGACAAAAAGAATTGGATGTAAAACAGAAACCAGCAATCTTTAGGTAAAAGAGAGGTTGTGAGGGCAGAACTGTAGAGAGAATGTATGTATTTCTTAAAGTGCTAGAAGAGGAATTCATATTATATAGAGCAGTGGCAAAGAGTAGGATGAAGTCTAGAAACATCTGAATAACACATGAAGTATGATGGAATGAAAGCTGCAAGTGTTTTTTTTTTTTACCCTCGTTTTTCAGCAGATGACTTAATTTGCACAGGAAAAGCTGGGCTCCCTCTGAAGGGCTTCCTCCCTTCCTCGCTCTCCCTCTCTCTTTCTTTCTCTCCCTCCCTCCCTCTTTCCCTCCTTCTCTCCTCTTTGGACTGTACCGTGACCTTCATCGGCGTTCCACCTGCAGGAAGCCATGTTTGATTCTCTGTCCGCCGAGACGCCTGCTTGACAGCAGAATGGTGTCATAGGACTGAGTGGAGGAATTTCTCTTTCTCTGTCATCATTAAGGGGCTTCCCCCTATGGTGAGGGGGATGAAAAGTACGATTTAATGTTCTCTGGAGAGTGGCAGCAGAAGAAAAGCTCAAAGCCCTGCATGCTGGTTTCTGAGTGGGTCACTCCAGCCCTTGCAGCGAATGGGATGTCCCTGAGGAATTTGCCATAGACCGGCCTGAAAGGATGGGGATTAAGACCCTTTTAAGGATGGAAATGTAACAAAAGGAGCACTTTTATGATGTAGCAGCATAAAATGAGGGGGTCCATTGTGTAACTGATTGCAAAAGATCTTTGAAACAGGCGGCCCTGCACTGCATGCTCGCCTGGCCCAGTGGGCTTTAACGGCTTGTACAAAATGACTTGTCTACATTAGGGACAGAGTGGCTCTCGTTTAGGAGGCAATGTAGAAGATTATTGGTTTGTTTCTATTTTCACCCTTTGCTCCTCCCTCCCTTTCCTCACTCTCTCTTATGCATTCCCTCCTCTCCGTCTGCTATCAACACTGGATTGAAAGTGGCGACAGAGTCCCAGTGAAAGTTGGTTAATTTAGAGCGAGAAGGTAATTAGCATGCCCTCAGGCGTGGCTAAGCTAGAATAGGAGGCACTAGTATAGCTTAGATGTGAATGGGAAACACCACGCTTGGTTTTGAGGCAATAGCGACCAGATGCTGTCACTGTGCACACTGCAAAAGCCAATCCTGTGAAAGAAAGCAGCTGCCAAGGCAACGTCACCACACAGGCAAATATATTTGTAACTCGATGCTAATTGTACACTCAGAGTAAGGTGTCAAATGTCAGAAATTAAATCTGTCATTATTCTTCTGGCTTGTTAGTTATTCAGATGTTATCTGATAGCCCATTGTGATCAAATATATTACCTTTAGTTACAGAAAAAGCGTGGTAGAGTGGTACTGTACATCACAAAGATTAGAGTGTCAATGAAAGTTATTTTATTTATTTATTTAATTTTGGATGGGATGATTAGAAAACACTGCGTCCTATGTGGAGCACAGAAACTTAACTTTGATTCTATTACACTTTAGCTGTACCCAACTGTAGGCACCTGTAGTGCTTGATATTTGATTAAAAGCATTTTTTAAATTCGCAACGAGTATCTGTTTCTGAATTTACAATAGATTGGGGCAGTGAATGAAAACTTGTCTTTCAGTGGGAGTAGGAAAACACACAAAAGAGACCAGTGAACACTAGAGGGGGAGCTTACCCATGATGCAGCCTGAGCTGGCCTGACAGAGGGAGCTGTTCTCTGGGCCCCACCACATCCACGCCTTTTACCCCTCCATCCCTCTGTCCCTCCCTCCTTCACCTCAAGCACAGGCAGTGGGAGACCTCCAGGGATCAGAGGTCAAGGGTCGAGAAGAGCGGCGGGCCTTTTTATTGTCATTCTCCCAGGAATGAAAGGGGAAGTGTTTGTGTATGTGCGCGTATGTGCATGTGAGAGCATGCATGCGCATGCATGCGTGTGTGTATCAGAGAGGAAAAGACAGGAAGAAAATGGTGAAAAAACTTTTACATATATGTATTTGTTTGTGTGATAAAACTAAAACTACTCTAATGCAAATGCATGTCATTTATTAATTACAATGCATATGGATTCAGCAATATATGTGTTTGTACAGTATATGTAAGGCAAATAAGTTGTGAACAAAGGTGTTTGGAAAAAGGGGGGTGGACAAGCTGCTGAGTTGGTAAGTAGGGGAAGAGAAGTTTAGGAGGCCTCACACTGTGATATGGAGCCCTTAAAAGGCCTCTGGAGGGAGTGTAACATCAAGAGCAGGATTATTCCCCAATCCCTCTTCTCCTCCCCCTCCTTCACTCCTTCTCTTCTCCCTCTCCTCGCTCTTCAACTGACCCTCATCACCTCCTCCCTCACTCCCCACATCATTTAAATGTCTAAAGAGTAATTGAATGAATTATCATAAAATTTTGACAAATTCATTGACTTGGCAGGGTGAGTGAGCCAAACGTTTCCTTCCATTTGCGTCTAATAAGACGTGACATTTGAGATTAGTTTATGTGCTGGTTAGACCTTTTGCCTTTTCCCTTGGTTCCAGAAACAAAAGGCCAATACGTGTAAAAGGGGGAAAACCTTAAATGCAACGCAGATTACAGACTTTTAAGGGGAGTGTGGTGAGTGCAGCCTGAAACATGGCATTTATCCATTCTGTACTCCTACATATTCAAACTGAGCTAAATTCTTTTTTTTAGACTTGTTTTGAAGATAGGCTTCACAAACCGGAGCCAGTAGCAAAGTGAAAAAGGAACTGTTGTGGGGGATGGAATTTAGCGCTGCACAGACTGTTCTCTCTGACCTCGGTGTTCCCACATCAAAGGCCCTCCCCAGCCCACTTCCCTTGACGCGAGCTGAAAAGAGGTCTTTAGTGCGGAGGCTTGTGCTTGTGTGTATATATGTGTGTAAATGTGTTGTGCTGAAACCTTCAGGCTGCCTTGTATGCTGCCAATACGTTGTACTAGATGGCGATACCAGGTTCTTGGGCTTTAACTGAAACCCTCTGTGCTTAAAAAGGGAGTGGAGAAGGTAATAATATTTTGTGAATTTTCCTTTAGAAATGTTCTTTTTCACTCGTTTATTTTTCCCTTCGATTTATTTCTCTCCCATTTTTTTTTTCTATATAAGCAATTAAAATTGTGGAGTCTTGAAAGCAGCCACGGCACACTGTAGTTTATTAAACACGTTGCAGGTTAATTGAAGCGAGAGGTTGGAGGTTAGAAAGCAACGTGGCATATTTGGAAGGGTTCCATGTTTTTCTCTCGCCGGTCACGGCTCTGTGTCCTCTTGTCTTTTGATGAGAGCGACCATACTTAAATCTGTGGGTCACATGCATGGGGCGTTGAACTGCTGCACAAGAAATTCAGTACGCACAGTGGCTTACAAAATGGCATACATCGACACATGCTCGAGCCGCGCACACACACACGCCCAAACGTAGCGAAAGGATTCTTGTTAGAGCCACTTGTTCCTCGTGTGGAATTGTTTGTTGGAGGCAGAAGCTCAGGCGTTTGCCGTGACCAGATGAAACAGCCTGCTTCCGCGCCTCCATGTGATGCAACAGCTGTGCCTGCAATGGACTGCTCAGACCCTCCCAATTCCCTGATATACACACACATACACACAAACACACACATACTGTATGCATGGACATTCATATTATACAATCACACCAAACGCAAGTAAAAACCACTTGTATATCTCACAATAAAACGCTCCTCTTCTCTTACAAAAACATGCACACGTTCCTCTCCACAGACATGCAGACACACACACACAGGACTCCCACTTCTCCTGCTGGGTGAAAAATGTGTATTTGCTGACAGGCAGAGAGAGGGCCGCCACCGCGTGCCCCGTCCGGCTGGCAAACGGCTCGATACATCATGGTGCTCTCTTCTCCTCCAGCCCCGGCTCCACTCCCAGGCCAAATCGAGCATGTTATTCTCTGCTCACATCTGATTTCCCCCAGCCACCCAGTGACTGAGGATTCTGTTCTCTTACAATGGAGAGAGAGAGAGAGAGAGAGACAGACGGAGAGTGGGAGAGCGATCAGGACACACGTTCCCACACACACACACCCACATGCACGCGCACATCCAGACAGTGAAACCGTCAAAAGAAAGCCACACGTCCTTATAAGCAAGCATGGACACCCACACACACATTCTCACCCACACACACACACATAGACTCGCTGACCTCTGTGCTTGCAACCACAAGGCTGCCACTGATCTTCAAATACAGCAGAGCATCAATCAGTTCGTGACTGCCTTTTAGTGTCATTTTTCTTCCTTCCCCTGGCTTTTTGTCCTCATGCTCTCAACCTTTCCTCTGCTCCTTGAGTATTCTTACAGGCGTCTGCTCTTTCTAGCTGAGCCTGCAGAGCATAGGTCATATTTAGTTTATCTCTGAGCTCTCCTCGCATATCAGGACTGTAAAATATCCCAAAGAGATAGAGCTGGATAATGTATGTAAATCCAAATTGTTGTATCTCAGGCACTTATTTATTCCACTTTTTTATGGAAATCTTTTTGATTTTCTCTCTCTCTCATCCTAACCCTCCCCCGTCCTGCCTCAAAGTCTCTCCGCATCATAAACTTGAATGATACGCAAATGTTTCATCCCAGGACTGTAACCCGTGATAGAACACTTCCAAGAGAGAAAACCTTTTGAGTCGTCTCATAAATTAAACTCAAATGTAATCTTAGTTTTTTTCCTCGTAACAAATACTCAACACATATGGACATTGTTTACAGATTTTTTAAATTATCAGCCGTTTTTAATAGAACAAACACAATCTATTTAATGTACTGTACTCCATAATTTTATCTTTATAACCAACTATTAATAAATAACTGTTATTGCTTTCCCATCATCGATATTGGAAATAAGTCACAATGTTTAAAGCCACATTATTATTTTTGTTCAGTATTTATAGCTCCATCTCCTCTTTTTTTATAATAAATAATACTCACAAAATTGAAATCCATGTGCTCAACATAATATTTCAGCTGTTAAATGTAGAGTCCTTGGTTATAATTTGTGGTCTTGCTTTTTTTCAACAACTTAATAATGCTCACATTCAGAGCCCAATTAAGTGTGACTGTGTTTATTTTTAGCTTTATGGCAAATGAATTAAACTTCTCAGTGGAAGACTATTAGACATTTCCTGGCAGCAGCAGCCTGCCAGCCAGCCAGCTCGCTGCTTTGGGAACGTCAGCGCACTGAACACTCACCCCGCAGAGCACATAATCGTGTTTACTTGGTTGAGGTCCCAAAATAAGTGTTATCTTAATTAATAAACAAATTACAAAATAATATAAAAAAATCGTCAGCATAGAAGTTCATCAATTACCAGGATTAGCCGGGCAAGAAGCATGTAATCTACACAGAGACATTTATAGGGCAACGATTATGCCACCTTCCCCATAAGCCTTTATTGTGATGAAATTTGGAGCAATAAAGCACCTTCCCATTTCCCTTGACAAATCCTGTACTCCTCAAAATCAAAAGGTGAAGCATTTAGCAGTCCGCCTCTAATGGATAAAGCCGTGTGACGAATGAATTGCCCTACACACATCCAGTGATATACTAAAGAGGGTGGAAAGTCAAAAAAACAGAGTGAAAGAAAATTAGAGACAGACTGTGAGAGTAAGAGAGATCAAGCTATTAAATGCGGTGATATACTTTTAATAAAAATTCATAATTTGTTCTGTAATCTTATGTTTTGTTTTTCAGAATGGAATCGACACATTCTGGATGCAAGGGATATTTATGACATATCCTAACATAAAGTACTTATTACCATTCCTGCTGGGGAGATTTAAACTGTCCCCCCCTTCTCATTTTTTTGTCTTTGCCCTAGCTGAACACAAGCTGTTAATTATGTACATTGGAGTGAAGTGCAGACTGAAACCAGCATTGTCTCATCTGGCATTCTGAGTCCTGCTTTACGTCTTTCCCAACACTTTATTTCTAGTAATCTGCTGATAGAACCTATGGATTATGAACAGCAGAGCATCATAAGTAGGTTTCTGGCTCTCTTACCTGAGAATTTGCAACAGACCCCTCTCATCTTACTCAAGGAGTGAGGGGGGGTGGGAGGTGGGGGGGGGGCGGTACATGGATAGGATGCACAGGCAAAGGAAATCTCCATGTCTTTCCTTTGATATGTATATTTCCAACCACTTTCTAAATCGGATATTTTTCCCCTCCCCTCACCAAATGCCACTCTCTTTTACCCGCCACAGTAGTCCTTTTTTTATTGAGGATCAGTTTGTGTTTTCACATCTTCCCTCTACACGAAAGTAGACGCATCTAATATAGCTTTGATATGCTGTAGACTGGCATTTTCATATCTACTTGTGGTTGTGTTCGTCTTTCAAGTCTTTCATGTTATAAATATATACAAGGTGATTCATTGCCAGTTTACTTAGAACATGCACCACCGTCCTTTTTTTTTTTTTTTTTTTTATTCAAAGATGATGGCTGTATCAGTGGCTTCATCCATCTGAAAGTAGACTTTTTCATATTACCAGTGACTGAAGACCTTGTCTAGGTTAATATGTCCACTGTACAACTTTAAACCACTTCTTTTTATGTCTCAATGTCCAGATGTCAGTGGGTCTAAATGTACCTTCTGTATATGATAGTGCTCTCCATTGTGTTCTCAATTACCTGGCATTAATATTTCCATCCCTGCTGGGGTTGATTAACTGTGTTGTCTGCCTGCCATCCATCACTGCCTCCTGGGCAGTCTGGAGTCGCTGCAGAGTGATGGGCAAACCTTTTGAGGAACTCGTTGTAAATGTCAACAAAACATCTCCGTGGGTGTCCAGGTTTGTCTTTGTTTTCAAACTACTGTTCTTTATGAAGAGATTTATGTTTTAACTCTCCACATATGAAGAGATTTACATGAGCTGACGGCTCTATCAGTCTGTGATTTTTGGGCCCTCACATGAAGTCATTGTTAAAATACTTTTAGTTGTCTTAGGTGTGTAAGTTGATCTGATACAAAGTGTAAAAATAGATATAATATAGTTTTACTTACAATTTAGAATTACCTTGTGACATACCATATACTTGCATGTGTAGTGTCAACTTTTGTATAATGTTAAATATGACATTAATATTCAGTCATTCACAGATTGAGCAACTAATACGAGTACCATTCCCATCTATTCAAAGAAATTAATATTCAGAGGTTAAGATATCTTCTCACAAGGTGTAATGAGCACCTCTGCTCGATTGTTACTAGGTGTTCCAATCCTGGGACTGCACCAGGGACTACACTCAGATAATTTATGATTCCCATAGTCCCCCTCAGCGGGGATTAATTTTGAATTATTTATGCTCTTATACGCACATAGAGCTGAAACATTTTAGTAGGTGTCAGACGCTCACTCACAGACGAGGCTAATGTGTGGACTAGCAGGGGAACTGATGGCAGTCTCTTGTTATTTAAAGTCTAGCTTTTTATATTTCCCTCATTCCCCTAGGGAGTAGAGGGGCAAAAGATGAAAACAATATGTCTCTTTAAATAGAAATATACAATACAGACAGTGGTCGGGGTGATTCAGAACGCAGCACTGTAAAAGAAAAAAGAAGAAGAAGAAAGTTTGGAGTTGGGGGGGGGATGCGTGCAGGCTTTAGTTGGTTTGTTTTGTTGGAGTAAACTTCTCGCTGGCTCACATGGAAAGTGGCTGTTCTGTAGGGCGGCTTTGACGTATTGCTGACAACACTGGTTGTATGACCCTCTTTTATTAAGCAAAGAGAGAGTGGAGTGTTTTATTTGTGGAATCCATGTCAGGAGTCAAATATTTAATCACGTTTTTGTTTTTGCTTTTGCACAAATGAAAATGGATGGACGTTTTGAACCCCTGAAATGAAAGGTGCTCCAGGTTAATAGTAGCTTATATTTTGCACAATTTGTACAGTTAGTCATTTCTAATATCATTAGGGAAATTAGGTGTGAGGTGATTTATTTGTTTATTCATTTAATAAATCATTTAAACCCATTCTGAATCTTAAGCATGCTAGGCAGAAGACGAATAGCCAGCTCACTGTGCCCTTATAAACAGTAAGCCACATAAATCAGGTAATAAACTTACAACATGTTTTGCATAGCGCTAATTACTAGTGTTTTTAATTTGTCCGGTTCAGGCAGGGTTCTGTTGCCATGTGTCACATCTCATTGCTCTCTGGTGAGTAATGAATGATGTGATCCAGCCTAATTCGTGTTATGGATATTCCCCTGCTTTGTTCTCTTCATGTGTACTAATTAAATTTCCTGCACTGGAATAAGGTTGCTTTAAATATGCAGAAATTTATGTAAATTATTTTTTGTATTAATTTTCTGTATGCTTTTTGCAGATTAGGTCAACATAAACAAAATGTAGTTTTAATGTACCACATGCTGGTTTTATTTATCATCATACTGTACATGTAAACAAGAAAAAAACAGACACGCACACACAAACTCACGCACACGTATACACACGCACAACACAGTGTCAGTCCTACAACCCTTATAACTCAAGCCAGGCTCTGTAATTGTGTTGGCAGCAGTATTGTCCTTGCCATAGGATCACTGCTACTATTGTACAGAAAAGGTCCCCTTTCTCGCTGCTCAACAATGTCTAATAAATCCTAGGGTGGGGAACATTGATGCTGGGCACTGACTGTGACACAAAAGAAGGGAATTTGGGAAGAGGCTGCAGAGGATAATGAACAGTATTTTAACTCGGCAGTTTAACCTCCGAGCCTGTCAGGACTGACCTTTCGCCAACCCCGGCGAGAGTCTGATTTCTCCTGTTTCTGTTTTTTTTTTTTCTTCTCCTCCCTCCTCCTTCACTCCCTTCTCACTCTCTCCTCCTGCCCCTTCCCTCGCCTTCCCCTCTCTTTTATTCTTCTGCTGACAGAGAGTATACTGGAGTAAAAGAGATGGAGAGAGAGGGAGTGTGTGTATGTGTGTGTGTGTGTGTGTGTGTGCGTAGGGGGGAGAGGGTAGGGGCTGGGATGTGTAAGAAGTGTCAGTCCAAGACATTTACATGAAAAGCAGTTAGTAGTTGAAAGGCGAGCTGTTTCACAATCTGCCTGTACATTTTCTTTTTTCTCACCCTTTCTCTCTGGCTAAGTCTCTCTCCATCTCTTTTATTGCCTTGGTCCAGGCCTAGCGAATTGATGTGAGAGCAGGGGCGACCCCCACACGTCTACAGCAGACTGGGAGGTGTTATTGACTCTCATTGAGGCCTACATGACCCTCATCCAGCGTGACCTTTATACAACCTTTTGCTTCACCTGAGATTGACCTTGAAGGAATGTGGCTCTCCGCATTTATATGTCTGCTATTATTAGTGCCCTGCAACTCGTGTTTTTTTTCCCCTTCATTCTCCCACTTGTCCTTTTTAGTCTTTTTTCCATGCATCCTTTTTCTCACTCTTTCTCTTTTTTTCTCTCTCTCTCTGCCTCTCTCTGTTACACAGCAGAGGGTAGTAAGTGTAAATCAAGCAGGACCATTTTCTTTAGCAGGGGCCTGATTAGTGCTGATGATGATTCCAAAGAGGTGAAGGGGACAACTCAGAGGCCACCGCAGCTGCTCTCCCCTATTCACCACGTGCAGATTTATGTCTCCCTCTCTTTTTTCCCTCTTTCTCCCCCACTCTCGCTCTCTTTCGTACCACATTTTCAACATTATCAATATCGATTGGGCTGCGCACTTAGAACCCCTCTTTAACAATTGGCTCCTGCGGTTGATATAGGCATTAATGGTGAGTGCTTGCAGATAGAGAGAGAGAGAGAGAGAAGGAGGGAGGCTGAGAATGATTTAAAACAGTTTGAAAGATTCATGTAATCTCACATGAATAACCCACCAATGTCACGGAACGGGGATTCTCTCTCACACAGACGGCTTCATCAATGAAACAGTTACCCACATACGTCGGAGTTCACATCATCACATCATCTTTGGCTAAATGTTTGCTTTTTATGGATATTTCATGGGGATATGCGATGAGGTCATAGTTGCAACGCTCTGGCTTATGCCGCTGGACCTGTCCTGATGTCCCGACCCTCCCTGTTTGATTTATGATCATATGAGTCTCCCAGAGGTTGATGGGCTTCAATCCATTCAGCTCAATCACTTAATGAACTTGACAGTGGTCTGACAAAGATGCAGCGTAACCTATAAATATTCAGTCACCCTAGCAGCTACAAAGTTAACAAAAATGTCAGATTGCAATCTCCCGTAACGATGAATATTTTTGTAATGATAACAACGATGAATGTGTTGTGAATCATATCGTTGGCCAGTGTTAATCCAGTTGGAATACTCGTCTCAGCCTAAAAACCTACAACCCACAACTCCTCTTTGCCATGAGAAATCAGGAAAGGAACACATAACAATACATTATCCCAAACAAATAAAGCAAGATGTGAAAACAAGAGTCTGATCTGATTGAAAAATAATAGATTTTAATTTTCACACAGAGCAAGTAGAATTAGTTGTTCCACTGCACCCCCCCCCCCCCCCCCCCCCCCCCCGCACAGCATAAATAATTATGTATGGGTGACTAATTTGAAGACACTGCATGCTAAGTACAAATCCGCCTTTCTTCCCCCTGCTCCAGGGTTCAGGAGGAATAACACATGACCGCGAAACAAAGGCAACATCAAGCTCATAAAATTAACATAGCAAATGACCTGAAGAAGAGGCTCGATAAATATTCTGATCTTATCACCTCTAAGTACTGCAAGACGACTAGAGAGCAGCCAATGAAAACACCCTCGTTAATCTTCCATACCCTCGGATAAACTTTTTACAGGAAACCATCTTTCCAGCAACTCTGCAGGGGTCGGGACAAGGGCGCCTTCTCCCTAAGTTGATAGATATTTTTTGGGAGATCTCCGACTTTTGTTCAGACAGCTACACACTGACCTTGGACTCAAACTCAATTTAGCTTTTCCTTTCTTGTTGTGTTGCCTCCCTCCTTGTGATGTAGAGAGTACTGTCTGAGAGACACCATTTTAAAAAACCGTCTTGTTTTGATTCTGTATTCAATCAGATCTACAAAGGGGTAAGCGGGGGTATGGGGTGTGTGTTTTTTGCGCGTGCCTGTGTGCATGTGCGCTTGCATACATAGTTTGTGTCACATTCCTAACACCTTTTCTTGTCCCTTCTTTACTCCTAAAGCTGTTTATGCAAGGTGAGGAGACAGAGCTTTGTACAAGTTTGAGTGTTGTCTTCCTCGAATGTTGTCAGAGGAAAACAGTCGTTTTAGAGATGAAGAGGGGATCAATCAGCCTTACCTCCCTCTCCTGCCATATATGTCATGTGTCTTTTGGCCTGTCGTTCTTATGTGCTGCAGGTAGATAAGATGCATAATCCCCCTCATTTGATTCAGGTGCATGTTTTGTCGTGCTAGCATTTGGATAAAAGGGGTGGTTCTCAGTGTCTGAGTTTTCCAAGTGTATACATTATGCCCTGAATAAACTCTGGATCTGCTTTCTGCATCAAAGCTTGAATGCAGTAGGTTAAGTATTTTTAAATGTGGTTTGCAGTATTATTGCCTACAGATGATAATATATGATATTAATGTCAGAAATTGTGCTTCCTCTTAATACAACGCATCTCTTTGCACTGTTGCTGTACTGTTGGCATGATGATTTACTAACATAAAGATTTAATTTAAAAATCTATCCAATTTTTAAAGTTAGTGCATCTTCAAATAGCAATGGAGATACTTTTTTTCTGATGCTTACTTAAAGGGACAATCTGTTATCTAAGGTTTAAAAATAGGCCTATATTTTTGATAGATTAGTTGAGAACATAGACTGTAAAAAAAATATGGACATAGCCACCGTGACGTCACCCATTGGTTTGTGCTCTGGCTGTGCTGTCGCCAACTTGGCAGTGCCTGACTCCGCCTAGCTCCAGACTAATCCAAAATGGGCAAAAAAGTGGAGCTAAGGCGGCCACATCCTTAATTATGCATAACTTTATGGCTTATTAAAATTTAAACAGGTGAGTTATAAAAAAAAATCACCACCTGTATAGTTGTCATGAAAGGGGAAATTAGCTATAAAGACCAAAACCGTTTTTGTACCAGACATTTAAGTTGTGCATTTTAACATAGAGGTCTATGGGGATCGCTTTTGGAGCCAGCCTCAAGTGGCCATTCAAGGAACTGCAGTTTTTGGCACTTCCGCATTGGTTTCATTTTTCAGCCTGGGAGGTTGCTGCTTGATTGAGAAACACTCAAACTCTCACATGCATCATTATATGTCACAGTCCACACTGCCCAAGTTTGAACTGTGTCCTAATCTACTGTGGAGATGATCTCATATCATATTAAATGGGTTTTTGTTGATACCCAAGAGGAAATGTACTTGTAATAATACATAATCTGTTTGGTTTTAGTTTAGTTTAGCACTGGGTAATTTAATTTCAATATTAATGTCTAATTTGTCCATCATTGCACTTCCTCAAAATAGTAAGCATTGCATACCAAACAAAATCAC
Source organism: Thunnus maccoyii (assembly GCF_910596095.1). Lineage (NCBI taxonomy): Eukaryota > Metazoa > Chordata > Actinopteri > Scombriformes > Scombridae > Thunnus > Thunnus maccoyii. The sequence goes on from NC_056541.1 coordinate 22,064,032, forward strand.
AGTGAGATTTATATAAATGTAGTATATAATATAAAATATAGTCTAATATTTGTCCAGCTCCCTCTCCTATTTCCATCCTCCTGGTCATTAGACTCATTGTTCTACTCAAGGCCCAAAGGTTTAGACTAGCTAAAATGGTCGTCCTCTGAGAATACAACACTCTTATCTCAGGCATCCTGCAGCAAGGACAGAATCAACACAGGGAAAAAGTTAGTACCACCACTGCCTGTATCAAAGAACAGGGGCATCTGATGCCCTAGTTTCTTTGTGATGTACTTCAACAGTACATCTGAGTTGATAGAAGCTTCCATCTCTACCTTCTTACTCTCCAATGTGTGTTTGATATCTCTTTGTGCCGCACATATATGACAAATGCAGAGATACACACATTTGTATTTTTTGAGTTTGTGTGTGTGTGAGACAGCTGCAGATGAACGGAGAGGTGTCTGAATGTCAGTATGTCGTGGACACGTCAGGTCACACGAAGCACACAAAATATGTCACACGTCGATGTAGTGCCAGGACTTAGCAACACACACATGCTACCAAAGGCTGGGATATAAATCACAATTATTGAAGCTACAGACACTGGTCTGACCGCACAGTACAACACAGCACAGCATAGGTTACTTCTCCAAATAAGTCTCTTTCCCCTTCTACCCTTGTTGAATGACACTCCCAAAATAGAGATTTGTGTGGGTCCCCAGTAGCCAAACGAGACAGGACAGGAACACAAAGTTAGTGTATTTTCAGGGCACAGCCAGGAGCCTCAGTGTCAGTGCAGAGAAGAGGAAAAGGCAGGTCGGGGTGTGTGTTCTTGCACTGAGCCATTGACCTGAGTAATTAGGAGAATGTGTGTGCGTGGGCGTATATGTGTGTTCAACCATGTGTTTGACTACTACTCGCAGCAACCATCTCCCATCTCCACCCCCTCCCTGTTTGGTGGCAGGGACAGGTATTTGTCATTACTATTAGTGAGCTGATGGATTAAAGAATTAACATGTGACTGTCAAGTCAGAGAAGAGACAGACAGGTAGAGATGTGTATAATATGAGAAATAGAGGAGAGTTAGAGAGCATGCAGCTGCTCAGATAATACATACTGTACAAACATTACACACAGGTCTGTGGGCACACACACTCATACACAGTGTTTCTTTCCTGTCTGCGTCTAGAAGATATGATATGGACTGACATTGGCTCCAGACTTCCTTACACAACTCTGATGAGTAGGCTGACCTTGTCTCAGTCTGACCCCATGTGACCTCTTGTCCTCCCAACCCCTTAAAGACAAAGCCTTATTAAGAAGGAAAATGGCCTGAGAGTGGTCACTGTGGCATTGTGTGTGTGATTTTTCTGTTTGACTGCTGTAATACTGTCTGTATCTCAAAACACCCCTAGTGGTTTCAGAAGGGTATTATGTTTTTTATTCAACATTCACTGAACATAATTATACACTACCAGGAGAGGATAGATTGAAGGTAGTGTAAATGAGCTGAGCAGCAATGATGTCTCATCATTGAAATGGTTGGTGATGTTTTAATTGTCAACCTTGAAATTTAAAGTGCAGGTCTCTTTTGTATAAAAACCTCTAAGAGGAAGATGCTAATCAATAGATGTGGGAGCTTTCATGTTCGTTTCCATTTATGGATGGCTTAAATAGTGCAGATAGAAAGGATTTAATCTGTTCATTTACAGCAGACAGACACCAGACCTTGAAAGCTCACAAATCATGAGAGTATCCGATCAGTAGAAATGCTTTTAATTTTACTACTTTTAGCACTTCCCTCATGTTTGCTTTGCTCAACTTGGAACTCATCCAAGAAATCAAAAGAAGAGAATTGAGGTTCATATTTTATTTGACTATTCATGCATTCATCTGTCTCTACATTAAAGGAGTTACAGTAAGTATTCAAAGAGCTATGTATGTATTGTAAAACGCAGCAAATGTCGCCTGGCACTATTGTCCCCCGAAGATTTGGCTAATAGGCTGTAAGATGTTGATTTAAGGACAAGAAGGGAATGTCAGCAGTGTAATAATGGGAGTGTACCACATGGAACGAGGAATAAAAGAAGACGTTACCTGGATTTGCATTTTTTATGTTGATAACTTAGCTTAGCAAGCAATGGGGGTAATTTGGAGGGGGGCACTGGGCTGCCTAAGATGCACACCCTGCATTCATGGATTATTCTGTGGGATATGACTATCCTGTTCATACCTTTACATTCAAATTTTACCCTATAGTATTGAAATTTTCACATCATTTGATTTCTCTGTCGATTTGATTTGTCTGTCGAGTGACCATAAGTCATTGTCTTTTAGAGTTTTATATCTTCTAATTTCTTATATGCAATGATTTCTTTTAGCTACTTCACGCTAAAAGTAATGATTTTGTCACAAATTAAATTCACAGTTTAGCAGATGTCAATCTTGTACATGCGTGCGTTGCAACAGTGCGGCACAGTTTTATGACAATAATGATTTCTTGCCTTCTTTTCCTATATTGACACCTGCCTCCCAGATCAATGGCAGACAGCCCAACAGGTAGACAGAATGCAGGAAACATTGTGTTGTTAGTTCTCTCGACGTAATAAGTTCCCCGGGGTATATTCCAAGACTTTATTACTGCTGCTTTCCTCTCAGTAAGAAACTTTGAGGAGATAAGGAAAGGAAAGAACAGAGGAGAGAAAGAGAGAAGATGATGAGAGTGGGGGAAAATTGGGACTCACTGCACGTCAGTATTAATGATGAGAACTCAATGGATAAAGAATTTTGTGTAAATGAAATAAAAGGAGCTTTTATTCAATAAGTTGACATTAAATTTCAGGTATTTGGCTTATCTCGGGAGGACAGTTGTTGAAGTCTTTTGGAACACATTCCAAACAATAACATAATTCATTCCTTGGAGAAAATTCACTTCAACTTCTTTTCCATACATTTTCTTTTGGCTCCTCTGCTGTCAGACAGTAGAATTAACAGCAGCTGAAACTTAGACTTTAGGGTCATGAACTGACTGTACAAGGTGTAAAAGAAAGATGTAATATCGGTTTTCAAAACTGAAGGCTTTATTGTGGTGTCTGCACACTGGAAAGCAGCTCTGTATTGGTGAACTGACATTTTCCTCGGGTGCACTGAGGTCCTTTCCTTACCTTTGCCAGTTTGGTATCTAGGTGACCCACTGTGCACCCCAGTGGGAGGAGAGGTGTGGTAGAGGGTGAAGGTAAAAGGCTATAATGTATGATAATATCACGATGCACAGCAGGTTTCGCGAAAATAGATGCTTGAGTGTTGCATGTGATTTGAAAATACACCTGAACTCTATTCTTGTATTAGGGGACCCATTATGCTTTTCCTTATTTTCAAAAACGCAAACGTATGTAATAAATGTGAGCAAAAAGCACCGGCTTCAGACTACTCTGAACGCTCGGTTTTCAACTGCATCTGCAACTATATTGTCCTTTCCTTTAAGATGACGTATGTCCATAGAGTAAGATTGGAGAAACAAGGACCACATAATAAGCCTCTGATTTAGAAGGCACAGTGAGTTAAAAAATGTCAACAGATTGTGGTCTGTACAACACTACCAATACAGGCCCCGAACCCACATACACCTCAAACTGCTGCAGAGACCAAATCTAAGCTAAAGCTTCCTTTTCTGTTACGGAATAGTTTACCTGATGCCTGTTAAAGTTTTTTGAGAAAAAACTCAGGTCTGTCAATACCAAAATCATCCTCCCACAGTAATACCTGACCTGTACCCACATGACTGGCATCAACCTGCAGTTTAAAAGCTTTACCCATGCGTGGGGCAGCCAGGACAGGGGCATCACAGAGGATTGCCTTCACTCTTTCAAAAGCCTTTTGACAAACAGGAGATTTGATTTATTTTATTTTACCCATTGGAAGGTCTGTCAATGGCGGTTGAAAAATTTCTACATAAACCCAACCAAACCCAAAAATCTGGTGGTGGATATTGGTCAATTGCCTGCACTTTCCCACATAGGGGACGCACTTTGCCCTGCCCAGCATGCTAACCAAGGTATGTAACTGTTGCTCAAGCAAACTCACACTTCGCCAAGTTTACAGTCAAACATGCCTCAGCTAAGTGGTTGAACAGTGCTTTTACACGTTACATGTAGGAAGACCAAGTATCTGAGTAAATGACATCATCTAAATATACCGTACAGCCTTCCAAATTGCCTATCACTTTGTTCATTAAGCATTGGAACATTGCAGGTGCATTATGCAACTCGAAAGGCATAACTCAATACAAATATAGCCCAATTGGAGCAATGAAAGCTGCAGTTTGAAGTTGGCAGGTCCCTTTGAGACAAAGGGACAGCTTTGAGTGGTTGGAAGACTAGAAAGGTGCTATATAAATGCATACCATTTACCGTTTACTTCAATATTGTGTTCTATCACATGTGTACAAGATGGCATCACTGTCTCCAAAAAAACTTAGATACCTACATATAAGCTCCATCCAACTCCAACTCTGTATGCTGTGTCTTGGACAAGTGACCCACAAGGCTATCTAGCTCCTGAAGGACCTCCAAATTTTTAAGCTGACCTGTTAACAATGCCGAGTCAGGATTAGTCAAATCGTCCTCACAAAACACTACACTACCAGATGGGACTGTGATACCAACACACAGAGTGAGCACAATCTACAGGTGTGCTCTGCCCCTGAGACGCACATGCATAATATGGTTTTAACAGATTTACATGACACTGTCATTGATGTTTTCAACGTTTAAGTGGCAAGGAGATAATTTTGCTCTGACGGCTGTTTCACTACCATATATGGCCCCTTAAATTTAGCTTGGAATGGCGACCTGACAATAGGCAATAAAGCCAAAACTTGGTCTCCTGGACTGAAAATACGCTGCTGAGCTCAGTGGTCATATAGGTGTTTCATCTTCTCCTCTGCAGAAGACGATTTTTCCTTCACCAACTCTGTAGCAGAGTCGAGTCACTGCCTGAAACCATTTATGTAATCAATCAAATTCTGAGACGGCTCAGCCTCTTTCCAGTCATTGTGCAGAGCAGCATGTATGCATGTATCAACATCTTTAATATTTGGTGGAAACTTTCCAGGGCCCCTTGGCTTTGCGCGTGATGTGCAGAGGACTGGTTATGCTTGACATGCAGCTGTTTTAGTACCTGCGCAAACAGATGAGAGGAAAAAAATGATCCTAGTCAAGGGATAGTTTTTGGTATACCGAAGATGGAGATAAACTGACTGAGAGAACAACTGACTTTGCTGTAAGCGTGTGGAATGGATATGCAGCTGGGTATCTGGTGCTCTGACACATAACTGTCAACAAATGCATCGCACAAGACCATGACCTAGGCAGAGGCCTAGGTCAATAATCAGGTGCTCAAATGGCTGGCTAATAGTTGGGATGGAACACGGAGGGGCCACTTTTATAGTTTGATTTGGCTTACTAGTTAACTGACAGGTGTGGCATGTCTTGATGTAGGCTGCAACGTTTTCAGCCACGAGGCTGAAAGAAAAGCCTCAGAATAATATTGTATGTTTTATCAACACCCATGTGCCCTGACTCATCATGAGAGATGCACAAGACCAGACTGCCCTCATCTTTAACACCGGAGCACCATTGTCAAATTTACTGACAACACAGCTGTGGGTGGCCTGATAATGGATAACAATGAAAAGGCCTACCTGAAGAAAGTAGAGGACCTGACCTGCTGGTGTCAGGACAATAACCTACTCCTGAATGCCCGGAAAACTAAGGAGCCGATAATGGACTTTGGGAAGAAGCAGGGAAGGAACTACGCCACCCTTAATATCAACAGGTCCTCGGTGGAGAGGGTAGTCAGCTTCAAGTACCTTGGTGTCCATGTCTCTAAGGGCCTGAAATGAGGGCTGGATACTGACTCAGTGGTGAGAAAGGCAAGGCAGCGACTGTTTCACCTCAGACGTTTAAGGAAATTCCGGGTATCCTCTCAAATGCTGAGGAATTTCTACTCCTGCACTATCGAGAGCATCCTTACAGGGAACATCACTGCCTGGTAAGGAAACAGCCAGAGCAGGAATATGTAATATGGTCATTGGCACCTTCCCATCATTACCAACTAGAGACAATTGTACCTTTGAAATAAAAGGCAAGTAGGAACTTAAACACAACAGATGGTATCTGTACCATCTACAATTACCTTCCTTAATTAAACTCAGTCTCTCGTTTTCTAAGTCCAGTTTAGTCCTTTCCGTTTGCTGCCTCATTTTTTCCCATTGCTTTGTCAAATTCTGCTTACTGTCGTACCCTTTCCAACTCTAACTCCTTCTCTTTCTCCCATTGCATTCGCAATCTAAACAATTTCTTCTGCTGTTCAAAATTTAAGGCCAAATCAGGGAGAAACAACAACAACCTGAGAAACAACAGCCCCAGCCAGATTAGTAGAAGTTGGTGATATTTACAGGGGTGTCAAAACTTCGATCTCATGCAAATTTGCCTTCACAATAGCCTTAACATTTTCCTTTAGTCCTTTGTCAACAACACATTTTATAATGATCGGCTATCTTTATCAATTGATCTCAAGTACACTGCTCTAAAAACGCCTCTGGTAGAGCATCCATGCAATCATCTACTCCTGCCATGACTAACAGCACCTGACCAATGCTGACAGTGTTGACATAACTAGTGCGCAACCGAGGCATAAGAGCAACCTCATAAATTGAGCATACCCTCTAACTGCTTATCCCTATCTAAGTAACTCAACCGTAGTCTTCAGGAGGTACTTATGCACTAAAACCCAATAGTGTGGCAAAGCAACCAGCGAGCTGGCAACCCTTCCAAAACCATGGATGTGCTCCAGAAACAACCACTCCAACCACTTTCACTCCACACCACTTTCATAAGCAAATGATCCCAAAGGGGAAATGAGTTATTCCTACAGGGGAGTCAGCTCAACAGATACATTTGGGCAGCAAAAAAGGTAAAAACTTACCCTCCTTTGTCCCCTAACTATTTTGCAGAAAGGACAAACTTGCACAAAAAAGTTCCCATCATCCCACAGCACCAGACAAACAGGAAAGCAATTCCTCAAATTTGTACGCGAGTTTCCAAAACATGTGCGAAAGAAAAAGGGAATCCCCGGTGCTGACGTTACTAAAGAGGAATCTCACTCAAACTACGTCATCCTCCAGTCGGCATAAAAGGTACAAACTGCAAAGTGCTCCACAATAACAAGAAAAAAGTCGCCAAACAGTTTCTTAACAACAAACACATCAATTACACACTGCTAATTCTCAAATTGTACGAACCCCCAATTTGTTATGGCCCAGCTCTGAGACCATAGCAAATAAGTGAGGCATGTGGAATTAACTAAAAGAAAGGAATTTTATTTAACAGAGATTAAGTTAGTTTAACAAATGTAACAAAAAATGTTGGTTCTAACAAATGAAACTGGCAGGCAAAACATGCTAACAGGTTAACAAAGATAATGGCAAATAAACTATACGGAAAATCAAAAGAATTCCAACATAACATGATGTGGTACCAGGGAAAAGGGAGCCACCAGACTACCAGAATGGGGCGGGTTTTATGCAACCTAAAGACAGTGGCCAGCTGCCACCAATTCCTTGATGACCTCCAGCTCCAACCAACCAGGAACCAGCAACACTGAAAGACAACACACAACACAGCAACACACACAATACGCACAAATCCTGGCAGGGGCCCTGGGGCTGTCACAGCTGGCACTGAAGGTGCATTCAGCTTGTAAAATTGATCATACTTTTTATTAGTGCGAGAGCTGCAGTTTGTTTGAACGTCAAAACGTACAGTGTACACCCCCAACCCCTCCCTACCCCCCCTCAACTGCTCTGCATATTGAAAAAGGAACTGATTATGCCCCCTTCTGGTTATTTATAGAATGCTTTGACTTCTGACTTACCTTGGCCTTTTAGCCTCAGACTCACTTGCTGTGGCGTGTGCTTTGGGGGGCAGCCGTGTCAGGTTGCCAGCACACCTAAAATTTCTTCTGAAATTTTACCTTTTCTAGTTAATAATTACAGGCATAATGTCGCTTAAATCGGTCAGAAGAACAAATACTGAATATAACCCATTAATGTAGTAAATTGAATGATCTGGAAGTATATCAGTACATTTCAAGGGGTCTATAAGTTGTTCATTAGTGAGTATAATTATAATGGCGCTGTAATTGCCAGCCAATTGAATGCATAAGTATTCAAATGTAATTGATTGATTTATATTACTTCTTGACAAATTATATTTTCCATCAGATGTTCCTGGATTTACACAGTCTTGAAATGTACATGTGCTACTCTAATTTTCTTCTGCTATAGCAAGATATTTGACCTCTTCTGCAATATGCCATAAGTCACGAAAGAAAGGAGGATGTACTTGAGAAGAGGAGGAATGATATTTGGAGTAATGGGACACACCGCAGGTGTAGCCTACCTTCTGCTTGTAATAAATGACGTCCGGCCCCTTAAAGACAATTCTATTACCTCCCCAGTCATGTGCAATCAGTCTCTGTCAGGGAAATGGATATGCACACGTGTTACCAAATCGGTAGCCAAGGCCCTATCAATACAGGCTGATCTCAAGATTTATGCCACTGCTTTGGTGGCTGGTGGCTAGTACACATTTCTGACTGAATCCCAGCCAAGTCTTTCACTCAGGATCTAAGTACAACCAACCAAATCTAATAGATATGGATGACTTCCAAGGGAATATAATGTTGGTGACTATGTTCATTGTAAATATCCCTTTACACTAAACAGTCTATTTCATGCCTTTTTGAAGCCTGTTTTTTATCAAAAAAACAAGAACAAAGTTTGCCACAATATTTTTAGCACCATGGACCTGTGATGGACCATTGGGACTCATTATTTTCTCTTGGAGTCAGCATAACTTCTCCTAAATGTTTTAGTCTCCAGTTCCTCACAGGGGTAGCAACATTTTCAGACACACATCACTTGCAGGATTAAAACCCTGGGATGCCTCTTTTTTCCATCCAGGGCTGCTTGTTGTTTACTTGCAAGAGAACCACATGGCTTGAATTTTTCTGTATTATGCTCTGTTTTATGTTTATTTTCTTTTTCTCTGTTTTTTTCTCTCTTTTCTTTTTTCTATTGCCATTTTGCATTTGCCCTGCAAGCATGAAACCAAAGTCAATGAGAACCAGGGGTGTATGGGTCCCAGCAGGGGTGAGGGGATCAGACCCTCTTTGAGTGTCACATGTGGGGCTGGTTAAATCAGGGGCAGACCTAAACGTACACAGACACACACATATGAATGCACGCGCGCTCACATTTTTTCATAGAGAGGGGCCTCTGAGTAGTGGTGTCATTTTGTAACTTCATATCAACCATCCAATACTTACATTATTAGAACATTGTGGTTATGATGAGAAATATGCTCTGGAAATACTCAACAATGTACTATCGGTGTCATGATGTTATTATTTTGATCAGGGACTCAATCATTCGCTGTCTAAATGTAGGTAAACATTTACTTAAATTATCTTACATTATTGTCTTTTTGAGCAGGTGTGTCTGCGTGTGCGTGAACATATTGTACTAACATATGTGCAAGCTCAAAAATTTCCCTGAGAATCTATACACCCACATACAACTAGCATCTTTTTTTTTTTAAGTTGCACCTGATACATTTCTCTCCTCTTGTGACTGTCCAAATATTTGAGTGGGAGAGACATTTAAGAGAGACCTTGAGAGGAGCACAATAACCCTCCACTTATGTCTCTGTTGGAGGGGAAGAAATAAAAGCAAAAAAAAAAAAAAAAAGCTTTCTCAGGCGGGGCCCAGAACATCTGGAGTGCAGGAAAACACCTAAAGCTACCCTGATTAAAATCACACTTTTCCTCCCAAGCCGTGACAAAATGACACTTAAAAACAGCCAGCCTTAGAATAACACACTTAGGTTTTAGAATAATACAACTTAAGTCTCTCTTTTATTAGATAAGGGTAAGCATAGATATAACTCGGCTCAGGTTCAGTTAAAGCTGTGATGTCTGTTTAGCTTGCGAGTTACACGCCACCTCAGTAACTAAGCAAGCCTTGTTTTCTTCTCCCCTCTTTAGCTAATTTGTTTGTGGACTTTTTCAATTCTCATAATTTCATCTTTAACTTTCCTCTTAAACCTTGACCTCCTGAGTTATTGTCAAGTCCTGTGGGCTGAATTGCAGGCTGGGTGGCCAGGCCAGAGAGGCAGGAAAGAGGAAAGGCTATGCAGACTCTTTGGGATCTGTTTACACAAACGGGAAGCTTTTTGGTGGGAGATAAAAGTTAGTAACAGCATTGAAGTGCTTTTCCCATCGTCTCTGGAATCCTCCTCACATCGACCCTTCTCCCGTCACTTTAACAGATGTTTGGTGTAGGAAACTGTAAACGATGTCTGCATTTCAATTTCTGTTATCTTCTTATTACTATAACTCTCCGAGCATCATATTAAAGGCTTGGCATGGACTGTGTATCTGCTGACAGGCCAGACTTCAAAATGTTGTAGTATGTGTAACAAGCAACATAGCACATGTTGACCTCGGGGGACAGATGATGATGTAGGAGCAGTTTGTTGTTGAAGCATGTAATATAATATAGACTTCTGCTGCACATTGACAACACAAACGATGTGGTTGACTACCTGATTCAAAAGAGGCATGTAAAAATCAAGCCCTCTATCTATGACCCACTGTTTGTCCGTGTAAACCTCTACACTGTAATCCCTTTAGTGTTGAATTAATCCACTCACTGCTGTTTCAACTTTGTATTACACACTGATTTGTATAACCCCTCACATAAGCTGTCTGTATCTGTGTTAGCTCAGCCCTGGGTTTTTGCAGCCTTTACCATCACCTCCACCACCAAATAGACAGGCAGGCAGAGGGAGAGAGGAAAGCAGGGAGGGAGGGAGGGTCAACATCAAATGTGATGAATGCCTTTCTACAGAAAAGCTGTACGGAATGTCCTTGACTTTAATCAAAACTATTTGTTTTTTGGGGCGGCTCGTCTGTTGTCTCATGTGCTCATGTCCACTGATAGCCTGACATTAATGACACCATAAATCAGGCCAAGTGACGCTGGGGTTTTTGGTAATGTTTCAGGGCCGCAACAGAGATGGCGGTCATTGAGGAGGATGAGGAGGAGAGTGAAGAGTCTGTTGGAATGCCAGATTATGTGGGGGTTAACTAGCCCCTTGAGAAAAATGAGTCTGAGGCTGAGCTATGCCAGAGCCAAGAGAACCAAAGCTCGGCAGTTTTTAATATGAATGAGATAATATGTTAGAGACAAGAGCTACACAGTCATATTTTGTCTTGAATGTTTTGTACATCGTGTAGAAGGAAAGATGGAAACAAAAGGGAAAAATAGAAAAAAAATTCCACTTTTTTCACAAGGGAAGTATAGTGGAAATGCAGCTGATTTGCAATACATGATTCTTTGCTTTCTCTCTATTCAACAGCCACATGGTAACATTTGTACTTCAGCAGCATCAAAGACTTGGGCCAAACACAACTGATAAGCTGCTCTCTGTGGATATGTGAATGCCATGATTCTTTGCTGCACATCCCTCATCCCTTGCTGTGATAGTCCGCTCACATAAACACACAAGCCTTCTCTGGGCCAGGATCTAAACAAATCTGACATGATTGATTTGACAGAGGCTATGAGATAACTGTTCATCAGCCAATACACTATGAATAGAAAGGCCTTGAAACCTTCATACGGTAGGGATGGGCCAAGAAAACACTGCTGCCCATTTGTATGTTTGAATAGAGGGGAAAGGGCTGAAGAGATGTTTAGTATTTCTATGGGTCAGTCAGTGTAATTCTATCTCAATTAGCTAGAATTTCAGGCATTAAGATGTTCTGTTTTGGGTCAGTGTGAACTTTGACACATAGAAATCGTAAGGATTTGACACTGTGTTGGAACTGAAGAAGGCTGTGGGAGGTTGTTATTGAACTGTTGCACTGACTTTGTTGCTATGGTCAAATGTTTATAATTTCTTCTCGCAAGGATGGAAAATATATAAATTGTCAGAGCTCAGATATGTTCTGAACATGTAATTTATTAATGAGCATGTAGTCGAAAATTGAGTTATCGCTCACTGAAAACATACAACTCCTGTAGAAGAAAAGAAAAAAAAAAAAACTCTTTCATATTCTTCTAATTGGAAATGCATACAGCTGTGTAGAGAAGCACAGTAAGTGGTGTGTGGCTTTTTTTCCTGTCACAGTCAATGCAAAACTAAGGAGCAGTACATAGATCACAATCACAAGAGCTGTTTGGTTGAATCTCACATTGCCAAGAGAAAGCTATCTAGACAGTGCCTGCCAAAAGGAGTGTGCATTTCTAATCCCTAGATGGCTCATAGGCGCAACAAATCTTATCTATCTACATGCTGTCAAAAAATGTCACTGCCATATCAAATAGAGGAGACGATACCTGAAGGAGAGGTGCTGCAGGGAGGAAATATACAACAATGTGCATTTTTACCAGCGCACACAAACACACGCATACACCTACACAAATACACCGGAGAGACATGGAGTTGTCGTCAGTTGACAAACAAATGACAGACAAATGACATGTTGGAACACCTCCACCAGGCCTGATAGTAATCGCCCTGTGAGATTGTGCCAATGGCATCTCTTATGGAGAGAGAGAGCAAGGCCTGTGTGTCATTTTACACAAACAAAACCTCTGCCAAACACAGGATCTGATTGCTTCCACTGCCGTCAACTGTGTCCAATCTAATCTGTCTGTCAATCTGGGTTGCAGGGAGTGAAAACATGGTTAAAAGAGGGATGATAGAGAGGTGGAATGGTAAAGAGGTAGAGAAAAGGTGGATTTGTTTTATTGGACAGAGGATTAGATACTAAAGCTGTGGCAGTATGTTAACATGTTTGCACCTGATTAAACTGAAGGTCTTTGCTTTTTTTCTGTTTCATAGTGAGCAGTGATATATGTATGGATAAAGCAAAACAATGTTTTAAAAATTATTAACTGATGTACTTTTTCAGGGGTGTGTGCCCTAGGTTTAAGTGCGTTAACGATTTTCTAGTATTTTTTTCCCCCAACCTCAGTGTCACTTTGTTATACGCGCATCTGTATAAATGTGCATGTATTTGTGGAGTGAGTCAATATGTTTGTGTGTGTGTGCACGTGTTTGTGTAGGAGCTGCACTGCACTGTGCAGGGTGGGTGTCATGTATCCAGCAGTGAAGCCAGTGGATAATTGGCATCATGATCAGACTCTCAGCAGTTTGAGCTGACCCGAGAGCTGCAACAAAGTGAGAGAGAGAGGGAGAGAGACAGGGACTGAGTGTAACCTAATGACAGAAAGAACCAAGTAAATATATAATACAGGAACAGGGGGGGTTATTTATTTATGAGTCTATGAGTGGGGATATGAATATGGTGATGTGTGTGTTATTGTGTGTATGTGTGAGTGAGGGTGCACATGTGTATATGGGAATGCGTGTTGCAGGCACCTGCTCCGTTAGTGGCAGCACATGTACTTATGTGAAAGCGTGCATGCACATGCACTGTATGTACTGATTTGACTGCACAAGTGTGTGGCAAGAAAAAAAGTAACATGTAATTATCAAGGCAAATCTGCATATTAATTATTACCTATTGAAATATTCTCTATAATCAATGCATTGATATGTACAATCATCAATCCTAATGAGGCCAAATGATACTCTTATGCGCAATGACTCAACAAAGTGTCAGGGTGGGCTATGCTCTGCAATCTGTGTTTTTTTTTTTTTTTTTTTCCTTGTATGTGTATGTTAGCGTCAGGCTCAGGACCCTGCTGGCAGATACAGTATAATGTGTGCTTTTGCCTCTCCCTTAATTCAATCAAGTCCCTCCCATTGCCGTGGCCTCTTTATTCCAATTCGATTAGTGGGCTAAAGCCATCAAGATTTCCTAGACAAAATGAATGCTTGTATTAATCCCCGCAATTTCCATTTAAAACGTAAGGGCATTGACTTGATTAATAAGGGCTGATGCTGAATAATTACACAGCAAACACAGGGAGGGTTATAGGAAAAGCACAGCTGGGCCTGCCCCCAAATGCCCTTTGGGAAACCAAAGAAGGGGGGTCAAAGTAAAGCAATGGCAATGACTGAGGTGATGAATCTCTTAGCTGGCCCCTTATGCAATTAACGAGCAACGCTTCTATTAATTTGGTTCCCCCAGAGTGGTGACTGGTCAGATGTCTCAGGGTCAAGGGTCAGGGGTCGAGAGCAGAGGTCAAGCCAACAACAGCACAGAATAAGAGAGGAAGTAAAAGAGGGAGACAGAAGGAAAGAGAGGAGGAAAAAATTACACCTAAATTAAATTTCGAATTCATTTGAAAGGTTTGCCTTTAGTATCTAACGTCACCACATTTTGTGTAGTATGCAAGGATGTTGGTATGAAAGGAAACATCCAGTGCACATTTAATTTGGAATGATCAATTGTTGCATGCAATGTTTGAGCATTCAATAAAGGCCCAATCAATTGTGGGGTAGGGCTGGAGGGAGAGAAGACAAACAATGGCAGTGTTCTTTAAGGAACAGATAACAAGTTAACATTTATTCGTTGGAGATACCGTAAGGCCAGCGCCGCCACCGGTGTAATATTAAACTAGTGATCCATCGTCATCCATTACAAATGTCCCATTGATCTCACCCACATTGACTTTTCCCTCCAGTTCTGGGTGGTGGAGAATGTTTTATCCTCCTCTGTGTGCTGTGGTTTATGTCCCAAGCTCTATTTATTTTCAAAGAGCATGTGAAGAAAGGTGTGGTAGTCACAGCATACTTTGTAGATATTTTCACAGTGAGTATTTAATGTCAAAACCTCAGTGACCGTAATACATGATTTTCTTAAGGTTGTATTATATTATGTGGATAGTAAAACATTTTTTTGCATGTTTGGTCTGCACTGAAAAAATGCAATATGTATCTGATCTAAACTCTTAACTTTACTCCCTACTGTGCTTAGAGCCCTCTCAGGTTTGCCAGTTTAGGTCTTTTGGCTGTCTCACAGTCAGAGTTCAAACCAAGTTAAAATCAAAGGGTGACTGAGCTTTTGCTGAACTGGCAACAAGGCTCTGGAACAGTCTTCCAGTTAGGATTAGGTTATCTGGCACTGCCTCTGTTTTTAAATCTTGCCTCAAAACCTATATTCATTGAATCATTTCCTGACTAATAATAGCCTTTTATTGCACACAAGATAGTGCTCTGTCATATTAACCCATGCAAATATACTGTATACTGAACTGAGCTCTGTGAAAAAAACTGAAGGGTCATAACTCAGAGTCAGAGCCCACTATCCATTAATAACTCTTAATAACATACTTACTGACCTCACTCTGGATACTCTCATGCTAGACAGAAAGCACTTCAAAAGAGGTCCAGCGGCCTCAAGGTTAATGCTGTACCAAATAAAGGGAGAAGTTGTTAAAATTAACACTATGCCACAGCAGCTCTGTTTCCCTTTAGAATATAGAGAGTCTTGATCCTTTTATGTTTGAGAGAAAGCATTCCCACATGTTTTCAAATATGGGGAAAATGCTCCAGGGATGGACTGTCATGGCTGCCTCCTGTACGGCTTCAAAATACCCCTTTGTTAAGTGGCAGCGGAGGAGGAAATGAAGCCTGACACTATTTTGATTCTGAAAACACCATCCGGACTTGCCCTGCCCCAACGATTATCATAGTTCTTGAAAGTGTTGCAAGCATGGAAGGAAACTGAGGGGTGACGGACGATAGTTCATACTTAAGGTTCAGCTTTACTTTACTGCCTTCCTCCTGTTACAGCACCCCTAATTTCTTCCTCACTTCCTCTATTTCTTCATGTGTGTCTGACTTGTTGGCTTTCACTAAATAGGAGCACATATGTTTCTGTATAATTAAAAAGGTTTTTTCATTATTGTGGGCTTCTACTTGAGTAAAAATTATTGGTTAATGTTGCAATCTACGCAATGTTGAAACATATTGCTCTTGTGAGTGTTTGTGCTTTTTCTGCTTAGTGCCACAAGTGCATAATTACATGAGCATATTTGTGTCTCTATACACGCTGTTTTAGTGTATGGTGTTTAATTTGCAGATAGTGTATTTCACTCTACATGCCTTTATATTTGCTTGTAGATAAGAACCACATTTGCCCTGAGCTAATTTCGCCATCTGTTGACAGAAAAGCTACCCCTCAGAGTTTCATAGCAGTTGAAGTGGAGCAACACAGTAGAAGAAGACTAACCCTAATCAAAAAGACAAAACAACATATGCTTATACTCTCACAATTTGAGCAGAAGTTCCAATCTAATATGTGGTTCCACAGATGACTGACATTGTTTTGTTTCAGCTGCACTTTCCCCATCTGCCAGCAAGTAGGCTGGATTCATTACATGAGGACGAGAGGACCCAGTCAGTGTGCATGCGGTTGTATGTGTGAGTTTTTATGTTTGAGCATGTGTGGTGAACATGGATGTGGGCATGTATGTCATGCTTTTGGGAAGTATACATGACTTCAGTATCGATCTCTCAAATGTTGAGTCCCCTCTTAGGATGCAGAGGGCAGTCGAGGAAGAACAACCAATGCTCTCATCCTGTCTCCCTTCTCCGGCCCCAATTACATTGCATCTCTAAGTATTGTTCACAGACTAATATCAAGGACCAAGTAAGAACTATGGAGCCAAGGGACTTGGATAGAAGGGGAAGTTGGGGGGGGTTGTAGTCTAGTGAAGGAGAGTGAGAGATGGAAGGAAGGGGGAATAGACGAGCAAGTCTTGAAGGCCGACAGGGTCCTAAGCCTGGCTCAAGGGGCTTATGCAGATTCAATGACCTTTTTCCCAGGGACCAGATTTTACACTTAAATTACCATTAAAGCGACGGTCTCCCTTGAGGGGGCCGCGGACCAACCCAACCCCCCCAGCAGGGGTTAAAAGCCACGGTGGCACTGTGCCTGGGCTGCATGCTAAACGATGTGGAACACATGTAAACTACAGAGCGGCCTCGCCGTCAGCAATGAGTAACGAACTGAAGGTGAGGTCACAGGGAAGGATGGGCCATGTATTACACTTCTAGTGTAAATACCAGAGGAATTAGATGATTTTAAGATCCACGTGATAGAGAAATAGGACATGGCTTGTTACAGTCCTTTGGTGGCTGTCATGCAGAATTTGAGGAATCTTTTATTAGTAGGCTGAACTGAAGCAAATTCTTTTTTCTCTTAGAGTTTTATTCAGGATAGTCCACTTCTATGTAGCGCTTTGATTGCTCAATAAAACCTGTTAAAATGATACAGAAATTTTGCTGCAGTGTTAGACTGCACATTTTCTCATTTGCCAACCCGATTTCTTTGAAATCATTCAAAGACAAAAGGCACATGAGACTTCATAGGAGTATTTTTACAGCACCGATCATGTTAGCTAAGAAGCACATAAGAGGAAATGGAAAAACAGCAGAGTTCTGCCCTTATTACTCCCTGCAAACATAAGAGAATGACGGCATCCCCCCTACTCACACTGTAGCTCTACTACAGGGACCCAAGGACATACACAATGAACACACACGCAGACACACACACAATTTCACCTCCTCTTCCAATGGCCGCAGGTTTGTTTGTCTTTAATTCCCTGCTGTGTGGGGGTAATGGGGACTCACTGACAGCTGTCATTCCACCGTGACCTCAACGGAGTGCAGATCAGTAGTGGCATGATGATTGTCAGGATCAGGTGTGCGCGCACGTCTTTGTGTGTAAAGGTGTGTGTGCATGAGAGAGAGAGAGGAGGAGGACAGAGGCAGAAGGGTGCATTCGATGTGAAAATAGTGGTTAAATACTGAAAGGGACTTCCTCCACTCTAAGACCCCCCAGGCCCAACAATATGCCACTACAGATATGTCTATTGAGCAGGAGACTCATTCTGACAGCAGGCCAAAACAAGACTCGCACACTCATAGGCTGATGTGACATAGGGCATTATGAACTGGAAAGGCAAAATCTAAGTGGAGATGGGATGCAATTTGAAACATTTCCTCCACATATTATGAGCTTTGATCTATTGAAACACGTCATTAGAGATGATTTATTACATTTTTGGCCATAACAGTTAAAGATTGTCCACAATTACACCTCTAATTTTTTATCTTATCTTTTTTTTTCCTTTTTTACAAGACAACACATTGTTACTCCGTATGCCAGATTCAACTATTCCCCTCTTTCTCCTTCCCTCTCCACATTCTCTCAAGTGTATGTTACCTACTGTAGAGAAGCTGTCAGAGAATGAGGAAATACAAGGAAAAGGTGCACATGATAGCAGGAGCAGAGCGCGGTCGACTGCTGCTCTAGGGGTGTTTGGGGTGCAGAGCTGAGGTAGGCGAGAGGGTGTGGGGGGCAAAGAGACACCGAGCGAGAAGGTTCATAGTTAGTAGTGATTTTGCTTACTGACACATCAGACCAGACTGTGAGGTTGGTGCTCAGTTCAGTGGTCCCACTGGGAGTGGGTGTCTGCGGTCAAAACCTTGTGTTAGACCACGGAAACAGCCACGTGCTAAAATAAAGGTGGAAAAAAAGTGTGAGTGGGGGGGCATGCAGAGCAACATCTCCCATCAGCTTCCTCCTGATCATCACACTGCTCTGCCCAGGCCATGCTCACCTCCTACAGGACAGGCTGTCTTCCCAAGTGTGTGTATGTGTATGTGTATGTGTGTAGGGCCCTGCCATTGTGCATGACTCATCCTAATTGGGAAGGTCTCTGCTCTGCAGCAGATCCTTCTCCTGCTGTTTCAGCCTGTTTAAAGTGATGAACCTGGGATGAGATCAACAGTCGGACACCACAGCCTTTATTGCCTCTGTGTTTTCCTCACCTCTGTGTATGTGTGTGTCCCTGTGTGTGTGTGTGTGATTCAAAAGTAGATCATTCACTTCATGAGTGTGTACGTGTATGAAATACATTATGTGTGTGTATGTGGGGGGGGGGATTCGAAGAACAGCACAATTTGTATTGAGGCTGTCTCCCCTCTCTTACACACACACACTCACACACACGCTCACCCCTCTAAAACGATTATATGTCAGCAATCCCCACAATTTGGTTCCTGCTAAAGCTGCTGTGAACTCATCGCACCCATCTGGGGAATTATGCAAGCTGTAATGCAGGTCTCACCTGCCAACGCACAGCGCAAGTCCAGCCGGGGGACTGGCCGTCATGTGATAAGTCTGCCCTGACCAGTTCAAAGCTGATTTGGCCAGGGGCTGATTGCTGGCAGCTAATCATTTTAGCAATACCTAGCAGCAAGGAAGTTCAGGGGAGATGAAGAGGAGAATAAGAGGAGTAAGGGAGGGAAGAAAGTGCAGGGAAAGAAAGGGGAGAGACAAAAAAG
This sequence comes from Thunnus maccoyii, assembly GCF_910596095.1. Classification (NCBI taxonomy): domain Eukaryota; kingdom Metazoa; phylum Chordata; class Actinopteri; order Scombriformes; family Scombridae; genus Thunnus; species Thunnus maccoyii. The sequence continues at coordinate 22,083,417 of NC_056541.1, forward strand.
AAATGGATCTTTATTTTTATCCCCCCCACTCATCTTTCTGCTGGCGTTCTTCTGCTGAACTTATGATGAACTCAGAGATCTTTTTTATTTAATTACTTTTTCTGTAGTGCAGTCTAGTATTTGGACAATGACACATTTTTGTTGTTTTGGCTCTGTACTCCAATGTATTGGATTTGATATGAACAATGACAATGAGGTTAGATTGTCAACATTCATATTTAACTTGAGGGTGTTTACATCCACATCAGATGAACAGTGTAGGAACTGGTGATGTCTGTAGGTCATATGTTTCAAGCAGTCATCGATTCCCCCAAAGTTCATTTGATACTGATGTAAACATCCTCAAATTAAAGCTGAAAGACAGCCCTTTAACCTCAGAGTCATTGTTTCATTTCAAAACCAGTGTGCTGGAGCACAGAGCCAAAACAACAAAAAAATGTGTCACTGTCCAAATACTTACAGTCTGCACTGTATTTTCATCCTCTGTATTTTATTGTTCTCATCTGTTTTGTTCTGCTCAGCTATTCTCTCCAGCAGAGGCTACATCTGCCAAACTTTTGTAACAACCTTGGAGAATATTTGATTGGTTTTACCACCTCTATGACCACCTGAATTTGATGCTTCACAAAAGATATATTCATGGAAAAAGATGATAATACATTTTCAGTATCCTAACAAATACTCAAGGCTGCACAGTAAAAATGGTTTCACATTGTTACCTGAAGAAAATCCTAAACCTTGAATTGACTATTGTATTGGTTTTGGTCAACTTCTGCCAAACTTATTATTTGGATTTGATCCACACATCATTCTTACATGTTAAAGAAAGCGTGTCTGTGTCCGTGTGTGTCAGTGTGTGTCTGTGTGTGCGCTGGCCTCTCTCTGATTGAGACATCTATGTGTGCACAGGCTCTCTGGGTCGATGTAAGCAGTGGTCTTGGCAGAAGCCCTCCATCTTCTTATCCCAGTGGGGAGTAGTCTGCAGCCAAACCCAACCTGGGCTTCACAGCCTTCGATAAGCCCTCAAATGGCACAGGCCAAAGGGCCAGAGAGCGAGAGAGAGACAAAGACACACAGGAGAGAGAAGGAGAGAGAGAGAGAGAGAGAGGCGGTAAAGATAAAAATATCCCATTGGTATGGCATAACAGGGTGGTCGGCTTGTGCTTGTGTGTTTTGTTGTTGCCTCAGGATTAAAAAATGGGATTTAGTCAATTCAGGGTTTCTTTTGTGCTAATGTATATGCACTAAAAAGCTCCTCTTTTTCCTGTCAATACTTTATTTCTGGCTCCCTCATATATCATACACTAGGCCTTGCCTATCCATGTTGATTTTTTTTCTTTGTCCCCCATCATCAGTCGACATAAATACTCAGTATGTCACAGCAGGCTATGCTCCGAACGCCCCCTCAGTGCTTATCTCTACAAAATGTGAATCTGTTATTCTACTGTAATGGAAACCATGTTGGTAACATCTTAACATATTACATTCACTCAAACACACTGTGAAACTCTATCTTACCGCTGTGTCAAAGCTCTTTTTATACTGCGGGAATGTGGGGGGGATGTGGTGAAACACAACGTTTTGCCCAAAGCACAAACTCTTCGTGAATGCACACACAGACTACAAGGTTCCTTTTTTATTCTTTATTTATTTCTTTTTTTTAGCGGACAATTCAAAAAAAAAAGCTGAAAACACAGGAGTATTGTGTGCTTTTATGTTTTGAAGCTCTTCTATGTCTCTCTCTTTACGTTTGCAGACTAGCGACGGTTCAGATTTCTTGAGGCAATTTGTTTCAGGTAACTGGAGCTTTCAACTGCAGTTGAGTGTATCCTGGGAACTATTAGGGAAAAAAGAGTGTTCAAGCTTTTCAAAATGTTGATGGATCCAACATAATGAGCATGTAACTGATCACAAAGATAGACAGATAAGATTTTTTTTTTTCTTTAGGAGCAGTGTACTGCGACACAGGAGAGAAGACAGCCAAGCACAATGCTAGCCAGCAGTATAGATGTGATGCTAAAGAGGCTCTCAGTAGCACATTGTTATTCACTTACTGCTCCTGTTGGGATAGCTACAGGCTGTTTAAGTCTTTTTTTCTGCCAGAAATCTTTGAATTGAATCAGTGCACAGTCAGCATACTGTAAGCTCCAAGCAAGAACAGCTAAACATTCAGTTTTGTAAGGATCCTCTTTAAACTGTGTCGACAAGTTTCTGTCTATGCATACGTGTATGTTCATTGTCTGCATTTTAAATCTGTTCAATTTGACTGTTGTGAATTGGACTTGTTTTTCTCATTGGTAAAGTCTACATGATCACCCCCTCACCTAGGTATTTTAAACACTTTCTGTTTTCTACTGGGATACAAGTACGGTGTTAGAAGAGGGAGGAGGAGGCCCCAGGTAAAACATCACTATTTAGGGCATGGATTCCACGGAGGGCATCAGAGAGACAAGAGGTTGGAACAGGTTTTTCTAATGCAGACAGCTCTCATTTAGCCTCCAGTCTTCTGGTCGACTGAGACAGTCATCACCCACTGATGTCTGAGGTTTAGAGGACATATGATAATGAGTTTAGACTGACTGACATGTGACTAAAACCATTGGGGGGCCTACAGCTCGGACAGGAGGGCAGGTTTAAAACAGACTATGCCAGCAGTCATGGTAGGAATAGATCGGGAAGTTGGTCCCAGGAGCAGATCTGAGGCTAGGTCTGTCATTGAGGTAATTACGGCCATGGTTATGGTATCTGTAGGAAAGGCTGATCTCAGACCTGTGGCTCTGCCAATAGCCTTGTGTCACTAGAACGTCCTTGAAGTTCTTCCACATTGTGAAATTGAAGTCAAGCAGACAAATTCTTCAAAAGCAGATCATTTATAAGCTGTAATTTGAAACAAACCATACTGAATTGTATACCTAATGCATGGTTGACTATTCCTTCAATCACAGGCCACTAATGTCTTAATACATTATCTTCCACTATCACCTAAAGGGAAATAAATACACATTTTCACCAGTAATAGTGCACTGAAGTAGAAAGAAAGTTTGTTTTCAATGGTTTTTGTAGGTGCTAATGTACCCTGCACAACTCTATAGTACCACACAGTATCTACCGCCATTAAACTTAATAAAAAAATAACACAGTTTGTTTACTAATTCACCTCTGGACAACATACTGTTGTTCAGCCTTTCTAGCAATAAACAAATAAATAAAAACAGAACTTTGAGTCCCATCAAGGTTGGTTCTCTAACATACTCAACCCCTCTCATCTCAAGACAATTAGTTAACTAGCTTCCTTTAACCCCTCAGAGACCAAACAGAACTTTATCTGGCCCCTCAGTTTTACATATGTCATTTACAATTTGCCACTTAGTGCGCTGCCAAAACAGGCAGATCCATCTCTCTCACTCCATATCTCTCTTTTTCCCCTGTGAAGTCAAGGGCATGCTTTGAACTCAAACAGATTCACTTTTTTCTGCTCAATCGTCCTTTTTTAAATTTATTTCTCTCTCACTGGCCCCTCTCCATCATTTATAGCCTCATCTGTGTATCCTGCTAATGATACAGATTTAACAGAGTGTAAAAGGCATGTCAGAATAAGGCCTCTACACTAATAGTATGGCCACTGGCATGGTCACATTTACACTCACCGGCCACTTCATTAGGTACACCTGTGCAATCTAATGCAATCCAGTACAACAGCTCTGCCATAAATTCTACATTTACGAAGCTTATACATTTTCGGCTTTTGTTGACATTGTCAGAAAGGTGATAATTCTACTTTATGTTTATTATTGAGGTCATAGTGGTTGGTGGTGGTGTACTGGAGTGCATTATATTGAATGGTGTTCCTAATATTTCATCCACTCCATTCACATACATGAGGGGGGCAAAATATTAGGAACACATTTATGATATAATGCACTCCAGTACACCACCACCACCACCACCACCCACTACGACCTCAATAATAAACATAAAGTAGAATTATCACCTTTCTGACAATGTCAACAAAAACTGAAAATGTATAAGCTTTGTAAATGCAGAATTTATGGCAGAGCTGTTGTATTGGATTACATTAGATTGCACAGGTGCACCTAATGAAGTGGCCGGTGAGTGTATATCTACCTAGACGGGTGGGTACAGCTGTTGCACCTATATGTACTGTTTATAGAAAGAGAGGGGGAGATGTCCAGACATGGAAGAGATGAGAATGACACAGCTGACACACCAAATCTCTCCATGAGGACTAAAATTGAAATGGTTGTGACTGAGTGGCACTTGTTGAAGACGGCATTATTCCCACATCCCCATCCCCACCACACACTACATACCAAATCACCCCACCTCGCTCCGCTGTGATTGATTCTTCACCCAGGGACTGTAATCCCTGAACCCTACCCCTCTCCTGGACCCTGTGTCTCCTCTCTCCTTTTCTCTCTCCCCCATACCTTCCCCCAGCATCTGCCAGTTTCTCACTCTCTGGATGGCATCATCAGCTATGACAAGAGAATAAATCTGTGAGCGGCGGCCGTCGCCTAGCATCTGAGGGACGCCCATGACAGTCCTCAATAAACTCCCAAGATTGTTTTTTTTTTTTCCTCCTTCCTTTTTTTAATCTTCAACAGCAGACGTTGGAATCCTGCTGTCAGCATAACGGGAGCATATTAGCAGGGCTGGCCCCACCTGGACCCACCGCTCCCCGACCTGTCCCCTCCCTGTAATTATCCCCTAGCCCCTTTCCCATTAACCTACTCCCTTTGATCCCCACACATGCTGATATTATGCAAAACTGCTGAATAGAGAGACTAGGATAGTACAAAACAGCACGCAGTTACCCATGGTTCTGATTTCTTCACTTATTCTCCTCTTCTTTTACTCTCTATCTCTCTCTATTTATCTGCCTCTTTGTCATGGATTAAATTAATTTCAAAAGAGCCTGGGAGGATAGAAAAAGAGTAGAAGGATAGAGTTGTGGGGAAAGAGGAAATACTAGTATTGGACACTTTTACAAGCCATCTAAGATGAATAAGGGAACTTGAAAAAAGGTGCCACAAAAGAACTATTTCTCTTAGTCCCCCCTTGCATGTATCAAGTAAAACGTCTTCATTAGGTCTGGGGCCTAAAAGCAAATATCAGGGTCTGCACAATGCTGAAGGTCTGCGACTGACCTTTCTTTGGTTTTAATCATTGCAACTCTTGACAGCTTAATAAGTTGAAGGTGCTGGGTTGCAGCCTAACTTAATAAGACCCACACCAGAGCCTTGGCCACCTATGATTGCTCCCATAAGTCTTAGCACATCTGGCGCTGTGTCCTTGGGTGAGAGATATTTTCCATAACTTTCCTTATGCTCAGAAGGCGCCATCGCCTTTTATTAAGAATGGGGATGATACAGTGAACAGTGTCTCCTCGTGGCAGAGCATGTCCACGAGGCGTCACATGTTCATAATGCCATACCACAGTCACTATTATCCTTTCAAATGACAACCGCAGTGCACTACAGCTCCAGTGCATCACACCGTGCAATGTTTAACTCGTTAAATATTCCAATAATTTATGGGTGTACTTTGTAAATCACACTACCATATTTACTTCCTCCCCGCTGAAGTATATTGTTAGGTAGAATATATGCTATCCATATTCCATGGTTTATTACTTCTGGATGGATGAATTACCCACCATTTATGATGCACATAAGGTGTATAATTCTATATGCAGTAAAGTTGGATTTTTATGGAGCTGTAGCTTTTCACCCTCCACTCTTCCTCGCCTGCCTCGGTCCACAAAGGAAGAAATTAATCCAGAGTTACTAATCCTTGATCAGTTGCATTCTTTAAGACAAGTATTGCTTTTTGTCTCGGTATTAACTTTTGTTAGCAGATCAGACAAAATGTGATGAAACGACCTTTGAAAAAAGAATGTTATAAGCAATTATTATGGTTAAATCCCATGTAAAGTTACATTGTATTGCAGGGCTTTCATGTGCACCATAGTACTCCAAATGTATAGTTTACAATCTAGCAAATAAAATGGCAATGCCAAGCAAAAAGAAAAGTTTTTCTATTGACCTTTACATGATCTCTATATTAAAAATCCTGTATTTGGACAAGCTAATTAGCCACACTCAACTACTTTTGATACCTTGACATCTCATCATCTTACATCCCTATGATGACAGATTTTTCATATAACTGGCAGCCATACCTTTACACTGTACACTGGCCTTTCAACATGCTGGTACTTAGTGATACCCCAGTGTTCATCTAAAAGGCCACAGACTGAGGTGAGCTGCTATCATTAGCAGTTATATTAATGAACGGGACCGGGAATTGTTTGATTGCACTGTGACACAGGCAGACATCAAAAGTCACATCTGGCCACCCACTCATTGTTCAGAACAGATGCTCATCCACCCACTTTACCTAACATCTTCATTAATGTTCTGACCCAAACAGCCGCTGAATGCAGAGGCCCTGTGTGCCTTTACAGTCTCCTTGCTGGAGTACTCAGATTTTTAAAAGAAGGCACCTGCCTCTCTCTGTTGTATACCTAGGGTTTGATCTCTGCCGTGTGTTAGCAGAGAGGCTAATGTAGTAGTTTGAACCCCTGAGCTTTCTGCTGGAGATATTTTAATGAACGGCCTTTGTTTGGGGTTCAGGTTGCCTCTGTGCAATCTCCATAGGAGCTACACCGAGCCCACGGCTGATTGGGTACCCCTAAAGGTGAGGATGAAAGCCCTTGTGGGAGACACAGGGGGTTGAAAAGGGTGATGTAGAAGAGGAGGAGATGAAGAGGTGGTATGGAGACAGCATGAAGGCATTAAAAGCAGGCCCTTGCTCTTTTAAATCCACTCGTAACAGAGACAGTAGAAATTTAAATGTAAATTGCCTATTAGATTTTCATGTAAAGCATCTCTATCCTCCTTTGTGGCTGCGGTTGGACGACGTCTCACTTCTCATGAATATAAAAATGAGTCAATTATGTGCAATGGAGCCACTGTACTAATTTTCTAAAATGAGTTGTTCATTTGAGATATATTGCACAGGTGGAGACTGCTACATGAAAACAGAGTTTGCCATATATGGACCACATATGTCATATATGGCCTAGAACATCTCTAAAACATACACAGAGGAACACTAGACTATTCCTCAGTTTATTTGCATATTAAAATACTGTATTTCAATGTATTCCATTATCCATATTAAGCCTCTTATTTATGATACAGTTAAACAAGGGTGCAATACTTCTCTTTTTCTCTGCTGTATATCTTATTTAATTATGTTTCAAATGCTTTTCTTTCACCAGGTGCAGAATTTTCATGTAATTGTGAATTAAATTTCTATAAAGCAACCCACACAGCACTGATAGTAAAAGAGAATTTTCTTTTTGTTCACATGTATAAATTATTTCACTTGGGATCATCATGATGTATTCTTTTAACATACTTTTTGCTCACTTCACCTTTTGATCCTCATTTATCATGACAACACAATTTAGGAATACATTTTAGTATTTGTTCTATACTCCCCCTTGTTCCCTCTGTCTTGTTTTTTTTTCTTTGTGGTAAGGACCAAATTGAAAGAGTGAGGCGCCAGTTTAAAGGGCAGACCCAGGTCCCTGCCTCCAGGGCTTTTACACCAGCGCTGACAGAAAGCCGTGTGAACCATTGGGAAATGTTTCATCGGTCACGACACATTATGCAGTCGAGGGAGAGCCACATTAAACTTTTCACTTACTCCATCATTGCTTCACTTTTATTGTCCAGCATGCCTGCTAACAAATCTGCAACCCTGGGTCCACTGGAGAGTTTAACAACTCAGAATGTTTCCTTCAATTAATGTAATTCCTTCGGTCTTTAAAATATAAAAATAAATGTAGCTGTGTTCTTATGGTACAGACATGTACGGAGGGTAGTTTATGTACCCTCTGGGACTGTTACCCCTCATTGCATTTGATGAGAAAAAACAAATAGCCGAATCATCTAGAAACTTTTTATCAAGCTTAACATTGTGTCAACAGTTCATACGACGTGCACATTCAAACCCCGTTATACTGATTTAGTGATTGATGTTTTTATAGTAGTTTCTTCTACTGACATTTGAATACAAAATAGGCACAGAAATGCAGAATAATACGAAATGTATACAGAAATTGACACATGAATTTAAAATATTTTCCTTTTTGATTATGAGTAGTGTGAAAAAGAACCGTATAATAATGCTGATTTGTATCAGCATAAGTTCTGTTCCTTTTTTTCTTCTCCACAATCTTTCCTTCATCCTTTACAACCTTATGAGAAGCAACCACTTTTTCCTTTTTACCGTAGTTTTGAAAGCTGAATAATGACGTAAGCTACCTTCTTTATGCTTGTGCCATCAGTTCATTCATTTGCAAAAGACTGATTTGATGTTGTTCAAAGCTTGCTGAACATGAATCCAAGATTTGGAGAGATCTCCATCATTCCACACTCTTGTTTGCTGGGAGAAATGGAAAGGATTGGCGAGGACAAATTGCAAGGCTTTAGGAGTCTCCTAGTTTGGGATTGAATCATTTGGATTTGGCTGTGGAACTGATGGATTTAATACTGAGTAGGGGATGTAGGGGTGTCTGCAGAGGGAAGGCATCTCCTGTGCCCATTGGATTGGTCACCCCATGAGGATGGCAGTGCTGTGCTGTTCTTGGTCAGTACCATAAACCCTTATAGGGACATGCATGACAAGGATTTTCAGCGGGATTAAGCATGTATGGAGCCACCATACTTAATCCCCTGAGAAAAGACACCTACATACAGGCAGACATATCTGCTTCAAATTGTTGTAGCAATTTTGTGTTAAGAATTAGAAAGGTTTATTTATTTATTTATTTATTCATTAATTTTTCAAAATCAGGATAAGAGAAGTGATAAGTCTTCATGCATATATTGCATTCTTATTCATTTCAGACCTGCTTTGGGTGATTTTTAAAAAAAAAAGTTTCAGAGGCAGTTGTACAGATTTTGACATGATGTCTGCGGCATGTCTGTCTGCAACACAGTAAAGGGATACCTCCCACACCAAGTGAAGATGGCTGGCTTGGTCAGTCAGCCTCAACCACCCTTGTTCATGCCATCAACCACCTTGTTACGTCTGGAACCCACAACAGACATTATATTTGGTATCAATCTGAATTTCTCTCAACCTTGCAAGAGGAAAATCTTTACAGGGGTCAGCCAAGGGACATAAAGAGAGATACCAAGTGTGAGAGAGGGAGAAAGAGAGAGAGCAAAGGAAAGGAGAAGAGAAGGAGATTAGGGGGAAAATAAATGTAACATGGACAAGAGAGCTTTATTAATAGGATTACGAGCTCATAGATTTCGATATATCATTGGTTTGAAAAGGGAGTGAAAATGTCAGGGAATACGGAAAAGAAGGGGAGAGGAGAGCTAGAATTTGTTAACAGTAATTTATTAAATCTGTATCAACAAGAGGTAAGAATGTGATTTGGCCAAAAAGATACGTTTTTGTATGCACAGAATTAGGTTGTCTTGAGGCAATTAACTCTTTTTGAAAAGACAGGCAGAAAGGATGGTAATCACAGCACATCATTAAACTTGGCATTTAATCCTTGTAAATACACTCAAACAGTTTTCTTTTTAAAATTTATTAGTTATTTAGTGGTTTTATATTGTCGGGCTATAGACAAAATCACTTTAATCACTGAACCTGCTATTGCTTATATGTTACTTCATAAAATTATGTTTATTGATGCTATATAGCCAGTGCCAAGCTGTGACGATTCACTAAAGCTAGACAATAAAAGAGGCCGCCACCTTTAATGGGAGGAGCAGCATTTGCTTGTTACTAAACACAGCAGTTAACCTCTTCTGCGCACATTAGCAGGACCAAGTGTTAAATCTTATTTCTATTACTTCCCCACTCACTTTATGATAGCTATAGCACTCTCAAAAAATTGATATTGCTATCTTGTAATGACCTTTTTCTCGGTTCATTAAGCACAACCCATTACTGACAGACTCCAATACAAAGACAACTATTTCTTTCTTTTCAATTATTTGTTACTTATATTTATACAATTTCAGAGCCATCGCCCACATATTTACAGTACAATAGTTTCACTTTTGTGTACAGAAGGAAGCAAAGACACTAAATAAGACAAAAAATAAATAGAGCTTTAGTGAGTATCACCATAGGGTTCGCATGAAAAAGGCAATTAAAGATAAAGTAGTTAAAAAAAGTCTACCCACATAGCAGGTATTACATAAATGATGATTATAATCAGGTCTCTTGTCTTTTCCATACACAAATACACAACATGTCAGAGAAAGGAAGTCCAAATACATTCATAAACAATCTGTTAATGTTTGGCTTTAAATAATGGTTCACACATTGTAGGAGAATGCACCCTAGATTTTTCATCATTTGAATTTCTTCAAGGAATTTAGTTACAGTTGTCTACCGTCACTTATTATCTCAGTGGCATATTATATTTCCCACAGTGGAGACCAGAGGAGATGGTGTTCAACAGTGTTCTTGCCCTCTCTTGTGTGATTTGGAATAGCTCCAAAGACTCTGAACATAGTAAAGTACAACTTTCTGAGACTGCTGTTAAGACGGATTGCTTTCTAAATCATTTCAAACATGAGGAATCATTCTAAAATGTTTGACTATATCCGACTTGCGTTCTGATAGCAGGGCAAAATCTATTTTAAGCACAAAGACGGGAAATCAGCTATCATTTAGTGAACATCTTTTCTAGTGGGTGAGGGGGTGGAGAAAGGTTGAGATTTTAAATGCCTCATTTTGATGAGCTTTGACAGTAATGCAGCCACATTGGCAAAATGTAGCAGATTTCTATGACACCCATGTCATAGGGCTGTGGTTATGCTTCTGCTCCATCATTAGAGGAGACTTCTAAGAGAGACAAGTGAGAATGAGTAATGGTGCTGAAGCTCGCTTGTATAAACATGTCAGGGAGCAGAAAAGTTCTCATGTCATCTAGGTATTTTATTCTCAAAGAGTGACAAACTAAATAGCTAAAATCCCCTGGGCTAAAATCTCCACACTCTACCACATTACAGTATTGGCTTCTAATGCCGTAAGAATGTGACAATCGCATTCTGAAGCATTTTACATATCCTTCCTCAAACAGCCACCTTGTTAGCGAACTATGTTTGTTTTTCCTTCTTCTTCCTCCCCCTGTATTTCTCTGCAGGCATGGCTTTGGAAGTGGTGATGAATGAGTGGAAGTTGACTCATTATTAAAGGTGGGAGATGATTAATAAGGACCATGTGTGTTTTCCTCTATAGTGTAAATAAAATATATCATTCACGTAATGCAGGGCTGGGCCGGGAGAGTGATTTATGGTGTGTTAAAATGCAAGGAGAGCCAAAGGCTGAAGCCCTCTCAGACACACAGCCATGACAGTGCCCTACCCTGCCGCTTTAACATGGCTTAAAGATCTCACACTCCTGCTCCTGCTATCGCTCTCTGTTTCCTTATCTTGATTTCCACCATGCTGGATTTATTTGTCTCAGACTTTCAGGAGAGTTCCCAAGATTGTTCTTAGGTCATTCAGAACAAATGTAAGTGAGACCTCCAAAACCTTACGTTCAAAATCTATCAAAATTACATTTGTGTATTTTTGATGTGGAAGAGATAGTCAGTTTGCAAACTGAAGATATATATTTTTTAAGGATTGGTAAGGAAAGAGCAACAGAGGAATAAGTGTACTTGTTGTTGTTCTTACATTCTTTTCCTCTTACTGTTTGTACAAAAATAAAAGGACGGTGTAACTTAGCCTAGATTTAGAGGGCATGTACTATGAGGAATCCTCTGCTTTAAAGGGGACTCACTATTCATCCTTGATGTCCAGAAGAAGATACATTGGATATGCCAGTCTCTTTGGCAGGTGGCCACCACTCCGCAGCCAAGGTATTGATTCACTTTAGACCTCACCTTATTTCTCAACTTCAAATCCTGATGGAGTGTCTCTGTTTAAGTGTTTGAGGGTAGACTTCCAACGAGACACATCTTACATGGATTATCTCCTCATCAATCTTAGTGTCTGTTTGTGAACTGCACAATTAGAAAGAATAGGTTTGCACTCGTCTTTGTTTGGCTGTAACAGCACATAATGTTATGTACATGTATGAAATTGAACATTGGAGCCTCAACCGTTCAGCACACCACAACTGCGTAGCCTTTGTATGACCGATATATCACCACGAGGGAGAAATATGAACAAAGCAGTCATTCAGACAGTTTTTTTTTTTCTGTTTCCCGAAAAGAATCATGTAAAAATTGCTGTGTAGTCAACCACTCTGTTTCTCTCGTTCTGATAATTCTGGTTTCACTTAGCATTTTGGTATTTCTGGTTTATAATATTTCCCTAGCTTTCAGGCAGAAACATTGTCCTCTTGTTCAACCATGTTACAGAGCAATGTCCATTGCTTTGCCTGTAACAACACAGAAAAGCAGATGTCTATATGCTGGTTTTACAGCTGTGAATAATCCTCCCACAAAGTAATAGAGAGAAAATGGAGCTTGCAGAGGTGTGGTGGTTTTCACATTGAGGTTTTATTGAGACCTTCTAAACTTTGTCTCCCTTCGTGGAGATGACCTGTATATTTTCTTAAAGCAACTATAATCAATATTCTTATAATAACAATGTATCAAATGACAATGTGTAGTATGAGAGGTGTTTGTAGGGATCAACCTACAGAGAATTATCACCCGACTCTGAAATTTCCCTTTTAGTTTTAAGGAGCTTAATAGCGAGTTTCGGCTCGTTGTTTACCTGTTTAACTTTTCTGTTTGGTTCACTATCACCGCTCTCATAGCGTTGTTTCCTGTTAACATTTTCTGTTATTGTCGTCCCCAGAATCCTAGCCCCAGTGGCAATGGTTCTCCCTGGAACCTTTCTGCTACACACATGCTAGTCATGTCATCCGTCATTACTCTCCCCTCTTTTTTCACAACCATTTCAAATAACTCCTCCACTGGATTCGATTGTTCTGACCCCTCCTCCTAAAAAATAAAAAATAAAAGGTTAGTCCGCCTTAAATGAGCTTGGACCGAAGTTGTCACTAACTTTGGGGCTAACCCCCTTCACTTCAGCTGGGTGGAAAGCAAGACATGGGAACATGACTTGGGTCTTGAGGAGTTGTAGCATTTATTCACTGACAAATAGCCTAAACTGTACGCACACTGCACTGCTACGTTCACAGCTATAACGTTACTCTCTCTTTCTCTGTCTCTCTCGACTGTACACTCGCTACACACACAACTTAGGCACTGAACCATTCCTTGAAGGAGCTACACTACTTGTATAATACTTTTTTGATTAAAAAACATCTAAAAAATACATTTAAAAAAAAATCCCTGATGCTTAGGTTCGGCAGCGAGTCAGCTCTGGCCCGGCAGACAGGGTGGTCTAACTGTTTTTTATAAGTTATGTCTTTAGTGCCATCCTGTTACATTTAGTAATTTTATTTCCTTTGAAGTGTTAGGTTTCTTAATCAATGGCCCTGCCTCCTTACTCTGCATCTTAATTTACAGGCCTCCTAAATCTGAATTTTCTGAGCTTTTATCTATTGTTATGCCCAAATATGACAGGGTGCTTATTCTTGGTGATTTTAATATTCATGTATGTTGTGCTTCCCGTTCCCCCACCTCTCATTTTTTTTTAGATCTTATAGACTCTTTTACCCTCATTCAATCTGTTAAAGGGGCCACACATTCTAAAGGTCACATCTTAGTCTTCATACTCTCATGTGGTTTCTCTCTCAGGTGTCTTAATTTAGTGGATATGTTGGTAAAGCTGTTGTTTTTAAAGTTCCACTACAGCTCTCTTTTCCTAGTCTCTACCCTACAAATACATTCTCACATTGTCAACGCTGGTTCTACAGCTAAATTCTGTAATGCTTTTAATTCATACTCTTGTGAATACATTTCCTCTCAATCCAGATGCTCTTTTAAATCTTTTTAACGATCAGTGCTTTTCCATTCTCGACCAAATTGCACCGTTTAAAACTAGGACACAAAAATCAAATAACCTCTCCGGGTTAAACAATCACACTCGAGCCCTTAAAAGACTAGAAAATTTTGACATTGGAAGGTAAACAAGTTCTAAATAGCATATGCCAAAATACTAAACCAAATGTTAATTTATCAGAAAGCAGTAAAGGATACAAGATCTGTCTATTTCTCTGATTTGGTATCCAGAAATCACCACAATCCCAAAGTTCTCTTTAGGATAATTGATTTGGTTATGAGTGGTCCCTCCACTTCCTTTTCTGTACCTGATGGTAAGGTGTCTGAAAGATTCCTCACACATTTTGTTAATAAGATAAGTATCAGGAGAGTATGTCCCAAATCAGGCCTGACCCTTGCATCCTTTCTCTTTCCAATGTTAATTTTGCCTCTTTTTTCCCATTTTCAACCCATCACAATTTCAGAGAGTACAGTCTCCCATATGAACTCCTCCTCTTGCATGTCAGACATCATCCCCACTAAACTGCTCAAGGAGGTACTTTCCACTGTTGGCCCTGTTATTATGCAAATTTTAAGTATTCTCTGGCTTTTGGTTCTTTTCCAAACAGTTTTAAGCATGCTATTGTTCACTCATTGCTAAAGAAACCTAATTTGGTCCCTCTGTCCTTAAGTTGAGAGCGTTAAGAGAGAGAGAACTTACCACATTTGTGGACTTCCACCATGTAAAACATCCAACCAGATGCTGTTCTTCACAGACTCTCACACTCACAAGCTAGTGGGATTGTTAACCGCATGCGTGCACATGACACAGACCAGTGTGAAATATCTAAACACAGAGCATCGCTCAACTTTAGCTCATAGATCTGAGTGACAGATCAAACATCAGAATTCCACATGACAGAGTAAAATCGATAAGATTTGTATTATTTTTATTGAATGTTCAATCAGTGAAAACAAGTTAACATAAATGATGGACAGATAGATAACAGTTTGTGACAGGTGGTAGTTGGCAAGAAAATTAGAAGTAAATAACATGTTATTACTAAAAGAATATAACATGCCGATGTCCTGAACAATACTGTCGGCTCTCACTTTAGAGTCCTGCTGTCTGACACTAAGCTCTCAACCTGCATTAACCAAGCAGCTGCTTCTGTTCAAGATGCTAGTTCAGCATTAGCTTGAGCCTCGGATAGCTAAGCCGGACAGCTGCCAAACAACAACTCTGTAAATTTTCACAACTTTATGCTTCTGAGTTCATCAACAGGACTGCCACAGCAAGCAGATTTAGGCACACTGCGAATTTTTTCTTACTCCAAGGACAGGGGGGTGCATTCGTTTTACAGGTGACTGCCCGTAGTAAGAGGCTCCACCTGGTGGTGCAACCGCATGCTATAGCAAATCTACAGAACATTTTCTGACAGTTACACCGCACGTCCCTCCATTTCTGCATTATCAGTTAATATATTTCTAATTGGTTGAATTATTAATGGCAGTTAACTGATAATCGATTAATCATTCACATCTCTACATTATAACATCTATTTTTTCTGTACTAGTAGGCCCAATTTGCAACATAGCCAAGCCTATGTGAGATTTCTTAATAACCTAGACATGGGTGTGTGTCAATGTGTTTTAAGGCACCACAGTTGAATGGGGACAAAATAAATCTTGTTCTTCTATCAGAATGAAATTTATCAATATAGACCCACATACAATATATTATATAGTGTATTATAACTTTTATTTTTATGGTGAAATTATGCAAATTTACAAACACATGAAATAAGTCAGAACAAATTTCAGGTATGTTGTCTTCCCTTATTATTATGTGTATAATAATACATTATACCGTCATTGATTAAAAAAAACAAAACATTGGTAATAAAAGGTTATGTAGATGGTTGATTATTTGAAAGAGTAAAAATTGAGACAAGCTTTGCAAAAAAGAAAAAGTAGTCTCATTTCATAGATTGAAAATGGCAGAAAAGAAAACTGGCAATAGAAAAGCTGTTCAAAAGCTTCTTCATCCCTTAAAAGACAATTGACCTCGAGTATTTAAACTTGATGGCTGCAAATTACAGATGGGGAATATGACTTGGCTGTGGCTTGAAAAAATCTTCAGTCAAAAGATTTTTTATTTTGCTTTAATCCCTGTCTCCGAAATATTATATAAACTATGTTTTCCAATTAATTTGTCAGCTGTTGTGCACATTGCGTTTCTGTTTTGTTTGATGCAATGGATGCAAGCCACTCCAACACAATTTTGGACCCGGTTGTGCATTGTCTTGACTGTTTTTTTGTTTTTATTAAGTGCCCTGGTGTCCCCCTTACATTTCTTTTGTAGCAGTAAGGTTACATTAATTTTGGAGTGATTTTTTCCTTATATCTTCATGCTAAAATAAACTGTAAATCCACATTTTAAAGATTTTAAAAAATTTCCCCCCGGGATGCCTCTAGGGGGATTCACATCTTTGTCACCTTTTTCACTCCTGATGACTTTGCATCCCTGCATTAAAACCCACAGATCCTAGCAGCCTCACACAATCATATAACTTGCCTCTCTGCTATTAAATCTTGGTTGTCCAAATATTTTCTTAAATTTAATGATGATAAATCTGAGGTCATTTTGTTTGGTCCCCTGAATTCCATCAGCTCTTTGGGTGCTAATCTTGGAGGTCTGTCAAATAATATTAAGCAGGCTGTGAGGAATCTAGGGGTAATATTTGATGCTAACCTCTGTTTTGATGATCAAGTTAGAAATGTTGTCAAGTCATGTTTCTCTCAGCTATATTGGTGCAAAACACTGCTGCTCGACTTATTACGGGGACAAAGAGGCATGATCACATTACCCCTGTGCTTGCCTCCCCACTGGCTCCCTGTTAGATTTCGTATTGATTTTAAAGTCTTATTGCCCACTTGTATGCCCTTAAACGGCCTTGCGCCCAAATACATCTCTTATTTACTGACCTGGTATGTGCCCTCTTGGCCATTAAGATCGGCGGATGGAGTCCTGCTGGTTACTTCCAGGTCATGGTTTGTGACTATGGGTGATCAGGATTTTGCTATTAGAGCCCCCACACTATGGAACTCTCTGCCCACTGACACATCAAGTCTCTAGCTTGTTTTAAATTTCTTCTTAAAACTTTTCTCTTTGTGAAAGCCTTTGGAAAAGTCTGATATATATTTATCTTTGTCTGTCTGATTGTATTCATTTTATTGGCTTTATTTTGTCTGTGCTCATGTCCTTTGGCTTTATTTTTATTTTAAGTGCCTTGCCTGGTTTTATTTCCTTTTTGTAAAGCACTTTGTAACTCTGATAAGGGAAGTGCCATATAAATAAAGTTTATTATTAATTATTATTACTGTTTCCGGCTGCAGCAGGCAGCTGTTTTCAGCATAATGTTCTAAAGACCCACCGTACAAAACCATCTCAACGCCAAACGGCCAACAAACACAATTAGTGACTAGCTGGTGAACATAGTCGAACACTTAGCAGCTAAAGAGCCAGATATTTCCCCCAGGAGTTGGTAGAGACCACAAACTGAGCTACAGAGAGAGTGAATATTTGACTTTCATTCGCCAGGTGGCCAGAAACATAATTCCAAATTAACACTAATGTTGCTCTATAACTGCTGGATGTGTAAATAAGCAACTGTACGCTAACAAGTTTGTCATATCAACCTAAAAGGTGATGATATTTCAATGTTGTGTTTTTACAATGTGTTTCCATTGCCCTCATGTGGCCAAAAAAACAGGTTTTTGCAGGTTTATTACATTCCCTTTACGTTTCTTCAGAGAATACTACCATATGTTTTCTTTCTTCCATTTTCACAATGAACAGTGAACATGGCAGAAATGTATTTGATTGCAAATTAAAGAACTATTCCTGGTGAGAGGCAATAAGCCTTACAGTACATCAGGTGTACGTCAGTCGACTGCAACCTAAGATATCTGGAAATTCTATTCTGCAAACGCATGTGTCTGTGTGCGTCTGTCTGAGAGAACTTGTGCATGAAGAGTATGCGCATAAACACAGAACATGTGTATGAAAATGTGTGTTTTTGACATCAAAAACGACTGACAATGGAACCTTGAGTAGCCCCATGATTCAGTATCCTGCCCATTCCCCATGGTTCCTGACCTGGGGGAAGGATCTGTCTGTCGTTTGGCAGGCTCCATAACCGCTGCCCTCCCTCACTGCAGTTATCATCACTTCATCTCAAATAGGAAAATAGGGGCACCAATGGAGGCTTGCGGCTCACTGAGGCTGTTTTTGGGTTACAACTATTTCTCAGAATTTCTTTTTAAGTCAAGCCCTTCCAGGCCTACTGGTGGCAGCTGCCTATTCCGCTGTTCACTGGGGGCATGCCCTGGTTTCATGTGTGCTGTTGTGGTGGGAGTAATGGAGAGAGAGAGAGAGAGGAAGCGGGAGAGAAAGAGGAGGAGGGGAATCGAAACACTCCCGTTGTGCCACTGTGCCCCAACCTCAGCCAGGGTGACACACTTACCAGCCAACATTCTGCCACCTTGCCCTGACGCCGCAGGAAAGCCGTGCTCTGCCTCTGAATGGGGGCACTGGGTGCAGAGGGAACCTGTTGGAGGAGACTCCTAAATCAGGCTGCTGGGGAGTCAGATGGTTAATGTGCTGTCTCGAGGTCTTAAAGTACAGAGTTGGAGCCATAGACTCTTGCTGAGTGAAGCTACAAGGCAGCGGCTCCCTCATATCCTTTGTTTACACAGCCAGTGGAGTGGGACTACTTTACCTGGACCCACTGAGTTCGCTCACACAAATCCTCCAATATGTACAAGTGAACATAAGGAGCTTAGCCCAGAGAAGGAAATTCAGTCTGCTCTGCCCAGCCATCCCCTGGAAATGACAAATTAGAGATGTTAAACATCTGCTGTGGGTATTACACCTAAAGAGGCATTTTGGGGAGAGCTATGTACAAAGAGTTATTACTACAAGCAGCCATACTATAAGCTCAGGCTTAGGCTTAAGTTCAAGTAGTAACTATGTCAAGTATGCTCAAGTGGAATTGATAACATACAAAAACACACATTTGTTGTCAATCTTTAAAGAATATATATAAATAATTTCTAGACTTAATTTGGTCATTTATAAGATGTGTGAGAGTGGGATATTTATATTTTTCCTATCTTCCTCAAATATAGACTATGTCAAACTGCTCTGTACTTACCAATGATAGTCACCTCCTACCACGAAATCATCCCCCCTCTTACCAAAACTGCTACCCAAATCACATCGAGGCACAGAAAGAGCCATATTTAAGCTAATATACAGCATTTTCATGGAGTGGGTGTAACTGACACCAATCCCGGTGGGGCAATTACAGAAAATTAATTACCAGGCATTCCTGTATTAATGGTTTATTCCAAAATAAAGCAAGCTAATTTATTCATTTTGACACAGAGAATGGATTCAATGAGGATTATAAAAAGCTATTTGCTAAACAAAATGGAAGGGAGGAAGGGGAAATGAAGAAGGGGTTAAAAAAAGAGAACATGAAAAATCCTTCAAAATGCGGTAATTAGTGGATGATAATGCCAGTGCTCGCAGTGTGCTTGCCCAATTCTCACTGTAGGTATTTGAGTGGGTTTTGGCTGCTATTTCCCACTGTCTGCTCAGGTTCACCTTCCTGTTTACCCTATACTGGAATCTCCTACCACCAGAAAAGGAGTGGAATCTCTGCGAAGGGTGAGGTTGGGTGAGGCCCTGTGGGCCTGGGGCCTAAGGGTGAGAAGAGAAAACGGGTGGGGTTGTTAGGAACGACAGGAGTGGGAGTGGGATAGACATGGGTTGACAACACAAGTTAAGTTAGGGAGTGAAGTGGGGTGGTGGGAAGTAAAGGGAGAGAGAGAGAGTGCGCAATCTGACAGCCTGAGAAACCTTGAGGTGCCATCTGGCATGAGGGGGCCAAAGGACAGGGCTCAATGACCTTTGACCCAGATCCCCCTTTTAGCAAACATCCCAATGCTGCAGATTTATGGGCTGCTGAGGAACAATAACTGTCTGAGACCAGAGGTGAAAGCAGGCAGTGTTCCAATATCTTCAGGTGCCTAGAGCCTGGAAATGAGTCCAAACACGGATGTCCAGGATGTGGTGTCTCACTTGTGAGTTTGACCTCACCACAGCTCAGACAACTCACAGCAAGAGAGAAGGAAAGTATTTTTTTTTTTAAATTCCACCAGCATACTTTTATGAAAAGCTTTCTTTTCTGTGTCTTCCTTTGTTCCGGCTTGGTTATTTCTTAACTTAGGGCTCATTAAGTAAAAACTTCAGTCATGATGACAGTCTCTTAAAGTCAGTTTTTTGCTATTTGGCTACTGTAGTTTTAAGTAGCCATTATCAGGGAACAGGGGTGATCACATCACACATACGCACACACACACACACTCAAGCACACACTCAAGCACACAAATATACGCCTCTTTACTCAGCAACAGAGACAAAAAGCTACCTTATAACAAAGGATGAAGAAGGAGAACACAACACTCATTACAGCCAGCTGTCATTCACTGTCCCATTTGATGAGTGCAATGGACACCAATAAATCCTTGCTTCTCTTCCATTCATTTCTATACTCACTCAATTTCATTCCCCTTCTTTTTCCCTCTGTTTTTACATGTTAAAAGGGGGATGGACAAGTCTATACATGGTGCCCAGGCCTGAATAGACCTTTGTCTTGCTCATTTTCCTGGTTCTGACTGTGTCAGTTGCAGGGTGCCCCTGGTGAAGGCCCTCTCAGCCTCAGACACAGGCAGGCTGTCTAGTAGCTTGTTGTCATTCAGAGCATCCATGCTAGCACCCAGCAGACAAGTCTGCCGTGGGGGCCGGTACAAGACTCACTTTCTTAGACCAGCTCTATTAGTGTGGCTAAACAGGCTTGAGCTAATCTACTGAATGATAGTTGAGGGAACATTTATTTTTTTGTAATACTTCTCAGGCTCACTCTTTTTCCTCTCTTAATTTGCCTTTCTTGCACACATTAAAACTAAATAATTAGATATAAAGAATATCCATCTGTTGTGAAATATAGATACACTCAAATAATTATTCAATTAAATCCTCTCTTCATTTAGAGGAAAGATCATATAAAGGAATAAGAGCCCTCTTTTGAAGTATGCCAATTTTACAGTATAAAAACAAAAGTGTGCATACACTGGCATGTATGTTTGTGCATTGATCTAATACTATTCAGTATGCAGAGATTCCTCTCCTCATTTTTTTGGCAATTTATTACTTGATTATGCTAACTTAATTAGCTGTGTGCGACTGTATGACTCTGACATGTGCAGGATTCCTATGGATAACACAAATAACTGTCCAGAGTGCCTCTGTTGTTCACCCTTTTTCTGCCTCCCTTTGTGCAGTGTGGTGACATCACGGATGCTAATATCTGCTGGCTAGCGTGGCATCTCTTAGTAGGCGGCCCGGAATTCCAGACATTTACTCCTATCGGGAAGCGGCAGGATCAGTAATGCTAGCTATGTGGATCATTCTGAGAAGATTGGGCCACAGCCGGCATGCCCTCATAATAATGCTGTGCGTTTCAGCAGTACGTCTCAATCGAGGGCTGCAACAACCCAATGCCTCCATTGTTCCTGCCTTCCTTTGTGGTGCAGTCAAGGAAAAAAAAAGTAGCAAGCGGGCCTTTAGATTTCGTTTCTTTTCTAATGGCATGAAAAGATTTCATTGAAGTGCAGATTGACTGTGTGCTGCTGTTGTGGAGGGAGGCCAAAAAGCTCAGTGCCCGCGAAAATGCCCTGGCTGGGCAGCGTCATTCCAACACTAAAGTGATGTTCTCATTGAGCTGGGCAGCGTCATAGCAACCCAGAGAGATTCACAAAAGATGACAGCAGAGACGGCACTTTGACATGAACTGCCACAAGACACATGAGGGGCTGGTTTCAGCTGAGGTCAAATGAGGCTGTTCTAACCATGCAGTAGATGCAATGTTATTTTTTTCTTTGTCAAAAGAAAATATGTGAATTCATTCAAATTATAGTTCCATGTTTCTGCAGACAGGTTCGCATTTGTGTGAAATGTAACAAGTATGCATTCTCATTCTCCTCACATGTCTTTGTAAATGCATGGATTCTAGTGCAGTGGGGCTGTCAGTCTGCCTAATTGCTGTCTACTCTGTACATGCACATATACCAGAGAAGATATGCTCTGCTCTGGTAATTCTTGTTGGGAGCATATGCTCGTATGAAGTACAGGCGATTGCCTACCAGTCCATCATCTTATACATCTCATTGTCCATAAGACACATTTCTCTGTCAGCTAGGGGCATAGAGAGACTGCTACAGTAGTTATCCCAACTCCCCTTTCTTAACATTTCCTCCCATTTCTCCCACTTTTGTCATATTTTTTCATATTGCTTCATCCTCTGCAGGTGAACTTGTAGTGGGATGCAACAGTGAGAAGGACAGACAGGTCTCCTTGCCAAAGCACTGGGTAATAGTGGTGAAAATCGCTTGATGTGTTATCGTGATGAGATCCAGCCATAGTCCAAACAAAGATGGTCTATTTCAAAATTACACACACATATCTTTGGAATTTCCTTCTCTTGCTCCTCTTGGCTTTTACTGCCTCCAGCGCACTCTAACCTCTTCCATGTGAAAAAGTGAGAAATGTGTGTAGCTAAATAAATTCAGAAGGGAAAGACGGTGAGCATGTGGGTATGTGTTTATCTTGAGGAAAATATGTTCAAAAAATGTACACTAAATGTGTGTGTCAGTGTGAGACGACAATCCGGCAAGAATGAGATGGGTGAAAGAAAAAGCAATATTGTCCTGTAGGGCTCAGACACTCATGAAATTAATCTATTATCTTCCTGTGCAGCTGCCATGTACGATACAAGGTGCTTGACAATTCCCTGTGCCATTGTGACTCCATGACATTTGCCCATTCACCAAGCTCGCTGACACCAACAGGATCTGGCCTTGCCGCCAAATTAAGGCAACGAGTGGGGAAATGAGAGCGGTGGCATGGGCCAAGAAGCACCCCAGAGGCGGGATAGATTTCCCCTTGTGTTTAAAGACCTGACCTAAGCACCTTGCCCAGGGGCTTTTTATCAGCTGGAGCTGAAAAACACCTTCAGGAGGAAAATGATGATATAGCCACAGCCGGTTGAAATGGTGTGACAAGGCTGAGCTGTCCTTGCACACCTCTTGACTCCCCTCCCTCCCCTCCTTCTCTACTATCCCTACTCCTCCTGCCCTCGCTCTCTACCAGACTGGGTCCTCTATCTAAAGCTTCGTCCGGTTGGGAATGGGCAGGCTTTAAATGCCTGTCGCCCAGTGTCATAGAGGCGGCTACACACGGGGTGTCCAGTGTCATAACACAGGCTAGGCCCTGTCAAGGGCAAAATGAATTTGTTGGAAGGAGAAAGGCAGAGGGAGAGAGAAAGAGAGCATAGAAGGGATATATTACGGCGAATGATGAATAACCTGAAGGTGCACAGATACTCCACAGAAACGATGAAGAGAGAATAGAGGGAGGAAGCAACAGAATAGTAGTAGAGGGGGGTCTGGCCTGGCTGTTGCTTGCTCAGGCTTACAGATAGCAGTTGTCAGAGGAACAAGGTTTTATTTATTTATTGTTGGTCTGCTTAAGAGATGGTGAAGGTCAGGCTATGTGTCTACTCCCAATCTTTGTTATGTGAGCTGGATCAATTTATGAAATATGTCTGTTAACAATGCTGCAGATGTAATCTCTCCCCCCCTCCCATGTGCACTCTTTTACACTCTCCACCTTTTTTTTTTTTTACTCTTTTTACTCCCGTTATTGCCACCACTTCTGCAGTGACCATGGTAACCTCATCTCTATAGTTGCTGCTGTTGCAACAGTGTTGTCGGATGAAGAGGTCACTATATTATTTCCTTGAAGAAGTAAATGTGACAAATGTAATTCTCTTCAAGTGAGGCTCTGTCGGCTATGATTGCAGTATCTGTGTGTTTAAGGGTTTATGTCTGTGCAATGGAAGGTTATTTATTGTTTAATAACACAGAGGGAGGTGAGTTCTTTTGTAAGTCAATTGAACGTGGTGTATTATTTTTCAATTGTACATCATAGGCGTAGACATTATATTCAATCTGTATTGCTTTACCGCAGCATGAGCTGTGATTGACTACCACCTTTTAAACTAATGTGTTACTGTGTGTACCGTGCATTGTATTTATGCAATATGCATATTGTGTAATTCACGTAATTTATGTGACGTCTATTTGTGTCTCTGCTTTTAGTATGACAGGTCATTGGTTTAGATTCAATTTCACATAACATGATGATCCAAATGGCAGTTTATACAGCAAAAGGGCCTCGTGACTGATGGATCAGTTAGCCATTCTACAGTGCAATACAGTATGTGTATCAAACACTGTATACAGTATCTACAGAGAAAATAGTAACTTCTTATATTTTTAGAGCATTATCTGTCTCAACATTTCTTCCTCTACTGTCTGGCAGATCCTCAGACAACCCTATACCATAACCAATGTAACCGCAGCACCCTGTCACACTGTCAATTTGCGTATGTTATATCTACAAGTTTATAAATATTCTCTACAATGTTTGGTCTTTCCCGTATATTGCATTTTTTTTCATAGACAGTACTCAGGGAGCTTATGCTTGTTGCTCAGTCTCATCTCATTCTGCCTGTCTGGCAGGCCAGACAGACTGTGGCCTGGATCACTGCTGCGCCACCAGACCCTGCGGGCCTTTCCTTGGTCAGCAAACCAGAGCAGGATCAGTGGGACATCTATCTCTCTATCCATCTCTCCATCCTTCTGTTGGAAAGCTCAGCGTTCACAGAGCTCAGGTCAAACCCCAAAGCATGTCTGATCAGTCTGAAGATACCATAGTGTTAGTGGATCCCTTTTTTACCCCGTGGTTCAACCAAAGCGAAAGAGGATAAGAGCATGTTGTTTGGAAAGTGGTCGCACATCTGAGTTTAATAAGGCGTTTTGGTGGAGATGGGTCACATTGTGTGTCTTCCCTTAAGTGAACTGAAGGTAATTTGGGACAACCAGGGCTCAGGGGCAGCTGGTTTGTGTATGTATTTGTGCGTGTCTGTTTTTGTGTTTTATATGTGGTGTTGTTGTGGAGGGGTTTAGGGGGGAGAAGGAGGGTGACAGGGGGTGAGTAAACAGTTTGCGAAAGAGCAACCAGGGGAAATGCAGGGCGGCCGGTTTGTTTTGGATTGCTTGGGGCCCAACAATTTATAGACATAAATATAAACAGAGAGCGGGAACAGCTAATCCCCCCAAATGGAAGATTAAGAAATGAAATGATTCCAAGATGACCCTTGATTACAGAGTGAGGGTGAGTTTGATGCAAAGGGCATATGACATGGGTACTTAGCAGTGGATAAGGGAAACCAAACGACGAGAGGAAAAACTGGGCCATGGAAGGTCCAACTGTTAATTTGCATTTTGTGAGTGACGTAAATATGGGCTTTGGAGATTTCTAACCCGAGAGCCATGACCATGTAATTATCACAACTTACAGATCAATATCCACTCATTTGCAGAACAAAGCTACAATCTAACCATCAGTCCTCCTCGTTCCCTTTACTTGCATGTGACTGAGTGACTTTGACAGCTAAACTGTATGTATACCCAGTTTTTAAAATAGCTTGTCTTTCTTTCTCTCTCTCATGTGGTGGCATATTGAGCTCTCCCACGCACACATTATTTTTACAAAATACTTAAGCGTCCAACATGTGCTCCTTGCCCCTGCATATCAAGAAACTGACTCTGATAAGGAATTTATTTGATCCATACAGTCGTATCCCGTCACCCTTATTCAAACTGTGGATTCATCCAAATTCTATGGAATCTACAGCAACACATTTCTCTTTTTCTCTTTCTCTCTTTTTCGCCCTCAGAGTTCAGAAGCTTGTAGGTCTTTAATTATGTATAATATTCTTTTGCCCTGTTTTATGGAAACTCCAGACTGGATTCGCTCAAGTCATCGACTTGAAAGTTTGAAAACCTCCAGTGACAAGAATATTAATGTGCCAGCAGTGTCATATCTGTTTCAGCTCATGCATATTCAATGTCCCCCCAGCTCTCCAAGATTTATGTCAGACTTTGCCGGAGTGTAGTTTTCCACCATTGGAGATAATAGCATGCTAAATTGATGTTATCGGGGGCAGGTTTTTTCCTCTCTACTCCTCTCCAGGTCGGGGGGTAGTAGAGGGGAGAGAGGAGCAACCCATTCGCCTGGCTGCTATTCAGACTGTTGGCGGCTTTAGTGCTCACCTCCACCCACCGACCTGTTCTGTAGTAGCAGTGGACTGAAAACCTCCGTCATGGGGGGAGAAGAGAGCATATTTTGGAAGGAGATTAGGGGGCGATCCTGTGGATTATCTTTTAATTAAGGACGGTTGAGTTGTGCCCACTCTGGTGGAGCAAACGCCCAGCTGCTAATGAAGTTTAAACAGACATACTTTATTTAATTACCGCTAATCGCTGGGGCCCAAAGTCCGGCCCTCTTTGATCTGCCTGTCGCACTGTAATCTTCCTGGCAGATACCATCTCCCGTTCTACCCGGATCCCTTTTAGAAGTTGCTACGGGAGGTCCAAGATTAACCATGGGTTAATTGAGACAGCCGGGGTGGAAGTGTGTGTGTGTGTGTTTCTGTGTGTGTGTGACATAGAGAGATAGAGGGCCAGAGAGGGAGAGAGTGGTAGAAGGAGGGAGGATGAGCAGTAGGTTGATTGATGTGTTTGTGGCTTTAGAAGTCATCCTGTTTTCTCAGCCTCTGTGCTCTCTCTCTCTCTCTCTCTCTCTCTCTCTCTCTCTCGCTCTCGCTCTCGCTCTCGCTCTCTCTCTCGCTCTCTCTTTCTCTGGTTCAGTTGCTACATCATGTATTGGTCACACATTGCCTGGCTGTTTGACTTTAGGGACGCTAGGGGGCTGTGATTATACCTGACCTATGTAAAATTTAAAAAAAAAAAATAATAAAAAGAAACACATGTGAAGACTTTTTTCCCTTTTAAGCTCTTGGCAAATATTTGTGGACACTTGGAAGAAAATCTTAAAATAAAATATAATATTTTGTGAGATATTTTAAATTATTTATTGTATTTTGAAGCATTTCTGTTGTTTTACATAAGCAGGCCTGATATATAAATGCCATACAAACTTCTCTTTCAGATGGATTTTCTTATTTGTGTTTGCCAAGCAGGTCACAATATGTACCTCCGAATACCAAGTCGTTTACTATTGTTTTAGTGACACCATTGTTGTCATTGTTCATATCAATGTAAGTGGATGGTGAGCAGCTGTTATCTTTGTAAGGTTCAGAGAGGTCAGCAGGGGCAGCAGAGAGCACAGCGAGGGGGTTTCTGTGTGTGTGTGTGTGTGTGTGTGTGTGTGTGTGTGTGTGTGTGTGTGTGTGTGTGTGTGTGTGTGTGTGTGTGTGTGTGTGTGGAAGAGGGGGGTGTCTTTATCTGACCTGGGGGAGCCACTGGCTTCCTGTTAATTGGGTTAGCACAGCGACCAGGGGCAAACCGTGTGACTGGAGAAAAACACTGTGAGAAAAACCCTATGAGGCACTTTTGTCTCTGCTGAGACATATGGCAGAGGAGCTGTGAGCACACTGAGTCTTCATCTGGAGGGAGCAAATGAAGAGGGTGTGAGAGGGAGAGGCAGAAAGAGAGAGAGATACATGTTTCCCCAAATTAATGCGGTATCCCCAAATCGAGTGAAAAAGAGCCAGAGGACACACTTGCTGTGGTAAACTGATCTCCCTATCCGTATCACTATCTAACATGTGCGCGCACACACACACACGCACACACAAACTCAACATCCTTTGTCTTTTCAACTCTCTCACACCCACCCTCTCCAACATCCCTCTTCAATCCTCACTCTTTCAATATGTTTCTATTTCTTTGCTTCACCCCCGTATTCTCACCCGCCCGTTCCCATCCTCCACAGCTGAAAGATTGCCAATAAATGAGTGATTTATATTCCGATAAGAGATGTTAACTAAACTGCTGCATGCATATTCATACCTGAAGCTGTTGATTAATGCTGGCTTCACCATAACAGAAAATGTGTATTGTTTTCTTTTTCATTGTAACATGAACCATAGAGTCAGTAAAGACCGTTACGTGCCTCACAAAGAGATTTACTGCTTTAATTATCCAAAGTAAAATGGCAAAAATTATTCATAGCCCTGCTTAAAACATGGTTGATGGAATTATGCATCGCAATTTGTGAATAATTGAATCTTTCCTTCAGATTGTGACAGAATAGTTAATTTATTAATAGACGCACACAAAGTCGAGTCAAAGCCTCGGTCGGTCCTGCGGGTAGAACTGCTTTCAAGAGAATGAACCCTTGTTAAATAAGTTACAGAACACAGTCCTGCGCAGACGTCTGAGTTGCAAACAAACCCAAAAGACAGAAAGGGGAGAGGGAAAGACGGAGCTAGAAAGTGCGAGGAGTTTCGTAGACACCGGGTGTTAAACACAGCGACGTCTCTGAGGGCCTTCGGTAGAGGAGATGAAATATTAAATGCTTTAGTGTTTATTAACGGGATGAAACAAAGGGCTGCTTCCCTTTGACTTGTGCACATTGACACTTGGCACAGAACAAACAAAATCAAATATGGTATTGATCCATAATGAATGAAAAAGCCAACTTTGAATGAGTAGCATTATTAAAGAATTAGGAAAGGGAAGAAACAGAGAACAGGGAGACACACTTAGTAAACATCAACATTTTGTCAGCTGCCTCACTGAAACACAAGTCTGGTTTAATCTACATATCTATGTCATATTTCACTTTAATACATACGAGCTTCTCTAATTATATGTCATGACCAAAATATCATGAAATCAGCATATTCTGTTCATAAGCTATGTATTTTATACAGTTATAGTAGACATAGTTACAAAGCATCATATTTCAATAAAAAAAGTGACCAGTTTGAATGCAAATACAACGTATGCACAATAGCATGTAATGGGAAATAAATGCATACATTTTTAGGAAGTTGAGTAAGGAAGTGTAATATATCACGTATCTCTGCTGGCAGTGCTTGATGTAAACCTCTTTGCATGTCTTTCATAGTAAAGCAGGGCTGGGGTGACATTTAATGTTGTTAGCAGTTTAACCCCTTGCCCCTGTCCTTGAGGCCCTGTCATGTCCGAGTGGCACCCCAAATAAGCACTTTTGACACGGGGGCTCCAGGCTTGCGGCCCCTGCCTCCGTTGACAGTTCCTAACAAAGGGCCCCTCTTCCATTGATTGCCCTTTGCTGTTATGCAAATTCAAGAGTCTCACTGCTCCCCAAGAAAGGAAGGAACACCGAAAGGTATGGGGGTTACAGAGAGTAGCAAAGTTGTTTTTTGTTAGAAGTCTCTGTGTTGTGTCGCAGAAGTTAAAAGTCCTATCCCTGCGGTATCAGACCCCCTTCCTTGATTCTGTGCCTGCTTCTTCTTCCCTTTCTTTTTCATCTACACTTCCTTGAACTGTGTCCCTTGCTAATGTTCACTCACCCAGGGTTGGGTTATGCTCAAAAAGAATTTGTTTTGTATGATATGTTGTCCGGCCTTGTTGGAAATTAAAAGTGTCACTGCTTTTTCATAAAGAGGGGAGAGACGCAACATTGCTCAGATATGGGGATACTGTTGCACATTTTCAGACAGTCTCTCCTGGAAGACATTCCTAGTGTTGCACTCGACTGTTCAGATGAAAAGTGACAGAAATAGTTGTGTAAAGAATGAAAAAGAGAGAGCTTGAAAGAGAAGTTCAAACCCTGGCTCCTTTCTCACCTCTGTACAGCTGGCCAATCACAACGTGAGGTGGGTGTGAATGTTGGATTGATGTTTTGGAAAGTTATAAAAATTGTCAGACACAGCCCCCCTCTGACGTTGGAAAGGTGCAGGGGGAGGGGGCTTCTGAAGGTATTCGACCATCCGACAAGCAATTCTGATGAAGCATACTGGCAGCTGTAGTCTCACTACCACACACTTGACACACAGGATAAAATCCCCTCTAGCCTATTCTTTCTGGTTGTGGTTCATATTCTGTGCCCTAATGCCTTCCCCAGCTGTGTGTTTGTGTGTCCCTGGGGAGTCCAGGCATAGCTGCTGTAGTGACCTGATAACATCTGGGAGTAACTGATGGTTTTGCCCACATGCTCCGGAGCCTCAGGACCCCACGGGCGCCCTCGCAAAGGCCTGTCTCCCTCGGACCCTTTCAACACCTCCTCGACACCCGCTTAATACAAATTCCACCAGTGAAAATCCAAACATACTCTGTCTTTTATTAAAAGCCATGCCTCTAGGACCATTTCTCATGATCTTTGAAGTGGAAGTTCTTGTTACTGTGTACAAGAAGGGTGAAAAAGTGACAAACCTAGAAAACTTCTTCCCATGTTGATAATGTGTTTAATCTGCATCATCCCTCATCAAGCTACTTGCAAATGAAGTGAGTTATTTTAGAAAATTTCCCACAGTAAAAAAATTGGCAGCTTTTACTTGAGTTTTGAAATGTAATTACAGGATACAGTAAACATTTGTGCACATTTGTTAAGTCAGAACTTACGTCAACATTAAAAAATGACATGACTACTTGTAAAGTCGTATTTGTCATTCTGGCTTTAAAATTATAAAAATAATGATCTGGAGCGAGAGAGGGGGAGTGAGGTACTGTTGAAACACAACATTCGACACTGTTGCTCTTTAGATATTTCATGACTGCCTTGACCCCCAAATGACTCAAGGTTATCAAGGCATCAGAGCAGCCTGTCCTGGGATTCCAAGAGACAACATAAAACTAAGTAGAGAAAGTGTTTATCCAAGGCTGATGTGGTGATGAAGTTTTCTCGTCCCTCTAAATTCACAGGAACCTCCTTGGCAGGAAAATTTACATATTGTTACATAAACTACTGAGAGAGTTGCAGTGAGAGCGAGAGGGGGTGAAGAAGGACATTTGAAGTTTAAAGTTTCATTGCATGGATCTGTGATAGCAGCCCTTGAGTACAGGCAAATCTCACCGAACCGTTAATACTTAAATTGTATTATTTAAACTCCTGGAACAATTTCTTCTTACCAGTATCTACATATTTCTTTCATGTCGTCTCCCTCACATTTATGTGCACAAATATGTTTGTCTTCATGTCAACATCCAAAGGACACAAGAGGCAAAAGGGAGTAAAAAAAATCCTTGATAGCCGATGACGGGATGTATATGACCAACTCCGTAGGAGGAAAAATAAACAAAAACGGAATGAAGAGGAGGAGGAAGAACAGAGGAGGAGGAGGAATAATAAAAACAGAAAAGAAGTGTTTCCATGCCTTCTCCAGCTGTTTTCCCATGGAAAAGCACCGGTTATCCTACACAGCTTGTTACAATAGAGTGAACGAGCCTGGTGGGATCTGGAATTGACAACTTGTGTCTGCTTAGTTACACTAGTTAATGACCCTAATTATCTTCCTCCTTGCTGTGAACAGTCAATAAACAATTAGTGTGGCATATGGACCCCCTAAACTCTGTTTTCTATCTCCAAGACAATGGGGTGTCCTTCTCTGGCAGTGGTAGAGTGTCAGTACAGGCTGATTAAAGTACGTGGGAAACTGTAATCAATGGTTTATCCTAAGACTCTTGAACACTATCCTTTCCTTGTAGCCTTTTCCTCTCAGCCTCATGAGTACTGACGAATAGAAAGAACCCATCCATAGAGTCCATCCACGTTACTTTTATCTCATGTCCTCTTAGATCGGTAGTTAAGAACAAAAGGAGACAAGGTGCTGATAAATTTGATTTCACTAGGGCTGCAGAGCCTTTAGGCCTTTGGCTAGCTTGTCCAGTGTAAGACCCCTTTACTACCCATCTTCTATGCAGCTAGGACCTTGAACAGCCCTGTCATGTGTTTATGAGTTCTACCTTTGAATAGGGCTTTCTCCCCTCAGTAGCAATAGCTAGACAGAAAAAGCTAGCTAGAGGGAAAAAGAGAAGAAGCAAAAACCCTTTGAATATGGATGGAGTTCAGGTGAACTACACCTGAACCCTGCCTGTGATGTCTTTATAGAGAGGTGTTTCTGACTTTCTTTTGCTTTTCAGCCACCATCAAAAGTTCAAGAGGCAGTAGTGTTTTGTATTCAGGGAGAAGAGAACCTTTGAAACCTTTGGGATAAAAGAGCTGCACGGTGTCAGTCTGGAAGGTAAAAGAGATGGAGGGAGGAGGGCTAAGAGGGTGCAGGAGAGGGGAAGAAAAGGGTGCACTTTGTTGTGCCGTTTCACAAGGCTAATCTGAACTAAGCACTAACCTCCGTGGGGAAGAATAATTGATAAATGTTAACAAGGATGGGCAAAGTTTTACACTTGCTGACGACCTCTGAATTGACATTGATACTAAGTCTGTCTAATCAAATATGAGCTAAGAATTACTTCAATCTATCAAAAACCATTTGGGCAATTGTTTACATTTTTACTTACTGAATCAGAAATGAGTGTCTTCTATATTGAATAAAGGTAGGGATCTTTTAAGCTATAAATTTGTTTGTTCAGGTGACAAATTAATGACAATAATTAAACATTTTATACCGAAGACATACTGTATGTTTCTGCTTTCCACCCCCTCAAAAGTGTGAAATGTCGTCATGTGTTTTGCAGGAAACTACAAAGAAAAAGTAGCTGCCAGTCAGTCCAATAGCATCCTTCTATCCTTGATAATTTCCCTTCCTTTCAATTTCAATATTATTCTGTTGACAATCTGAAGTGGTGGCTGATGTGAGGGGGGAAAAACACTTTAAGAATATGACACAGTGCTAGTGTAGCAAGTTACATTTTTTATTGTGATCATTTCCTTGCAGAATAAGTTCAGACCACACTTGGGTTTCAAGACATTTCTGCAGTAATTTTTGTCTTCTTTAAAATTGAAAAAAGCCCAGTAGCACTGTTTTGAATATTTCCATTTGGCAAGAGAAGAAGAGTTCTGATCTCTTGGTACGAACTGTATCCCTGCTGGCAGAGGTTCTGACGCCTCATAATGGCCCTCCACGGATTTGATAAGATTATTGCTTTTCTAACTGTAATGTTTCCCCCTTACTTTTCTCTTTCTATACACATACTGTTTCGGTATTCATTCTAAAGCACTGTAGCTAAATTTCTTTCACAGGACTATAGGAAAATATTGTGGCATATGATGTGTTTGTGTGTTTTGTTATGTGTGAGTCCACAGTAGCACAAGTACCCAAGCTAAAATCCCTCCCCTCTAGCTGGAAACAAAATAGATATTTCTGTACAAAATTGCAAAATAGATTTTCTCTTCAGATTTTTCTGAAAAATTCTTAGTTGATACTGTAAATTAATGTCGGTATCACATGTATATTTCTGTTTTTGGGCCATAAAATAATAATAATAAAACCATACCATGACTTCAGGGCTTAGTTTTAGACCTATACACCCCTAGGTCAATTTACACCAGGTGGGCCTCAGTTTTTATTGAATATGTAGCATGCAACAGTGGCTTTTACTTAAGGCTTTGCATGTAGTTCCCATGAGGAACTTCTCCATGGAGTAACTTTGCAATTACAAATCACAGCACTAACAACATTGTGTTGTTAAGTGTCGCTTCGCTACTGGTTGGCTGCTACTTGAAATATGCCTTTTTCTTTGTACGTAATTAGGCTAACTCAGTGCTTCAGTATTAATGGTAAGACTGTCGGCTCAGGGGATTAACTTAGTCGTGTTGGAGGGTTAGTGAAGGGGTGTGCTTGTGAGAGGGCCTATTGTCCCACCAGGTCACTGATCTAGGGGTTCATACCCACTCAAGGCCAGGACTTTACCCTCCTTCTCTCTCCACTTCAGCAGGCAACAGAATTGGCTGCATTGTGTGATATGAGGTGGAAAAGAGTCCACTGCCCCACCCATCCACTTGGGTCTTCGAGTGTGTTTTGAACAGTGCTCATCACAACACTGGTTGTGCACATGCACACACATGCACTCTCACGCACACAAACACGCAGTAGCGTCCTATCCACACTCAATAACCAAAGGGAAACTCCAGCTGGGAGAGCTATTGATGCCTTCGTAACAGGCCAATTGTTTCCTTTAGGAGAGGGAGGAGCGGGGAGGAGAGAGTAGGCAGGTCACTAACTCCACCCCCAGGCTTTGAGTGGGGCCTAGCAGGTGTAAACATCCAGCACTTCTCTTTTCATGAGTGGGCAGGGGGAGAAGGACCCCCAGGTAGTCACGGGTAGCTGCCCAAGAGGAATTGAGAAATTAAAAGCGAAGAGAAAAGGGACAGAGATCCAAGAGGGATCACAGGCCAGGCTGGAGAGATGTTAAACTCTGGCCAGGTGTTCTGCTGTTATGATATGAGTTGCTTCAGCCCTGCTGTGAGAGGCAGATAACCTCTCCATTGACCACTGAGTCTGATATCACTTTCCTACGGTTGGACAGCTGTAACAAAACACAACTTAAAGCAGCAGCTGAAATAGGGATAAATAATGGCATTTTCTGGCAAAGGCAACACTTGTAGGGATAGGGAAGCTCCTGTTGTGATTCCTGGGCCCATTCAGATGATGGAAATTCAGTCCTCAATGATTCATCTCCATTTACTTAGCTATGAGTATCCTATCCCTGCCAGTTTGGAAAGCGATATAGCACAGGAGCTTAGCTTGTCCCTGAATGGAGCTCTGTGAGAGAAGTTAGTATATGTTTGAGACGCTTCTGATGCTTATAATGCATACTCTTTTGCTAACGCTGTTGGGATTATAGAGTAGAAGGAGGCAAATATATCGACCAGCATGCTGTTTATCCGCTGGCTCCACACCCTCTAAACAGAACCCCATTACACAGGCCAGTTTGGAGAGGCTTAACACCTGTTTTTTTTTCTTTTCCCCAGCCCCTATAAACTCATTCTCTCCCTCCCTCTCGCTTACTTTTTGTCTTCCAATGCAAAGAGGATGAAGCCAGGGGAATGAGAAGAGCTCCATTATTGCTGTATTTTCTTTCCAGAGAAACGTTATTTACTAGAAAGATATCATCCTAGCTTTTAATCCTCTTAGCGGTGGATTGCGGTTGTACTTACAGCGCCATGCACCTGCTAAACTGCCTTCTCTTAAAGCTGTATAAACACAGCCGCAGGAGCCATTGCCTTCGCAAGCCGAACCCATCAGCTTTTTTTATGAGAGTGAGAGAGAGCTCACAAGAAGTTTAGAGGACACCGCATTGATGGGATGATGCTCCAGGCCCCTCTTGCTCTGCCTTCGGATGTGGTCAGACCCCACCTGAAGCCTGTGGTTCTTGGTAGTCTGCTTAGAGAGGAGCCTCAAGACCACTAAACAGAGGAAGGCCTGTGTGTAAGAGTGTTTACACAAGGTCTGTGGGCATGCTCACATATCCTCACAGTTTAAGTTCAGGGAAGCGGGCTACTTCACCTCATCCGCATTACAGAGAACTTGAGGGGCCCGTGTTAATTTCCCTTTAAAAATGTTAACTTATTATTTTATTGACTTTTGTATACTACTCACTTTTACGTGATTACATAGAAATTATATGTAATTTTATTATAGTTTTAGTTGAACATACCATATTAACGTTGCGTAGAATGAAATAACTTTTACTGCTGCTGGTGTTTACATTTAGAAAGTTGAGCTTCAGCAGTGTTTTTTCTTTCTTTCTTGTGAATAATCTTTCTTCCCTCTCCTTATAAAGGACATTATGACAGTGGCACTGTACTGTGTTAACATTACCTCCGCCTTTTCTATCAGGGTTACAGACACCACTCATCCTCACACTCTCTCATGGGAAAGACAGACAGAGAGACAGAAAGACAAGGAGAGGGAAATAGAGAAAGTGTCTTTTGTGTGTGTGTGTGTGTGTGTCTGTGTGTGTCTGTGTGTACGTAGGCTAGAGGGAGGGAACTTCGACCGCAGGCAAACAATATGGAATTTGAAATATTAGCTGGCGTAGTGATTGAACATGGTTCCCTTATCACTGGGTTGCCAGGTTGGCCAGCTATAATGATGACTTATCACAGGGCTGAGGAACATGGAGTATATAACAAGATTCTCTGACATGACAAACACTGCCCTGAGGAGACACATACCACACTCTGTACACTGCCCCAATCCAGGACATCCAGGACTGGAAATGGAGGATTCTGCCAGGAATGGTAACACAGGTGGAGGTGCATCTGAGAATGAAGAAGGTGCATGTGTTCTTCTTGTTAGGAGATGAGATGCTAAGTAATATGCACACTGTTAAAAGTAGGGGTGGGCAGTATGGCAAAAATATCATGATAGTTTTTTTCAGGCAGGATTATGATCCACAATCTCATCACGATTCTTTTTCCTGTTGGTTTTTAAGACTGTTTTGCAAGTTACTGAACAGTATTCAAGATTCAAAAAACTTTATGGTCTATCACATAATGAAAGAAATTTGTCTTAGGTTAGGAGCTCACAAACAACATAAAAACAAACACCCATGAAAAACTTAACATAAAAATACATAAAACACAATTCCATAAATAAACAAGAGCAGGTGTGCAAAGCTGCATTAAAAAGTAGTGACAGTCTATTTGGCCTTGTTTAAAATGGATATTGCAGTGGGAAACCAAACTAACAGTACAACCAAACTAATTTCACAGCTTAAAAGCAAACATTTGATGTTGTGCAGATAACTAGCAGGATGTGCACTGCTAGTAAAAGGCACTGACATCACGCTAGCTTGCAGTACGACAGAGTTAGTGCTACCAATTAGCAGTCGAGCTAACTGCTAAACAGTGGCATTTACCTGCAGCCCAGCTATCAGTTTAACATGATGTGCAGCAGGTGAGCGTCCTAGCAGGACAGCAATAATATTTGTACACAAAATTAATGCAGAATGAAAGAGAAAATAATTTACAGAACATCATGTCTTTGTCGGGGTACCCCTGCTCCATTAGTGAACTTAGATCTAATAATATTTTTCCTTACTTGCAAGATTGTACAGCAGGTCAGAGATGAGCTGTGGACAGCACTATGTGCCTTATGACCCTTCTGTTAGATGCTGACTCTCCTTTTTGTCTCTCTCAGTTGGAGATAGAGGAGAGGAAGAGTCAAGGTCAAGCCCAAAGGGATGAGAGCAAACTTGGCACAAAAGGGTGCTGGTCTGGTTGAATTAAAAGCAGTATTAGTTGTTAGTCTGCGCCTTAACTCCCTAATAAGAAGTTTTAATAAATATTGGCTCATGGTGTCCTCTTTCCATAATTGTCCTTAGGCATGTAAATAGGAGTACTACTACTATGGTGAAACAGAGGGAGAGAGGCTATAGATATGTATTTCACATGCAAACTGGGGTTGGATAAAATTCTGTGAAAACCACATAGGCCATGTTAGGTATTGAAAAAGATTTAATCCCTTATGATGAGCTGTTTGATGCACAGAATTGTACTGTATAAAACAAAAGCAGATAAGGTTTCTTGGTGTGGTCGATGCAAGCCTGACTGCTCAGAACCTAAGAGCCATGAACTTTGACCTTTGGGCTGAAACAAAAACAGATGCCAGGTGAGGTGACTCACATCCGGCTTTAAATACACTGGTGAGGAATTTTTCACCCTGTTCTCTGCAGTGTTATTGCTTCATCTCCTCCTCCCGCGTTTCTTCACCAGTCACACTACTTAGCCATGAGAAGACCACCCCCCCTTATCTCCTTCTTTTTTTCCACTGTCTCTATCCTTCTCTCTTATTCTTTCACATTCTCTCTCTGGAGTTTTCATTAATTATGTTCCTTTGCCAGGAACTTGTTTGCTTTCTCTCTGTGTGTATGTATTGCTGGCATTGGAATGGATTTGTTTATAGTTGTGACCCTTGCTGCTTGAAGTCTTAAAGCAGCTCTGCTGTCAAGAGCCAAAACTCTGGCAAGGTCAGCTCATTTCTGTTTACTTTTCGAGCACTATTTACCCTCTGGGGCTTTTAAAAGCACTTCTGCAAAACATCAATTCCAGGAGAGAGAGAGGGAGAGAGAGGGGGGAAAGGAAGGGTGGAGAGAGAAAAGATTAAATGAAAAACTTAGAGGATGGTGATAGGATTCTAGTTTTCCATCGGTGACACTGTCATAATATACTGTACCAGGAAATTTGTTAATCCTTCTCATATTGTATTAAAAATTGCAGATTTGTGGTCTGCTTCAGGTAACTGCACTAATATATTGATATGAATAAGGTGCATTAACCATAATGGGCCTAATTTTCCCACTGCAGCATTGCTGCTCTGCATATTACCAACATATCCTAATGCCTTAATACGAAAGCGATAAAAAAATTTAGCATGATAGACCCTGAGGCTGTTGCCTGAATGCAAAGCCATGGAGTTGGGATTAACCCATCAATAATCACTATCTGCCGTGCCATGCATTTGCCCCTGCAGAGCTAATGATTAATCTCCCCTATATGGGACTGATCACTATCAGATTGATGAATGCACCGACCAATCATGTTCCGGCAAACCCCCGGCATGTACATACACCAATAAGTGATGATGAACAGCCTGTGTTGTTGGTTATTTATGCTGGCTGTATGGGGGAGTCCCTGTGGTTTCCTATAAGGATGTGGCCGTATGCTTTAAACGTTCATGTGTATGTGTACTTTTTTTGGGCTTGTGTGTATGGGTACAGGGTTTTTGTGTGTGTAGCGTGAAGTGCACTGGTCTATCCCCTGTAGACCAGAAAGAAGTAATGTCTGGTTAACCTCTCATTATGGCTCAGATCTCAGGAACATGCAGTAGGATCTGGATACCTCATGCTCTGAAATCCCAGTGCAAACATCCTTTCTCCAATGTGTGAGGGTGAGTGAGTGAAAGATATTATGTGAGTGTGTGCTTGAAAATGTGTGTGAAGGCAAAGCTATATGGACAAATTGTGTTCCTCCGTGTAAGATGTACTGTATCTGCCCTTGAATGATTGATGTAGATTTTGTCCTTGTTGCTTGTTGTTGTTACTCAGACTGGGCCTCCGTGTGTTCCATGCTGATGTCCTTGTATAGTCAGGCTTGGGTTTATTTTCTCTGGATCGACAGAGACACCTCCTCTTGAACTTTTATAGCTCCTCTTAGTGATGTGTATCTGAGAGAGTTGACCCCGGTCACCAGGCTTTACGGGCTTCCGCCTGCTTCTCATCCCCACTGTTTGTTTTTCCTTTGCTTTGCTTTTTCATATCATTGCTTTTCACACGTTTACACACGAGCGGAATGACAATGACAGAATAAAAATGAGACAGATTGTGAGATTTCTGCATGTGGCTACAGAAACCTTAATCCATGATACAGTGTGTACTTGACTGCATGCTCTTGCAGCCATGCAGATAATTAAGTGTCTTCTATAAAGTACATGCTCCAGAATATTTAATTCGGAATTGATAAACATTTGTTTGAGAGTTTGAAATTTAGTATATGAACATTGCTATAGCATCCTCTTGAAGAGATAGCATTCGTTTAACTTAGACTGTACTTTTTTGATGTATAAAACTTTGTAAAGTAAAAGAAATGATGTGATCTAAAATGAGTGCAGTTGTGTAACTTTAAATGGTGACATATTTACACTCATTTTTAACTTATATCTTCACTTTTTCTTTGAATGTGATATGAATGTTTATTTTTTCCACAATACATCATTACATTCCATATATAAATATATATTACTTTCACTGAATAAACAGTAGAAAGAATTGTTGGTAGTGGTAAAGGAGCAAGGGAGTAATATTTTGTTTCCCAGGGCTGATATTCAGTCTGGGTCAGTTCATAGTGTAAATCCCCATAAAGATTAAGTGCACAGCATAAAGCCTAATAAATGCCAAAACCAGTAAAGAGAGCTAGCAAGAGCTTAGGGACATGAGACCCCACAAACCTTACCCAACCTTTACCTTGCACCAAAAACCCAGAGCAACTCTTATGATACCTCATACTCCCAACCTTACACACCTCTTACCTTCCCCTCACACTCACACAGGTGCCTCTCAGAGACCCAGTACGGGGTTCTTAGGGGACCTGTTCACAGTCAGAGCAGTGGTCCAGGTCTGGTCAGATCATATCCATATCGCAAAACAGTATTTTAATACAGAGGACCCCCTCTACAAATTACTGACCAGGCACTGGGAGCCGAGAGTCTGTGTGCCTAAACTAAAGTGACAGTTATTGGCCCCTCTAGCCCAGAAGAAAAGTCTGTTAAGCCATTTCCTGTTGTGTCACATTTCTTGGTAGGGAATGTATTCCCATGCATTTGATACGGCCACATTTAACCATGCACTTATGAGCACAGTCCATAACTTTTCTCTGGAAATTTATAGCAAAGAGCTGCATTATGAGATAATCGTGTACACAGGCCACAGAATACTCCTTCCTCTGTTTTTGACATGCCATAAACTGTGACACAAACCGCAAAGAATGGTCCTTTATATTGTTTATGTCATAGCCTTTTTTGTACCTTAAAAGGAGTAGAAGAGACTAATCTTTCTTTCTTTTTTTATGAGCCATGGATTGTGGCTTGGATAGAACACCTCCACCAAGTTAAAATCAGTGTTGTCACATACAGACAAACAGCAGAATTTATTAGACTGCAGATTTGAGTGCATTAAGTGCATGTGTTTGCAAGCTTTTGATGTGTGTTTCCGTTTTGAGCGGTTGAGACGCCTGCTGGGACTAATGAGGAGCATCCCACATCTTGGCCTTGGCCTCATCTGGTCGTAGCCCACTACTTTCCTTTTTGTGGCTGACTCCTCTGCCTCCCAACACATCCAACATTCCCTATTCAGAAAGCCCAACTTCAGCTCTGCTAAACCGTTTTCTTTTGCCTCACTGTATATCCCCTTTCTCAACACATCCAACCATCTCCTCAGTTCTGAAGCCCATAGACTAGACTCATTGTCCTTTCAAGCACCCTGTAGATTAGTGCACACTTGTTCATCTTGTTATATGAACATACCGGCCAGTCTGGAATAGAACAAGGTCAGTAAGAAGTTGTACTGTTGGCAATGGTTTCATGTTTTGGATTTTATAATTGCTTCTTTTCTGTTTTTCTTTGTGTGTGTGTGTGTGAGTGATACATATCTGGGCAACTTTTTTATAGGCTGATGAGAAACATCTTCAGTGAGTTTGCAAACATAATATGATACGCAAACACAGACACAGCACATTGGTGCCAAAGCAGGCATGCTTTTTATAAAACAAATACAACAACTGTAGATTTTGGTATGGTAGCACATCAAATTTATAATAGAACTCACATAATTTAAAGATATTCCAAAACTTCAACTAAGCACTGTTCAAGCACTGTTTACCCTGCATAATATTTAGTCTGTTTGGTCCATTCTATCATACTTGGTTGTTTACCTTACAAGGGATTTATTTGTCCTTTTGGTTTTGTGTTTAGGTTTTAATGCAATGCAGCTTCACTGGCACCACGATGTGTAAACTTATTATGGGTCCAACTAATCTTGTGCAGCAATTCCAACAAAAACAGCTAATTGTGTTTAGCCTCTCTGTGACTGAATGAGCTGTATTTGTTTTATTAATTATGCTTGTGTGGAGGAGCGGCCCTTGTTTGGATCACTTCAACAGACAGGCAGTTTACATGGTATAGTGCGTCAGTGTGGGAAAGATGCATCAAGAAATAATAATTTAATTTAATTTAATTTATACACATACATGCAGTATACATATTTTAGAGCTGGGAAGATATACTGAATATGTCAGATTTGTTTGAAATAATTTAATTGGACATACAAAAGAAACTATATTATATTATCATTTATGTACTTTGATGCGGATTAGCTGTTTTAGTTTTGTACTTAATATCAACATCACACAAGTGGTGACTTATGGCTTTGTTAGAGTTTGCTGTTTGGCTCATTCGACATGACAGGCTATTTCCTGTTATCAGTAACATATATTTACATGGAAAATGAGCTACATTATCCGACCTCCATGGGTGGTTCTGACTCTGTTGTGACAAACTCTGTAAGATTGTGGATAAAGCGCTCTCGATTTACTGTTCCAACCTTGCCTTGTCACAGTTTGACTGCGGACTCCGTTGTTGTTTCTCCAGTGGGCGCAGACAGGTGAAGGCATGTGAGTGAGGATGGTTAATGTCACTGTATTTTGATGTTTTTTCTGAAAAAAAGGCAACAGGCATAGAACAATGCTGCAAATATTTAAGAGGAAGCCAAAAAAATATAATTGAAAGTTCAGACTCAGACAGACAGAGTGATGTGCTTATTATTGATAACTTATGACAGTAAAATATTTTCATAATAAATTTCCTCTAATTTGTTTGAATTATTTAATGTAATTTCTGTTAAGACTCAAGTGATACTGTGGGAGTGGCCTCAATGGACCAGATGTACATTTAATTACATATCTGTTTCTTATTGTGCTACATATTTTGAATATACTCCAGAAATCCATATTTTCCAAATGCCAGACAGCCATTCATAAGATATAAGCATTTCAAAAATGCCATTAATGCTCACTGAAAGAATGTTTGTACTGACTTCTGCATATCTAATGACTGGTTGTTGTTATTCCGATCGGGAAAATACTTTTGTAAAGCCGTTTCACACAAAAAACACCCCACAAGATCCTCAAAAGACCGAGTTTTTCTATGGGCTATCTGTACTGTGTGTGCATTGCAGTGCTTGACCCGCATCACCTCTCTGCTGGTTTGTACACATTAGCGCCTGTCGGTGCACAACCCAGCACTTGCCAAACAGGGGACGCACGTACATGCGCACACACAGCCACAAAGACTGCAATTAGACCACATCTGAGGATCATTACCCGTTCCTCCAGTGTTTACACAAGGTCAGTCCTGACGAGAGAAAGTGGGGGGTACAGATATTATTCTGACACTCACTGTAATGCCTTTCCCTACACAATGGGTAACCATGTGTTTTCCCTGGGGTTAAGTGTGGTATTACTTCATGTTTAGTTTAATGAACGTCAGCGCTAACTGACAGCTCATGCAAATCACAGATGGATGGGAAAGTTGGTTAGAATTTGGTTGTGCAATTTGCTTATTTGGTTGTACTTGTACCTTAGCACTGGCTTGTGAAATCAACATGGGCCACTTACAGATAGCATATTGTACAGTGCTGCATCAAAAATATTCACTTGAATCGACCTGTTGTATCATTCCACATGTCCCCGTGCTCATTAACACCTACACCCTCTCTTTACATATAGAATGCCAGGCAATGTCTGTCGTAGCCATTTAAAGACGACTATTTGTTGGCTAAACACTATGTGTGATGGTATAGACAGATACACAGGTGTCACCATTGTCATTACCCTTCTGTGTCTCATTATCTTACACAACTGGGAAATTACTCCTTTTATCAAAGTATCTGGAGATGGAAATAATGTGCTTTCCTCTTTTTTTTCAGTTTTTTCTTCCTTACTTTCTTTTTTCTTGTGCAATACCAGACTTGTATTTCGAAATGAGACAAGGTGGGGAGACAGACTGAGGGAGAGAAGAATTTACCAAGTGAAGAAACTGCATTGATTTAACATAAAAACTATTAAGGATCTATATCAAAATCCCCGATGCAACACTAAGGAAGTGACATAACTAAGTTTTTACATTTAACAGGGCATCCTTTCATGTTCAGGTATTCCATAAAGACACAGTAATAACTCATTGTTTTCCTTTTTTTATGTCTACATTTTGTCTGTTTCCTGTCCATTTTGTCAAAAATCGTGTGTTAAACACATTTTTATGGTGGCATGATTTACGATTATGCTAATTGCAGGGCAAACGGCCATAGTGTGTGAGACCTGTATTATACTCGGAGATTAGTGAACCATAATTGTTGTGTAGGGGCTTCCCACTCAGGCTGCAAAATGTTCTACTTTATCATACATCCCCCATCCATTTTCCTTTTTCTGTCTTTCTGCCATTCCCTCCCCTTCTCTCCCTCCATGGCTCTCCCCCTCCACCTATCCTCTCGACCTGGTTCTTGATCCCTACACTCAGAGCAGATACTTCTGGTAGGATTAATATTTCTGCCACTTTGATGTCAGAACTGTGTTTCACAAAGACAGAGTTAGGATGAGGGGGCGATGGGCAGAAAAAGAATAAGACAGAAGGATTGAAAAAAAAGAGAGGGATAAAGACACAGAGGAAAGGAAACTGAAAAGGTGGCAGAGATGTGAGGGATCCTCACTTGGCAGCCAGATGTATAATCTCATAGAGTGTGTGTGTGTGTGTTATTTTGCACGTGAGTGGTTGTACATCAGTGTGTGTGTGTGTGTGTGTGTATTTGTATGTGTGTGTGGGGGGGGGGGGACCCCTGTTGGGAGCTACCGGGTGCTCCCACCTCAGGCTGTGTTTGCAGAGGCGTGTCGCCATTGCTGTTGGCTAGCGGAGGTCAACAAGGGGGTACAGGCCAGGCTGCTGTTCCTTATTGGCTCCCAGGCAGAGGCTCTGGCCTTGCCCATTAAGCCAATCACTCACAGCCAGCTGACCCCTGACAGCCTATCAGCTTACTTG
Source organism: Thunnus maccoyii (assembly GCF_910596095.1). Classification (NCBI taxonomy): domain Eukaryota; kingdom Metazoa; phylum Chordata; class Actinopteri; order Scombriformes; family Scombridae; genus Thunnus; species Thunnus maccoyii. The sequence goes on from NC_056541.1 coordinate 22,127,922, forward strand.
GCCTGGAGGCTGAGAGCAAATAGACAAAGGCAGAGGCGTCAGGGAGGGTTATGTTATTGGAAGACAGCTTGGTAAGAGATGGAGTGAGAGAGAGAGAGGGGGAGAATGAGTAAGACTGCTTAGCATGGTTTCAGCTGAGGAGCCAAAGGTGAGAGCAAGTGGTGGGCGAGAGCGCCCTTAATCTGTGGCTGACGAGGGCACCAGAAGCCTCCGTACAATAATTACATTAGAGTCAAATGGATCCCTGTATCTGAAAGCAACACATTTATGCCCTGCAGGAGAATCCCTGGCTAATTGTAATCCACCAAGACGGAGCAAGCGCAAGAAGTGCCTACCTTTAAAGTGAAGAGGTTTAAGAGAATGCTTTTTGTGTGAATTATTGTGTATTAAGTGCGTGTGTGCTTGTCTTGTTTAATGACCTCTATATGTCTAATGGTTATATATAGTAAGTTAAAAAGAAGCATCTCAGAAGAAAATATATGAATATTGTTTCCATTCATCCCGCTTGTGGATATATAGTATGTGCACATTGATATATACCTTCTTGTTGCGTGTATTTACATGCGTTATGGCTCTTGGCTGCGGTGTGTGTTTGGCAGTATTGCTTTTAGCATTGCTCGAGGTATAGGTGGATGGTGGAATGGCAGGATGGAGAGATAGACTACAAGAGGAATGGATGGATGGAATGAGAGGAGGGGGGTTTAGTATATCTAGTGAGCAGAGCCAGGCACAGCCGGAGGGGAGGAGAGGTTGATCTGTTTAGTGTCCGTCTCCTGCCAGCTTTCACTGGTCATTAAAAGTAGGCTGTTATCAGACAGTGCAGGGAGGACTACCCAACCAGCCAGCACAGTGCTGCGTCTTCAGGTAACAGCTCCTTATCTGTTCGCTGATTGCCTTCACGCTCCCAATCCGTCTGACGTTGGCGTCTCAATCAGTCTTTAAATAATCTGCCTCCTCACGGAGCAGCAGCGCAAGGAGGTCCGTCTCCATACCTCCATCTCTCTCTCTCTCTCTCTCTCTCTCTCTTTCTTTCTCTCTCTCCTGCTCTCTATCTTTTCCTCCCCTTGTTGTGTATGAGTTGATGCTGAATATTAATGCTGGCAAGCATTCTGTCTCGCACACTTATAGGAAATAAACAAACAAGTCTCTAAATCTGCCTGGGTGTGCTGTGCTCCCTTGGAGCATGTGTACCGTGCACAACCCAATCCCACAGATCTGAACGCTCGGCTTTGAGCTAAAGAGCCAGCGATTCACACAGCAATGCTGACATCACATTATAGGCCTTGCCTTCTGAGAGGTTACTAAGAAATGCAGAATAATAATCTGATTTATTTGAAACTATTTGTTTATTATAGTAGCTTACTTCTTATTATGTTAAAAAAAAAAAATGTGATTTTTTTTTTCTTTTCAATTAATTTTAAAATGAATCATTTACAATATGTTCATTTGACTCTTCTGAACATAATATTATGGACATTCAAAAAAACTAATGAGCCAGAAAGGAAAAAGTAAATTGCATGGAGTCGTTCTTGGCTTGGAGCCATTACACAACTGAAGAGAGAAAATCAACTTTTACCTCAGAGTTGTTGAAGTTGTTTAGCGCAACACTAGGGCAGCGCTAAGGTTTTTTTTTTTTTGGTTTTTTTTTCTTTTTAAATTTTTTAAAGTTGAGCTGGCAAGTCCCGCTGCCAACAGCATGGCTGACATGCTAAACCAAGCCTCCCACTCACCTCCCACCCTGGGCCCACAGTACAGGACCACTACCGCTGTCAACTCCACAGTAGTTATCTCTCCTACATTCAGAGAGGGAGGAGAAGCAAGAGAGGTAGAGATACAGTGAGGGATAAGTTATTCAGTAACTAAAACAACTGCAAGGAGGGAATGAAGGAAAGAGAGAGATAATGAGCGAGCGAGCGAGTGGGTGAGTAAGCAACCGGCGAGAAATCACATTCGACTCTTCTTTATTTTGACTGTATGAATGGCCTCCCTGACTTAATACAGCATATTGATGAATCTGTCAGTTTTTTACATTATCCTGTTTTACTCACAACCACTGTAACTCATATCACATCCTTTCTTCTCAGAATGTTTATTATGGGAACTCGTCAGTGAAAGGCTTCGGTGGAAAAGCAATATGAAAGCTGACTGGGTGAGACTGACTGTAAGAGAGTGTTCCTTTCTTTCTCTCCCAGCAGAGATATATCTCCTTCTGCCTCTGTAATTCTTCCATCATTATGACCTGACTCTTTGAGGCAGGACTCATGTTCATGGGGAAAATAAGATGTTATTATTTCATTTAAATTAGGAACATAGAACAATGTAATTCCCCACATCAGATACTTTCCTTAGTTTCCCTACTTTAACTATGTAAAATCTACCTCATATTTTAGTAGTAAACATACTTTCCACACAATTAAACCTGAATCTGTTATTTCAGTATTTCTGAATCAATGTAAAACAGTAAAAAAAAAACAGAAAGAATATCCTTATTTTATTGCCATCTAGCATATGAAATTTTCATTCTTTTTACTGTCTACACTGGCCCAACCAATTTGTGATATAGTACCTCTTTACCAGGTACTGTTGTGTTAAGAAGTGTACCCAGCAGTGTCTACAAGTGGGGAGAGTACTGCATTGACAAATAAAATAAAAAGATACTGCACTTGTCTGTCAAAGAACTGTAGTGTGATGGGTTTGTAGGTGGGATTCTAGGTTTAAGTTTGTGTAAATTAATACCTGGATTATGTCTAGATACTGCCTTACAGATGGTTATGTTGTATTGGGGTGGGGTTATGTTAGAGGAAACAAAATGCCATGAAATCACAGGTTCCAGCTTCTCAGCTGTAAGTATATGCTGGTTTTCTTAGTTTTCCATTAAAGCAAACTGAATATTTTTGGGTTTTGGAATGTTGGTCTGACAAAAGAAGCAATTTAAAGATAACCTCCAGACATGTTTTAAGAAATAATAATTTGGTTTGATACTGTTTTCCCCCCAAAAAATTTAATTACAGAGTTTTCTTTAACTTTTTTTATTGGGATTATTGGGATAGATGAATATGCAAATATCTTTCATTTCATTTTCTCCTACTTCACTGAAAAGTCCATTCTCAGGGTACTTTATGTGCACTGGAGGCTTCAGGACTCCATGTCACACTTGTTTAAATTGCATACTGGTCCAGAATTGGCTCAAAATAAGTTGTGATATCACACATTATGCTTGTACCTACATGACTTTAACTTAGATTTAAAGGCAGAGTAAGTAGGATTTTCTGAAAAAAAAAAAAACAATGTATAGACTCGTACAAAACCTCACTTTTAACCCAGTAGAGGTGTGTGGTGGTGTCTGTATCTGCTGAGACCCTGCCCTGTGCCTGTTTTCTTATTTTGCTGTGTTCGAGATGTTTCTGGGTGTCAGCCTTTTGCCTTGTGGGTGTGAAGCTCCCACCAATAACAGCACACGGGGTGTGAGGGCGGGACTCTATAAAAATTTAGCAACATAGCGCTGCACTGCATAGTAGTGCTTGTTGAGCTAGGGGGGAGGGGCCAGCTTTGAATGTTGTGTTTACAAACCACACCCAACAAATCCTACCAGTTCTGCCTTTAAAGTGAGCATAGAGAAACTTTCCACCTTCAGCAGATGAATGAGAAAACAGCCTTTGAGTGTCAAACTCTGCACATACATCATTCTGCAAAATGTTAAGCTCAAACATCCGACTGAAGTAATAAGCAAAACATATTTTTGAGTAGAAGCTGACTTTGAATGTTTCAACTTGGGCTCTGGGAAATTTTGAAGGGCATTTCTCACCATTTTCAGACAAACGATTTTTAGAGAAAATAATCATCAGATTCACTGAAAATGAAAATAATTGTCCCTAAGAGTGCAGTTAGCTGCTGAGATTTTGGTTACTTTTAACCAGTCATGTGACTTCACTCATATTTGCTCCATGTCGTCTCCCTTGCTCACCAATCACATCTTTACCTGACCTTATCATAAACAAGCTGAAACAGTGACTGTACATACACTTTGAATTCTAACATTTGATTATGAATACCCCATTGTATATTAAATACTCAACAGTTTTGTTTTATATTAGGGTATCCATTACAGACTCACTTGGCCTGCGATTGAAAAGTGACAGCTGGCATTAAACTCATTGTGATTTCAAGCCACATCAGGTATTTTTGCTCCTTTATAATACATACTATTAATGTCAGTGGTTTGATCAGTGGACATTGATGAGAAAGCATTTGTTTCAGCAGCTGGTAGCAGCTCCAGTAGATGGTGTAATAGTGACTGTACTTATTGACTGTACTCATACCTCAGAGTGAGTCAGATAAATGAACGTTCCACCTCCGTCACCACTACACTGCTGATGTCATATGGGATTTTAGACCATAGGTGACAACCAAGTAATAACTCCTCTATCTCTCCACCTCGATCTCTCTTTTTTCTTTCGCTCGCTTGCTCACTCCCTTCCACCTCTACCTAGAAAGCATACTTCTATTCCTCAGTTATCTGTCTCTCTCCGTCTGCCTCTCCAGTCCCTCTCTGTCTCTCATTCCTCGCCCCTGCTCTCATCCATGTGATGTGTGATATGTATCATTGGTTAAGACTACTCCAGGCCGGCATGTTGACATTCCCCCGTGCCTCTTCATCTCTCCCCGCAGAGCTGAGTGCTGTTGAGTTGTGTTGATTAATGATATTGATCGCTCCACACACTGCTTGACTTTCAGTGAACGAGGGAGGGAGGGAGAGAGAGGGAGAGACGGAAAGCGAGAGCAGAAGAGAGAGAGGAATTGGAAGAAAAAATAACTCACTCACTCTCTATACAGTATTTTTTTTTTCCACAAGCTCTGTTTCCATGGAAACCATACCATTGGGAGAGAGATGGAGAGAGTATAGATGCATAGAAAAGGAGTGAAAAAAAACACAAGAGGTCTGGCTTACAGGTGATGAGGGAGCATGTAAGTTCAGTTATCTATTGCTTTCTGCTGCCAAGTTGGATATACAGTATGTCTGAAGAGAACAATGAGGAAAAGTGTGGAGGGGTCGTCAGCATGTGCGACAACGCGTCAATGGGACTAAAAGCAGGATGTCAATATCCTCTCAGGATGGTCTCCTTGATGCCTGATAAGTTGCGTCAATAGCAATGAGGGAGTGTCAATACCTTTTTAGGAGTGGAGCATCTCACTTTTATAGAGTTAGTCACATGGATGGTGATATAGATGAGGATGGTGTGCTATCAGGAGAAATTCACTGACTCAGTAATACCACTTGGCACTGCTTGTCACTCTGTGGTATTGATGTGAATATCTTTTAATGTTTTTTTCATCATAAGTAAGGTCATTAATGGTATCATCCATGTGGCCAGTTAAAGGTTATTTGTGATGTAACGATATGGCATCCGATGCTTGCGAGGGGAATTTCCCCTGTGATGCAAACTGGTGGAGCTTCCTCTCTCCCAGGCCTGACAGGACACATGGGGAGAGTCATACCACAACTATGGTGGGGTTTGCAGGCTCCCATGAAAGCTTAAATCCCAAGGAAATGTATTACAGTACTGGTATGAAGTCTGTGTGTGTTTGTGTGTGTATGTGTGTGTCAGAGCAGGACAGGATGCAGAGTGTGTGAACCACGGCCTGTCCCACTGAATCAGCTGGAGAACAGGAAGAGGGGAAACATTATGAGAGAGGATATTTGAGTGTGCAACATTTCGTCACTGTTCTGTGTGACTGTATGTGTGTGGGGGGGGGGGGATAAAGGAAGGAATGATTTGAGGTGCTCACATTTCTCCACATACGCACAGGCAGCCCCACGCACTCGCTACGCAAACAAACATAAGCAGGCGCCCGCGTTCATTCTGCTGAGTCAAGTGTAATGGAGCAGGGCATAACCTTCGTAAGGTGTGTCACCAGAGCCGTGATGCCTTCAACACTACTCCAAAACAGAAAGAGGAAAAGGCGCCAGTGACGCCACGCTGTCACATGCCCACACAAACACTGCTTATTGAGTGCCTCTGGGTGCCTCTGAATATTCATGAACCCATGATTGCTCATTTATTTGAGTATGTACACCTCAAAGTGTGTGTGTATGAATTAATTCTGCCAGCACATGGTGATGTTTGTGCATGTTTTCTACTCATGTGTGCAAGTGCATGTTCCGCATGTGCTGCTCAGGCTATGTGCGCTCATGCTCTCTACTGTCTGGCCTTCTCTTGTTCTCCCAGCTGTCCTAACACTAGTCTGTGTTGACAGTAAACACAGCTGCAGGTCACAGAGGCCCCGCTCTGGTCGGACACAAGGCTCTGAAGGCCAGTGGGGGAGAGGGGAGAGAGCATACAGGGAGCATGAAAGCAGGAAAGGGAAGGTAGAGCGAGAGGGAAGTACACTTCACTGGGCAGATACAGAGAAGTGAAGAGGAAAAGTGGTTAAGAAGGAGAGGATACTCCTCTTTGGTCCAGCAAGTCCCCCTCTGCTCTTGTTATAGCCGACAGGAGGGCAGAAGTTTCCATGATCAAACATGTTACTCCAAAGGCCAAGAAAGAGATGAATGAGAGAGATCAATTTCCATCTCAGATTAGCCAATGGAAGTGAAAATAGAAATAGAGATAGATAGAAGTAGATAAGGAAGGATAAGAATCATGAGAATGGGGGAAAGTATAGGGTAACAGGGTCCAACGGTAAGCAAGACGTTCAAATGCCATCTACACCCTTGAGGTCAGAATCAAAACACAGCTAATAATAGTAACAGCAGACACTAAGTGACCTGTACCCGTGTGTGTCATTAAATCTCAATACCGTCAGACATCTATATTTCAGAGACCTTTTCCATAATTGTAGATTGGATGTATCCTAAGGATCAATACATTGTGATAAATCATCTATGACTATATGTTTTTAAACAGATGACATTAGCATTGCTTACAGACACACCGCCATTAGGGGTCCGTGACCTTTGTATGCATGATTGATAGATTGTCTGACCCTGTCTACATGCCGCGGCCGTGGCTGTAAGAGACACGTTGTTTTGGTAACCCACCTATCTCTATGTATACACTCCCCTGTGAGGGTCCTTGCAGAGAGAAGAGGCGAAGATATGTGAGGATATACAGACACATACACAAACACAGTCACACACACACACATGCCCCCCCCACACACACACCACACTCCCATCCGTAAACATCAGCACACACATGCACACCCACACACACTAGCACCAAAAAACCCCCCATTTGACGTGTTCCTTTCCGGCCCCTAAGGACAGATCAGGCACAGCTGTGACTTGGGAGGTCATGAGGCTCGGAGGGGTCAGACTGAGCAGACTCTGAGAGAGCCCAACGCAGGGTCACAGGTCACTCCCAGCAGCCCTGTCGGTGTGAAAGGTCATGGGTCAGAGTCTCACCATGATGCGTCGGCAGGGTAGGGTTTCAAAAGGCGGCTGGGGCCAGTGAGAGACACAGATTTATAGATAGTGAGCCGAGCCCCGGTCCTCAGCCCGAGGTAATTACACAGAATATGAGCATGCCCGTTGAGGCTTTGCCGCCATATTTCATTTCCACCCTGAGCCCCTGTAGACTGAAATAATACATGAGATAGCCAGAGAGAGACGAGAGGCGAGACCAGGGGGCAGAGAGGCAGAGAAAGGAAGATCCATTGATGCGAGGGAAGAAGAGATAGAAAGTGACGGATAAGAAAGAGAGAAAAGGAAGGAGAGAAAATGAGAGCGAAAGAGTGTGAGAATGAATACGCAAGTTATAAAGTCAGAGTGAGAGAAAGAGTTAGCACAAGACTTAGTAGAGGCAAAGGCAAAGGGTCATATTTGTTACTAAACAAAACTCCATTCTTAGCAACAAGACCTTTGACGTCAAATTCCAGTTAGACAGGGAGAAGGTCACAGGGATCATCCCCGGGGAAAGCCAGGAGCCGGAATGACACGAAGCACGGACAGCAGGGAGTGACAGCCTCGCGAGAGGAGAGGAGCATAGGAACAGATGGAGCGAGGGAGGGGAGTGAAAGAAAAGAAGAGCCCAGAAATTAGATTAGTTTAGAAAGTGAAGTTGTGATGCAGCAGGCTTGATATCCTGCTCGGAGCAGTTTCCCGTGAGAACCTGATCGGGCCACCGCGGGCTCAGCAAGACAGTTCAAACATATTTACCCCTCGTTGGAAGGTACAAATTAAATTAGGCTCTTCCACAAAGAGGAGATGTTTTCCCCTTCTGTTCTGATGTCATGGTAGTGGGGTGGTATAGAGTGGGGGTCAGCCTGCTCTGGTCTGCATGCATTTATCTTAGAGGCCATTCATCTTCCAATAATCCCCCCCCCACCCCCCTCACCACCACCCCTTCTCCTTTTCTAGATCCTTCTGTCCCTCTTGCTAAACACTGTATCAAAGTCATTCTCTGCCTAGTTACCCACACATATACACAAACATGGACTACAATGGGTGAAATTCAAGAACAGGTCACAGTTCTGTCCTCTTCTCAGCTCTAACTATCATCCCCCCTTCAGTTTCTCTTTTTCTCTCATCTTCCCTCCCTCCTGCCTCCCCCTTCTTCGTGTTCTGTGTTATCTGAAAAGAGTACATTTTGTGGAACAATTGGAAGTGCCCATCCTTTTGTTCCTGCCTTAACAATGCCATAGCAGGTTTCACTGAAGATCATTACAGTAATTGCTTCATAATTGCATCGACTTTAGCCTTGGCTGCAGTCCATTCTCTGAGTACATCCAGGCCTTGTCAAAGACTAAGCTACACAGCAGTGTGTGACCTTAGACCAGGAACTGGGAGGGTCGCTGTCACTTAGCCTTTGGCCAACCTGGCAGCACTACAGCATTCCTGTACTGGACAGAAAATATTTCCCCTTTTCTCTGCCTCTGTTTTTGTTTTGTTTTTCCTCTTATGTTTTTTTTTCTCTCTCAATTTGTCTTCTTGCTCATTACTGTTTCTGACTTTCTTTCTTTTTTTTTTTATCCTGATTTCTCCCTCGCTTGCTGTTTTTCTAGCTTGAGTTGGTGGATCATAAATGTTTCCAGATAGTATTCTGAAGGACAGTGCGGGGAGGCCTTCACCCTCCACCCTATCGTCCTGTATTTATAGAAAGCAGCATCTGCTTCCAATGCTGCTGATTTTTTGGAAAGAGAGAAAGAGTTTGATGACTCAACCAAGCATTTTGATGAAGGTTCATACAGTATGCTTCAGAAGTTCGGAAAACTTAATTTATGAATCAACTCATCTGGTTTCTTTATCATGTGCATCATCACACATGTATGCACACACTACGTACACACTTTAAACAGTCCCTCGCACACATCTCTCTCCCGATACCCTTTCTCTGCACGCTTATCTAGCCCTACCTTAACTCTCCCTCTGAGACAAACTAAACCACCACAGTGACACTCTGACAGAAAAAAAAAATCCTTGAGAGTTGTACAAACACACAATAAATCAATCCATTATTTACGAGTGAACTCATTCAGAAAGAAAGCATATGTAATCTACTCATCCATGCTGAGAGGATGCTGAGAGAGAGAGGAGGAGGAAGAAAAGGAGAAGTGGGGTGTGTTCAGGGACAAGGCAGGCGGCCAGCTGAGAACGAATTCTGTTTCTGTTCCTAACTCCCCAAAGAGAGGTGGGAACCAGTAAACAAACAAACCGAGTGAGAAAGTGTTTCCTTCTTTAATGACAAAGGGAGAGGCTGAGAGAGAAAGGCAGGGAAGGAGGGAAGCATGGCTAGGATCTGGCCCAATGTGTCAGCTGTCTGCCTTTGTGTGTGTATGTGTGTGAGTGTGTGTGTGTGTGTGCGTGTGTGCCCTCTGCCCTGTTCGTATGCAGGCCAGCAGCCTACACAAAGGCGCAGAGGGGGCATACACACAGATGGGTAAACAAAGCCATTGTTTACTGTTTTGTTTTTTATTATGTTGGTAGAGATTAATTGTTATTGATTTTTCTCAAGCAGGGCCAGAAAGAGTGGAGGCGAGTGGTAAACGTTCCCATAAGTCGCCATATCTTCTCTCACACACTCACTCAGAAACACGCTCACACAGAGTCTCTACCCTCCACCGTACCCCACCACCACTGAGTCTGTCACGCCCCTGTCAGTTCCTATCACAGTGTGTCTACCTGAAGTATGCAGATGAGGCCTTTGTGGTCCCCTGTCCCAGTCTGGATGCCCATTCTTTTGGGCTCAGGTCTATTATGGCCTGAGCTCGGGGCGGGTCTCCAGCACTCACACACAAACACACACACACAGCACTCCTGGGGTCATAGCCTTTCAACCTCAGGGGCTCGACTTCTGCCACCACAGCCTGACAAATCACCCAGCGACACACAAAAAAAGCGCCAGGGCCCCAGCGTGAGAGGGGCCCAGTTCCAAACAGCTCCTTCAATCTCCACGCTGTTACAAGCAACGCCAGCGAACTGCTATTACCCTACTCCCACTGGATTTGGACAAAGGGGAGTAAAGAAGATGAGGGTAAGGAGAGTGGGAAAAAAAAAAGAGAAGGCCGAAAAGGGAGAGATGGGAAGAGAGAAAGAGATGGGAGGAAGAAAGAGACATTTGGGTTCTTTCATTTGGTGGACTATGATAAATGGCCTGGCCTTTAGCTGGTTTGTGCTCCCCCAGTGCTCTCTCTGGGCCTCCTCTGACAAGAGAGTCTTTGAGGGAGAACGGACCCCACAAATATTGCTCTTTGTCCCAGACAGAGCAAAGCCAAGACCCAAATGCTCCGACTTTAATCAAGTAAAACCAGCAAAGCAAGGGTCTGCTTTTATGTGCAAGAGTCAATCACTTTGTGTGTGTGCATATGTACTGTGTAAGTGGTGTGCGTGTGAGAAGAAGAGACAGGAGGGGGAAAAGTCGAGGAGGACTGAAGAAAAGTCAGCACACTACACTTAACGCTGGCACGTCTTCCCATTACTCCTTTAAAGACATTCAGAACTTTGCCTTTAGGGTACGTTGATAGATTTGGGGGGGGAAGGTTGAATTCAGATACACCCTAAAGGCACATTACAAACTGACTCAGCGATCAAAACAACTAGTGAAATTCACCTCTAACAAGGGGAGGTCTTATGTAAGACAAAAAAAAACAACATTGATCCATACTTATTCCGTACAATGTTATATTAAGATATACAAATTTCTTACACTCTGGTTAATTATAGTTTTTACATTTCACAGAATGATCTATACAGTATACAATACTTATTTTACAAATTGTGTTTTAATGTGTTGCCATGGTTATGTTTACTGTGACTATGTGGCCAACTAGTAATTACACAGTGTATCAGGTGCATTGCACTAAGCCCACAAAGGCAAATTATCCAATTTAAAGCATCACAATCAAATTAATGGATTGAAAAAACTGATTAGCAAGGTTGACCCAAAAAAAAGTCTAAAAATGCGAGAGTGAACGCCTTTAGTGTCATAAATGGAAGTTTACGGTGGATTAATTGTTTATGAGGAAGGCCTACTGGCAGCAAGGGTGTACAGGGTAGAATTACACATTGGGTAAAATTAATGCTCAGGTCATGTAGAGGGGGAACAATTTAGTAGGGCTACTCTGAAGATCTACACCGGTTCCCTTTCCTTATTTTCAAAGTTGTAGTGTGTTACTGCTGTATGGGAGTGTGACTGTTTCAGTTTAAATGATTGTGTTAGAAAGAGTTTGTGTGTCAAGTTGAGTGTTTTGGGGGATTGTATGGAGTCGTGGGTGGAGAGTGGAGGTTATGGAGCTTTTTGCCTTTTGTCAACCCTTAACATTCATTTCTAAGCCCTTCTTCGCCTTTTACACCTCTTCCTTCAATGTCACAGTCGCCTAGTGTCTGCCTATTGCCTGTGGCTAATCTCAAGAAAGATGGATTGGGGTTTAAACTTTGATCACCTCATTGGTTTTTTATTCAAAGTAGCGTATACTGTATGTGTGTTTGTGTGCACACATGCATGTTCGCTTTCTCATGAATAGGTTCAATGTGTGCATTTTCACGCACACATCCACGTGTGTGTGTGGTGAGGGCAAACCTCAGTGCCACACAGTGCCACAGTGCCATAATCCCCGCCCTTGCCCAGTGGCCCAGATTAAATCCAGGCTTTGATCCACCCCCTAATCTGAGTTTACAGGCTCTGGGCTGAGGGTGGGTGCTCTACTCTGCCTGCCAGCTAGATTCTGCCTGCTTCTTTCCTTCCTCCCTTGTCTGTCTGCTTCCTCGCTGCCCCCACTCCCCCCCCCCCCCCCCCCCCCCCACTGAGGAGCTGGCAATTGAAATCAGCTTTAGAGTTGCTTAATACAGAAGCGGGCAGAATTAGGCCCTTTAATGCCTGTCATGGTCGAAGATTATATCAATGGCTCTTTTTGTCACCGCTACATTGGTGTCAATGGAGAAGCAGCGAGACTGCCAGAACGAGACAAAGGATACATTTTTAGATTCAGTTGTAGTTTATCCTGTCTCCCTGCACTCAAAATATGCACACACACACGCACACACACAGACACACACACACACAGTACATCTATAAGGGTGCATACACATACAACACACACAAACATTCACAAAAATAAAAAACCTTAACATATGTTGCTTGTTTGAGTTAAACTGTTGCTTCGCCAGGTTATCGGGTGATGTACATTTTGTGATTGTAAAATCAACTTCAGTGGCAACCCCTTTTGAAGTGGCGTGTGGTTCATTCGTTCAGGGTCAAATGCATACATAGTCTCAATTGGAAACAAAAGCCGGAGTCTTGGCTGTGCTTTAATGCTACAGTGAGTTTGATTTACTGCCCATCTGCAACTGCACAAACACTCTTTGACTAGCCCCGGACAAAATGAATAAGAGAGCAGGAGACTCAGTGTCGTTAACCAATTTAGCAGTTTATATAAACAAGCCCATGGGTGATTAGAACAGGGTCTTCCTAAAGTAATAGTTTACAACACAGCACATTAAAAATAATTAGGCCTAACACAATAAAGTTGGAGGAATTTCAGAGCCACAAGACTGGGCTGAGTTAGTGTATTAGGCCTCATGCTTGATGTGCTGCTCCGTGTTAGCTGCTAACATTTGGGGTTAACCAAGCTCAGAGAATGTCCGCGTGCTCTCCAAACTGTGATAATTGACTGAATGACAGTATGTATGCATTGTTACACAGTGTGGTGTAACTACATGTTGTGGCATCTGAAGAAGGAAATAGAAAATGTGGCAATGTGCAATATATTAGCTGATGATGTACTTTTAAATTAGCATGGGGTACTAACACACATGCCTCCCCCTCCCAAACACCCACACACACACACACACACTGGTGTACTGTTCATCTCAGCAAAAGGAAGGTCACATTTCCTTACCTGGCGTGAAATGAGTTCTCCTTGTTTATGTTGAATGTAATGAAAATGGACACAGCAGAGACCGAGAAACAGAGAGAGGTGGAAAACAACATGCGGAAACAAGTCAGGGTTTATTACAGAAAACCTCTTTTGCACATGTACTAACCAGCGTAAGTCCACTGCTTGGTGAAGAGAACACTGTACCACAGTGTATCTGTAGTATCACTCTGACACACTCATCCTGTCAGTGCTGAGTTTTAAACACCATTTCTACTTTTCTCTCTGCTCCTCTGAGCACAACCACATCCCACACATGTGCGCTCCAATGTGGAACACAGGTGCAGAAACAGGCTGACTGACCAACACACACGCACACAGAGCACTTTGCCCTACTCTTCTCAGTTAGTTGTGAGCCTAATTCAGCCCCAGGGGATGGGAATACGGCAGTGGTATACCTGAAGCACTTTTCATTTCCTGGTAGTAGGGAATTCCCCTCACCTGCCAGCTCAAGTGCATTCACACACAAGTGCACACACAAGTAACATGCATACAACTGGTAAACACAACCCTCAGAAATTGGGGGTGTCATCTACAATACCTCAGGAGAGCCCAGGCAGTCATGAGTTATTTGTCTTGCTTATTGGCAGAGGTTGACCAATTAACGCCCCAGTGCTAGGTCCAGATCACTGGCTCTCTGCATGGTGGTGGAGTGTGAAATGTGCCATAAATCCAGGGCACGGCCCACAGCACATAAGGGTGGCAGAAAAGCCTGGCACAGGGTTCCTCTCACTTTGGTGAATGGCAAAGCAGGGATCACAGGGCCTGGATGGCTGATCCAATTAAGTGCTGCCTCCATGTTATCGTGGGTTTCTAATCGAGGCTGTATGTTCAAATTAAGAACAGCACTGTTAAACCTAACACTTTTTGTGTGATATAATTTAATAATTGCAATTTCACAAAGGGTGGTCTTAGATCTTGAATGGAATGGATACAAATATTTTAAGGTAGTTTTGCCCTTATTGAACCACTTACCACCTTTAGGTCTTAAGATCAGAGCAGTATGAGTCCTGAGGCTACCTCTATTCCTGTGTCATCTCATGTGAGTGACAAGCCTTAGATCCTTCAATGTATTCTCAGGCAAGTGTCCTCAAACAATCACTTACTAGGTATCTGAGGCAGGTCAAGGGGTCGCTGGCCCCTCTTGTTGCTTCCTGATAAGGGAATCATTAGTCTAGGATTATCTACAGGTAGGTGCAGAATGGAGAGTTCAAGAGGTTAAAGAGGAGTGAAAGGTCACTTAGAGAAAATGTTGACAATTTTGTATTGTCATCTATTTGGTGTTGCTCTCTGCTGGATTGATGTTACATTTGTTTTTGGTGGATTTTGGCATAATCTTGTCCCATATCGACTGAATTATCGAAAATAAAATGTGACTTAAACAAGGTTGTCAATATTGATGTTAAACCCCTGTCAGATAGTGTGGTCATCCACTGATTGACATGTTGGCTGCTCACCCCTGACCCAGATCACAACAGTTCTATGACCTCCAAGCCTGTTTAAGAACAGATAGATCATTGTCTAATAAGCGGGGCATCTCCCCAACTTACATTAGTAAAATAGGGGGCCAAGACTCTCCTCACTAACACCTCTAAGCATCCCATCATTGACACTTAGTAATATGACTCTGAATATGAATGTGTCAGTCTGCCCAAAAGGACTCTGAGGGGTGTGAAGGTTGTCTATAATGCCAACGGCACCTCATTCTAAACCACACCTCTAAACTTGGCTGACTGGTTGAGGTCTTTTAGGAATGGTTGACCTGAGGTTCCCTTCTCTTCCTCCTCCTTTTCACTGGAATGAGAATTGTGTCTAAATGACTTGGCATGGAAAGGATGTAAATGAACGCTGGGGGTTGTTGTGCTCACATCCAGCCAAGGTCAGGCATCCAGCTGTCAGCTCATGTTTGGGACTAATCGTTTATGTGCCTGCACCACTCTGCACCCGTTCCCTCATTCTCTCCGTGTCTGTCACACACCTCTCCCTATCTCTTTAACTCAATGTCCTGCCTTTTATCACTCTACTCTTTTTTGCGTCTGTCCTTTGCATCCTTCATCTATTTCGTCCTTCACATTTCATGTCCTTTCACTCAGTCCTTTCACCAAAGACAATGACCCAGTGTCGATACCTCTGTTATCCCATGGCTAATGACTAGTACTACTAGAGGGAGGTGATTCAAAGTATGATGTCGTAGTCATCTTGGAATAACGCCAGACATGTTAACATGCATGAGAGAGGCCTCCATGTACAGTAGTTTTTTCTGTTTACATTGTAAATCAGTGAGTTACATTAATGGGTTTTGTTTTTTCATTATTGAAATAATGGAACCACAAAATTAATGGTAAATCTATAATTACAGGGGAGAAGTGCCATAATGTCAACGCAGCTTTAAAATGACATGTGCCATTGTCATATTTTGACTGCATGGTCATGAAAGAGGAATGTACAAACCTTTCCTTAAATTACTGTAGAAAACTTTAGACTGATTAAGAATGAAAAACCACACGATAGAAATCAGCAAAGACAGCAAAATAGTATTTACAAAGTATGTAAAATGATTTTAAAGACTTTTTAATATGCTAAAAAAAAAAAAAAGAAAAGAAAAATGAAACCATAACATTTAGTTCAATACATACCTTTTATCATATTATTCATGACCCCCCTACTTTCCCCTCTTGGCCTTAGGCTACCACGGCCATGGCCACTGCCTTTCTCACTGGTCTGTCCGAACCCCATCCAGCCATGTAAAAATGTGGCAGGTTGCAGAGTTCAAGTCCTTCGAAATGTGAATCGAAACAGCTGCCCCTAATCACTAGCACAAGCTGGGCTTAAGGGCCTCTCAGTTTCACCCCTCATCTGCCTGGAATTTTGAATTTCCTGAGCGGAGATCAAATGGCAGCCCAAGTCAGTGAGACCTTTGATATATGGACACCCATCTCGCAAGGGCCTTCTGCATCGGGATTTACGCTTGACAACACACTCGGTGTCACCTCCGCTCCCGGCGGACGCTCTGCGACCCCTGGAAACATTGGGCCCCTTTGACGGGACAGCAGAGCCCCCCCTAAACCCCCCTGGAGTGCCCAGCAGTTATTTATTAAATTTGTTGTGCCCACCATGGTATGGTTTCAGAAGACCACTTAGTTTTGGATTGCACTCTGGATTTTTCAATTATGTGGTTCATTTCACCTGCTTGTGTTCCTTTACCCCCCAGGATCAAGGGCACGAGAGATCACATTTAATTATTTCAAAACAAGAAGTCTCAACCGGACCCCACAGATCTATAACATCATGCTTCCCTATCTATTGCTCCATCACTACTACTTCAAGTGAGCAGTATTTATTCTGTGAAAAAAAGAAACTTCCTCTGCCCACGATCACCACATTACTCATGTCAATAAGGAAATTTGTCTACCTATCAGGAGGGTAAATAAAAGGGCAGAATATGGGATTTCCAGAATTCCCCGCTTGTTGGGTCTCATATGGAGCGCATTAGTGGCCACTTTGATTGACAGGTGCTCCTGTGTGTAGCCAGAGGGAGAGGCAAAAAGAGATGGGAGATGATTATATCCCAGGTAATAAGTGTGGGCTGTCCACAGCAGGCATGAAGATGCTATCTGGAGTGACTTTGGCCTATGGATTAGAGGATGTTAGTGGGTCAGCTACTCCACTGCACAATGTGTATACGTGTGCATCTGTGTGCACACTCAAGCAGTCTTATATCTTTGTCTGTGTGGACATATGCATGTGTGTGCATAAATGTATGTGTGCACAGAGATCCTTTGGATCCTTCTCCTATAGACGGATATGTTATGTATACAATAACAGTGCTGAGTGTTCCAAGCTTTGTCAACATCCAGTTTGTAGCCGTTGCCATAGGAAATGACATATGTAAACTATCAGAGGAACACTTTATGGCTACCTAGGTATCCTAGAAAAAACTTCTTGTGTTTTGCTTAGAGGCTTTGTTTTTGCTACTTGTATTAACAGCTGACTGGGGTTTTTATATCACCTAGCGATGGTAAAACATTCCAATGAAACCATCTGCACAAGTGATTTCTAATGGTGGCAGGGGGACTATTTACCTGGTTTGGGCTCTGGGCCTCTTCTTACACACACAGATGCAAAGTTGAATCTTGTCTTTCTGAAGTTTTTAATGCTCAGTTATTGCTGAGACTGTCAAAGAGGTGTTGATTCAGCTCTAGTAATGTTTAAGCCTGTATTTTGTGGAGGTGTTGTGCTGGACTGCATTATACAGAAAGGTGTTTCCAGTGTTTTTTTCATCCCTATTTAAATAGAGTTGAATCAGCACCTCTCTGTTTTAAAAAATAACATTAAAAGATTCAAATTATATTGGCATTAAACTTTTATTTGAGAGTTGCAGAATTTTTGTAACCTCTTTGATATTTCATTTGCACATTGGAAATTGAGGTATATGCAAGGTTGTTAAATGTCATCAACACTATGGTAACCTGTAACACATGTTTCTCATACAAACTGTTGTTTACCAGAAAAATTATTTTAAAGGCAGCTAATAACTCAAATCCGTTGGTTCTACAACAAAGGCTTTTGCTATGGTTATATTTTCTATTGTAACTGTCAACTGTGTCAGTTTGGAGTCAAATGGTGCTTTGGACAGGATTAAAATGGCCCTTCACAATGTCTTGAGTAGCCTTGTGATTTAAGAGCTTTGTTTTTCTAAGAGTCTCTCATCATTAAAATAATTCATTACCAATGAACGTTAGAGGCTCCACAATGAATCAGCTGGCTTTTTTGCATTCTTCTAAAGACCAAAAGAGGTGTGGGGTTGAGTGTGAAATGTGTGTGTGTGTGTGTGAGAGAGAGTATTTTCCACTGAACTAAAAGCTAAATAACTCCACAGTGAAACCACAGGGGACACAGGCATGCCAGGACCCCACTGGACAATCAGAATTTATTCTCTGCAGCACACTGGGAGTATGTTTGTGTTCTCAGGGCGTGGCAGAAGTGATAGAGATGCCATAGAGAAAGCACTAGAGAGAAAGCCCGGCTGTGTTTTGCCATAAAGGATCCTTTTTAAACCTCAGTTTCCCCAAACCTGCTAATTACATAAATCAGGGTAATAAAGAGGATTGGTATTGAGACAAAACTGTTCAGGGGTGCACAATGACCACTCCCTGACCCTGGAGTGTGGGACCCCACCTGACCTCAAGACTAGGGTTCAAACGGTCGGGAGGTGGGGGTGGGGGTGGGTGCTTAATGTGTGACACTGTGCCAGAGGGTGTAGATTGTGAAGCTTGTGTGTGTGTATGAGTGAAGGCTACAGGGGATATAGCCTCTGATCCCCAATTAATGCTCAGAATGAATGACCTACAGGTTACCCATTGGCAAGCAGCCCTCTCTTACCTCGCATCTCTCCAACACACACATACAGGCACCTTTCCTGTCAGAAATATATACATAGTTTGCCACTTTTCACATACTGTAGCAGATGACAGTGGGTTTACATGTACCATATCCACTGACTGTCCTTACTCCTACTGTATGCTTA
Source organism: Thunnus maccoyii (assembly GCF_910596095.1). Classification (NCBI taxonomy): domain Eukaryota; kingdom Metazoa; phylum Chordata; class Actinopteri; order Scombriformes; family Scombridae; genus Thunnus; species Thunnus maccoyii. The sequence continues at coordinate 22,146,820 of NC_056541.1, forward strand.
TTTGTCTCTCTTTCTCTCACTCTCCCCCTCTTTTATCTCTGTTATCATCCTATCTTTCTCACCATTCATCTGTCTCTCCTGTCCTAGCCACCAGGCTGGCTATCTATCCTTCTAATGAGCTCCATGGACTCCTCTAAACAGTTGTCAAACAATCCTCACACAGCCATCACTTTTACTGGGCTAGAGTTAAAGCATAAATGACAAGACTCCTGTGGCAACCTGCTGAAAGACGGAGAGCTCAAGAAACTGCTGAAAATTACACACTTAGCACTAAGGGCAATTTCAAACCTGTTGGTGAATCTGTGGATGAGTTGCAAAGCTTGTTGCGTTTCCCCCTTGGTTCAATTTCTTTTGACGCTCAAAAAAAATCCAAGTGAACCAAAATACATGATTTAAAGCCACGTGAGAATGTTCACTGCAACATTTCACTCTGCAACTCTTGCAACGTGATCTCATGGGATGGCTTATAAATAGCACACTACTTTTAAGGACATTTTGCATGTCATGTCTACGCATTTTAAGCTTTTCGCATGTGAGTTAACACCTTTGGCCCCCATAGACTGCCATTGCAACCAAGTATCACGGCAATCCACATTACATGGCTGTCCAGTTTCTTTAGGCAAAAACAAAAAAATGGCTGACATTCTTTTAATCTCAGTGGAAAATGCAATATTTTATTTTGGCATTAAAATGCATTTCTAGAGAGAAATCTGCATCTTATTTAATCATTTTCATTCAGTGAATGTATATGATGTTTAGTTTGTCAACTACGAAGATTGTTTCAGGCTTTCTGTTGTTACTATGGTGGTTGCTATGGGCGCTGCAATCGCTGAAACCACATAGTTGCATGTTGTTTGAATCATTGTCTTTACGTTGTGTAGTTATCTGAGCTGTTATGTTATTTGTATTATTTTATGTAACTGTTTGATGTTCTTTCAATTAAAAAAACTTAGATTTTAGAGCACTCCAGGGATGAATTGAATTTGATATCCAGAATTTGAAGCCTTGTGATTGGCTGACTGGAGGACCCTCTAGGAAGTATTTTCCTCACTGTCACTGTGTTAAGATTTTCTTTTAATAATATCTTAAACATTTCTCAACACAAAAACACAAAGTGTCCTTGATTACTCAACAATACGAATGGTTAATGGTAAGACCATCAGTTTTACTTATTTCTCCTTCGATTCTGAGGAATAAAGTGTTTTTTGTCCGTTTTTGATAATGGAGGGTTAAGGAAGAGCATTGTGTTATGGGCAGACTTGGCACATTCAACTACTGTTTTTGGTTGTCTGCTGTTGGTGGGCTTCATTCCATTTCAAATTGCCGCCAGTTGGCTGCAACCCGAATTCAAACTATTCACTATCTCTGTTAAGAAAAGGGGTTTTATAACCTGTGATTGTAAAATGTGAAATTTCTCATTCATTTTATATTTCCAAGAATATGTACTTTAGGATATTTAATATGAAATCATCATTCTTAAAACATAGTCTTCCTCAATTAATATTGAGCAATGTCATCCAATAAAGCACTCCAACGTGTGTGTGTGCATCAGATCTTGTACCATGGCCATATAAACGGGATGAAGACAGCGTATCAAACTGGACTTTACATTTCACATCCCTCATTTAATCCCTGCATTTGTCACTTTCATATATTTCATCAAACTGGACTTTAGATCATTCATTACATTCAACCTCCAGTATTACATAATTTATTTCATGTTTAATTTTTGCTCGTCACCTTCATATATTTCATACACTTCATTTCTTTGTCTGTAGCAATGTCCATATTTCCTTTGTACAGTCAATATTTCTTTTCAAGTTTTATATCCCATTTCACTCCACTACTACTAATCCATTCTGTAAATAGACTTAAAAATTTCAATTTAATTTTAATATTACTTTGTTAATTTCATTATCATTATTTCCTTACTTTTGTCTATTTTTATTCCTCTGTGTTGTATTTTGGGGGGGGTTTAAGACACATTCCTTGTATGCTTGCATTGGCAATAAAACAGATTCTGATTGAATGAGCTATGTCATGCTGACATAGAATCGCAAAACCAACAATCATAAAAATACAAAAAATCTCCAGGGTTGTGTAAATAGTAGCCTATGCATGCATCAGTATTTGACGACCTGGGAATGAGAACCAGTTGGTCTTTTCAGCCCTAACACCAACCCTAACCAAGCACTTCAGGCCTTCCTCCAAGTCTGTGGTAATTCCCTAGATTGTGAGCAGTATTGTAATCCCTGAAGGTGACTCATTTTGGTCACTATTTCCACTAAAAAAGGAAAAACAAACCAAAAGCTTCATTTTATATATTGTGCTTTCAAAGTGCTCTCTGCAAGGCCTGGGATGGCTTGTGTCCATGACATGAGAGAATAAAAAAATTGTCATAGAGCTAAACCAAATACATCATTGGAAAGGTCTCGACCTGTAGAGTAACATATGTCAGTATGAAGATTCTACATGGCTCCTGCTTTGAAATACTGACCTTTGAACCTTGACCTCGGTGCATGTTTGAAGGCTTATAATTCAGCAACAAAAGGGGCTGAAGACATCGGACCAACTGTTATAGAGAGCTCTTGATCTCAGCTATCATGTGAGTATGGTCAGCAACTGGGGGAACTGTCAGATATGGGTAAAATATGGTTAAATTAAATTTTTTCCCATTTAACAATTAGATATTTAAAATCTGATTACACAAATGTGTTTACCATCCTCTTAAACTCCTCAGTGTACACTCAATTCAGTATTTAAAACTTTGTCAGTTCTAGGAAAAACCTAAACAATATAAACATAATATTTTTTAAAAACTATACTTCCCCAGAGACGCACCATGCAGCTTGATACAGATTAGCACCGCAGTTATAGTTCTTCCGGATTGCAAAGTAGGGTTGTAATTAAAGTTGTAAAAAACTATATCTACTGAATATATCAAATATCTAGTACAGCTGAAGTATTAATTAGGGCTGAGTATTGATTCAGATTTCCCAAATCGATTCAGTTCCAATTCACAAGGTCTCGATTCGATTTGATTCTTGATTCGGTTCGATATTGATTCAATTGAGTGATAAGTGATAAGCGCTTTCTTTAGTGCAGTGTATAAACAACAACTTGAGATTTTAAATTGAATAACCAGCCAGCCAGTGTAAATAAGGTTGCTACAACCATACCCACTGTAATGTAAACATCACTAATATCTCAGGAAAACATACACTTTGCTGTGATCTTCTCACAAACCTTTTGTGCAACAGGCTGGCGGTCGACTGAAAGCAGCGCTAAGCCTAAAGGCAGATGTCTGGATTCATTTCAGATTTAAAATCCATGGGAAAAGGCATATATTAAAAGACTGATCTTGGATTTTATGAATCGATGTCGGAAAACTTAAATGAATATCGATTTGAATTGGAAAATCAATTTTTTAAACCCAGCCCTACCAGTAATTACACTGCATCTAGATGATCTATGTTAAGAAAAAAGTAAAGATGTTGGTTTATAACAGGTATTTTAGCCGAAACAGGGGTCAGATTGATTTTTTTTCTCTATGAGATTTGTGAAAGGACACACCATCTCTGCACAATATGTCAGTATTGACTAAATGGTGTGAAATGACACATGAAAAGCGAAAAATGTGTAATGATAACATGCAAAATGACTTAAGAGATTGACGTGTTATTCATACGCCATTTGGTGATACCAGGCTGTTTATTGGTCGGATCTTGATTCACTCTCCAGATAGCTGCTTGCAGCTTTTGATTTTGCTAAATCCACATCCCAGTATGCAAAGTGCACCTGTCTACGGGAGCTGTTTAGCTCAAACTTCCGGAGTACGTCTAGTTGGGTTCGATCACTTGACCAGACCAAGACCATTTCCTCAAAGGTTATCGGTTTGGTTGATTTGGTCCGCAACTGAGTACATTTGCAGTGTTCAGATCTGCCCAAACAAATTGTACCAAGGGGGAAAACGAACCAAGTCCAATTCAACCAGACTAAACAAATTAGGTTTGAAACTCCCTAAAATGCATTATGGGTGAGAAGACCAAGTAGATGCAGGTGGGATTTAGCCCAAAAGTAACTGAGATGGCGTGAGATCAGCCTTTCCTTTGAATAATATTGTCCCTAACTGAGTCAACTTTTTAGCGTGTATTTAGTGCAACAATCTTCTGGAACATATAAACATAGAGACAATGTACCAAATAGCCACAGTAAACCTCTTTCATAGCTGTTTGGCTGAGTACCGATATGCATTTTTCTGTTTAGCAGTGGTCTCAGATTCCAATGGATAAAATCAATTGTTACCATAAAAGCTAAATCTAATCACAAGTGTTCACTCAACCTGCATTTGAGATGCATACTGATGCCAGATACGAACTGTGATCTGTCTCAACTGTATCTAGACACAATCTGGATTTTTCTCTGAATTCAAGAATCTAGATCTTTGCAGAGAGGACACAAGTACTGACAGATGTAAAGAATCATCATCAAGCAGTGAGGAAAGAGAGGGACTGCGAGACATTTAAACTCTAAGCAGTGAGTGAGAAACTATGGAGAGCTTTTCCTTGTGCTATCGCCTCCCCCTAATTTCCCCAACCCCGTCCTTCTTGAGGCCAACATCTGAACATCACTCACAGTGTCTGTACAAGCCAAGCACCCAGTTCATCAGAAACACCTTCTCTGGCCCCAAACCTGACCCGTTCTCTCCTGGGGTCAGGATAACAGGCTGCAGGGCTAACACAGTGGATGAGAAATGGACCGGAGACTGTGGCGTATGAGTGTGTCTGTGTGTGTGTGTGCACGGGTGTCTGCTCAGCTGCATTTGGGATATATGTTTCAGTGTGTATAATGTGTATGACTAGCCTGTCAGAGGGGGCCTGTGGAGGTTACACAAACACAGAAGAGGGTTATTTATACTTCCAGGAAATTATGGTGGTTTCTGTCAGATCTGGCCCATTCTAGCCTGATCTGGCTTGGTCTTGGTCTAGTCTTAACCTATTTCCAGCCCACACAGAGCCAGTGATACACAAAGAAGCAGAATTGTGCTAATATGACTGTCAGTGACAACCCCAGTGGCCAAACTCTGTCAGTCCACAGCTTTGAGCCCACCTCCACAGATGGTCCAGCAGTACTTAAGAATTCACCCCCAGGGTTTTACTGCTCTGTTGTATGGAGGACTGTCACTGCACAGGGAGCATGTGGTTTAGATATGGGAACAGCATCCTCTAAGAGCTCTCATGCCTTGGCACAATGAGATGTCTCCACCCCCAGTAAAAGACAAGAAAACTGGGCATGCCCTCTTTTTACGACAGGACACAGCCTACCAACTGAAGACGTTGAAGATACTGATAAACACTAAATCTGACGTTTTGCATAACATAACCGAATAACGTGCAGTTAAGATTATCGTTTCTTTTAACGTCAGAACTTTAATTCACTTTGTCTCACTGGCTCTGTGGTTGTATAACATGCTAATGAGACTTCAGTTTCCTTGTACTTAGTCAGTCAGCTAGTCAACCTGTCAGGCAACCAGCCACTCAGAGGATGGTGATTTACTGTCCTGCATCCAGAGAAAGGAAACCTGCTGTTACCTCGCGTTCAGCAGGCCACCCTTCCATTCTAAACGAGGCAAAAAGGGCAGAAATCCACAAATCAACATTTACTAATTTGTTTATTGCCCTCGTTCTGGCTGTTGCTCCTCCTCTCTCACCCACTCCCTTACCATCCCTCCATACGCTCTCTCTCTCTCTCTCTCTCCTATTGATCTTGCAGCTAAAATGTGAAAGTGTTACAGGGAGTATTAGGACTTCAGAAAGAAGCTGTCATGTGCATTAATGCATATATAGGGAGTGGGTGTAATAAGTCCCTAAGGCATGGCGCCCTTCTAAGAAAACTGAACAGAACCAGTGACAGTCTTGTTCTGCCTTGGTTGACACTGGTGACTCAGAAGCCACAACAGACGACTTGTTTTAGTCCCTGAGGTCAAAGCACTGGCTCACTGTGCTCATATGTGTGTCTGGTAGTACGTTTACCGTGTGTATGTATGTGTAACAATGTATATTAGCGAAGTAAGTGATGAACTCTGGATAGGTGCCAGGGTGAGTCATAAACAAGCAGTGGGTTGAATTTAGGGGTGAGGGGGCGAGGGAAAAGGAGTGGAAGGAGGGGTGCACCACTGAGTGTTTCTGTCCTGGCAGGTCCCCTGCTCAAATTCCACTGATACGACTTTAATCAGGCTTAATCTGCTTATCTGCCTCCTGGGGCACTGATCAGCCTAAAGTACTTAACGGAATGCAGAGACCCATAAGATGCTGCCACTCGAAAGCATAAGGTGGGCTGTTGCTGAGGGTTTTTTACTTAATCTGATTAATGAAAACAAACTATACTAAAAGGAGTTCCTTTGCCTCTGTGCTTTTTCCTGACTCCTTCACACATCCTGGCTCGCTTGTGACCAGTTCCTGGACTTTATGTGACACACACACAAACCTTGTGGTGTTTTTGATAATGAATATTTACTTTGTGAATTGGGATTTGTTTTAGCTTTCTATGTAGCAATTGTATACTGTAAGCCAATAAACCCCAAATTGTCCTTTTCTCTGCTGATATTTGGTCACCTATCTGCATTGCTACAACTACTGCATGTCATGTACACTGGAAAACTTTACACTTGCATAAAATAATCCCTAAAACAGACAAGAAAAACCCTAAAAAGGAGACAGATAAAACATTACTCTCCATACTGTAAAAACTACCACTAGACTGCTGTTCAGTTTGCAGAACATTTCAGAGACAAGACAGGCCAATCCTGTTGTTTGCCGTAATTGTGAGGACTAATAGAATAATTGACTTGATCTTGTAATGGGGGTTAAGAGACATAACCCCAGTTAATGAGAGACAGAGACAAATTTGTTCACGATAATGAATTTCGTTCAAACAATGCATGTAAGAGAGCATGGTCTGTGCCATGAAATAAAGAAAGAAAGAAAAAGCTGTTTGAAGAAATAGTGTGTGTGCTTTCTGTTCTGTCTGTGTCTTATTCTCCTTAATGCACCTGACACTGTGTGATAAGGTGAATGCGATGCTAGATGAGTTCACAGGCTGTGTCAGGGCACTTGTCACCTGTGCCACCGTGTGATTATAGATTATCAGATTAATGCTGATGCTTCACGTGGGCTATCCTCAATTTCATTTGATTCAAAAGATCAGTGAGGTGGAAGTGCTCTGACCCCCACAATGTGTGATTCATTTACACACAATGAAACTGGATTGGTTCTGGCTGCTGCCATTTCTCTGTGTTCATATTTTCCTGTACCACTGCAACCCACTCACTTTCTGTTGTTGCCTTGCCTTGTCCCAATGTGTCGTCTGCCAATCTATTTCCTGCTCCCATTGACCTTTCATTCTCCTCATACATGTCTCCTCTCAGAGGACAGGCCCTTGCGTGGAAGTCCTCCTCATGTTCAATGTGATCAATACAAAGGGCAGGGACCTTGCACACACACTCCCCCACTGACTAAACGAGAAGGATTAAAGGCTGGAGAGACTGTGTGGTGGGTGCAAGTACGTGTATGTGCATGTGTGTATGGCCCTGTCCCTGTGTGTCCACAGCATGTGTGTGTTTGTGTGTCTGTGTCTGTGTGTAAGCGCCTGAGAGAGAACATCACGTTCTAAAACTTGTAAATAAATGGCACTGTGATCTTTGTGGGGTGGGCTGAGTAAGCTCAGAGTTCATGACCCTAGTCTGTGTCACAGCAAAAGGTCCCTGCAGGTCACACAAACGCACACACACACACACACACACACACACACACACACACACACACACACACAGAGGAACACACATTCACGGCCATTTAACCTAAGGAGAGGAGAGAGAGGAACCAAGTGGAAAAAGGAGAGAGAGGGATTAGATAAGATAGGCAGCGCCAGCAGCTGGTTGGCCATTTAGAGATTCCTATTATCCGCATGCATGCAGTATTAATAGAAAGTTGTACTCACTCAGCACTCTCCTTAAAATGGATGCTTTTTTCCCCGGCCCTAACTAATGTCTAATGGGTAGGTGGGGGTCCAACTTGGGAGGACAGAGTGGACGACAGAGGTGAACAGGTGCAGAGATGCGTCATTCAAGAACAAAGTTCTCGTGCAATTTTCATTTGTCTCCTTTTGTTTTGGAAGTGGAGGTGACCACTGACATATTTATGCTCTTCAAGTGAAACACACGGATAAACATTTGAAGAGAAATTTGTGATTTTACTCTTTAGGTGCCTGTTCAGACATATCTCATCTCTCGTTCCAACCAACCACAATCTCATGTATTTGCTGAAATAAATATAGACTCCTTCAAGATTAGTCATTTAACTTATCCTCATTATTGATTCTTAAATTCTAAGTTGTTCCTCTGTTTGCATTGCCATTGAGGGTCTTAGATAGACAGCTTAGTGTTGTAAGGTTAGGTCAAGTGTGCTGTGAGTGGATTGGTGTTATTGGTGTGCCTGTGTTTTGATATTACTGGGTATACGTGCAGAAGGATGTAAAAAAAATAATGATTTGGACTTTTAAACTGCTGAGGCAACATGCAGAAACTATTGTTAGTTATTGTGTTATTTTTATTTATCTATCGTTTGGGCCTTTTCAACATTGTTTAAATTTCACTTTTCCACTCATGTTTCTATTTGTATTTGGAGCTGTATTCTCTAAAAGTTCAGATATATTATACAGAATTAATTATCTAATCCGATGCTTACTGAAAATGCAATGTCATAGATTTATTATGCCAAAAAAAGACATGGGGGTGGTTTAGTCTTCAGCAGAGGAGAAGGATCTGACTACATCTTTGTCATGTTTACCTTGTTTGGTTTGTGTGAATGCCAGCTCCCAGTCACACACTGGTTAGGCTTTCCTCACACACAAAAACATGTAGTCGCAAATTTCTAGAACACCTTGCAATATCACAGCTTCCCTTTTTAATGACTTAAAAAAAGAGATGACCACCTTGCAGTTGTAGAGGACAGAGCCTTTGAATTGTTATCAAAATTGTGATAATATAATTCATTATTCTCCACCTCTTCTTCATCCCAAGCTCTCTCACCTCAGGGCCCATTAAGGGGCGGTGAATCGCCCCCCCTCTGCCCTCTGCCTGCCCTCTCTGGTTGTCACAGAGCAGGGGTCCAGCCCTCTCGACTGGGCTTATCACAGGTCAGTGTGCTGCAAGGGCACACACACTTACACACACATGGACCACAAGCTGGACACTTCTTAGCATAACTCCTCAGTGCTATAGCACAGACCTTGCCACAGGGGGTCTGGTGTGTCACCGTGTGCATTTACAAACAGATAAAGCACAAACACTGAAACACACACACACACACTGACAAACATTCTTTCCCTATCTCTTCGCAACACACACACACACACTCATTTCCCCTTTCCCTTGCCCTCCGTAACCCAACATACACACTCCCAACTCCCACCTCTCTTGTCACCTACCATCTCCCAGACCAAGGTCAGCTGTCCAGGCCTGCGGCTCTTGATGTAGAGGCTTTGACCCAACATGGCCACCTCTGTCTCTCCAGAGAGATTAACACAAGGCAGGGACACAGAAACTGAGCTCTGCGTGGCTCCATGTTATCCCAGCCGCTCTCTCTGTCTCTACTCTCACTTCTCATTCTGTCTCAGATAACTCCTCACGTCTGCAGACTGGGGACCAGGAAGAGCTGCAAATTGAATATGTCTGGCAGGCAGATCTGTGAAGACTCATGGGGGATGTTAGCGAGAGAAAGCAGACTGTAAGTGTCCACGTTGTGTCACACAGGCAACATACATAAAGGAATGTGTAGAGGAAGATAAGAGGGGTTTATTATCCTGCTTGTGGCTTGTGTTTCCATCACGCCTTTTTTTAATTTAATTTTTTTTTTTTTTACATTTGTTGTTAGATAGTGTAGCAAAGCATCACTGCTGCATCTTTCAACAAGGCAAATATAACATCCAGTGATGTCACTGAGAAGGTGTTGGTTGGAGTGGTACTCTTGAGGATCTTAAACGCTTCCATGTTGTCTTTGTCTTCTCTATTGCCCATCCCATGCCTTCACTTGATTCCCCCTCATTATTTCTCCTGCTGGACGGAGCTGAGGGGTAGCTGCCCCAGCAGTCGAAAGGTTAAACAAAGTGCTGCGACTGTCAGGCTGAGTGAAACCAACTGGCGCTCGGCTATCAGAAGATAATCAAGGCTAATAGGTACATAATGGCTAACAGTGGGGCCGCACTCGCTGGCAGATGCATCATGGGGGACGGAACGCAGACAGCGTGACCTCGCATTCCCACCGCAGCTCTCACCGCTTCAGAGTCATCAGGCGGAAAGAGCCAGACACCAGGAATTTTACCCCCCCCCTCCCGTCCTGGGATTACTCACAGTAGAGTCGCCTTGACTGTAATATGCTTGTAGTTCGCTGTTTGGCCAGTTTTTCCTTTTTCTGTGAATCTTTTTTATTTGTTGATTTGACGTTTTAACTCTACAGAGTTTATCAATTAATGGACCATGAAGTGAACTGCCTGTGGTAATGATGTCACCACATTGGATTGAAACAGTGAAAGCATTATTCAGCATTAGTTTATTCAGCAGGGATCTTTGTGGATTTAGTGAGTTATAAGTCCTGTAGCATATGCTTTCACTTTTGTCTAAACCAACAAACAGAATGTTTGTGTAACTGATGGTCAAAGTGCCCAAGGTCCTGAAGGACACATTGTTCTGAACATTGAAGATTTATGAGACTGTGAAGCAAAGAGGATGAGAGAAACGTTGTGAGCCATTATACTGTGGTAATGTCAATAGCAGAAAAAAAGTTATCCACTGTCTTCAACTGCAAATTAAAAACCACATCTAGAGACAACGTTTTCAATTCAGCCTGGATTTAGCAAATATAAATAACAATGCAGCCCTCCAAACCTCGACATGTTGACCGACCGCATATTCTCCATGAATACATTATATTAAAAAAACATTCACACAACCGTGACACTTTGACCTGTGCAGCAAAGAGTTAACATGTTCTAAATTGATGCAATTGAGCAGAAAGGGTCACAGGATCATGTGTTAACGAATGTACACATGCTAGGTTCTCAGCGCTCTGTGAAGCATCCAGCCAACACTTCCCCTCTGACAGCACTCGGTTGCCCTGGACTCCTCTCCAAAGACACTCTCTGAAAACAAAGCCTGCTTTTGTTGAGCCCCAGTGCGTCAGAACCATCATCTCCAGAGGGCAAGAGGGATATGGAGGAGAGATGGAGGAGAGATGGAGGAGAGGGTGGAGAGAGTTGGACACAGAGAGAGAGAAGGAAAGTGTTTAGGTGGGGGTGAAGGGCAGGGGAACTGAGACAGAGGTCTGGGTAATTGCAGCACAATGGAGATTTTGTTTGATCTCTGAGGTGTCCAGGCCTATTTACTGGGGGTGAATGTGCCAGGCTGAGGAATGTTGTAGCTTTGAAAGGCTGAGTTTATCAGGAGTTCAGCAAGTGAGAACAAGAGGGGAGGGGGGAGGGGGCTTGTAGTTGGAGAGAGATAGAGAAGAGAGAGGGACAGAATTTAGCCAGGCTGCCTTTTCATTATTGGCTAATTATGTCTTTAAAACCTCTGAGAACTCTACTGTACACACTGTTCACACATGTTGTATGTATTCTATCATGTGTCTCTGTGTGTATTTGAACTGAAGTGAGAAAGGCCAGTCTGGTCTGTGGTGCAGTGCAGCAGCAGCAGCCGCCTCCTGATAGCAGGGCTAAACTGCTGGAGAGCAGAGAGTGCCCGCACAGAGCAGAAGGCTCTTTGAACTCTGTCTGTACTCTCTGCTGCAGAGCTTGAACTGGGTTAATCGCTATTAATATTTAACATGCTGCCAAAGTTCCAGCCCAGAAACGATATCAAAGCCAAGAGCTCCATCCAGCAGAGCCCTTTCAGTACTCTTCTGTAGCAAGCTGGCTGGCATAAACACACTGAGGCTGCCGACATGAGACTTGATAAAGTTATTTAATTCTTTTTAAATAAAGGAGGGAATTATTTGCAAGAGTAATCCATTTTCCATTAAGCTTGATACTCTATTTTTTAAAATGTTCGCTTTCTCTCTGTATGTAGCATCAAATCAAGATCTTTTTTTTTTTTCTGTTGCGATTTGGAGTTGCTGATTTGTGTAGCTGCAAATGTCTATAAGAACGATTTAAGCCATAGGCGTGTAACATTACGAAGTACAATATGTTGATACATCAGATACAGTATTATTGACATGGATGAAAAATGAGCAGCTAGAGAGGTTTACTTTGTAATCAAAAAATGTTGGGAGGATGGGGTCGGTTATTAAACAACTTCAGGTCGCCAGGGGGCAGCTATTGTGTTGCGGCTGCACATCTCTCTGTCTGTCTGTTCTGACAGCTCACAAACTGGATTATTTCATCAGAGTTCAAGCCTCTATTGCCTCTGCCACTGCAGTCTTTTTCACTTGCTGCCCTCCTCTTTACATCTATCTCTCTATCTCTCTCTGTCTGTGTCTCTCTCTATCTCTCTCTCCTCTTCTCTCTCTCTCTCTCTCTCTCTCTCTCTCTCTCTCTCTCTCTCTCTCTCTCTCTCCTCCCAGCGCCAGGACCTCAAACAGCATGGTTAAATACCCAGGCCAATGTGTCGCTCTTCAAAGAGACTCAGGTAGTAGATATGCTGGCAATGGGCCAGGATCAAAATGAAGAGTTATTGTAGAGCATTGTGGCTGCACTTCACGTGGACCTCGGTCGAGCCATATTATGGGGCCCCACCTGGGCCAAAACCTTCCCACAAGGCAGCTGAAATATGGGCCCTAAGTCCCATTTCTCCCCCTCTGAAAAACCTGCTAATACCACGCAGGGACCCATTTTTATTTAACTTCATAAATCAGGCCAGCAGGACGAGGAAGTTCATTTGGCGTAGAAGAGCTTATGTTGGCTTTAGCCCCTGTCGTAAAGTTCTCTCGCTCAGTACATCTGCCTATGTCGCTCACCTACAGGAAAAACAACAGAAACCAAGAGCACATTTAAATGGTCAGAGTTAGCTTTGATTACGTAAGATTAAAAAAAAAAAAAGAGTGTCTGTTTGTTGCCACAAGTCCTGCCTGATAAAATATTAAAGCACAGCTTAAGGGGGAGCTTTGTAGAAGACAAAAGCTGGAAGCAATTTGTGTAGCTACCAAATTAAAGTTATTCAGCACCAAGGGTAATTTAATTACCATTCTTTAAATGTTTGAATGACTTTGACCTTTGGAGTACTTGGAGGTCGTGCAGGTGTATTTACTTAAGTTAATTCAGAATCAGTAACATGAAACAAGGTCCCAAATCAAACAGGCCTCCTCCCAGAATATCTGGTTACCAAGTACCAGCTCTTTGTGTTTGGAAATTAAATTAATATCTATCCACCATGTCATTAGGCCTGTTTTCTCAAAACCTTGAAATCTCTCTTAGGCCCTACTTATCCCCAAGAGCAAACATCTCAGTGATGAGCTTGACAAGAGAGACAAAAAAAAAAAGAAAAAAAGAAATCTAGACAATGAAAAGCAGTGAGAAAGACATAAACAACAGATGAAAAAAGCTGACAGCGTTTCCCAGGATGCACCTCTCCCAGCATGGCTCATGAATGGAAACAGGTGTGTGTGATTGTGCGGTGGGTCTTGAAGATTCGGGCCTATGTGGCATGTCTACTGCCTAGGTGATTTGGGTCAATGGAGCACATCTGGTACTAGTCACAACAGAGTGCACACGTCCACGGCCCTCAGACACCCCACCAGGCGAGTAGGGAGAGAGAGAGAGAGAGAGAGGCAAGGGCAAGGAAACATCTGGGTTCTCTCTTTCTCTCTCTCTCACACACACACACACACGCATTTTAGATTCTGTGCTTTTTGGGGTTGCTTGGATTCCTCCAGGTGCATCTGGACTTGGATAGAGACTAACAGGAGTGTGTGTGTGTGTGTGTGTTTGAGGGGAGGGGGTGGGGGGGCACATTTGATTGACAGCCTTGAACCAGAATGTTCCCTGTGCCGGGTGAGTAACTCTCCTATCATGCCCACTCTCTCTCTTTTCTCTTTTGTTTCTTGCAGGGGTTCTTCTCCCACTTTGCCTCTGCGTCATAATCTTCCCTTATTTGCTGGTTGTTCTGGTACAGACTCATTTCTGCGTTTGAAAAAAAAAAAGCATTTATTTTCTGATGAACTAAACAAGTCATGGCATTTTCATTTGTTTTCTAGCACGTAAATTAAAATAACAACCCACTACATTTGTTGTGTTGAATGCTGGAACCTCATGAGTCATGCAGTAGTGCAGAGCAAGAGATAAACCAATGAACAGAAAGGACATATTTGCCTACATAGACTCTCACACACACACACACACACATCCAGACAGACAGACAGTGAGTCTATGTTTTGGCAGAACTCCAAAAGTGAACTGGACTTGATACACTGTGGTAATGATAGGGTAAAACTGTATATGAGAGTCTGTATCGAATTCTGATGCTGAGATTTTTCTGCACTGACAGCACTCTGTCTCTCTCTCTCTCTCTCTCTCTCTCTCTCTTTTTCTAATTCACTTACCTCACTTCACCCACTACCTCATCACATGCCCAAGGCAACAACAATAAACATGATTGGTCCTTCACACAAAAGAAGGCGGGCCGTCATTTGGACAGGCATGACAAGGGGCAAGTGAAATTGATTTCAAGTGTATCGGTGTGTGTGTGGGTATATATTTGTTGTGCCGAGTGTGTGTGTGCTTTTTTGTGTGTGTGTGTGTGTCTGTGTGTGTGCGTGTGTTAACATAGGGTTTGGATTCTTTCACCAAGTTTGAGCAGTGTGACGAATATGGGAACAGAGCGTTTCCTTCCTTCACTTGTAACAGTGGCGAAGGAAACAAATACGGGTTCCCCTCTTTGGCTTCCACATTGCAAACAAAGAGCAATGTGTCATAGATGTAAATTTTTCCAGTGACTGTGTGTGCAATAATGATAGCCTCTGTGTCTGTTCAAAATGCGCAGAACATTACGTTTTACACTTGGACAGCATAAGTGGGGAAGTGTCTAAAAAAAGAAAAAACTGAATTAAAATTTAATCTTGTAAAGACTGTAAACTCTTAATCCATCTGTTTCCATGTTTGTTTCTCTACAGCTGAGTTGATAAGTGTTTGATTTCCCAAGTGAAGTTAATGACATTTTTAATTGGAATTTCCTTAACTACAGTGTCCTGCAAGGATCTAACATATAGTACAGTCACTTAGAGATCACCAAACTCATATTCCTGTTATTACACTGTCACCTGGTTCATGAATAGGTACAAAATAGCAAGAAATTTTACACACTAATTTTACATGGCTTTTAAAGCTATTGTCAAAGTTAGTGAACGATGTCAGTATATCAACATCATTTCAACATCTAATAGGTTAATGGGTATGAGAAGACAATGGAGTAGTGCGCTTTGTGATGGTCAAATGCAGGTGCTCTTTGGATACTTTAAGTGTACTGTGCTTATTCCATCTTGTGGGGTCACTGATGAAGACCTTTGTGGGTCACTTTAAATACATATTGCCATGTAAAATAAAGGCATTTTAATTGTGCACAAACACCACAGTGTGCCTTAGATAGTTTTGAATGAGACTTGCATTTTACATTTTTGATTGGGATTATATTCCACCCATGCAATGAGCCGTTCACAAGATGGAATAATATTAATGTGTTTGTCAGAAACTAAGTAAACACATTCTGTAAAGTGCTTTGATGGCAAAGATTGTGTGTGTGTGTGTGTGTGTGTGTGTGTGTGTGTGTGTGTGTGTGTGTGTGTGTGTGTGTGTGTGTGTGTGTGTGTGAGAGACAGACAAACAAGACAGAGGGGGGGAGATTAACAGAGTGTCCTCAGGTGCCCATCTGGTCTGTGTGTGTTTGTTTGTGTGTGCATGTGATAATTTCATGCTGTAGTGTCAATGGGTGATATGAGGCAACGACATATGATACAGGTTTCATAATCTGGTTAACTAGAGCTGAATGGGTCATAGTAATGGCTCTAATCCTCAGATCACAGAAACCAGACCAAACTAAAACCAGCGGACTGTTTTTAGAGCCCTAAATGTACTGTTAACTCAACAGCCACCTGCACCAATTTAAATGGTCACTGACAGCCATGCACTAAACCACAATTTAAAACCCTCATCCCCATTCTAGACTTAATCCTAATTTTTGATAACTACAACCAGAACCATTACAAAAAAAAGTTTTAAGGCTATAATTCCTATAATTCCCCTAATGGCTTTGCTTCTTGTTGTTTTCTGTTTTCAGTCATCTAGCTGTGTTTCTAGGTTAGGGTGATCTAATTCTGTGTGGTTGCTGTGTGTAGGGGTAGCCTTGTTACCAGAGTTACATTGTTCATCCACAGCTATGGACTCTGGCCCAGAAAGAAAGCCCACACACAGTCAGCAAGCTATGATCCCACTTGGATACAAACCAAATAATCTAACATAGAAGTCAGCCTGACTTGTGCCACACAACCATCCGCATTTGTGAATTCATATATCAACTTCTGTTTGTTCAAATGAGCTATAGACATCCAAAGGTCTACAGAAGATAACAAATAACAAAATGCAACATGATTCTATAGTGCCACCACCTCTTTAATGCACAGTAACAGTCACGATGTGTACTTCATCTAGCTTCTTTTTGTCCCTCAGTCATCCGAGGGGATTGCATGCAGTCACAGATGATGCTGCTGTTGTGAGTTGTTGATTTCTCAGGGAAGCCATTAGTGTTGTTTGTCTACTCAGAGCAGTGCTGGGTTACTGAACCCCTTCTTCCTAACAGTTGGCTCATATTGGCAGACAGTCAGGGTGCTTAACTATGAGCAGGAAAATGACTTGCCCTCCCTGGATTCCATACAAATTACAGAACATGTTTTGCTTTTACTTTTTCACTTTTTGTGAAAGTTTGCAATTAAATTTGTCTTTAGAGACTCAATTTGTTCATGTTTCTTTCAACCGGTTTCATATCAATTTGTTTACTCTTTCCATGATTTGACCCAGTAAAGGGAGTTCTCTGGTTCGAAAAAAAGGAAAGCTAAAATATGACAAGGTTAAAAAGTATTTTAATTGGATGCTGTATGTTGAAAATGTTAAATATCACAGTTAAACTGCATTTCTGTATAAGAAGAAAAGGATATTCTTTAGAGTGATGGCAAACGTGTTAGAAAAAACTAATAGGAGAATCCAGTTGAGATGAATGCAGAGTAGGTGGAAGAGTGTGAGGAGTTTTGGATTCACTGGCTTGTCCCTGCTGTGCCAACTCTGGAGCAATGAAAGCTTGGAATTGGGAGTGGAAGCAGCCAAAAAAAGAGAGAGGTGCGTAAATCCTCCTTCTCCTCACAGCTGCTGGAAAAGGGTCTAATATAGGTGCCGTCCAAACAAAACACTTTCCATAATCCTCAGACACTTGAACAGATCTCAAAGGGAGTGAACAGTTTACACATCACATCACTGCACTGTTCTTAACCTTTCTATGCCTTTGGCAAAGTGTATACTGCACTTAACAATACATTTTCTATCAATACATTTTTTAAAACTTAAAAAAAAAAATGTCAGGTTGCATTTGGATCACAACACACATTTTCCTGGCTGAAGCAGATTTTTGTGACTTTGGTCAAAGGTTGTCAACTGTATGAATATCTCTGCTCTCTCCCTCTCTCACACTCACTACTGCTTTTGTCTAGCAAAAGCAGTTTTATAGGGATTTATTGTGCAATAATGCACAAAATAAATCATATGTATCACTGTAAATCCTTGTTTTCTATACAATACCCTTATTTCTTATTTCCCAGTCTTATTTTAGAAAATATCACACCATTCTTTCATCTGAAGTGGAGGAGACACGTTGAAGTGACTTTTCATTAGCTGCCTGTGACCCTCCTCATCTCTGGCCAGTCTTGACAGGTCTGTAAGCAGTCAGCATGGCCGGCATTATGCATATATCTGCTGCCTGGATATTTTGTCACACCTAAATGAGACTGCACTAATACTACAGATTGGTGTGTTGTTCTTAATCATCTTTAATCAAAGCTTTGTATGTGTTTGTGTGTGTGTGTGTGTGCGTGTGCTGCATGTCTGAAGATTGTGCCTCTTTGTTGAGATGTATGTTCATGGGTGTGAACACTGTCTCGTGTTTGTCCACATCTATTAATTTCCTAGTAGCTACTAGTGCGGCTGTGTCTCAGAGGTAGAGCACTAATCAGAAGATCAGCAGTTCGATCCCCAGGTCCTCCGGTGTGCATGTTGAAGTGTCCTTGGGCAAGATACTGAAGGCTGTGTCATCACTGTGTGTGTGTGTGTGTGTGGTTCTCACCTTGCTTGGTCGGATGACAAGAAATGTGCTATATAAATACAGTCCATTTACATTTTTGTTCTATGTCCCAGTCTCTGAATCTGAATATCTGTGTGTGTGTGTGTGTGTGTGTGTGTGTGTGTGTGTGTGTGTGTGTGTGTGTGTGTGTGTGTGTGTGTGTGTGTGTGTGTGTGTGTGTGTGTGTGTGTGTGTGTGTGTGTGTGTGTGGTATGTTTTGGTCCTTGTTCAGAATGTGTGTACAAACCCTGACCTTAGAGGCAAGGGTACAAGATAGTGTCCAGTATTTTCTACCTAGTCAAGGTCTGCCTCACCCTAAAGTAATCCTCCTTTGCTCACCATCAAAGAAAACACACATACAATTACAATATGCACACAAATCCACACAACAAACATGCACACACGCATGCCTATACAGAGATTTGCCCACTGCTCTCCGACTGTAATTACTAGTAAAGGAAGGTTATTGGACACCTCTGACATGTTTACTGACTGTTGTCACTGTACAACATGGTTTGGGCCGGAAGGACCTGACTGTGAACTTTTGAACCCCTCCCATAAAAACAGCAATAGTACTTTGCTATAATGCTGTTCAATGTTACCTTTAAGCCCCCAGTAAGTGGGATTTAGAAAATAATGCCCTTATACAGGCTGTTTACACAAGATCCCTGCCATACCAGCCACACTCTTGCCGCCTCAGCCCCCCTCCTGCCTCAAATCACATTTAATAGGGCTAGTTTGATCCCACGCCAGCATAAGCATACACTTGCTATGACCTTGGTTGAATTTAATGGGGGTTAAAGAAGTTTTCACATTGGCAGTGTGCACATTAATAGTTTGTCTGGTGGATTTGGTAAATTGGAAGAGACGGAAGTGGAGTCAAAGTGTCCAATTAATTGGGTCTACCCCCCCCCCCAACCCCCAAACCCCCACCCTTGCTCGCACAACCCTGCTCCTACCCTTAGCATCCTGCCCAGGTTCACCTTGGGATACTCTGAGACATTCTGTTTAGGTCAGGACTTTTGTGCGTGTATATGTACATGCTTTTTTGCAGTATACCGTATGTCTACCGTGTGTGTGGGAAATCTATGTCAAGACTGGGGGGGGGTGAGGGGGGGGATGGGGCATAAAGTGGGAAGTGGACGAGAGGTGAATGAACACTGGTGGAATGAGGGGGCGTAAAGAAAGTGTGAAGTAACTAAAAGTGCACTGAATCAATAAAAGTCAGTAAAGTTAGAGTGAACTGCAAAAAGTTTCTCTTTTTTCTGTAAAATGTGGGAAAGAGTAGGATGGTTATTAAACTACTGATAGTATGTTCTGCTGGGGAAAAAACATTGATATTTCTCACACTATAATTCTTGCGTTGATATATATTTATGCACATTTCCATGTGCTGTCTTTTTTCCCCTATCATTTATTTATGAATTTATTGTTTTGTTCCACATTTTACTGGATTTTGTTGGATTAGCATCGTTCATAGTCTATTAAACATTTTCCAGATATGGCTGTGCCAGCCTCTCTAATGTAATTTTTCATAAGTGTCTTTACAGCCACCAGACTGTAATATATGTAATAATAGCATGGGATGAAGCATCATAGTGTGAGCCAAACAAGTCTAGTAATCCACGGTAATTGGTTGGATTTTTGCAGTGAGTCAACCTCTCTGTCTGCTTCCCTCTTTGCCTTTGATAATCCAATATACATTTCTTTAATCTTTACCCTCTGCGTTGAGCAAATTAATTAAATATTGACAAGGAATCCAGCAAAACCACAGAAAAACAGAATGTCACAGCTAAACTGATTACTTCCATGACAGAGGTAAGAGAGAGACAGAGACAGAGAGAGAAACGTATGATCCATCTCATGCACTATAAATGATTAAAGACCATAGACAATGGCTGAATCCTGCAACCAACTGAACAAGTGTGCAGATTGAATGTTGTCATAGCCAAGGCTCTCCTCCATACACCATCAGTCCGTAGCCACTTGTCAATCTTCCCACCACTAACCCAACCCACTAACATGTCTGTTTTCTGAGTGTTTTCCTCCAAGAAAGAATCCCATTTCCCTTCTTTAAAGCCAACGTACCATCTGTCACCAGGGCGCTGATAATGAAACACCATAAAAAAGACCCACAGGATCATGCACACACCTAAAAAAAAAAACCTAACATGTTGGAGATGATTTGAACAGAGTCCATGCAAGTGCAGCCCCCCACCCCCCCACCCCCTCCATGGTAACCTTACTTTGACCCTTGTCCTTTTCTACACAAGGGTAATTGGCCAATCTGGTCGACATGCCCATAGTACATTGTGGAAGAGAGCCAAAAGTATTTTGGATCGTGTGTGGTGGCAATGCATGCATATTCACTTGCAGTATTTATATTTCTACAAGCCTGCGTGGCGTGTGAATGTGTGCTCGAGCATGCACATGCTTGTGTCTGTGTACAAGCATGCCTGGGATTGTGTTTATGTCTGTCTATTTGGGAGAATCAACAGACACAGTGACGATGGAGTTGATTTTATTAGAGATGAGATTAGGGTCATGTTGCAATATGCTTGCTGTGGGCTTATTATTCTGATCTGTCCATTGGAGTTTCCTACTGCAGAAAGACAGCTGGCCCAGTAACATGATCCAGACCACCAACTACCCTCTTACTACTTCACAGCCAAGTCAAAGCCCAGGCCAAGGACCATAGCTGATTTAGACTTACTAAAGACACACAAGCATATACTGTGCATACACACACACACACAAAATCACATTTCCCTTTACCTATAATATATGCAATAATAACAAAAACTCAAACTACCCCAAACACAGAGGGTAGTCTGCAGATCCTCCGTAGATGGAGAGCAAAAAAAAAAAAAAATCTATTTTTTTTCTTTCCAAAACGATGAAGAAAGAAAGGAATGGATAGCTGAGAATGAGTGTGGAGGTGTTAGGAAAAGCCCTCTGGCTGGGAGAGGTAGTAGAGCTGTGAGTGGTGGGGAGGGAGGAGGCTGATTCTCACTACCATCATGTGGCTGAACCAAATCCCTTCTCTTCTCTCCTCTCCTCTCTGTGTGAGGAGTGAGTTTGGCCTGGGGCACATGTTCAGATATGGGTGCTAGTGATTGGTTTGCTGCCAACAGTGGCAAAGGTCAAGCTGCTCTGTGCTCTTTGTTGTTGTTTCCTCAGAGTCACTGTTGTATTCTGTTCTCCACTGCAATCCCATGTTTCATTATTACAGTTGGAGGTGGGAATGGAGGTGTGAGTTGTTTCTGGAAGATGGTTGTTTATGTCCATTTTTAAGCTTGTTGCTTTATTAGGGGTCCAAGCAGTGAAGCTTGCTGCTGGAACCCTCTTGTTTTTGTTATTTTTTTCTTTCCTTTTTCTCCGCTAAAAGTGTTTGTGCAGCAAAAACTGTAAGACCAAAAGTCACCAAAATTCGCAAGTGGGCTGCAAATTCCACCCACTACTCAGGCACATAAAATCACACTCATTGACTTCAAGGTGGCGTTGTAACAATTAAGTTTACATTTTTGGAATTATCTTGAAAACAGCTAGGCTAAGAGTCAAAATTCTTTCATCATTCAATTCATCTGCATCTTTGCTCCAATGGTCTTCTGCTCTAAAATGCCAAATTTTGTGACTTTTTCTCAATTTTCTCAAAATCCTATTTTTGACAACTTGTCAGAAACCGTCTGGCCAATTGTCCTGAAACTTTGTCAGGCTCATCTACAGACTTTGCTGATCTAAAGTTATAATGGAAATATTGATTTGTCAATCCATTTTGAAATCATAAGTTTTTAGACCTGTGTCTTTAAGTTCAATTTTACATAAACGCTCATAAAGCAAAATTGGCTTAGTGGCGCCACAAATGTGAAAAGTTTATATCTTGTAATTGGCTGCATGGATTCATATTAAATTCGGTTTGCATGATCTTTGGTGATGACTGAGTTGATGCATAAAATTTGGTAACGACTGATTAAAGTGAGCGTGGCTTATTACAACAAATCTGTATTTCTAGACATTTCTCATTCCAAACTTCAAAAAAATCTAAATAAATCTAACGCCTATCCTACAGAGCTGACATTTTTTCAGCACATCTACTGAATTGTGACAGTAGTTTGCACAATTCTTCATTCAATTGCTATCAAATTTTTTCAGGACATTCTTTGGATAGCCTACTAGATGTCACGTTTAAAATGGTGATCAGATTGGTCAAACAGTGAGTCCGCAGTGATATAAAGTGTCTTACTATAATTTGTACTGTAAGCACAACATTTCCTATTTCGTCCTATTTTTGTAGAAATTTCACCAAAATATTTGACAATACACTCGAGAAAAGCAGGTTGATCTGTGACTTTTTTTTTTTCAGAATTGTATCCCCCAGTAGTTAAATTGTTTTGAATTTTTTAAGTTTTATGACATCCCTCTCTGCCTTCTGCTTGTGAGGTTGGTTTGGTTTCCTGGCTCAGGAGCCGTTGGGTGGGGTTGGAAAGGGTGTCAGGAAACTACCTGCACCTGGTTAGTTCAGGCCTCAGCCTGTTTAGGTGGCTTCCTCGTTAACATCTTTCTCCTCTCTTCTTCCCATGCCTCTACCAGCCAGATAGGTTATGGTTTTGTGTTTTGTTTGCACGCATCACACATACTTCGTTCATCCAAGTTATTCACTCTCACTGACTTCAATGCAGCAATTTACTAATTGTATGCAGAACTAAGTTCATGTTTAGTCTCAACTGCCTCACTGTCATCTGTGTTGTCCTGATGGTCTAGCGGTCTAAACACATGAACTGTATTATAAATTTATGATCACTGGTTTGAATCCAGCCTGGCACCAACGTATGTGCATTCTCCTCTTTCTGCCCATCCCTCATGAATTCTTGTGGTTTAGTGGTTGACATGCCAATTGCAACTTTGAACCTCAATTTCTCCCGTGACCAATCTCAAACATCCAATATATGTAAAATGCTACAGAAAGTATATATTCAACTCAAGTAAACAGAACTTCATCCAATTTCATAATTCATCCTGTCAAAACCGTCTAGGCATGTCCCTAGGTATTTTTCATGCTAGTGCACACACAGTGGTGATCTTATTTCCTCTGTAGTTGAGTGGTACGGTGGTTGTCTTTTAATGCAAAGGTTAAGAGTTCAAATCCTGCTTTTGCCAACCTGCACATGATCTGAATCTTTGCATTTTCCAGGATAAGTTCTGACACTTCTCACATAGTAGCAGTATGTTTGTATAAATTATTAGACATGGGATGCATTACAGATCTTGAATGAAATAAAAATTCAATATAAATGTAGTCATGTGAAGCACGTCTCCACTGAAGGTCATAAGCTACATCAAATGTTTCTGAAAGTAGATTTATATACCTCAACAGAGCTTCAACATATAGTGACGACCACGATCAATTATTTCAAAGAAAGTCAAGAATTTTGCTTCTTGTCAGATATTTTTGGCAGAACAAGTCATTTGTTTTTTTTTACTGTCTTCTTCTTCTTCTTCTACTACATCTTCTTCTACTCCTCCTGAGATTCATATTTGGCGTTATTCATCTAAGTGCTTGGACCCCACTCATTGCCGCTTGCGGCTATATTTATATTTGTTTGGCTTATACAACATTCTACTTTATTTATCGTCTTCACAGTGTGAATTGGTTAGAAGTGTGTCTCAATAGCTATATTCAGAAATAACATGATTTTACAGAGCCTTACAGCAGGTGTGTTCAGATAAAGTGTTATCAGTTTGCTGCCAAAAAGAGCAAAACATGGCTTCGCTGATTAAAAATTGGGGGAACTAATTAGTCTTAAGTAAAGTCCCAAGTGAAACAATGAGCAGTAAAAAGATATTATTAGGCGTATGTCATCAATTATTAACTTTATGAAAAAAGAAGACAAAGGAAAGATATTCCAATGTGGCTTTCTTCAGAGAGAGAATAAATATTCACTCCAATGGATCATAATCACAAAAGTGAGCTTTAGTATTACTCTTTGACAATATGTGACTGTAAAATATTAATCTTGTGATGCCAAGTAAGGTAACTCGTCTTCACCAAAAATAATTTATGAGTGATCTTACCTAATCTGAGAATGACAAAATGGGCTCCTTTATGCATTTGGGCCTTCCTTCACTAGCCCTTCAATTTTCTCAACTACAATATTGGGTCCAGTTACATTGTGTTTCATTGCATGACTGGAAACTTTACGCAATCCACAGATGTTTAACAAAACAAAATTTGCCCGTCAGTGCAGCAGGATACCACCAGCCTTGCTCTATTCCAGCTACTTTGGTCAGTCAGTGTTAGGAAATCTTGTGCAATAAAGCATTGTGTCTTGTTTATTGTACAAGATGCAAATGCAAAAAATAAGTTGTAATAAGTAGCACAATGCATGAAGAATAATCATCAGTGCTTGTAGATATTTAGTCTTAAACAGTGTTGATTTAAAAAGCAATAAATTGATGGCCCTGTGTGTGCTGGAATAGGCTCCATCAGATTCATTTCTGTATAAAAGGAACACATGGGGTGTTGGTTAAGCCATGTTTAGTTGGCTGTCTCTCTCTAACTTTGTCCAAGTTGCTTTAGAGTCTCTGGTACTATTTGTGTAACTGTTTTGCAGTCTGCAGTGTATATGTCCTCAGCCATGTTATTTTAACCCCTGAGGTGCCTGCGTTTCATCCCCTGCCCTCTTTTTCCTGAGAGGTGAACCAAGCTCTTTTAAGACTGATGTGTGTCAACAGCATAGACAGAGAGGCTCTAGCCTGCAGGACTTTTTATTTTCAACACAATTTTCTATGTGTTTGTGTGAATGTACAGTATGGTTTGGCTGCAATAAAGTGGTTCAAATAAGAAAGGTTATGAGATGCACAGAATAACCATGGCAACCATTATTCATTAGTGTAACAGTTATTCCATTATAATTACTAGTTTTGAATGCCCTGGAAAAGCAGATCATTAGACTAATTTCAATTCAGGTATTTGACTTGATGTTTAAATGTGCATGAAATGTGATTTTACCAGGGAATGAAATGGTGGTATTAAGGCTGTGTTGAACCACATTTCTTTAAAGGGAAACTTCATAGCTATTAGCTCATCTTCATCGTTGAGATATTTTGTCTGCTCAGCTGAAATTAAGTTTTCCTAAAATCCCTATTTTCCCTCTCTCCTTCCATTTCTTCACCCTGCTATACTTTTCCCTGTACCTCCACTCCTCCCATCTTTCCGTACCATTCTATTATCGCCTTCCCATTCTCCCCATTTTCCATATTGGCCTTTTTGGGTCTCACAACCCAGTCGCTTTTCTTCATAGAGCCTGGAAAGGCGCTTCAGCAGTGAATAATTCTGAACATGATAAATCCCACCTTAAATCCAGCCATGAGACTCCAACAGGGTTCCACATGTAATTCTAAGCCCTATTATAGGGCCACTAATGCCGGTTGAGGATGGCGAATCACGGCACAGCCTGCAGCCATGTAAGAATTAGAAATAAATATGCATCGGTACCAGATAAATATAGCAAGCGGCAAATCTGCCGTGAGACTGTGTGTGTGTATGTGTGTGTGTGTAAGAGAAGCCACAATTTGCAGGCGATGAGAAGAATTCGCAACAGCTCTCTGGGTAATTGATGGATTAAATTCAGTGGCTAAGGGGTTGGAGTTAATGTGCGCCATAATTTAGGTGAAAGAAAGCTCAATAAAATTTTTTGGTCCGTATTTAAAGAAATGTGTTTCGTTGTCGTGTTTGAACACCTCATTTCAGGGCCTGTATTAGGTGTCTCAAGGGTGGCAGTTGAGGTCTCTGTCACTGGTGTTTATCTATCTGTTTATTGACTGCAGAATTACTTGAGGACTAAATGAGGGGTGTAAGCTAGCTTGGGTAGAGCTCCAGCTGTGGTGCTGGGTAAGATTTTTTTGTGCATATGGCCCCTTTGAAGTCATAAGTATAAGTGTAATATTATTTTACTGAGCCCCGACCAGACAAATTCTTTATGCCTGTTTCCTAGAGCTGCACTAGCTGCTTATACCCGTGGTCCAGGAGCTGATCTCCTCCCACTCTAAGGCAAATAGCAAAAGTTACTCAAATTCACTACATTCCGTGTAGAAAGTGTCCCTACAAAGCAGGCAGCCACCCAATCAGATCGAGGATTAGAAAAGTAGATTCATGATTGAACCCGGCGCTCATTCAGTCTTGCACATAATTTACATGGCTTACACCTCATTGTCTGCCTGTTACACACATTTGATGATAGTAACTTCACAATCTTTGCACCTCACATTTTGCATTTTTCAAGGATAGGAAATGGGCTTAAATGGGATTTACAAGACATCTACTATAGTTCAGTTGTCTTATCAAAGAGCTGTACAAGTCTGTTAGGATATATACAGAGGAAGTGTTTGTGCTTATTACAGTAAGGCAATGCAAAATGTCAACATTGCACATAATTTGATGTAGGAGCAGGATTAGGTAATGGAATACTTACATTTTTTGTTACATTACATACAAATTACTATTCATACTACTACTTAACATAACAGAGAGGCTGCGGGCCAAATTAGCTGAATGTTGAGATTTTATTGTCCCTCATTCTTGAGGCCTTTCAAGTATTTTGGGAAGTCTTTCACATCCATACAGCTTGGATTGCTTCACAGTATTACTGCATTTCTGTTTGTTGGTTGATACATGACTAAGAGCTGAATTATTCAATGTCTTTGGTTATATTTTTGTTCCATTGTGTGTTGATATTTGATTTAGAACATTAACAATGAGTGCATATATAAGTTTGATGGTGTTTTATGTTTGAATCATTGTTTTATTCCTTTATTGCAAGGAGCCAAACAGCCTTGTCACAGCCCTGTTTGGCCATCTGTTGTTTTTTTTTTCCTTTACCCTAACCTGCCCAAAACATTTCTTGTAAATCCATTCAGAACTCTTTGAGACAACCTGCTTCCAGAGGAACAGGTGGAAGGGGTGAAAATATAACCCTGTTAGCAGAGATAACAACCACCTCTAATCAGGTATAAGTCATAGAAACAGCTCAACTTGCGGTATAAGGTATCAGATCTCAGACTTTTCATGACGTGTCTATTTGCAGCCTTTCTCACTCTTATAAACTTGTGCCTTTTTGTGCAGCAGTACAGGCTTTACTTTTATTCTTTTCAACTTCTCCCCCTCAATAAAACATTGACTGTAAGTCGTCAACACATCAAATTAAGGTCACAGTGGGATACTATAAAAATAGAGCATATTTTTTTTTATTGAAAATGAGAGAAAGACATAAAGAGCAAAAAAATAAAATGAAATGAGAGAGACAAAAGGGGTTTCATTGATAGCCATGCTGTCGCTTTCATATCAGTGATCATACCACTCCAGTGTAACACCCTGTAGACTCGTCACTTGTTGCAGTTAACCTGCGGGTGCTTATTACCCCCTGCTTGGTGCCATCCCCACCATGGCAGTTACATTTTAATTAACTATTTTGTTGTATTAGAGACCACAGTTTAAACTTCAAACGTCTTATTAGATCACTCCCCCCTCTGTGTTTTGACATGAAAAGTGAACATTGCTGTGTTTTTTTTTTTGTTTATCTGAAGGCATATGCTAGTTTTTGTTCTCTTACAGTACTATGTAAGAGAACACTATGACATGGTATTTGAAAAGCTCCGGTTTTGTTGACTTATTAATTGCTTGTGTCTTTCTAACTGAGCAGTGTGACGATGACACGGCATGCTGGGATATTCTCTTCAGATGGTGATAGTGGTTGCGGTGGGGAGGAGGGGGGGGGGGGGGGGTGTATGTCTTCTTCACTCCATCTCTCTCTGTGTCTTCCTTAGCACTCCTCCCTCAGCTCATCAGTTCATCAGGCTTCTCCGTGGAACACTTAGCCCTGAGGAGATGCCGTGGGTGGGGGTCTGTAACTTTTGATGAATGAATACATCTCTGACTCACTCCTCTTTTATCTGACTGTTTAATCTTGACTCTCTCTCTCTGTTTCTCTCTCCTTCTCTCGTTT
Source organism: Thunnus maccoyii (assembly GCF_910596095.1). NCBI lineage: Eukaryota > Metazoa > Chordata > Actinopteri > Scombriformes > Scombridae > Thunnus > Thunnus maccoyii. The sequence goes on from NC_056541.1 coordinate 22,175,188, forward strand.
GCTCCTTCTCTGAACCTCAGCCTCTCTCTCTTTCTGGCCTCTGCTCCTCGCTCAAGACAGTGGTTGCTGATTTAATTGGATTGTGCTGAACTCTGGCTCTCAGTTGCATCTCTTATGATCTTCTCAGAGACTCTTTGACTCAGACTACCTGTGAAGTTCGGCTTTGTAACATTGTATGAACATTGCTTTCTGACAGTGCAGTGTCTCTACTCCAGGTTTTTCCAGGTATGCCGCTTAGATGAGTTTATTAATTATCTATAAAGTTTGCTGTTCCACAAATCAAAAGTGGGTTAGAGTATATGCAGTCCAGACCATAAAAACAGGACAGCTGATATGAATGTGTTTACAACATGACAAGACTTTACCTCAAAGTTCAGGGTCTGCAAAGCCAGATGAGACATCCAGAGACAAACAGGCAAGCTTTTGGATCTTCTACCCACACAGGGCTCAGCATCCTTGGGCTTGCCCCGATGCCTCCCTCCATACCCTCTCGCCTCTCCACTCCTCTCCCCTCCCCTTTGCTCTCTCCCCAACCTCCCTGAGCTCGATTGAGAGAGATGATTAAGACATCAAAAGCTGTGCCTCACTGTAGATCAAAACTTAGGGCTGACGGGCGAGAGCCTGATCCCACATAGACTTCCGCTGCATCCCCACAGCCGGAGATTTGCCATTCCCAGCAGCTCTCCTGCTCCACTCCATTAGTATCTCCATGCCAATCGGAGGCTCCCCGGGGTTCGACATGTAGCCAAGGATGAGTCAGGCCTGTGCAATCAACCCCATCCATGGAGAGGCAGGTGCTTTAGTGGTGAGACACAGTGATGTGTGTGTGTGTGTGAGTGTGAGTGTGTGGTGGGGGGGGGCATCAGTGTGTGTGCATGTGTTTATCATAGCTCAAGGCCCTTATTCACCCCCACTGCTTTATCATCCCCAACACTGAACAGCAGCAGCCCATCACACTGCTTCTATCTCCTTTTTCTCTCCTTTCTCTTTCTCTTTCACTCTCACTCTCTCCCTCGAGGGGCTTTAGTTCATGTGATTCCACGCTCCAGCTTTAGCTCAACTTTGCCACTTGGCAGTCTTGGCAGATTTTTTTTCTGCTTGTGTCTCATTTTACTCCTGCTGTTAAAGTGGTGATAAAGAGAAAAGGAAATACATACAGGATCACGAGGAGAGACTTTTTCTGCTTGTAAAATTAAGTGCTTCATGTTCCATCTGAGCAACGTCAGTGGAAAAGGGTAAGAGCCAGTCAGAGTGGCTGAGGACAAATTTTTGGAAAAAAAAAATTAATAAACGTGGTTCCCATCCAGGCATGGAAATAATAGGAGGAAATAATTGGAGTCTTTCTAGCCGAGGGGGGTGGTGGGGGGTGTAATAATAATCTAAATACAAAAAAGGAGGTTTATGAAATGATTTGGTATTTGTTTTTAGGAACATAGAGATAAAACTGAGCTGAGAACAAACTGTACAAATAGTGTTATTATTCCCCTGTAACCTGGCTATTCTAGGTAATTTTTTCCATGTTAACTGCAATTTGGTGCTGATGTCATGGTTAGTACAGGCAGCAGCACAATCATTAATGATGCTGGAAACACAACCTATGAATAGTCTTTATATCCCTAAGAGACACAGAGGAATGTGAACCTCCCAAACACACACAATTTAACACACACACACAATACACAGTTAATACACAAGCAGGCAAAACATGTATTCACAAGAGAAGAGAGAACTCCCGCACACTGTCCTTGTACTTGCAATAAACTTTAGAGATACAACATTTTGGGTCCTTGTATCGCCAATAAAGTTGTTGTATCTCTAATACTGTGTGTTCTCTCTTCTCTTGCCTATGGACATTTCATCCCATGCACCTGTCTACATTAAACTGAAGGTTTGCGTGAGCCTTTACAGTCAAGACATACATTTACAAATGACGATGTTCAAATCATACTTAATTAATCTCCACTTATCGGCTCATCTGTGCAACTCCTCACACCAGCGGTGGAGTTACAGTCATCTGAGCAGCCAATCGGCCATTCACTTTTAGCCGGTCAACCAGTGAGTCAGGCCCTGGGGCTAAGCTCATTAAAGCAGGAGAGTCCCCTACTATCCGTCCCTCCCGCTATGCACCTAAGGGCCAGCCCCCTCCCTGTCAACTCTCTGCCTTTAATTGAGTTCTCACTTCTCTTTATTTTACTGTCAGCATTATACCCCTCTCATTGTTATCCCCCTCTCCATCCCCTTTCTTGAGCCCATCTCCTCCCTTTCCTTTACTGCTGCTACCACCGACACTTTTTTTGGTATTTCAGAGAGTAAGCACTTTCTCCATATTAAGATGTGAAATTCATTTTGACACTGGACTGGAAATAGAGTGGAACCGGCAATATGCCCCTATCTGTTCCTCTCTCTCCCTCCTTCTTCTCCTCTCCCTGTCTCTCTCTCTCTCTGTCTCTTCCCCACTCCTTACTCACTATTGTCTTTTTTTTTTCTTCTTCAATCCATGGATCCACTCTCCCACCTCACTTTCTTAAATCACCTAGAGACTATCCTGCGAGGTAAGGGCCTGCTTGCCCCAAATTATATTTCCATAAGGATGGCACAGAAGAAAAAGAAATAATCCTTTGCATCTCTTTCTCTGGATTTGGATCTATTAAGAGAGCAAGAGAAATAAAATAAAGGATGCAGAGAGAGAACAGAGCAGATGCAGAAAGAATAGAGAGCCAAAGAGAAAAAAAGGTATACGGTAAAAACAAATAAACTAGAGCTAAAGATGAGAAATGTCAATATACAGAAAGAATCAATAACGTAAACGGTGTACAGCTCAAGTCGGGTATGATGTTTCAGTGAATAAGCTTATAATGTGCCCTAATGTACTAGTGGGGGGAAGAGATACTGTAGACATGTGGATTTCATGGAAACCACTATATCAATAGCCATATCTCTCAGCCAGCAAATGTCCACAACTGTTGGACTTAAAGTGAACACGGGTAGCGGAGACATGAAGATGATTAGACTGAATGTTACATCTGGCCACTAGCCCAAAGCTAATTCACATAGTTGAATAACTGTGTGGCTGCATGGCTGGATTGCCTAGACTGCCACACTCTCCCTGAGATGATATGATGCAACAGGATAAAGAGCAGAGCGAGCCTCTGTGAATACGCATAAATGCACTTTAGCCAAGCAGTGGCTTTTCTTACATGATTTTTCATCATGGCTAAATGTTTGTTTTCCCCCCAGGGACATCAGCGTCAAGAGATAATGACTATAGCCATGTTACCGAGGTGAATTTGAGCCTTTAGGGGTGTCTTAGCCTTAAAATCACCTCGCTTCACACTCCAGCAGATATGCAGTGAATGCACATGGATGCATACATAGGCGTGCACTGTATACATGCAATGGTGCGTACACATGCAAGCAGCCCCTACCCTGCATACACACATTTTATTACTTGATACATAGACATGAAGGTACCCTATTGTAAAGCAATGAAGATTTACAAAAATGACTATGAATGTGCGCTTGTGTGCTCATGGGCATGCATGCATGCATGTGATATACAGGTTAAAGGTGCTCAGATGTGTATTTGTTTGGGGGCGTGATTTGTAAGGTCTTTTTTGCTCCTGCCTGTGCTTGTGTCCACCTGTTCGCGACCTTTTCTCTGTCCTGTCAATAATAATGTGTAGTAGCAGTAGTGTGTATCCATCTGTCTGTGTAACCCTATAACTGTCCATGACCATGTTTAGTTCAACTCTGTGCCTCATAGCAACTGTCATTAAGGCTCTGGACACATACACACTGATGAGGTCTAATGAGAAACTCTGTCTGACATACTGTAGCTGAATCAGGACAAGTCATCCTTAGTAAACTGCAAAGAGGAAGTCTGGCTCACCTCTGGAGGAATGAGGACTACACACACACACACATACATACCCATTCCTCCATGTATGTGTTCATACATGTAATAAATGATACAATACACACATAAACTCTCCCCAATGCAAACACAAACACACACACACACACACAGACATTCTAACACTTATAAAGCCTCCCAACTTCCAGCATGGCACGCCAAGTCCTCCAATTTAATTTGTAATCTAATAAATCTAAAAAAGCAATCAGCGGCAGCCAATGGCTATTCAACTTAACCCTCTTGCCCTGTCTGACTAGACTGAGATAATTGTCCTGTAATGCGGTCGAGGGGGCAAGGGGGAGTGGGAGCGAGGCAGAGAGCAGAGGGTCAGAGCCCATCTCCTCACTGAAAATAGCTTCTAAATGTGCAAGGCAAGGCTCCCATTATTAGGCCTTCCAAGTTGACAGGGAGGTGGCCAAGGCCTGTTTACATTTGCTGGTGATATTTGGAATAATGGACCGTAGAGAGAGCGGGGAGAGGAAGAGGAAGGCATGGAGGGAGGGGGAGAGGAAATAAATTACCAGGATGGTCCAGGAAGTGCGAGGCAGGTAATTGCAGTTGACAGTCCAGTCTGCCACACAGTTAATTTGAGCCTGAGCCCAGGTCCCTTCCACTATAGTGCACCATACTTATACACAGCACAATATGTCTGCATAGGTACATGCCGAGACACCATCTCCTCCTCTCTCTCTCCCTCTTTCTCTGTCTCTCTCCCTGGCAGTAGAATTATGTCGTCAGCAAGATATGAGCAGCCATGTCTCTCCTGGTAGGTGCACTCCTCATGTCCTTATTTTCCCTATAGTTTAATTTTCCACCAAGAAATATTGAATTTTGGGCAGGGTGATAGTGTACCTGTCAGTGATAGGGCGTCATCTCTAACTCCCTCTGACAGGTGGACTATTATATCTGCAAGGGAAAATAATCCCTCTCTACTTTAAGACCAGCAAATTTCAACCCTTGAAGAGCCACAGAGAAAGGCCTCTTACCTAAATCTGCTCTGATCGGTTAATGAAAGACATTATTTAGAAAGCTGATTGCTTTTTCAAAGTGAATATATGGGTATTTACCTTCAGTTATTTTGGGAATCCGGTGTGGTGAAACTGACTGTGAGTATATATAGGTATGCATACACATATAGTAGATATATCTATATTTTATTCATTCATGAGAGATGAATGAGATACAGATACACACAAGTCTACGTTCTCTTTTTTTGTGTTCTGTGTGTTTATGGGCTGCAAACCAGAAACTACCTGAGGAAAGTTCAAACAATTTTCTCCTTAACTATTCTGTGTGTAAATCTTAGTACGTACTTTATAAATTAAATAAATAAAAGAATGCCTATGCCATTGGTACTTTGCAAAAATGATAAGGATTTAGCTCAATCCGTTCACTTTTATCTAATGCATATCGCAGCATTTAACATCAAGCATTGAACACAATATAACCCACTGAGTTTAGTGTCAAGAGAACCTGTCATCAACCATAAATCTAGTGCTGATTTAGACACAATTTTGTGTTTGTTTGGTTTGTTTTTTCGCAAATTAAGCCAATGACTGACTCTTATCTGCTCAAACATGTCTTGCAGTCGAGGATCCAGCTAAAACCAATCCGATTTCACTCCACTGTCCTCGTTGTTAAGGTTGGGAATGCCCAGTGGCCCCTCAGTCTACTGTACCATGGATGACATCAACCCCTCTGGTCCCACATCCCTGCAACCACTTGACATTTCTATCGACATTTCCCACAGTGCTCTCACATTAAAGGCCGTGACATTTCATTTGCACACGATGTTGATTAAAATACACCCTTATGGTCTCAAGAAAAAGGGGGTGTAAGCCTTTTTTTGTACCATCTACTTCGGGGAATTGAGAAGAGATGAGGAAATAAATAGAAGATCATCTGATAGAGGGGATTATGAAAAAGACCCTATGCTGGTGTTTTGTAAAGACCTGAGGATTAAAGTGAGACAAAGTTTCAGTATTCCATTATGAAAATTATTATTTGACCTGTTTTAAATGGATTACCTCTAGTTTAGAATAGTGCACTTAAAGTGAATAGAGTGGAATCAATAATGAAAACCAATATCCATACATATTTTTTTTTATTTCATTGGGACATGTACTGATTTTAGCACTTTCTGTCATGGCCCATGAGCATTTGACAACCCTCCTCCTCACAATGCTCCTTAATGCAAATAAAACCAAATTTGAATCAAGCCGAATTCAGTCAGAGTCCATCAGTGGCAGGTCACATTTACGTCTGTGTCAAGTCACCTGCACGGTGCTGCTGTCTGCTGATGTGCTAGCCCCAGCTGGACTGTATGATCTGACTCCAGGCCAGGTCTCACCTGCCAGCTCCTATCGGGTCTTCCACATGTACACTGGCTCGGGGCCTGTCACTGATGGGCAGCCTGCTGTCCAGTCTAAACGGCTGGCTTCCAAAGACATTCGCTGATGTCTATTCTCCTCTGCCTGAAACAGCTTCTGACATGTCATTGAGGTTTTTATTTCCTCTGTGTCTCTTCTTTGTCTGTTGTACAGCTTCGTATAGACTTTAAGTCTAACCTTTTGATTATTTAATGTCATATTCCATGAAAATGCATTCCAAAAGTATAATTGTAGGGATGAGGTATTGGGATAAAATTGAGAATAGATCATTCATATATTACATTTATCTCATGTTCTCCAGCTGAGTGAGACAAGCGCTGACCTGTGTCTCCACTTATCCACACTGCACGACGGTGAAAGAGTCATGACATCTGTAACTCAATTATATTGAATTAGCACAAAGGGAAATGTATAGCCATAAAATAGGCATTTATGGTATACTTTTATCCCCAAGCAGCCAATAGGAATCCAGAAAAATTTAACATAGTAACCTAATTAAAAGCAGTTGATATAATACCCAATGACCGCTTAGTTGTTAAACTAGGAGAGGTCCACAGGTTAATCATAGCCTGTGAGCAGCTTCATGTAATAGATCTGTAATATGATAATTAGTTCACTTTTACTCAAACTTATCTGTGTCAATAAAAAATGTAGCTGAGCTTACTGTACGCACACAGCATGCCCGACCCTGATCCAATATAACACACTAGACAAAACATCCACTATTCTTGTTCCAGGCTGCCCGGTTTACCACAAGGAACACGTAATGGCATTGCAATAATGAGTGTCTGCTATTGCTATAAGCTGTTTGATCACTATTATGCCTTACAGATAAGCTAATTTAGCAACCATTATAAGCAGGTTGCCCTTCCACCTCGGTAGTATTTCTGTAATTATTGTAGTGACAGCATTGTCCCACTTGGTTACACCATTATAGCCCAAGAGGTTGCGTTCAAAGAGAGATTTAGTTATTAGCATAGCTTTTGTCATAAGCAAATTCAGTAACCTACAAAATGGCTTTATTGTCTCACACTTAAATTAATGGTGTGACAAGAAGTAGGGAAATTACCAATATATATCTTTTTACAAATTACCTTTTACATACCTTATTTTTAAAAAGCTGTTAGAGGACGGGTTGATCCCAATTTCTTATATTCTACCCCTCTAATGAACTGCCCCATTTTACAGCATACTGCATTGTTTTCAGAAAAAAGTATGTGCTCCTGCAGCAGCTGACTACAGTTACACTGCAGATATCATAGACTGCCATCAAGTTATGGAGATGACAGTTATATCATCAACTCCATCAGCCCTCCTCATTGAAACAATTTGCAGTGTCTACAGGAGCAGACACAAACAAACCGTTTTCCTGATATTCCTTTTCCCAAGCAGTCAGGCTGCTAGGATCTCTCCCAGCAAGGTGGGGGGGGGGGCAGCAGGCCTGTAGAGAAATGGATAGAGAAAGAGAGAATAGGAACACATGGAAGGAGGTGAGAGAGAGAGATAAAGCAAAAGGGAGAGACAAAAAGAAAAAAAGGGAGAGAGAGAGAGAGAAGTGAGGCCAAATTGGGAATCTATTACTGAGGTATGGGTACAGCAGCCCCTCTCTGTCTCCAGTAAACACACAGAAATGTGTTCAAGTGCAGGGGCTTTATAAGTTTCCCCTTCTCCAGAGTAATGTGCTTTGAATGGCTGGTAAAATGGGACTGGGAGAATTTCATTCCCGCTGCCTCCCCAGGCGACTCACCTTTGGCCCACCGATGATATGAGCCCTTTTCTATTTTTTCCACTTTTACTCTCCCTCGTTCCCTCTTTCCATCTACTCGACTGATGGAGAAGAGCAGAAATAAATGGAGAGCAGTGGCACAGCAGGGGATGGAGGGATGGAAGTGTAGAGGGAGAGGCACAGAGGGAGGAGGACTGGGGTACAGGGCTTATTTATTTAGTGGAATGAGGCAGGTGCGTTATCCACAGCTCAGATTAGCTCATCTGTTTATGCTAAACGCCGCACCATGAGAAGCACGGTCATGTCACAGGAAGTACAGAAGCCCATTTTTCTCACTATCTGCTGCTCCCACCGATTGTTGGATGTGTTCTGTTCACCTATCAGACCTTTACTGGGATCCACGTATCAGATATAGTCAACAGATTATTGGCTTGGCTTTTCACTTAACTTCATAGATCCAGTTACCTAATAATCTAGGTCGATGATACATTTGTTTCTTATTCTTTTCTGATTCAATTACACATTAAAACATTGGTTTTTTCCTCATTTGATTTTTTTGAAATATGGCTGAGGCAGTGATTTTTGAGCCACTCTTAACCTCCGGGTCCATGTACACTCAACTGAGCTGACTCAGAGATGAAAGCATGTTTTAGTCCTGCTTTGGCCCCTATACTAACATGAAGTCATGAAGCTCTGGGTGTTGGGTCTCTCAGCACCCACTTACATGTGACTGATGGACTTTAAACCACGGTAACACTAGATGCTAAAAATATTATAGCAACAGAAAAACATTGGTCCAGTTCTTGATTTCATATGTTGTGCACATATATGATGAAAGTCATAGCTTGGGGATATGCTATCCTCTCAATGTGAATGTTTTATGTTGCTTACACCCATTTATGGTAAAAGTGCAGTTCAGAGAATAGGTACGGTGTTACATGTTTGGCACTGGCTCATGTTCACATCATATTTGACTTATCACCCCAAGTCAGTTTATACTGTGAATGATGTCTTTCATTTAGACGTCTGTGGAAACACAGAGATTGTAAGTTTTATATCAAGTGAACATATATGTGATGTGAACACATATATATCATTAGTGTGAATTGATTCATACCACTACAAATGCTTTATTATGAGGGGGACTTTTTCTCATCAAAATATATATTATAAAGTGTAGGTTAGCAAAATATGTTTATTTTTACTTTCTTTGACCTTTTGCTCCAGTTTTCAGTTTCCTCACAAGTAATATTACTGCATCTGTACAAGTTATTACACCATTAGCTAACTTATATCTCAGTGGCTTCTTTGTTTTAGATGATGAGATATCAAAAATGAGAGTGATCAAAATAAAAAAGTGAAGAAAATATTTCACCTGTTTAAGTTATGTATTCAGTGGTACAAGGAGGGTCACATTCTCCTCTATTAGCTCTGAACCAGTTCATTACCGTTTGATGTTTTCCACACTGTGAGGAAAGTGTGAAATCCTCTTGATAAGACATATAATAGGTGAAGCATTATTGCATATGTGTCTTATGCATACAGTAGCATTTGAGAGGGTCGCAGCCTCGCTGCATGCATGCTTCACACCTACATCTTCTTACCTTCACCTTTTTTAAAGTTAGTGAGCTATGAGACTGATGCTGGGTGTGGTGTTTTTCAGCCATTAGAAGATGCTAGGTAATGCCTCCATGATGGCACCGCTCACTTCTCCAGTGGCGAGAGTAAATGGAGCAGCCTTTCACAAACAATAGATCCCTGAGGGTCCCTTTCATTCTTTCTCCCCCTCACCTCTAAGCTTGGGCTTTTCATTTGTTTTATTTACATAGCCACCTTTATGAGCTTTCATCAGCGGGTCTGCTTATATAGGAAACTAATGGCTTCTCAGAGCTGTAATTCGAATGTGTGTGTGCTTGTTGATGTGCATGTGTGCATTTATACATATATTTTATGTTGGTATATCCACCTACGGATTTGCGTGTGTGTGTGTGTGCGTGTGTGCGTGTGTGTGCATGCTATCCTCTGTCTTGACAGACAAAAACAATATTTTCATGAAGGCTTATGTATTTTTGTCCAATATAACACTCCACTTCCCTTTCCACTTTCTACCCCCCCCCCCCCCCCCCCCCTCTTTTTCTCTATCCTCATTTTTCATACCTACATTGTTAATTGATTATCCATCATCACTGCAGCACAACTACAAGATAGGCTGGATAAATACCAAACATGAGTCCAAGCTTAGAGGTCTAGTGTCAGTTTTTGGCCTTCTGCTGAATACTTTTCAGCAACACCACTGTGTGTGTGTGTGCGTCTCTGTTTGACTGTGTGTAAATACAAGCATGTATCTGTCTGTTTAAATATAATATGTGACCGATCTCTTTATGTTTAATGGAATGTTGGTTTACCAGGTTTTTATATTTTGTTATTTTACAGTTAGCAGTAAACTCAGCAAGCAACACAGAAATAAACAGACACATTTATGTTGTGGGAAAAATAACACTTCCACCACCTCTGCTCCCCTCCTCTCCTTGTTTAACACCCTCTGTGCCCCCCTTAGGCTAAACAGAAATAGGTCCAGTTTAGGGCCATAATTGGTCTTGATCCTTAGGCTGCAGGCATATTCCAGTGGTGGGTCTGGATGGGGCGCTTGTTATGTGTGAAAAGGTGGCAGGGGAATGCCTGGCCAGTAATTAACAGTGTGCAGGGGACTGTGGAGGAGGAAATTTAAAAGTGAATGGGGGAGGCCAGTTCATTCTGTAGCTCTGCTCAGCCTCTCTCTCCGCCTCCTCTGTTTCTCATCTATTCAGTCTTGCCTGTTATTGGAGCTGATGGGTTTATAGAGATTTTCACACTTTTGGAAGTTGGGCTGGCATTGTGAATTTGTTTTTCACTTGCTCCCCGTTTCGCGCCCCTTTGCCCCAGCCCGCCACACACAAACACCCTCCCCCTCCCCTGCGTCATTTCGTTTTCACTCAGTCGCTTGCTCGCTCACTCAATTCCATTTTTTTCCAAATGAAATTAATTGACATGAATGTTCTGAAATAATCTGACCGAAATGAAGGAAGTGCAAGACCGCTAAATATCAAAAATTGCATCCAAACATGAAAAAAGTTGTTAAAACTTAGTAACAAAAAATAAAAGGCTGATCTTAAGGAAGTATATGTATAGAAGCTTTGAGACAGGCTGTAACGTACCTGTTGACGTAACAATATTATTCAATATATAGTTTGCAGATGAACGAAAAAGTTATTCAGAGCGTCTACTTCTGTACTAGAATGTGGCATATCGACTTTCATGGCCTGATGTTCCCTCACCCATGACAATCCAGATGTTTTTAATCATATAGTTAAGAAAAGCTTTTACTCTCATGTTCATGTCTGTACATCCCCTGACCTATAGTGACCACATCTTCGCTCATCTCTGGGTGGCCACGTCTTCTTATGTTCTCCTGTCTCAGTTGTTAATTGGTGGTCACTGAACCCATATTTGGTCAGGATCCATCTTTGTGTCTTATCAGTGACTGACTGAAGGACTCACTCACCCACTCAATCACTCACTAACTCACTCACTGAGGGTTAATGTCTCCGTCTTGTATAGATTTAGTCTACACAGTGTTTCCCATGGCTGAGCTGTCTAAACAAAGGGAGGATTTGAATATACTGTCACACAGAACACATAAATATTGTAATAACATTGCAGAATGATAAATGTAATGTAGTTAGGGTACAAACAAGTGTATGTATCTGTGACCCCTCACGGCAGAGTAAGCTTATTTTTGTTTTTCAAAAGTTGCTGAGTTATAGCTTGAGAACTATGAAATGGTCTGTTTTAATAGGCATGGGGCAACACTAACACACTTATGGAAAGAGTGTGAGACACACAAGTACGCAGAAAAGTATTTTGGATGTTGGTCTGCCATTGTGAATTTGATTTTTGCGGCCCATTGTTCCACACCCTTTCCTGATGTCATTTCTTTTTCTTTCATTTGCTTCAAACTCACCAAATTATTATTCTTTTTATTCAGTGAGCTTTATTGGTATGAAAGTTGCCAAAAGCCATGAATTACAACACGTTTAAAATCAGCATATTAATGTATGCATCTCTAAGCTTACATTATTACACAGTACGCCTGTGACAACTCAAACAGTGTTTGCCTCCTTGTTAAAAGGATGCTTACACATCTGACATCTGGAAGAGAAATCAGGATTTGCTGACTTCAGCTACAGACAAATCTAATTTACATTCTCTGGATACATTGGATTGAGGTGCTAACAAAATACTGTGTACATTGGTGTGTGTGTGTGTGTGTGTAATAGTATTTTGAAAGCCAGAGCAACAAATTGCTGTTTGTTTCTGTTTCTGCCTCAAGATACACTATTGTGCTAGTATGCCAGTGTATCCATAAGCCCTGTGTGCACCCTCTGCTCCTCTCCTGATCCAGACTAAACACGTTAGTTTGAGAGGCCTGTTTACAGTGTTTAAGGGCAGACAGACAGACAGGAAGTGGGCTAAGCGATGAGAACCTCCCCGACAGCCTCAGAGATAAATGGATGTGCTGCTAAATGAAGGAAGCAGACGCCTCAAATGAGCCATCGCGGGGAAGCAACCTGGTATGGGGTGTATGCATGTACCAAAAAAAAAAAAATGTATGTATGTGTGTGTGCATGTGTGAGTGTGTCTATTCATGTGCAAGCATGTGTCTGCCTGTGTGTGGTTCTCGGGGTAACAGGTGGGAGGTATGCCATGTCCTGGTTAACAAGAGTGTTATTGTGTTGTTCTGTCCTGCATGACTGACCGTCAGCTGTGCGGGGTCATCCTCCTTCCCCCTTAACCCCGGAACACTAACACGGCAGCTACGCATGCCCGCACACACATAACACACACACATATGTATTCAAGGACACACCCAATCACGCACATACAAACAGATTCTGTTATGCATCAGTTGGTGGCCTGTAATTGAATTGGGACATGATCAGTGATATTTCCAATTTGGTGGCCCGATGCACCCCAGTGAAGAGGCATCTGCTCGCTTTTTCCCTGCCACGGAGCTGTTCAAGGCTGCAGCCAGCGTGAGACATGGCTTTAGAGGTTCATACACACACACACACACACACACACACACACAAACACACTACCCCTCCCTGCTGCACACGTACACATAGCTTCCCTAAGTCACTCACACACGGTGCCCCAGGGCACTCTTGCAGTCCTGTAATACTACCCAATGACAATACTCCCTCAACTGCTTGGCTGTTTACTTTCTGAAAGAGTTAAAGTCTCCCACTTAAAGGATTACCTTACGCTTCCCTGAACCCCCTGCCCTCCCTGCCCTATGCTCTCACTTCAGCACTGCACACACACACACACTTACACACGATGCAGGCAGGCCTATACATACATACACATGAACGAACACACTCACACACACACACACACATGTCCAATGCCAGGCTGACAGCAACACAAAGACGCTGATGAAAAAACATAGTATTCCACTGATGGAGATGGCCTTTGTCCCAGCTCTACCTTAATCTCTTCTTCTCTCTACCTGCCACTGACTTTTCACCAGGGCAATAAAGAGCCGTCAGGAATCAGGCATCACTCTGCTGAATTCCTCATTAATTCAGCCTACAAGTTGTTTTTTTTACCCCGCTGCAATGCCATCTTACATTAACTCCCTGTTCTTTTACTGCATGGATATTTAATTTTTTTTTTTCTTTTTTCCACATAAAAACATCTGAGCATGTGCGTTCCTGAAATTCAGAAATTTTCTTCTGTCCTGCAATGTGATCTGAAGTGCTCATGGTAACTCTTACAAGTTCCAAGAGTGGAGTCCTACTGCTCTCCCTCTCTCTGCACTCTGAAGTGGAGCTCAAGTGGTCTGACAATCTCCACCTTCTCTTACAAAGCACCCCCTCCTGGGTTAGGCGGGGCGATCTAAGCACCGAGGCGGGGACGAGGGATCGTAACTGACGGACTTGTTTACTAACAGACTAATTGTTGCCCTCCCCTATGCTGCTCCTTGTAAGGCACTGTATGGCTCTCCATATGAATCATTGTATTCAAAGCTGAGGTTAAAAAGTGGAGTGTGAGGGGGTGAGAGGGCCAGAGGCTTGTCCATAACCCCTTCCTGACACTGGAAGGTGTGTTCACAAAGGCACGTCCGCACAAATATTCTCAGAGTCAGTTGCATGCTAGAATGCTCTTTTATATGAAGCTGTTAATGTTGTCTACTCCTATAGCCTCTTGTCTCCAGGCTGAACAAAAGCCACATGAAGGTCTGGGGGATTCAGGCTCTGATGCTGTCCAGCACCCTCTTAATTAGGGCTCTCATAGGGCAGGAAATGCCAGGCTTATGGGGGTATCAGGACCGGCCCTGTGGCACGGAGATGTCCGTTTTGCTATAATCCATCTCCCTAGACAAACATTCAACAGGGATTGAGCCACTTTGCACGTCTATTTGTAGCCTCAGTGGGGACTAGATTGATAGAGATGAATAAATACACACATTTGCAAGGGGAACAACAGGCATGTAATTGAATATAAAATTATAAGTCAAGTTTGCTGTTCGGCATAATTTATACAGTTAGTGTGTAATTATTTTATATTTCTCATGCTATTGTTTTGGCACATATTGGCATAGTACATCATTACCTTTAAAACACACATGCATCAAGACACCAACACACACTTACACAAAGTCACTCACACACCTAGGAGGCCCCCTAAATTAACATAATGTCATGCCTGCCCCTTGGAGAATGCAGTAGACAGCTGACTACTGGAGCTTATGAGAATGCTCAGTTGTCAAGAGGGAAGAATTTACATGAAGGTGCCGCTTCCAGTTTATGTGCTATGCATGACCCCCACATGCCAGCTAGTGCACATGGTATGTGCATGTGTGTGATGTGGGGTTATGTATGTGTGTTTTAGGGGGTTACATGTGTACATATGCCACTTTTTAACATAGTCGAGTGTCTATGAGGGTGTTTATGAGTTTTGTGCATGTGTCTTTGTGTTATTTTTGTGCATCTGCTGCATATCTGAGCACTTTCATAGTGCCTTTTCAAGTGTGTGTGTGTGTGTGTGCGTGTGTGACAAAAGAAGACAAAAGACAGCCAAAGAAAGCCTGATCCCACAAGGACTCAACAATCTGTTTGATGTTGCTTTTCTGACCTTGCGAGGTGTGCGAACACACATCCTGTTCAGAGTTTAGCTACAGCAGCATGAGGAAGTATAGAGCTGAAACATACTTTTCACATGATGGCATTTGTCAAGTAGGTTCGCTATTTCACTGTCATCTTTAGAGGTCACGGTGTTGGCTGTGTAAGAAGGCCCCCTCCACCTCTGCCTTTCTTCTCTCTTGTAATAACTGGCCACAGTGTGACATCCAAGATATTACTAGTGGCCATTTTCAAATGATAAAATACATTTTGGAATTGATTCAGCTGGCCAAGAGTTGGTTATTGCATAATAGTCATGAGGCCGATAGCTGAAAACAAATACACATTTACTGATAATATTTGTTTTTAAAAGAACTGCTCTAATCAAAAAAATATGTCCAAAGGCCACACTGTCACAGGCAGTTTGTTTTGTTCCAGGGTCACTCATTTTCCAGGAAGTGTGTGAAATATCACTGACCCCACAAAACCTCTGGCACTGGAGTATGGCATGTCACATGCCAGCTCCATAACATGGAACACACACACACACACACACACACACACACACACAGTATATCAACAGGTGGCTACTGTGGACAATGTTGTGTATCAGTCACATTCAAAGACACTGTTACAGTTACATAAACCCTGAAACATTACATATTCCCTCAATTATATGCGGTTGAAAAATGTAGCAATAAACATTTAAAATTTGTAAATTGTAGAGAATTGCATTGCGTACCAACATTGTGTATATAGTGTATATATTTCTTAATGATTCACTTATTTCCTAGAACATCAAATCCACATTTCTGATTTAGAAATCAACATCAGAATAGATGTTATCATTTTTATTGAAGGATTTCTTTTCTGGCCAATGGCCCTGTTTTGTTTTGAGCCACGAATTCTCATGATTTCAGCAATCAGCTGGTTTATCGGTTATTTAGAAATAACGGTATATTCCAAACTTATTCTATCCTATTGAAACAGATCACAAGCATCGGAATAACAGTGTTAGAAAGTTTCCTCAACATCATCTGCACATCAAGTGATCCCATTTGGTGTCATGACCCCTTTTCCTCATGTCCACCTTTCCTAAGTGATGAGTCAGTCTTCACACGAAAACAGCCCTCCCTTTCCCTCATCCACCTCAGTTTCACCTAGTGACTCAACTTAACGCCTCACTCTGTGTTTCTCACCCTTGCTTCACCCAACTTTCTCAATCGTACCTCCCTTCAGACACCAGGCCATTTCCGCTCTCTTCCCTACTCAACAAATATGTTCTTTGGAGCCTTTCCCAGAATACTTTGGCATTCACCCATGCCCACTCCCAATCTGCTCTCTCGCTTGACACAGATCCATAGGACAGCAAGGGGGCAGTGAAGGTGGCAGGAGGTACACCCATACATTTATTGTGCAGTCATGGTGCAACTACCCCTTGAGAAAGAAAAAGAGACAAGGAAGGAGAAAAAAAGAGAGGAGAGGGAGAGAAAGACTTACCTCATGCCCTCTTCTGTGTAACATGCATTAATGTTTGGACGTGGTTTATTCTCAGTGGAAAGGCAGCTCAAAGGCCGAGCGAGCCCCTGCCTAAAAATATCAATTCTTGGTCTCTTTGATGGAAAATTTGACTCTGCCTAACGACTGCTGTGAAGTTATGAACAAGTGATGAGAGGCTGGACGAGAGAGAGAGATGGGAAGCGGGTGAGATAGGAATGGGAGTAATGGAAAGAGGGTGAGAGAGGGATGAGAGACAGATGGGTGGGGGAAGTAATATCGGAGGGGTGAGACGGGGAGGGAGGGACTGACTGGTGAAGATAGGACATTATGGGTCAGCATGTGACTCATCTGGGTTAAACACGTATTCAGGCTTTCTCTCATGAACCCACAGATAGCACTGTTCTCAAATGCAAATGCATTTGGAGTCAGGGGACATTTTGTCTGACTGTTTATGCTCCAACAAAAATACATGAGTTTTAAAAGCTAAAAACAGAGATTTTGCTACCAGACAAAATGGGTAACAATTCAACACACTAAACACTAGCATCATTCTTGCTCTGTGGCTTTTTCACCTTCTCAAATCATGTGGTTATTAGTCGTGTCAACCGTCACCCAAACAAGTAACTTATATTTTCCTGTAATTAGGAGTCTACTCTATAGTGCTATAAATACCTTCATCAGAAAACCTCTCCTTTTGTAGCCCCCTTATCCATTCTTCACCCCTCTCTTGTATCGTTTGTCCTCTCACCCTTTCTCACTCACACAACTTCAGAATTGCTTACTAAGGCTTGAGCAATCTCCTGGTAATGGTGTTTTTAAGTGGCCTGTTTGCATAGAGAGCCTATGTAGAGAGAGCCCACTATAGAGCCAGTGACTAAGTGGGACTTGTTACAGTGACTGAGCTCATATCCAGAGCCCAGTCATCCACTGGGGGACTGGCTGCTACTAGTCTGGCTGTGTCTCTGAGCTATCACCAGCCAACACAGTTTTAGCAGTCTACTGTAATGCGACACTTGGGGATTTTTCAAAGCGGGACAGCAATGAAACATACTTGTACTATGTGTACTATAAGCAGTAGTTAATGCCTTTATATGTGCGTGTCTGCATTTCTATGGCTGTGTATGCATTACCTGTGCATCCCTGTGTGTGTGTGTTAGAAGAATAACGCTTGTATTAGTGTCTGCACGCAGCAGTGAATGCATAATAAACATCCTTTCTCTGATTTGATTGTTACCACAATAAGTCCACCTGAGTGCCCCTAAAGAATTACTAGTCCTCTCCCTTCATCTGTGCTTTAAATTTCTTTTTATGGTTTCTTTCAAATTTTCAGTGAAGTTATTTGCTTTTACTTGGCCATTGATAAAAGCTACATTAAAGCAGAGTGACTTTGATGCAGGGGAGAGGAACCTTTGGCAATGGGCCTTGATGAGACAGCCAGCCGGCCAGCCAGCCAGGTTTTCATTAGATGAATGCTGTGTGGGACCTGAGCCAGATAAGATGGGCGCCAACATACTGGAGCCAACCAATATAGTTATAGCAAGGTGCTCTCTATTTCACTTCCTCTACGTCACTGTCTGTCTTTGTCGAAGTCGGTGTCTGTCTTTCTATCTCCATCTCTCTCTGTATAACCTTAGAGAGGGTAAGGCCAACCTGAACAGCTCCCGTGCCCTTTGCAAATCAACACACCCAGAGCGGTGATTTCCATAAAGATGTCTTGGCCTAGCTTTGCTTAAGAATAGGTCGACTGAAATAGGTAGCTTAGTGGTAAATGTCAGAGAGAGATCCAAGAGGCAGAGATACATGGTGAGGAACAGAAAGAGAGAGGGAGCAAAAGAGAGAGTGTGTGAAGACATGAAATGCAGGAGTATAAAAAATTAATAAGTTCATCGTTAAATTGCACCTGTTGACATATCCATTTGGTTTGTCACACACACTCATGCAGTCAACAGCAACAATGGGTTTTTAAAACATTTTATATCCACCACCACTGCATAATTAGCCGGACAGTCACAGG
This sequence comes from Thunnus maccoyii, assembly GCF_910596095.1. Taxonomy (NCBI): domain Eukaryota; kingdom Metazoa; phylum Chordata; class Actinopteri; order Scombriformes; family Scombridae; genus Thunnus; species Thunnus maccoyii. The sequence goes on from NC_056541.1 coordinate 22,193,897, forward strand.
TTCAATTTATGTAAGAGCCAATTAAATTTCCTCATCAAGTGTCATCGCACAAGAAAAGATGCAGTATAACAAGCAGTGTATCAGAATGACATGTGTTTGTGCTTGTCACAGGGGATAACACATTTCTACATCAAGAATCTAAAATGACAAATTAAAGATATTCGGATCTTTATGTGAACAGAGGAAGAATTGCAAGAACTTCTTCCATACATGCTCGTGGATTCAGCAAATCTTAGTGGACGGTTTGTATGAAGGACAGCTGTGTTATTCCAGGGCCAGTCCTTTACTGGTGGTCACCATTTTGCCCCCAGACCATGTAGGATGCCCTGGATTCCCACCGATAATAATAGCCGCAGAGAGATGTGTTGAAGAGTACAGCTGGGGCACGACTTTTCCCCTCTGCCTGGTGTCCACACGCCATTTAAAGTGACACCCTGACACTCTGCACCAGGCTGTCTTTTCACTGAGACATCATTTCGAGTGTATCCCCTTTTTTTTTTTTTTTTTGAAAAGCCCAAAAAACATGCTATTTGCAGTTAATTCCTGTGTGACATAAAAAGTAGCAGTGTCGATTTTGCATCACAGAGCAGTAATAAATGTATTTCTGGTTTGGTTTTTGGTCTTTTTCTACTTGAAATACAACAAAATTGTGGTGTAAAAATCCACAAGATCTACACTGTTAGTTAATGGCATATTGATTGACAGCATTGATAATTCCCTAGGGACCTTTACTTGTCACTTTTTACTGCCTGTTAGGCTCTAGTCAGACATTGCCCTGTTACATTCAGGAATGCTACATTCCTTTGCTGGGGCCCCTGGTCCTTATTCAGTGTTTAGCTTGTCAAAGACATGACCCCAAGTGTGGAATAACCCATACACAGTAGCCTCCACTAAGCTATTGTGTTTATAGCTATGCAGAGTATGTGGATGTAGGAATGCTCACATGTATAATATATGTGTGCACACTGTTGATTGTACATACGCTTAATTGCATGCTTATAGATTCTTGCAAGTTTACAGGTGTGAGAACTAATTCGACTTGTGATTGTTGATGTACTGTATGTGTGAGTGGGTCTGTTGATGTGTATTTGTGTATTTACATGTGGCATGGCAAATCCTCTCACTGATTGTTTTAACTTCTGAGAGCCTGTTTGTCTGTGCGTGTGTGCGCACGATGCCACAGATAGCTGATATCTATCGGGGCGTTAAGCTGATTAGAGTGAACTGTGGCCAGGTTCATTTGCATACGTTTCTTATCTCATTAGATTGGTATCAGCCTCTGTCACCATGCAAGGCCTCGACCGGGATGTCTTCGTACCTCGCTCTGTAAGCACACAAGCACACACACGCATACACACACACACGCACACACAATCCCCCTAGATGCCCCTGGCTAACAACAACACCAATGTGTAACACCAGCCAAGAAGTGCAGCTTCCTCATCTCCTCTTGTCACCAGCACTACTACACTGCTGTCACGGCAACACATCACGTCTTCTCCTCAGGCCCTCCGTGTCCCTGGTCTTATCAAGGTCATTAACTCACATCTCTTACTCCCATCTCTACACTGTCATCTGTGCTCATCTCATTTCTTTCTCTTTTCCCCTTGTTTAGCTCTCTTCCAATCTCAGGTCTCTGTAGGGACATTTCTTAGGTTGTGTGCATTAAAGATGTAATGTAATTTCAACTATATTGGCATAAATTTGTGTTTGTCTGCTGTTGGCATTTTTCAAGGTTGGAGTACTCACTGCAAAGAAATTTGCTGTAAATAAACAAAAGATGTACAGTATATGAAAACTTACTTCGCATATGTGTCAAGACTATTCATGGTTCGTTGAATTGCCAAATGAATCCAATCAAATTTCAAATTATTTCAGATAATGATGCTTTCATGAGGTACATCACAGATTAAATCTGACTTATATATCAGACATCAAACTACTGAGCTGCCCATGCAGCTCACTTTTAGGAACAAACATGTTAGGTCCATCTGTCAAGTGGACGACTGTGGACATTTATAGAAGAATTAACACACTGACCATTAGACTCTCAAAAGATATTGCAACAGGATGACCTTTGATTTATGAGTACTGTACTCTTTACATGTTTACAATAAAATAATCCTTTAGCTCATGTTATAGTGGGAGCCTTGTTACTTTGACTGTTTTCCAGAATCAGTTGAAAAGAGTAGCTTTCAATAGCTACCACTTGTGTGGTTTCCGCAGGCGATGGTAATGTTAAAAGATGCATCTCACACGGCTACTAGATAACATTTTATTTACTATCATCCCTTTCTCACCAAGGACAGCATTAACACTTTGTTTTATGAGTTCTGTCAATGTCGCCACGCCTGTGGACAAACCAATACATTGTTCTCATTTATCTATCAAGTGCTTGCCCGCTTTGAATGAGTGGTCCCGAACTGAGTGCTTGTTTCAGCACTGCTCAGTCATCTCCTGTACATATTTCCATTGTCAGGCCAGACCACGGGTACTGATGGGAACATACTGTATATCATTGCCTGGGCAGCCAGTGGAGACACACAGAGGTCATATTAATTTTTAGTTAAGGCTAATAGTGCAGGTTACAATGTGCTGAGGTTAGCATATGTCCACCCATAGAAATCTTGGTATAGCTGCATTCATAAATAAACCTAGCTACAAGCTGTCTGAAAATCCAGTAAAACTGCCGGGAGTAAAGGAAGACCTTAGATATTTTATTGGTCTTATATTTGCAACTGATCCAAAAGACAGAAAAAAAACCCTTATCACTTCCCTCAGTGAAAGAGCACACAGCTATGTAGCATTTCAAATGGTTAGTGACAGGTTTAGGCATGTACACCTTGAGAATGGGGAAAAAAAAAAAATGAGATAAGGGTGTTAGTTGAGGGAGCAGAGTAGTTGATTGGCTTAGAGCAATTTTCCGTATTCTCATATTCTTTCCTCCTCTCTGAGTGTTGCTAATCAGTTTCATGTCATTGTTTGCACCAGGATTTGTGTAAACAATAAAGTGAGCATAACTCTCAACATATGATTAAATAGAATCTGAATTCCATATGCAATGTCTGATTATCATAAGCACATTACTGTTTTTGCGACAATCATGTCTGCTAATTGAACAATATGTTGTTAAGCTAAATTATCATTTAACATCAGTGTTTTAAACAATATAATAATCACAAATGTTCCCTCAGCCATGTGATGGTTGAAGTGTTCTAATGTCTCCCTCCCTTCACTGAGTTGAAGCCAAACAGATCAGCAAACAGAACACTGTAAGGTCAGTACTGTCAGTACATTACTGAACACAGGAACGCAGTGTTAGGCCATGAAACCTAAAATGATGTCACACGACTGGTGTCAAAGGGGCTCAAGGTGCTGCACACAAATCATGTCCTTGCAACATCATGATTTTGAATCTGGCCCACTTTTAAGTTGCATCTCGTTTGCAGTTCACACTACAGCACAAGATAAACAGACAGAAGCAGTTAGAAAAATGTCATCTGCACAGTATCATGTGTTGCTCTGATGCTTCCACATTGGAATGTGTGATATTTTCACATGAAATTTAAGAGCAGAAGATCAGTTTTATACTTTTTTTTTACTTAAAAAAGTTGTGTTAACTCCTTTCTGTTACTTTATACTATGTTGGTCACTTTTTCAACTTTATTTTACAATAGACGCATATATCAGGTTGCCACTGTATTAAACACATAACAGTTTTATATCAAATGTCGGATTTCAGTTGGTTATGTCAGCCACTTCCGATATGATCAAAGTTTCCCTCCAAACTTCACCAACATAAAGACAAGTGCCCAGATTTTGACAAAAGAGAGTCCCACAGTTTACCTCTTTTTGACTTTTTTGTACTGTTACATGTACCTCCTCAGCGATGAAAGAGTACATGTACATGCCTGCGGGTTAACTGTTAGTTAGAGTTAGTGGGAAAAAGAGAGCTGCAGAGACAGCCCCTCACATCTCTGTTCCCTTCAAGAGGCTAATGCTTTATTTATAACACTGCACCCCCCGGGTGCACACCTCAGGTCCCTGCACAGCCCCTTCTCTTCCCCACAGGTATACTCTGTGCCTCTGCCTCGTACTGCGCTACCTAGCGCACCTTCACATGCCTTTCCTTTCAACATCCCACTCCTGCGGCTGCATAAGAGGAGGAAGTTGAGGAGAGAGATACAAAGACTCGGTGTGACGCACATACAATCTGCAGACTGAAGCGGTTTCACAGCCATGGTCTCCGATGTCTCGCTGCAGTTCTCTCGTGTGTTGGAGAGAAAGAACCGAATCCCCTATCCTCTAGCCCTGCGCACTCCCGCCGAGCTGAACAAACGCCACAGAGGAGAAAGAGAGAGCGAGAGATGGAGAAAACGAAATGTGGATGAACACTAAAGAAATGGAGAAGTAGAATTGGGGGGAGGAGAATGGAGAAGACAAAGAAGTGGGAGGGGGGTGAGAGGAGAAAGGAGAGATGAAGCATGATGAAGAGGGAAAGAAATAGTGTCTCGCTCTTTTTAAACTTGGAGATGCTCAATCCCTTCTTCTCACTCCAACCTGCATTTCTGGGTCACTAGAGACATTTAAACTGCACTTATAATTAACAGCTATTTTTAAACAGGGAGGGAGAAGTGGAGCGGTGGCGAGGTACAAAAGCATTAAAATTGCCCCAGATTCGCTATTGAATAGGACACATCAAGGCAATATGCTGGCAGATCAAAGTGAGCGAGGAGAAAGGAGACAGGGCCGATCAGTGGGGATAAATTGTTCCCTTTATAATGGCATAAGAATAGACCTCTTTGCAGCTGAAACAATTTAATAACTGCATTCATTACCTCTGTCCAGTCTGTCTCTCTGTCTGTCTGCTGCACAATGTGCAACTGTCTTTTCCGTGCGCTATCTCTCTTTGTCTGTTTCTCTCTTTCTCTTTGTGTTCCAAACTTATTACCTTATTCCTTTTCTTTCTTTACATCTCTCAGTCCTTGTTTTCTGTCTTCCTCCATCTACCCACCCTCCAGAGTCTAGCATCATCCACCTTTCTTGCAGCCCCTTGGTCCCCACCGTCCTGCCTCTCCTCCTGCATGCTCCAGCAGTAGCTACAGCAGCAGAGGTTCCACTGAGCCGATGTGCTGCAGGCCCGACAATGAAGATGTGCAATGTCTGACACTCTTGGAATGAGAGCCCTAATAGAAGGGGAAGCGGTTATCACAGAGCTCCCCCAGGACCAGCCTCTGTGTGCCTGACGCTAATTATGGCGCATGCAAATGAATGTGCAGCATTAAAGTCAGGAGGAGCCTGCCTGCCTGGCTCTGTGTGTGGAGGGGTTGTGTGTCAGTGAGTGCATGTGGCGGTGTTTTGTGTTAGTGTGTGTGTGTGTGCACAGGGTGTGTTGATCAGTGTGAGTATGTGACTTGTTTGGATACTTAAAGGTGTGTGTGTGTGTGTGTGTGTGTGTGTAGAATTACAGAGAATTAAGTCAGCAGGGGCATACCATCAGGCCAATACCCATTTACCTTTTCACACATGCAATGGTTTCAATGCTTACACAGATTAATTCTTTATTCTTTTATTCATTAGTATAGACTCAAAGAGTAGGCATGCATCAAGGATTAGGATGAAGGAAACAGGCAATAACACAATCTCTCTCTCACTCTCTCGCTCTCATGCATGAATTTGAGACTGAGCGGAGATGATCTCACAGGAGGATTCCTATAAATATATCTCGCTCACATTCACAAGCAACCTCTCCAAGAGGGTGTCTTTATTAAAACCATTTTGTCTTCTCTTTGTGCCCTTTGTATGCTTGTGTGTATGCGTACACATGTGTGTGTGCGCCCATGTGGTTTTGCATTTGTTTGCGTGTGTGTGTGTGTGTGTGTGCGTGTGCGTGCTTGTTTATGTATGTATTAAGACATGAGCATGTGGATGTCCATTTCTCTCTCTGTCTTGTGTTTGTATGTGTGTCTTTGTGAGAGGTTTTACACATTTAATTGTATTTTCCTATTTCAGAATGTGTTTGCTCTTGCACCTTTATGTGACAACCCCTGGCTGTTTTCCCATCATTTTGTGTGCGTGCATTTTTAAGTGTGTGTGTGCGTGTTTGTGTGTGTGTACTCTATATGTTGGCCATCTTATCTCCCCATTAGCCTCTTGTGCCCTGACCAGTATTCCCTCTCTCCCCTTCCTGCTTTCTCTAATGGGTAATTTAGCCATGCTCGCCTGACATCTAGCCTATTCCTTGTTTAGTTGCCATGGCTACGCAGGCCTATGGATTGCTCCCTTGCTCCCCTGGCCTTGCTGTGGATGCTATAGATGTCTCATCTATTAGAGGGCAGAACTGCTAAACACAGAGCACACACACACTCTCTCTTTCTCTCTCTCTCTCTCTCACACACACACACACACGGTGTTGACTACACAGATAAACAATGAAGCACTCTGACATGAATATAGATTAATCTCTTTGCAGAATAGAATCTCTGACTCGAATAAGCGCTGAAATTGACCATAATCATGAAGGTGACTGTGATGGCATTTTTATGACAGGTTAACAACATAATAAATATAATTTTAAAGAAGTTTTTTTTTTTTTTTAAACATCGCATTGAACCAAGTATAATCCTCTCAGTTAGACTTTCAAGGTATAATAAGGGATTTGATGCTGTAATAATCAGAAACAGGGCAGAAATCATGTCTGTGAATAGCAGGTCATGTTTCACACTTTGGTGCTTCCAAGGTCAATCATACTGTTCTGATCAAAGCATATTTCTTCTGTAAAATAATAAGAGGATACTATAAACTTCATTGCTCTCTTTTTGATTTTTCTTTATTGTCATCTTGGGTAAACTATTAGCAATGCTGTAGTTTGCACTGTGCTGTATCTTTTATAAGATTTTATAGTCTCCATTACCCTGTTATCTAGGCCTGGCTCGAGGCAGCAACCTGCTGATAGATGAGGCCCTTTTGTACTTCCCAAAAAGAAATCATAACTCCAGTCCTCAACCACCTACACCTAGAGACACCTACAGAGGCCAAGCTTCATGAGTCAGTGTGGAAGCATAAACGTGTGCACGTGTTCCCTGTGTGTGTGTGCACGCACGTTTGTGTGGTATTGATTTTTCTTTTCTTTTTCTTAGTGGAATATATAAAATGTGTTTGAAAAGTTTATACTCCTCTGTCTCACAAGGAATGCACTGAACTTTGTCATCAGTTTTGTGAGGTCATCATAGGAGATTCAGTGTCATATGCCAGACCTGCATTCTGCAAAAGTTACACAACAGAAGCGCATGGAAGAATGAGGGTTGCAGGCGGGTGGGGGGAAAAAAGCAGCCTTGGTTTTGGTCTCTCTCCCTCATGTATTTTGCAGGACTTGCAAGTTGGAGGTGGAGGGTTTGGGGTCAAAACAAACAAACGTGCTTGAAGTTTTCATGCTTTTGCAGAAGATGTTGTCTTTGAAGTTATCACTATCGAGAGCAATGGAGAGATAGAGAGGCAAACGGGTATAGAGAGAGTGAAGATAGGGAGAGCAGCAAGGGAAGGAGAACGAGTTATAGAAGTGTGAAGCCCTTGAGTTGAAACTGTGCCTGTCTGGGCCTACAGAGAGCAGATGACAGTAGCTTTAGTTTCTTTTGCGGAGCTCACAGTACTTTTGCCTTACATAACCCCTCCCATTGTGCTTTTTCAATTATTTGGGGAAAAATCTTAAGTATGCACTTTAAAAGTTAATGCTTTTATGTATTTGGAAGTAAGGGGAAGAGAGGGGGCGCATCACAGACCACACATAAAGCAGATAGCTCTGACAAGTTTTCAGAATATCGACAATTATTATATTCTTTAAGGTATATGAGTGAGGTTTAGCAGGGTACAGCAGTGTTTTGGGATAGAGAGCAACATAGCAAGAGTAGATGCAGGCAGTGCAAACTCAGACATTCTTATATTTTACCCTTCCCCCCATCCCAGATTCCCTTTAAGGTGCCCCTTACCCCCCTACTCCCCTCCTCCTGCTTCTCTGTGAGGTTAAAGCGCACCTTCCCACTAAAGGGCTCTGGGGTCACGCATCTGCATGTGAAATGTGAACCCGCTGACATTCCAGGGCAGCCCTAAGCCGTGCAGTCCTTTTGTTCACTAGGGTGCCAGTGTCAGGCCTAACAAGCCTAGCTAAGGTCTCCGAGAGAGGAGAGAGAATGACAGGGAGAGAGCTCGGTGTGTTATTGATGCCCACCGCAACCATCCGATGTCAGAAACGCCACAGTAGAGAAAAAGAAAAGTTAGGCTCTAACACTGAGTTATGTTGATCTGGGTATGTTCAAATGGTAGCATGCGGAGGGGTAAGGGGGTCTATATATTGAATAAGGTCAAGGCAACCATGAAAAAACAGCCAGGTTTCCTTGACAACAGTGCAGACTTTAGTGACTGCAAGACCGGCGTTGGCACCAGAACTGATTATATTCACAGCTTAGTATAAAACTACATTTACAATCTGAAATCATGTTTTCTCGCTGGTTAGTCGGTCTCATTTTTAATCCACAAACTTGACCAAACGTAGTGTATTTAACCTAACAGAAGGCTTTCAGGCACATCTCAGTGGACATGCAAGCTCTTTTCAATCAGGCAGCACACAGAGGTGCTATGGCAGTGCTGGGGTCCTTTCAGCTTGTGAATTAAGTTCTGAGGCACAAAGGGCAGCTATTCACCAGGCAGTGATGGACTTCACACTAGCCTTTATGTCCTCACTGGCAGGCAGAGAGAGAGAGAAAGAAAGAAAAAAAAAAAAGTTGTGAGGAATAAATGAAATAGTAAACAGAGAGATTGTCCTGGGAGAAGTGGTACGGACTGACAAATATTTCAGAGTAAACAGTATTAATTAAGATGATCAATGTGAGAAATTTCTGACTGTACATGTTTTCATTGTCGAGTGGCTAATAATGTTTTAAAACTGATATTCCACATTCAGCAGTCAACAGCTGACTGAAAAAATAAGATTCAGACAAGATAATTTCCCTCCCTTTAATACAGATGATATTGATGCGTTTATTACCTGTAAAAGTACACATGTCAAGACAAGAGACACATAAATATAATCTCCAATCAATTAGAGAATAGACAAATCTTAATGCTTGGATAAATTATCTTAAGTATATACATTTAAAAAATAAATTCTCAGCAGAAACCTGTTGATATTGACACCTTGTCTTGAAGCTTTTACAGTCTCGAGCTGATGTCACACTTTAATAAAATGCATAATGATTTAACTCTTTGGATTTCAGATCTAATGCTGGTGTTTTTTTTAATGTAGCATGAATTGTTTTACCAACTTAACCAAGACCACATGGATATTATTATAAACCATCATTAGTCATCACACAAATTTCGATAATCTTTATCATAAAATAAACACCTGTCAGGAGATGAAGAGATGTGTGACATTTGACCATGAGACTGAGTTTCACTGTCAAATGTCTTGAATATGATTTGATTAAAATCAGGTGTCTCTGGATTAAAATAGGACCTCACTATCTGACAGATGGAGGATCATTTGCGATCTCTAAAAAAGCAACATCCACCAGGGGATATACTAAACAACATGCCCTATACCTGCTCGTCCAACTACGTATGTGTGTATGCACATTCATAACCGCCTATTTACCAGTCACACCATGTAAATGTACAACACTAATTAATGAGCCCAAAGATCTGCGCTTGCCAAAATATATCACCGAACTTCAAAGAGCTCATACATGCGCGGCACACATGGATATATCACACCACACAAACATGCACAGCCCTTTTCACCGAACACTTTTACTTACTCTAACATATTGTAAGTGGGGCCTTACACTCCCATCCCACATTCCTTTCCCTGGGGAGCCCGGTGCAGTGTGAGTGATTCAGTTAGTGTTACTACATTAGAGCTGTCCATCCATCCGGTCTGCTTTTCCAAACACATCCATCCCACTCCTAGTTAAAACACTGGGGGATCTCCTCCACCCCCCCAAAGTCTTTTATGATGTCCATAAAATGGAAGAGTGCAGCTTTACTTGAACTAATAATATCTGAGCTTACAGGGCCGTGATTGATGATCTTTAAAGCCAGCCCGATCGGTCTCATCTTTCTTCAGATTTTTATCACTGACTTGTTTGCAGTCATGTGCAATCACAAGCACCGGGAGAGGTAACAAGTGCTTGATGTATGATGCTTGAGCCACTTTTGTCAGCTGCGCATTTCCCTCCTCTCCCTCTGCTTTTGTTTTTTCTTTTTCTTTTCTATTTTAACCCCATTTGTTGCCTCTCTTGAATTGTTTGCAGACTGTTGGTTTACTGTGTTCTCTCTCTCTCCCTCTCTCCCTCTCTCTCTCTCTCTCTCTCTCTCTCTCTCTCTCTCTCTTTAATTTTTCAGATGGTGGGAATGTCTTCTCCTGGGGGATGGGGCAAGAGGTGAGCCAAACATTTTTCCACTTTTGGCCCTTCCAGGAGAGTCAGACTTAGAACAACACTGGACTGCAGGCTTTTTCATATCATACAAGTTCTCTCTTAGTCTCTCTCTCTCTCTCTCTCTCTCTCTCTCTCTCTCTCTCTCTCTCTCTCTCTCTCTCTCTCTCTCTCTGTCTCTCTCTCTCTCTCTCTCATACACACACACACACACACATATATATATATATAAATACAGACACAGACTTCTTCCATTTTTGAGACATTTTGAGATGACCTTTTTTCCAGAGTGGAGATTAAAAGGTTTTGCGGGAGATCTGTGTCCGATCCCTCCCTTCGAGCACTTAATATCCTTCATGGTGTGCCAAGAACGCACATCTTTTTAAATTCTATAAATCACCTTTATGGGATCTGCTGTTTGTCCATTTCTACTCCTCTGCTTCACATGGACAGAGCAGGAAATCCTCTTTGTGGAATCTACTGTAGTTTATGTGTGTGCATGGCCCTTCGAATGTGTATGGCCAAAAGTATGAGCGTATGTGTGTGTATGTGTGTGTGTGTGTGTGTCTGTTGGCCCTGTCCTGTCTCTCCTCCTCTGTTAGATAAAGAATCCCACCTGTCACTGAGGATTGTTCTGGCCTTTCATTTAAGGCGCTCTTTAAAGAGCCGCATCATTACACAGCCCTCAGACAGAGCCCAGAGAGTGTAAAACCTAGGCCCACCTCAATCCCTCTCTCTCTGATTCTTTTTCCTCCTGGCTTTGGTGTTTATCTGTGAGGTCGTTTGAAACCATGGCCAAAATGTGATCACTTTTACAACGTGACAGTGAGGATGACGCTTTGCCAGGACAGTGAAACAAACATGTAGGTGAAGGTTAGAGAGACAGGGGGAGCAATGAAAATGTTAGACATCAGTTGTTATGAGCTTTGACGTGGCCTTGGCTTCCACACTGCACTCCTACATTGCAGGGTAGCTTGTAGTCTAACTAGACTCATTGGATTTTCATAGGCGTCCTCACGTCTATATAACTCCAAGTTAGTCACAGTGCAAGGACACTGTCTCTCTTTCTTTCCACCCTCATCATGTTCTTTCTTTGTCCTCTTTCTCCCATCCTTTTTTCTCCTTCCTCCCTCCTCCCTTTCTTCCTCTACCCTTGTTCCTTTACTCCCCCCTGCCCCTCTTTTCCCACCGTGTTTTTCTTGCTCTTCCTCCATCTCTCCTATCTTCCTGCCCTCTCTCTCTCCTCTGTCTTGGAGCCGTTGTGATGATTGATTGTTTCTCTGTGCAGTCTGACAGGATGTAGCACACTCTCGGCCCCAGGGGCCCCGAGCAGACTGCACCACCTGATTAAGACTCCCCCTGTAATCAGCCACACAGTGCCACACCGAAACCACTCCCGTCAACACGTTAAAAAACATAAGAAAGGTTCCACCACCTGAAAGATAACACTTTGTTTGTCGCTAGAATAGAAGTGAGATGCAGGCCATCTTGAACTTTTCTTTACTAAGCTGATACCCTCCTCTCTCTAGGGCTTAAAGTCTCTTATGTATCAGTAGCAGCAGAAAAAGTAGAAAAGCAAAAGGTCTTAAACCTAATAAAGTTCTCGGCCGCCTTACCAAGGTAAACCCAGTCAGCTCTAACCCTATTATGGCTGGTAATAGTATTACAGATAGAAATCTCATTGTTTTCCTCCTATTGAGACTAAAAGACGGCCGGCCGGCGCTGTATCACATGATTGAGGTGAGAAAGAATTTGAATGATGTCAGAGAGTGTGTGCCACAGCCAGAATCAATATGGTAACAGCATAACAGAGATAGAAAGTGGTATCAAGGCAAGCAGAAAAACAAATAGTGGTATACCAGATGCTTTACGGAGCAGACAGTCACTTATACGTATACTTACTTTCTTAGTAAGTCACATTAAAATGTAAAATGTTCATATCTAAAGAGTTATCACTATCATTATGGGTTATTGAATTAACCAGCAAGTCAATGTAACTGATGGCGTAAACCCAATACAGACAAATATATCTGCAGTCTAGAGTCATGTCTGGGTTCCAAATGTCAGCTGTGTGACAACAGGATCAACTGCCTGCTGAAGTTGTATCAAGGAGTTCAGCCTGTCAGAGACCTGAATTGACATAACATTCAATAGACTCCTAATGTGAGCTCTAAATAGACTAAATAACGAGATAGACAGTAAGGTAAGAAAACTACTCTCTCTTACAAATCCGATGATGTTAGTACGTGGTAGTAGATGAGTTGCAAAATTAGTACAGTATATCTGCATTATCAATGACTTGCAAAAACTTCATAACAACAATCTTTCAGGAAAAAAAGGTTTGTTAGTGAGAGAAAATGTGAAGTGGAGAATGTAATGTGAGCAGGGAAAATGAAGATCTGCTGTTATTTTCCTGATTTTCTTTCAGTGATGAGTTACTGACCCAGATGCAAATGCTTGAGACCACACAGACATCAGTACACACATTATAATAAAACATGCAGTCAAGCATGCATGCGTCACATGTAACATTTTGACGCAGAATATCAAGAATAGATTTCATGAAGCTAAGACAGAAACACTCTCTTACTTTTGCCCAGTGTTTTCACGCTGTTGAAAGGTAGTTAAGAGTGGCTAAATACTAGGAAGTGAAAAGGTGCACCATGTATTAATGCAGTGGTTCTTAAACTGGGGTCCGGGGACCCCAAGGTGTCCTTGAGGGGGCTCCAGGGGGTCCCCAGAAAAATGGGGAATATTTTAATTTCACTATTATTTCATTGACTAGAAGTTAGCCCAATGAGAGAATGTAAAGGAATGACTATTCTGTTCACAGGTTTCACACTCTTCACTGTTAATCTGCCAATCTACAGTATAGACAGTTATGGAATAACTAAATCTAATCAGATGGGGATCCCTGAGACTACATCTTATCAAATACGGATCCGCGGCCTGATGTGTGTCAATTTGGGGGTCCTTGACACCAAAGATGTTGAGAACCACTGTGTTAATGTATGTCTGAGGTATGGCTTCAGATCAGTGTGGCTATTCAGCTTGTCGATTGCAATCCTGTCTGTACTATAATGATGAGGGTTCATCAGGCTTGTTAAATAATAAAGGAGCAGGCCTGGGGCCAGATGCACAGAAACCATGCATACACCATTTCCTGCACATAAAGTGGTATTTATAAACACAGAATGCGTGGTGAGAATTTGCGCAGCTCACAAATTCTTTAGACAAGGCATACACAAGTTTTTCTAAAGCGACCTGAAGGTGAAGTGATGAGGTGGAGATGAAATATAAGGTGAGAGACAGAATCTTTTAGTAAAACATTGTTTGTTTAGGTTGATAACCAGCTACACTGATTGTGTGATTTTTTTTTGATTTTTTTTTTTTATTTGCGTTCATAAAGAGTTTTGTAAAATGCAAATCAAAGGCACATTTATAAACATAACATTGATCTATTAATTTTGTGTGATTAATTTTATCATTCTTTTTTATCATTCTTCAATTTGCATAGGAGTCAAGATTTTTTTTGCAGTTAATATTCTTTTTATTCTGTCCTTGGTTGTGTCACACCTTGTAAAGTCGGTTTAGATACAAGAGCTTCAAATGAATCTTGATCACATTTCTGAGACATCACTGCCAACGATGGCTTACAGGTCCATGTGATGAATTAATGATATGGACGGTATAAAGAGCTGCACAGCCGTGTGTAATGGTCATGCGTAATGACTGCTGTTCTGCTGTTGGAGAACGTCACTGGTGCAACACAATCAGTGAAACGGCACTTCTTCTTTCTGGTTTGTTTCATTGTCAGCTGTATAGACTGGTGGAGGCAAACTGACACGAAAACAGCTGGTTCAGGGCGTCTTCATCCATTTATGGCTAATTGTGAGAGTGGAAACAAAGCTTGTGCACCCAGTTCATCAATGACTCATATTTAAAAACAGAACCATGTGTACTCACGGCTTTATAAATCTGACGAAAAGAATGCATATGCATATTTCTGGCTTTGTGCGTACTCACAGTTTTAGTCATGAATCTACAATGAGTTTTATGCATCTGGCCCCTGGTGGTGGTGGAAACCCTGGGCCTGGTTCCAACACTGTTCAGGCCTCATCGAACCCTGGGCCTGTTCCAAATTGATGCTAATATGGACTAGCCTGCTGCAGTGGAAAAAAATGTGTATTATTGATATCATGGCTCTACAGGTCTTCATCTGTATGTTATGCCTGCGCATAAGAAAACAAAGAAGATAGACCAAATTAAAAAAAAAAAAAAAAAAGTGCCACTGTTTGTGTATGTGTGAATGCACAATGCATGAGTGCATTTGTATATTAGTGTGTCTTGCACGCTCATGCTCTCAAATGTATGTGTACATAGTCTAAGCATCTTTGCCTATGGGTGTGTTCAGCATTTCACCATGCTCACATTTATATCTGTCTATGTTTTCCCTTTCCCTTCCTGCTGATGCCATCAGTACACACGTTGTGACTGATGACAGTCGTTGCCACAGTCTGATGCTCTGCTGCTTAATGTCTTTTTTGTTTATTAATTAACTGCAGGACATATATGCTGAGAGACACCTATTGATTCTACTGCTGCATTAATTGATTTTGTGCTTCACTAATCATATTGTTGCTGCAAGATCATTACTAGGCCTCTGTGTTTTCTTTGTGGTGGAGGATTGTGTGTTGATAAACTGCAGTTCTTAGTTGTGTGGTTGAAGTGTCGAGCGCAGTTGTCATTTTGATATCTTTCTATATTTTCTGTGTGATATAGTTTATTGAGAATAACAGGGTGGGAAACAGGGAACAAAGTCATTGATTTGCAAGTCACAAGAAAGTCCTGATGTTCAAATCCTGAAGTGCTCATCATGCTTTCTTTATCAAAATGAATGCCATTTCAAAATGTAAACACCAACAACATCATCAGGGGTATTAGCTGAAATGTCACAAGTAATAAAATGTATTTTCATACATATAGAATCAAAAATACAAATTCTCATTCCTTATCGACCCATCCCATTTTTTCTACAGACACCTTCAACCATCTGCACTTATTAATTCAAATACGCATCAAAACAAGTCCTGCTGACCCTCAATCAGGCCCATATTTGAACAGTGGCCTGAAAGTTCACCCTGTCTCTGAAAATGTTGTCAGTGCCACCCAAGATGTTTCTGTTTCGTTCTTGATGAGGGCTTCAAGTTGTGGTGTTGCGTTTAACTGACACATATCCTAAAATTGATGTCAGTTTAGTCAGAGGTTTGACTACATAAATTCAAAATCACAGAACCGAATCAGATTTTTGTGTGTATTTTGTAAAAAATAAATAAATAAAGTAACCATTAAATTTCAAGTAACTGCTAACAACTAAGTCTTGTGAATCCAGCTGGTCTCTCAAGTCAAGAGGTTTGAGTTCAAGTAATGAGTAGTCAAATGTCAAGTTGCAATTGTCCTCTGATTTATTTGAGTTTCAAGTTGCAAAAGATGTGAATAGAGTTTGAACAATGTGACATGTTTGAATACACAAACTTGTTATCAGATGGACACAAAAAGTAAACCAGGATTACATTGTACATAGAAAGCAGGTGGCATAACCCTGACAGCCAAGAAAAGGTAAGAGTGTCTTCTAACATAAAACACTATTATACTATCATTGAAACAAACAGATTCAAGTGTTTGTGTGTATCTGACTGCCAGAGGTTCCCTAGTGAGTCTGACCGGGGGTTATAGTGTAACCAAAGCGTCTGTCTCCTGTTCACCACCCAGATCAGCCGGTTCAGCTTGACTGGGCCCAGTTGTCTTGGTTTCATACTGACAACTGTCTGGGAAAGGTCTGTCTGGGGTTCAAGTACATTAAAGTCATCCGCTCCCCTCCCACTGAGCCCCAACACAGATGGCTCCAGATGCAGCTGGCACAGCATGGAGCAGCACCTGACAGTGCTCATTCACTCAGACACACACAAAAATACACATATACAAGTATAAACGCAGATACACAAACACATGCACAAACTCAGGTATGGACACATCTGCTCACTTACTGCACCTAAATGCACGTAAACACTGATGAAGGCATGTGCACTCACACCTATAAATACATGGACACACACTCTCACAGCAGGAACATATGCTGCCACGCATCTACAAATCCTCACAGTAGCACACATTGGAATACGCAATTAAAGACCCAGATTACTGCATGGCGCGCACACACACACATTCAGATATAAACCCACACATATTGTGCTCACTTTCAAACATATGCCAGGGCATGCCAACGTGCACATGAGCACAGTGCAGAAAGCCCTTTATCTCTGCAGGAGCGAGCGGGAAAGAGAGGAGCAGGACAGCAGAGAGAAGTCAAACTGAACACTCTCACCATTTGTAACACAGAGAAAGAGATGTAAATCGAGGACAATGCTTTCTGTTGTACTTGGCGAGATGTTATGGCTATTAAGCCTTTGTGTTCGAAAAGACTTTTACACAGACCCAGCCACCGATGAAGGATTGCATTGCCAGGCAGTTGTACATAATGGTAAATGAAACATGAAACACAGTAGACTTTTGTCTAGTGAAAGAAATACGCAGTCTACCTTTTTTTAACAGTATTTCCTCCTCTGTGACAGCCATTTGAGCCAAGATGAATTGCCATTTCCCTGTGTCATATATAACCATGCACAGCTGATATTATAACAGAGCTTTGCAAAGATGCACTTAAATTATGATACTCGGGAGGTGATCTACAAGTCCTGTTTGACAAATATAACAACTATGTTTACACTCAGGAATGGCAGGGTGGCATGAATTAGAATGAGATGAAAGATAGACAAGATTTGAGTCACTTACTGGTGCCTCACAGAAGGGAGAATGATTCTTCCCCCCCAAATTGAAACACCCTGTAGGCATGTGTCTTTATTTAAAAATCTATTAGCAATGGAATCATTGGGACTGAACTTTGATTTAATCCTGTGACTGACACAGTGTCATTATTTCGCTTGCAGGGACAGCTTGGACTTGGAGAGAATTGGATTCACGTCTCCGCTCCTTGTCTTCTCAGCCATTCTCAACTAGCAGAGGTCACGCAGATACAAGCAGGGGACAGCTACAGTGCAGCTGTCACAGGTGAGCCAAGCGTTTGATCTGCTGTGGTAGCCCATGAAGAGGCTTCATCTTTTCCCCCAGCTGTATTATTTTGGCATAAAAGTACAACTAGATAGCACAATTGTGACTCAAACCTCCAAAGTGTCAGTGGAGACATCTCGCATTGTGATGTATTAAAACTAAAATTCCTTAAAAGTTGTATTCACTCTACATAATATATAAAACAACTTATTAACTTGAAAACCTTATTTTCCCAGCAGTATCCCTCACTGTGGCTTTGAGCTGTGCTAATTTTTCATCTACATCATTCCATTGAGTTTTAATTAACACAACAAGGATTCAGTGTCCTCAAATGATATCACTTGGAGCACAAATTTAACCTCATTATTTCTCAATATTTCTTAAACCAAACGAAATTGTGCAATACTGTAGCCAGTTTCAATGTTACGTGTTAATGATTTACATAATGGATTGACTTGTTGTTCAACCAGCTATCCCCTAAACTACCCTGCTAAGATCTGAGACTATCCCTGTAGCTACTTTGTTAATATTTGGACTGAGAGGTAAGTGGCACACCATTTCTTCACATCAGTTATTCCAGTTAGTCCTCTTTCTGACTACATTTAAAAAACAGGTAGTCTCAGGTAGTCCCTTTTAGTTTTCTCCCTCTTTATTCAGTAACTTGTATGATTTTCAGCAATCTGATTCATCTCCCTCTGCTCCATAGAGAGTCATTGAACTGCTACAAATCTAGTTCTAATACATTTACACCATTACAAAGTGTCAGGAAACTACTTCTCCTTCAATTGCTGCTTGCCTTCTGCCAGACAGATGGAATTAAAGTGGTTACACTACAAATGTAACATCAGCCACTTAAAGAGACAAGGCTAGTTTCAAGACCAGGGTACATTTACAGCCTACTGCTGTACTGTAATTTTCTGTTAAAAGAATTGCCTATTGTTGAACAGAGATGTCTGCTGGCACTGTGTGCATGGTCTCGCTGGAAATGCCACTGGTTCATTAAATGAACTGCAGCCGAAATATTAAGTTTGGTCCCATCTGATTTCTTGGTGCATTGAAGACTATTTGGAGAGTGGGGCCCTACCTGCCGGTGGTACAGTTATGTCTTTAGGTGATCTATAAAATGTTATTATTTAAAACAAGCTTTTTTATGGATTGCTTACAAGGCATCCTTAGCACATGATTGATCTGACCTTTCACAGACCGTCGTTCTTTGGGAAAACATCAGCCTTAACCTTTTTTAGCTGGATTACCCTGCCAGCATCTCTGTACGTGTGTGTCTGTGTGTGTGTGTGTTTTTTTTGTGTGCCTGCCTCTGTCAGGCTGTGTGTGTATGTACATGCATGCGTTAGTAGTGTAAGTGTGTATGTGTGTGGTGAAGTGGCATCTAGCAATGCCTGCCTCATATGCTTTTGTAAGGTTTGCTTTGCTGAGATGAAAATAATACATTACTGATTGATTGATCAATCATGTCTGAAAGGGTATCCGTGTGTGTGTGTGTGTGTGCGTGTGTGTGTGCGTGTGTGTGTGCCAGGGCTACGTACAGCTTGATGCAGAATAGAGATTGATGGAGGCTTGCCGTGAGGAGGATACTCAGTTATCTCCTTGTAATTAAAATCCACCTCATAAAGATTATTGACTCCCCCACCACACAAACCAGCATGCTCCCTCGCTTGGCAGGGTTTGCAAAGCGCTTCTTAAAAAATGAAAAATAGCATATTAAGCAGCACATATTTCCCATTTATGCGGAACATTTAGATGTGGTTAAGTTATCGTAATGTGCAATAAAACCTGGATGTGAAATTTGTAATCCACTTTGGAAAATTGCTTACTATATTGCTTTAACATCCCCTGAAAGAGCTTTTGAGATGTGTGTGCCAGGTTTATTGTACGCCATAATTTAAAAGTCCTCAATGTAGGCAGTAAATATAAATTTATTAGTGGCAGGTTTAAATAGGCACACTGAGGTAGCATGAGTGAGTGGATGCTTGAGAGTTTGCTGTATGTGAGTACATACAATGTGTATGTGGGTTTACCGTACAGTGCTGTACATCAACTCCCTCTTCTAAATGAAACCAATCTGACAGTTTATAATTCTCTGTTCCATTTAACTGTCTCTAATTGGGGTCAGTGTTTCTATTTGAATGTGGAGGAAATCAGAGTTGTAAGGTTCAGGAGCAAGCTAATCTGTGGTAGACTGGGGTCTGGTTTCTTCCTGGCCCTGGAGCCACTAAATTGAAAGAACCACTTCTGGCACTTAGCTGTGTTATTCCAGTGTGACCACAAAATGTGCACGTTGTTTCAACAGTCTCATGTAAATATGATCAGGGACCCACAATTACAACCTGGATGATACACCAGAGAGGGTCAGGAACATACATGCAGAGCATACCAACACATCCTCATAGGGGGCGTTATACCTTTCATAGTTGAAATAAAGGTTTTGACATATAAAAGCAGTGGAAAGATGACACTTCATGTGTCTATTTGAACATTTGTTCATATTTCTAGCAGATGGAGAGCTGCTTCTCTGGGGTCAGATCCCCTGTGTGTCCCAGGTCAGTGATCACCCTGGCCTCAAAAGGATCTGGACCCCACAGCCTGTTCCACTGGCAGGCAGAAAGGTATGTGTGAGAAAGACTGCTTTTAACACTATAGCTTATTTTTTCTCTTATTACAGTTCCATTTAATTCAACATAATGCAGATATCTATTTGCAAGGAAGTTTTTAGTTATCAGCTGACACCTCCTGTGTTTTTTAAATTTTGCACTGCTTTAAAGTAAAAAAAAAAAACACTGTTTGGTTGTTTGCAGGTGTGTGGTGTGGCCTGTGGAACCTGGCATATGATGGCACTCACTGCTGCAAGTGAGTAATCTATCATCCATCCCAAAATGTTCCTATCTCTCTGGTTAATTGTTTTTAGGATGATGAGAACGGGTCACTGAAGGTGCAACAGTCAAATTCAGGTTTTGATTCTTATTACTCTCCTCTTTCCCCTCCATACAGCCTTCCCTTCCCCTTCTCCAAATGATGTCTTGCTCCTCCTTAAGGCCCCTCCTCACTCACTTTCTCACTCATCAAACCATAATTCACTTCAGAGGGAAGCATCATTAATGCACAGTAGGACCCAGCAGCTTGATGTGTGCTAATTATATTGTGTGTTTTACACGCTGGATGACTTTTGCTTAGTCAGTGATGAGCTCAGTCTCTGGTAATTGTTTTTTGGATGTGATGAGTTTATAAAAGCCTGTGTGTGTGTGTGTGTGTGTGTGTGTGTGTGTGTGTGTGTGTGTGTGTGTGTGTGTGTGTGTGTGTGTGTGTGTGTGTGTGTGTGTGTGTGTGTGTGTGTGTGTGTGTGTGTGTGTGTGTGTGTGTGTGTGTGTGTGTGTGTGTGTGTGTGTGTGTGTATCTGGCCATGTTATGTATATGTGTTTGTCCGTGCCTGTGAATGCAATGAGTGAGCATGTGGATGGTGAGATTTTTACCATGAGAGTATGCAGATCCTCACTTTTATTTGTGCTTATGCATGTGCAGTCTTGCATTAAGTCTATGTGCTTACATGTATACAGCATACACTGTTTTTATAAGTAGCCAGAAAGACAAGATTATTCCACAGCTCCACACATCATCCGCCTCAGCAAACTTGGCTAATGATTAGCAAACAGCCAAAATCTCAACATCATTCTGACACATTAAAACTACATGTAACTTCTAACTCCGTCAATCCCACACAAAACTTTGACATGCGCCGTCAAGCATGGAACTACGCTCCATGACTTGCTTGTATTCTCCACAACCCTTGTGATCCTTTTAGTACTGTACATCACTCAGTATAGCTAGAAATGCTGCTCAGCCTTTGGCTAATCACGCTGATTGGAGGTGTCCTTTGGCTCACCTGGGGGCTTCCAATCCTATTAGGCCAACCGTCCTGAGCCTAGCGCACCCAGCAGCCGCTCGTGTTTGATCACTGGTGCTTAGAGCCCACACTTGTCCTCTTATGTTGGTGTTAAGGCATGGAGGAGAGGAGCGGCAGGGTGGGGTTTGGTGGGGGGGTTAAAATGTGATCTCCTTAACTCTCTAGGGGGGCAGAGGGGAGTTTGGTGCCCCACCTCCCTCACTGACACTCCTCTGCTCCTCCAACTAGAGCTGCTCTTTAAACTTCTGATGTCAGTTGAAAGGCGGAACACTGCAAGTTGTTTCCAAGCAAAAGGGAGAAAGATGGAGGGAATGAAAGATTGAGAGAGGGAGAAGAAGAAGAGAAAGTCTATATAGTATGTCTCTGTTGTGTTTTGACCTATAAAAAAATATTTTTGGAAATTGTCTATAGTCGGTCTCACTTAAGTTCCCCTAAATTTCTCTCAACTCACCTCCCTCTTTCTTTCGTTCTTTCTCTCCTTCCATAATCTTTCTTTTTTCCTTTTCTCTGTGCTGTCAGTCTATGGAAACATAGAACGTCTGCCATCTCATTGGAAGTCAACACACCTGATCCCACCAGACCTGTCACCTCTTTCTACCTTCTTCATATCTCTACCACGTACGATTCCTCCCCTCCATCACTCCTTCTCTCAACCTTCCTCCTGACTGCTATTCTCACTCACTGCACACCTATCACTATGTCTCTCTTGTGGCTCTCCTTCTTTCTCCCCCTCTCCCTGTCCCCTCCTCCTCCTCCTCCTCCTCCTCCTCCTCCTCCTCCTCCTCCTCCTTCTTCCCCTGGCCAAGAGCACCCAGGAAGAGCCATGTGTTTCCAAAGTGGACTGGATGGGAAATCGAAGCAGGGCTTCTGTGTTTATCAAGCCACAGCTCCGTCACCTTGCTCCTATTCCCATCTGGAGGCCCCGGCAAATTGGTGACAGCAGCAACAACCCTGTAGCACACATGCTCCTTTTTCTGTGTGCACGTCCACACACACAGCATAGCACCTTGGCCTGTTTAGTTTTATTGCTGGTGTCAGGTGAGGAGGTGGACGTAGGAGTGCTGTCTAATGTTCACCTCACACACACACACACACACACACACACACACAGACACACTCACACACAAGTCATTTCCACCCCTGCCGACACCTTGGCTAACAAGACCTGTGAACCACAGTGACAGAACTCCTAGACTTGTCAGAGTCCCAGTCATTTAATGCCAAGACCTGGCCCCAGCTCTAACCCAACAGGGTTTCTGTATGCACACTAAGCCACAATAGGCTTCACGGTGTTGTAGTGAACATGAGTCTACTGAGTACTACTGCTCCTCTAGGTTAATACTGTTTAAATAACACATTTATTCCAATGATTTACAGTAATTATTACTATAAAATGCTAAATTACTTACATGGAGTAATATTAGTGATCTGCAAGGAAAGTGGGGATGAAATGTGTTATGTGTGGCATTGTTCAGTTGGTTCTCATGAAGTTTAACTTTACCCTAAGTTCACATCTTATCATGTTAATTTGCACCATCACACATGTATAAATCTTTGAATGTATGTTGTCACTCCTGACTGTCTGCTTGGCTGTGTAGCGGTACAGTTATGTGTCTGTAAATCTGCTGTATCCACAGGCATTTTCAAGCATCAAATAGTCATTACAAGTAGTGTTGCATGGACCAGCCCCTCAACCACATGTGTAAAGGAAACTCGGTACTCAATACCTTTTCCAGTCCTCCCACTTTTCCCTTTGCTGTGGACATGTAAGTGGAGGAGAAAGGAGAGTTGACTCGGGTTAGAGCCCTGCACAGCTTTGCTACCTTGGAAATGAACTGCACAAACAACACCTGGCCATTGTGCCTATAAGCACTTACAATGATGCCATTTAAGAGAGTATTGATCCACCCATTGCAGGGTCAATCATTGGATCAATGGTGTGTGGGTCGGCTGGCTAGAAGCCTGGTTGACTGTATGAATGAATGGATGGTTGGATAACAGATGAATGGATGGTTGGATGGTGGATGGATGGATTGATTGATTCATGGTTGGATTTGTGGGCTGAAGCATGGTGGGAACGAGCTCTGTCCATCCAAACATGAACTTGTGTGGGGCTGAAGGTTATCTGCCCTCTTTTGTGTAGCTTTGTGTCCAGTCTGTCTCCAACACCTCTCAAAGAACACCACCATTCAACACACACATTACCATTCCAGTTCAAGTGAATTCTTGCCTTGTCCTGTTCAAGGAAAAAATAAAAGATTCAATTTATTGTAATTTAAAACATCGAACAAACTTTGTATTACTCGGTCAAGGTGTTGTCTGTCATAATTCATTAGATTCTTCTGTTTGTGTTACTGAGGAAGACATACAGTACCTGAGATATACATAACATGAGTGAATAATCGCTCACAGTGATCTCTCAATATCTCACAATAAAGCTTTATTGTGCCATAGAAGACTGGGAAATGTAGAGGTATATAAATTCAAAAAGAGTCATTGTCATTAGCATGTTCTTGGTGGATTCTTGTGATGTGTTTACACCAGGGTTGATTGACCTAGTTACCCAACCCCTGGCAGCACAACACGGAGAAATATAACACAATGCAACACAAGGGAGAGGTGTAGATTCCTTTATTATTCTTACATGTAAGACACATATGAGTGAACACACACACACACAGTCATACGCACATGACACGGTGATCATCAGGGGCTCACAGAGGTCGTGCCTCATGACGATGTGAATACAGGGAGAGAGCTTATTTAAAATTCTGTAAGAGATGTCAATTGTGCCCTCTGCATATTTCTATGGAACATTTGTAAATAGATCCTTTGTAAATAGCTTCTCTCTTGCCAATCACCCTGTCTGCTCTCTGCACAGCAGCATTAAAAATTGATCCTTAGCCTCACCAGGGTGAAATGCTAACATCGCTGCCAAATGACTGATTAAAAAGAAAAACCTTTAATCTTTGCTTAAAAGTGTCTACTGCCTTGGCATGCCTTTCCCCTGTGCTCCTCTATCTTCCAAGGCTGTGAAGGGAAGGAGGGGGTCGCCGTGGGGGAAACGGGGTCACGCTTCATGTAGAGTCAGTGCTGTACAGTGATATAGCTCTAGAGGTGAGGGATTTCACTAAGAGCAGATCTAGGAATAGATATGCATTGCTCTCTTCTGAATTTAACCCTAAGCCAAAGGTTAAAAACACATTTGAGCATCCCATAAGAGGGGACGAATGTATTGGCACTCTTGCTAAAAGTAGTTATTTACCCAACTTAACCATGCAAGTTAACAAAAAAATAGCAGGACCGTATAGTCAATGTGGCATAAGATAGTTTGTCGTGCGTCCAATTTACTCAGTAGTGCAGCCGTAGAAATTGACACACTGTCTCTTAATGTTCTGTAAGTTGTGATATAGCTACTAAAAAAGGTCATGAAATAAAGAACCACAAGCAAAAATAGCAGAATAAAGAAGACAAAGGGGCCATTAAAGTGTTGATTGGAAGTGCTGAGAAGTATTTGTGTTTCAGGGAGCAGAGAGAAGAACAGAGAATGTGCTCACCCAGAAACTGAAGCTCGCTTCAGAGACCTTGTCAGCAATCCCCTACCGACAGAGCACACGGAGAAAGAAAACACAGTGAAAGTAAGATAAACATACCTCCTCTTTCTTGCTCTATAGCCCCTTTATTGACTTACTTGCATACTGTATAGCTCAATCTGTAACTGGCTCGCTAACTCAACAGCTCCCTAACTCTTGCATCTTCCTCTTCCATACTCCCTGCCTGCCTTGTTGACATCCTCATTCACATTTATCCATTGTTTGCTTCTCAAATCCTCTTTTCATTCATTGTTTCTTTATACAAACTGTAATTGAACATATCAGTAATGAATATAAAACATAACATTTTGCACTGGAGTAAACAGCACAGCCCTCAAAATATAAAAGTGGTGAATATATTCACTCACCTCTCAGAACATCAGTGAGGACCACTAAACTGTCACCCAGAGCCACACACACACACACACACACACACAAGCTCCCGCCCCTCCTCGTCTCTCTGTCATTCAGGTGTTTACTGTCATTCATACTCAGGGTTTTGTATAATCCTCTCACCACACCTGAGTGCTCCCCACTCAGTGTCACTGGATTTACCCGCCTCCCCCCCCTCGCTCCCCTCTCTCGCTTCTCCACTCCTCCAGAGCGCAGCCTTTTTCATTTTGCATCACAGCCATTCTTTTACACACGTTGTCATTTCTTATGTAAATAACCACAGATAAAAAGACAGTAACAGACATTTTAAGATTTACACACACCGCTTGGTGCATATGTTTTCAGTCATCCCCTCTCATCAGCCAGTTTGTTTGTAGAAGTGTCTTTGCCTGTAGCCATAAATTAGGGGTTGTGATTTAACTTATTGAGACAAAAGAGAAAGACAACGAAACATGAATAAAACAAATGATGAGGAGAAGGTGAAGGAGAGAGAGAGCGAGGAGAGGAGGGTGAACTGAAGGCAGAAATGGGCCAGTATGTATTTCTGCTCTACTTTCACTTGGGGAAGGCTTCATTAAGAAGTCTGTTTCCAGAGCATGGTGGAATCTGTGTGTGTGTGCACGGGTGTGTGAGTATGTTCATAGGTTAATGTGTGAGATTGTGTCGGTGCACATGCACAGTCATGCATATATGTGTGCATGCCTGTAAAATTATTTGTGTGTTCAGTGAGAGAGATCTCTTAAATTATTTACACCCAGAACCCTCTAATTGGTATCAAGTTTTTAAATGGGGTCAAATGTTGTGGTGCAGTTTCATACAATTTTTCTCTTGCCTTAAGTCTGTATCATTACATCTAGTGCTACAGTGCTGCTGCTTCATGGGACTTGAACCTCTAAACGTTGTATTTTCCCATCCACTGGGGCTCTGCTCTCAGACTGGAGGAACACGCTACACCAAGCTGACATAGAGGAGGGAATGTAATAACTGTGATGGTGCTGATGTGTCAGTCCATCTACTCAGGTCTGTGACATAGACATTGTCCATTCAACATGCTATGAAAGATCTGGTGAGTCGTAAACATCAAACAGAAGTGCACACACACACACACACACACACACACAGCCTAAGGCAGCGCGCAGAGCTGGTATTAGATTTAAGCCCCCTAATAAAGCCAATTAGAATTATACTGTGCGCTGATGAAGGCAACTTTAACAGGGCAATTCTCTCACCTCCACAGATACACTAGTACATGCACGTGCATTCACATATACACCTAGTTTTACTTTCATTACTCAGCACAGCGCCATCAAAGGTGCTTTTAAACAACTCCAAAGCCTCCACATCCACACATTGTATTTTCTGTATTTGTATGTGGGAATAGAAAACAAAACATTGTGGTTTAGAAAGCATTCACCCTACAGTTTGGAGCAATTTACTGTCAATCAAACAATTTACCATCAACAGCTAACTTAGCCTTGATGAAATGCACAGTTCTCACATCCTAGTAAAGTAAAGACGTAGGGTTCACATACCATCCCACTCTGAACAAAACCCAACTGATTCCTGAATGTAAGCTTACTACTGGCTAACGTTAACAAACTAGCCAAAAAAAATACAATATGTACAGTACATAAGATAATTTTGGAGTTACCGGGAGAAGCGCATTTAGGAGGTTTACTGGTCCAGTCTATCCAATGACTACACAGAGAGGAAACTGATGTCAGTCCTCCATCAAACCAAATCAAAAGACAGCAAACAAACCAACTCTCAAGTTGCTGAAGTAATGAAGCAATACTGGGATTATTTCTATTTTTAATCTCTTACACTACTGATTACTGAAAAAACTTATCAAATTACTGTAATGCTACAGTAATGCATGTGTCATTGAATAAGTCACAGTCTCCTCAGAATTACACAGTAACACAATTACAAAGTCACAGCCATAAGGTTCTGTGCTTGGACCAATACTATTCACCTTACATATGCTTCCTTTAAGTAATATTATTAGGAAACACTCCATAAATTGTCATTGTTATGCAGATGATACCCAATTATATTTATCAATGAAGCCAGATGAAACCAATCAGTTAACTAAACTCCAAGCATGCCTCAAGGTCATAAAGACCTGGGTGACCTGCAATTTTCTGCAACTAAACTCAGACAAAACTGAAGTAATTGTGCTTGTCCCTAAACACCTTAGAAACACATTATCTAATGATATAGCTACTCTGGATGGCATTACCCTGGCCTCCAGCACCACTGTAAGGAATCTGGGAGTTATCTTTGATCAGGATATGTCCATCAACTCCCACATAAAACATATTTCAAGGACTGCCTTTTTTCACTTACTTATTGCAAAAATCAGGCACATCCTGTCTCAAAAAGATGAAGAAAGACTGGTCCACTGTTTTGTTACCTCTACGGTGAATTATTGCACTTCCTTATTATCAGGCTGCCCCAACAAGTCCCTAAAAACTCTCCAGCTGGTCCAGAATGCAGCTGCACATACTGACAAAAACTAGAAAAATAGATCATATTTCTCCCATTTCAGCTTCTTTGCATTGTCTCCCTATAAAATCCAGAATTGAATTTAAAATCCTTCTCCTCACCTACAAAGCCCTTAATGGTCAGACACCATCATATCTTAAAGAGCTCATCTCAGCTCAGCTTACTTGTGGTTCCTAGAGTCTCCAAAAGTAGAATTAGAGGCAGAGCTTTCAGCTATCAGGCTCCTCTCCTGTGGAACCATCTTGCAGTTTCGGTCCAGGAGGCAGACACCCTCTCGACGTATAAGAGTAGGCTTAAAACTTTCCTTTTTGATAAAGCTTATAGTAAGGGCCACCTCAGGTTTGCCTTGGACCAGCTCCTAGTTATGCTGCTATAGGCCTAGACTGCTGGGGGACTTCCCATGATGCACTGAGCACCTCTCTCCTCCTCCCCCTCTCCATCTGTACGCATTCAGGTACCATTAATGCATGTTACTAACTTGACATCTTCCCCATAGTTTTGTGCTTCGTGACCTTCAGCTGCGGACAGACTGCTGTCCCCGTGGTCCAGCTTGACGCCCACAATTGCTGCTACTATTCATTTTTGCCCACTGCTACCGCTATTATTATTAGTTATATTTCTATTATTATTATCATTATTATTATTATTGCTGTTATTATTGTTGTTGCTGTGGTTCTCTGTGTCTCTCTCTCCCCTCTCCCCCTCCTTTTTTCTCTCTCAACCCAGATGGCCGCCCATCTAGAGCCCGGTTCTGCTCAAGATTTCTTCCCGTTAAACCAAGTGCTTGCTTATGCGGGAATGTTGGGTCTCTGTAAATTAAAGAGTCCAGTCTAGACCTGCTCCATGTGAAACATGCCCTGAGATAACTTCTGTTTTGAAAATTGACTTGACTTGACAGTGAGCATGAATGCTGCATCAATTTAAGTTTAGCTTTGTTGGCAAAGTAGAGGCTCACCAACAAAGCAACGGATGTCTGATTCTTATTTTAAATGAATCAATTCAGTTTAGAATTTATAATTCTTCTGATGTCTTTTGATGTAGCAACATACATTGAAATGTCTTCTGTTTGCCTTTTGAATTACTGTACCGTCAACAGGACTCCAGACAGGTTCAACACATGCTGCTTCAAGGTCTTGGGAAACCAGAGGAGGAGAAACATGAAGAAAGAGGGAGTGCAGATGAAGAAGAGTTACACAAAGAAAGAGGAAAAAGAAAGGGAGATGAAACATTACACGATTCAGCATTTGCCGTGGCCAGGTCTACAACGGGAATGGACAGGACAGGAAATGGGCGCTCATCAATCAAATCTAACCAAGGGGATGAGAGGGAGGGTGGCAGGACAGTGGGGCCGTGGGAGCTGAAGGAACAGTGCAGAAGGAGAGGAAGCAAAGAGGTAGTCTTCACCACTTTGCATCTTTTACCCAAGTCAGAGGGAAGGCAGTTCAGGCCCGCTGCCAGCACCTTGCCCAGGCTGCTGACGGGACAACAGACTCATGGCAGAGTTTTAACTGAGGCTAGTCAGGTGAGTGTTCATGTCAACATCACAAAGAACAAATTCACCACTGTGTTTTCTATGAGAAGGGAGCATAAAACCGTCCAGGTTTGGTCAGTTTTATTTTTAAGTCTCCTCTTTTTAAAATCTCTTTTGCCTGATTTAGTTGAGTTGAGTTCTTATTTATTTGCTTTTAAAGAACATTTTGCTTTTAGATGATAGTGAAGAGTAACGGGAAACATCTTAGACTGCTAGCGTTACACTCCCCATTTGTTATACTTCCTTTCAATGTTAAAGTGATTTTGTGCATCTGGAGGCAGTATTCAATCACTTTGGCTGTGATTAAAGAAGCAAGTATACATTAACTGGTTGGCAGGCTTGAGGTATGACTTTAGTATACTGCTGCAAGAATAGTACTTCACAAGCAGCTAACAGTGACATGAAAAAGCCTTATTACCAGGATACTGATCACACTAAAAGCAGTTGAAGAGGTTTCTCTTTCTATTTATGCTTCCATCTGTGAATGTTTTAGTGTTTGTAATATGGTATTGCATCTAGTATTTTCCCTCCAAAATCCAAAAACTGTAAAGCAAATTCTCAGAGCACAGTAGGCTGTTTTCACATTGATTTGTTGTTTTTTTTTATTTTATTTTGCATGTGTCTTTGTCTCTTCAGGATAGAGCTACAAGTCTGTCTGAGTTGGTCCAAAAATCTGGGAGTGATAGCAGTATTTTGCAGAGTCCCATGCTCAGAGCCAAACCCAGACCTCCTGGGAGATGTACAGGTCCTGGGGCTCAGACCATGGCCCATTCAAATATGAGACTAAACGCTGGCCTTGAGTCTCCGATTTACAGTTCTTCTCTCCATCTGAGCCCTGAAAAAAAAGTTCAGATGTCCTCCTCTCTCCTCCTTCCAGGACTGCGAGTTGAAACCTCTTTTTCTCCGACTCTGTCCTCTTCTGAAGCGTTTAGGCACTGTCCCTCACACAGAAGAGTGGTTTCTTCTTCTGCCACGTCTTGGAAGAATCTGTAAGTGTCCACAGATTCAGTTCCGTCCATCAGTGGACCTGGAAAAATTATTTCATGTTTTAACATTTAAAACATGTGTTATATACCAGTTTCTGTCAAGTTTTGTGTACTATTTGAAATCAAGATGTTTAAACTACAACCATCCATAAAATACCCCTAAAGGATCCACAGCTCATCCAAAAAGTCACTAGTGTCAAGCATTTTTATCCAGTATTCCTCAAAAATGTCTGGAGACATAATATTATACTTGATAATGCATTTCTGGAAACCACATTCAAAGCCTAATACTTCGGGCTCCAAGGTTACTGGCAAACATCCCCCTACTTTTCTCTCTAAAACAGACTACAGATCAGCATTAATGGGCTTCACTTTGCCCCACACTGTGATTTGGCAAATATGCTGCTCTTACAAACCATCTCAGTCAACGACACCCATGAACCCTGACCTCATCTGAAAGCATTAGACTTTAGACGTACAGTCAGCTGTGTGTAGGAGCTGCTGAGTGCTTGAATCACCACATTTCAACAGAACTTGAGAGGGCTGAGTTTTTTTACCCCACGTACTACCACACTGAACTGCAGAACTGTATTCATTTTAATACTTACAGTATGTTGTTTATTAAAGACATGACGCCCTCTCAGATCTTGGCCTCTTGTAAGACATTTCACAGTGGGGTGTTTTCAGGGCTGCCCGTCTCTGCAGTATGAGTCACATGTGCATGCTACTATGAGTGTGAGGAGATTGATTTGTTGCAGAGATAATACTATATGATGAGATTTATCGAAGTAAAATAGGATCATTACAGGAAAGAGGGCTTCCTTTAAGACTGCTTTGCTCTTTTTTTTTTTTCATAGAGTGAGGCCCTTCATTAGCCTTGTACTTTATGCAAACTGGTTCTTTGCCACAGTGCAGATCACAACCACATGGTAATTCCTCTCATCAGGATTTCATTATGAGTGATGCATCTGGTTTTTTTCATTATCTGCATTTGACAAAAATGGCCCATTGTCAAATAAGCTGGCAGTGTATAGCATGTTGGCAGTGTTGAGTTAGACCCATCACTCAGCAGTGTTTACAGGAATGCCTTTACTTTTTCCGGTATCACATTCAAAATTTACTGTACTAAATATTAAGTAATAATTCAAATAATAGTAATATTGTATTTTTTAATATTGTATCACTAATAATGTTGTAATAATTCATGTTTTATCATTTTAAGTGCTGAATCATTATGGTATCAAGTTTTCAATTACTGTACCACCTGTTAGTTATTATTTATGTGGAAATATTGAAATATGTTCTTTTCCTGTTTTGCTTTCATCAGAGGAGTCGTCATTTCAGTTGGACAAAGAAGATACACAGACATTAAAGCTATTTATTACCTTGACCTTTCACAAGTGATCCAAGTTTTTAAGGGTAAAAATGGTAATTTTGTGAACATAAGGAAAGATATTTAAAAAGCTATTGAATTGCTTTTCCAGGATAGAAATGAGTAAGATAATAAAAGTGCTTTCCCGACTTAGTCTTAGATTTGCTTTTATTGAGTAACAAACTGACTACATGCAGGCATGCACTCTTGATGGCATTGAGACATTCGCCCTCATCCCACCCCATTGTCTCTTACACTCCCTGTGGTTTGTTTTGGTGTATGTAAGTAAGTGTTGGTTGTGTGTATCACGTCCGTGCCCTGTGAGACTCCTGCCAATCGATTCAAGGTGAGACCTGTCGATTAAACACCCTGAGCCATGCTCTCTACCTAACCCCAGGGTAATTCAATCCCACCCATTATACACACACACCTGTACACAGACGTGCACACACACACATACACATGCACTTCACCTGTCATCCGTCAATACCTCCATTGGGGCCTCTATTGATCCCCTCCATCCAGCCTCTTCACCCCATGCAGTACAACATCAGGGCCAAGACGACGTTCGTGCAGGTTTAATTTCTGACAGATTTACAATAAAGCTCAAGTTATTATTTAACTCTTCCGGCTGCAGTGTTCTCTTTGATTTAGCACCCTGGGAGAGGATGAGTTACAGCTGACACAGAGAATCTGCCAGGGCTGGAATGGTAGGCACCCGGTTCATAACTCAGCCGCCGAATGTGTAGTTAGTCAATCACTTGATCTGTAATCACAAATGCTGCCAGAAATTACATGAGTGATGAGCTGTAATAAAAGCACTTACTTTTCCTGCTCTGTCTCTTAAGTGTTATTGGCAGACCCCTCTCTCCCAGGAGGCCGTGGCTGTGAAACAAAATCCCGATATAAACTGCCTCATTGGTCCCTGCCTCACGCTCCCTCTCTGGTGTACTGTATGTGTGCGTATGTGACTGTGTGTGTGTGTGTGTGTAAATGCAGAGTGTTCCCACTAAAGTGTAATACAAAGCTCTTTTTGACAGTCTTTCTTCCATTCTTGGATTGCCTTGCTTCAGAACAAATGATCCTCACTCCAGTAAAGACAGCCATCCGCGTCTCGATCATTTATAATCTCTAACGTCTGCAGAGGTGCAAGGAAACACAATTCGACTGATGATGATTGTTTTTACACAGACCTGAATTTTACACAGACCTGAAATGCTTAGAATTGGTCAGTAAAATGCATCACGTATATACAGGTTTAAACATATTTCTGTGCAGTATTTTCTCACTGCTGTTAAAACTTTCCTTTCCTGAATCTCATCTCAGCCAAGCGTGTCCTGATAAGTTATAGTACTTCAAAGATATGACCTTATGTACAGGTAATCAAAGATGTCAGGGCCACGACGCAAGCCTCTCTTCGACTGTCTGTGACTCCCAGCTCCATAGCCTTTGGCAAGAGGTCATGCGTGACAGTTTTATTGATACGGACCTCTGTAATAATTACACAGCATCTTGCATGCACTATTGATTAGGCCTATTGATAAAATCATATTTTACTGTAAAGGTCTGTTGATTTGATGCATTACAACATAAATCTCTTCTCACAAGCAGCTGAGTTGGAACTCCTACTGCTGAGTGATGGATGCTCCCACAGATAAACACACACACACACACTTGACTATTTATATCTGTTGCTTGAATGGGGCAGCAATAGACACAGGTTAAAGACAGAGATGTAATGATATCCATATCTTTAGTCCATCCATACAAATAGACGACCACATAGGGACGACAAGTGAGATCTGCTATCCAGCCCGCCTCATATGATGTGATATATAAGCGAGGGTGTTTATGGAGTCACTGCTCCATCTTATCATGATTTGTATTGTCAGCGGGGGCTGAATCTGCATGGTGATAATAGATTCTGATGTGGTTCAAATGCCCTGTGGTGAATGGGAAATAGAGATGAATGTGACAGATTGTGCAGAACTTGTCCTGTATATAAACGGCCTTTAGAACTGTTGTTCTCACAGGGAGGGAAGGATAGATGGTGTAACAGCTGGTATACAGGGAAATGTCATTGCTGGTATTAAAATAGTAAGAATGTGATCCTCAAAGCTGACCTCTACGGTCAACGCAATGAAATTGATATGATTTCCCAAGGAGAAACATTCTATACTTTGGCTACCGCAGTTTTTCTGGTGTTAAAGAGGTTTTTGTCATACTGAAGTTGCAAGCAAGTTGAAATACAGAGTAATGGAGAACTAAACAGAAAGTGTCAGGTAATATACACTGGTGCCTATGGTGTCGCGCATTATCACCCTTTGATCTTACAATGGAAAAACATAATATGTGTAATAAAGGAAAAGAGCAAATTTATTACTATTGGAGGGAAGGAAAATAGGCCTTTATGGTTCAGGTTAAAAAGCAGCTTACTAGACCATGTTTCCGCTTTGGCCGGCAGTTCAAAAGCATGTTTTCTTTTTGGACTTCTCTGGCTGGATTCTGAACCACTTGGGGGTAGTTCGAAAAGCCTGTGGTGCACCAGTGACGGGCTGGTTTTCACATTTAAGGAGCCAAAGGGACATGGGGAACATATTCATGTTCAAGAGGCCTACAAAACTCTAAAAGCCGGGATATAGAGTTAATCGCTGGCCCAGTCAAGGCCCCCCCAGAGCGGCAGCTCCTGCAAAATGCTGAACAGCCTGTCTGGCTGCAGCACAGGAATGTCATCCTGCAGAGGACAGAGGAGGGGAAATTGATCTTAATCACCCGTGATTTGTTTTATAAGCATAAAACCAGCTCAAACCTGAACCCTTTTAAATGCCCTGGAATCCTGACGAAAGTAATAGCACAGGGCTTTTCATTTTCTTTTATTTCTTATGAAAACTAAATATATGAAAGGCCATTGAAAACGAATAAAATAACAATGACTAGCAAATAAATAGGAGTGAGAAATACTATATTTTAAAAAGCAGTTTGTAACATTACTGAATTTTTACTTTCTTTCCTCAATATTTTCGTGATCAATTGAGGAGATTACTTCTATACTGCATGACTGATACAGTATGGAATCTATTCATGGAAGATGGTACATAACTAAAGCATACTGCTGTCTTTCAACATACTAACTACTTTTGTACCACAGCTGTTTGAAATGCTAATATAAAGCCTGTGAAAAAGCAACAATACGGCCAGTGTGTTCCCCAGAGCCGGAGGGAGAAGGCAGAGCAAGACAAAAGCAGTTTTTAATCTGAGCAGGAAGCATACAGTCGCGATTCACTGTGACATGGTGATTGATATGAGTGAGTAGTGTATTTACCGAGTCTGACGGGATAGGAGAAAGAGAGTGTTTTCTTCCCATCCGTACGCTTATCTCCCTCCATAAATCACTGCCAATGGGATGCATAAATGTGGACGAGCAAACGTCGTATGGCTCCAGCACAGGCAATTCCACTTTGACCTTTACATTTGGCATTGGTCACTGGTGCTAAATGCATGCCACGACCTTCCCTGACCTTGGGCTTTTCATATTTAATAGCCATGAAGCCTGTTGGTTCCACAGACAACATACAGTATATGAACACATACAAACGTGCCGCACCAACACACTAAACAAAAAGTGTCATAGAGCATTTCATGCTATAGTTTGAGATTCTGATCATGAGTGGTTGGTGTAATTTTCTATGTCAATGAAAATATGCAACAAATGAAGAGAAGATATTTCCTTTTTTCACTTCTCATCAGTCTATGTCTTTATAGCTCTGATTCCATTACCCCTAGCCCGGCGGCACTCTATGATGTCCTATGTCCATCCTAACCTTTGACTCCAGCCAGTGCTTTAAAGGTTCTGCACTTTGCCCTCTCCCATTTGACCTGTCTGAAGTATACCTTTATAATTGCCCCTGTCGCTATCAAATGCACATATGAGAGGGTGTAGGGGCAGGGGGCTGAAGTCTGTCCAGTAACCTTTTGGCCTCTTGTTCATCCATTCTGCTCGAAGCAAGCACAGCAGGCTTCCTCCTCTTACCCACAATTCCATACTGTATTAGTCTGCATGTCGGAGTTATTGATGGTGCTCTGGAAATATTTTATTGGTCAGTCATGACCTTTGACTGGGGCAATGCAAACACTAACTCCCCTAAAGCCTCCTATCGACGTGGATATATATATATATGATCAGATGGCTAATAGAAGTATAGATCTAGAATGGCTAAAGACATAGTCATTTGGATTTTAACACTGTGGGGTCAGCATTGCTTTTTCCACGATGCATGTGTAGAATCAATAGGCAAAACACATATTGAGTTCCTTATAATGGAAAATTTCCACTGATGCATAGAAAAGATGTTTTGGAAAAATGGATGATAAAGAGACCAAAAACTACATATGTATAGAGGAATGATAGTTTTCCAATTACAAATTGCAAAAAAACACATTGTTTTTCTGTGTAAACTGTAAAGTACAAACAACCAAAGAAAAATATCAGATACACTTCAAAATGGTAAATCCTTTTCTCTCCCCATCCTCCCATCTTCTCCCTTTATTCCACATAAGTCTCTTCATCAAAGAGAGTGTAGCTTGCACTGAAGCACCCACAATTAAGATAAGCCTGACCACAGCTGGACAATTACCTGCCAACTAACCTTTTCTGGAGGCACTTAAGAATGTAAGGACCCCTGAGGATAGATGTGCCCTGAGTAGAACAAGCACTTCAAGAACCCAAAGAGAGAGAGGGAGGGAGGATGTAAGGTATGAGAATAGAGGGGTAGAGAGAGGAGAGAGAGGCTGAATGACAACGAGAGAGAGAGAAAAAATGATAGAAATAGAGAAAAAGACAGTATCATGGTGAGATTACCTAATCCTCTGTCTGAGAGAAGTATTTGAAGGACCTGGTGGTGTTAGACATGAGGGGGCTTTGTGGAGGTTTACCCAGGAGAGGCCAGCTTAGCAGGGGGATCTAGAGGAACACCAGGTGACCAGTCCACTGTCCCCAAGCACAAACCTCAGCCCATGGCTTTGTAAACACTGTTAAATTGATTGCAGGGAGCTGATGAGATTTCCCTGCAGCATAGGTCATTATCACATTGTGTACCAGCTCTAATTCACTTGTCCTGAGCCCTCTATGGATTGTCATTCTGTTGTATGTTGCTGTTATTTTAATGCAAGTGACATTGTTTTCTGTCAGAAGTTCATATATCTGTCAGGTAGTGTGTAAATGCGACTGGTGGTAGACATGCAGGAATTTGAAAAACATCGACTTGTATTTTATTTTCTAATGCTTGGTGCAGCATTTTTAGCACTGGTCAGGGTGTTGCAGTCTACCCAACTGCGCAACTGGGTGAGTTTCAGCACTGTATGATATCTGATCCCAAAAACCCTGCAGGGCAGCCACAGCAAATCAACAATGGATTAATGGATCTGGTTCTGCTCATAAATCTCTGTGGGATTGGAAAGCATTCGAGGACAGTCAGCCTGTAGTGGTGTGCTTAATGTTACAGGCAGTTTGGGTTTCCCATCGTTCAAAGCAGTGACAGGGTAGTAAAGATGTGGCAGCATCTTATGTCTGTGTTAAATCAGTGAATGTCAGGAATGCTGGATTGTCAGGTTTCTGTGCTGAGAGCAGTACCGACACTGATTCATTGGTACAGATTTGTTTATAAATAACTCCAATGCTTTTCCATAGCTCTTAACGTACAGTAGAATAACATCAAGCACCCAACCAAAGACAGAAAAAAAGATGTATTGTGTAGACATGCCCTAATTCACCGATGTCAGTACAACCCTTCAACCTTAGCCTAGTGCAGTAAGGCCTTGCCATAGATCACGGTGGTTAACAGTTAGCTGTTCCTGCAGGTGTGTAGGGAATGGCAGTAACTGCTTCCATTACTGGAGAGAATGGCCCAACTCCCACAGCCCCCTCCAGACAGCGCTGTCATTACACATCCATTGTGAGGCCTGAGAGAGAGCTGTAAGTACGGCAGACTTATGGCTTTGTTAGAGTGACTGGATGGTCTCCTCTGGCTCAGCACAGGATAAGGAGGGACGGTGGTATGGAAGGATAGCCAGATACGGTGATAGAGATGGAGGATGAGGATGAATTGAACACCCCTTGATACCCCACCACCACCACCACCACTACGCCACCCCCCGATGTGCTCGTGAGTAGAGTGCAAGCTGGAGGGTGGAGAGGGTTGTTTGGTGCTATTTTTACAAGAAACGGGTTGATTTGTCTTAGGCCATTACCGTCTATTACAGCTGCGAGTCTTGGGGAAAAGGTGGGAAGCGGCAGACGCTGGCATTCTGCCTAAAGAGAAATCAATGAAACAAATTAATCCTTCGCAGGCTGCGGTGACACAGTAATCCATCATTCAGGGGGCGCTTTTACACACTGAATCAGGGAGCGAGGCAGGGAGGTGGAGGGATTGGGAGTCGGGGGGCTGGGTGCCTGTTGGTTGAGAAGGGGTGGGGTTGAGTCGGACCGAGGCCCTGGGGGACGGGGGCAGACGTCCACGCTCCGGTAACACTGGGGTAACGGTGGGTGGTGGCAGGGAATCAAGTAGCCCTGAGCCCTTCCTTTACATCCTTGAGCTGCCTGTGGACATACCAGAGCAGGAGGAGGAGGAAAGGGACATAAACACAATCAGCTGAACTGCAGCATGGACATGGCCATGATTACACATACGCCTACACATATTTTCCCTGCTGCCTGTCGCTTGCTGCCTGCTTTAACCCTACCAAGCTGATGGCTGATGGAGAAAGTAATAGGAGCGCTTTATCATTTATTTACACTGGACATACAGGCAGCAAACTGATCATTAATGCGTGGACATAAGTGGGATGTGAAAGAAGGGAGGGTGATACAGAGACCATGAGGTAGAGGAGAGAGAAATAGAGAAGATGCTAGAGCTCTGCAGAAATTCAAAGCTTTTCTTACAATGCCAGCTGCATAACTTCGCCATGTGGCACTGCATTGTTTCACTTCCGTTGTTGAGCCATGTGCATTGTTTTAGTAATGCCATAAGCTATTCTTTGGCATTGTAGATCATCATAGCAACAGCCTAAGGTCCAGGTGTGCCCACCCACAGATGCACAGGGAGCTCACTGCCCTCTTGCCTGGGAAGGCAAAACTACACTAAAGCACAGCCCACTATTTTACCATTCAAAGCAGAGAGAGCTGTATACATGCACCCAGATTCTGCACCGTGATGCGCCAGTGCACGGCCAATTAGAGCTCAAATCTATCCATGTGGTTGAGTCATGTGATCAGCTACCCTGTGAGGAAACAGTCCTGACCAGGCCAAGATCCATGTGTAGCAGCTGTACCCTCCGATGAATCACATAACAGTCGACATCAAATGATATCACAATTCAACTGGGAGTGAGGAAGAAAAAGAAAAACACAAACGCGCGTATTGAGATTGATGTGTTTTTATTAAGATCTTTGCTGTGTTGCATTGCCTTTTTGTAATATTACATCATTATGAAAGAAAGTTCAAGAACAAGATCAACTCAGTGTTACTGTATCATCCAGCTTTGTTGGTCTCCAGGCTCCTTTGTGGCACTGTGGCTGCTCTGCTGACGTTCATCAATGGTGACTGTGTGTGTTTTTACAGCAGTGACTTGTAGCGAGAGCTTTGATGGAGGGTGGTGAAGGAAGTCAGGGTCATTCCATAAAAAAAAAAAGTTAATGCAGAAACACAACAACCAGAACCATTATTTGCCATGTCATTGTAATAGGGAGTGCCACTTACCTTAACCAGCTTCCCAAAGAGGAATACCAATAGCCCCTCATCCACCCACCCCCCCAAATACACAGGTGGTAGCATTCTGTGGAACGGCATGTTAGAAAATCAGAGAAAATAGTGTTGAGAGGAGAGAGGAGGGAGGGGGAGGTTGAGATTGGGCAGGGTGGGGCAGCAGAGAGAGGTGGTAAGGGGAGCAAGAGTGGTCAGAGAGCGAAGAGGGGGCATGTGGAGAGGAAAGGGAGGGAGAGGGGGAAGGGGAAGAAGTGAAAGGATGGAAAAATGTGGGGATATTGCAGCAGAGCGGATGGTGTGAGGGAGGCAGAGTGAGAAATGTTGCCGGAAATGCTAGAGCCAGCAGCGTGTGTAAAAACCACACTGCAACATTTCTCATCCTTGACATCACTGACAAGCTTTCCACACACACCGTGTGCTTGCAAAGAGCAGGGTTGTAATATCCAAATCTTTTACACAGCCCCCTCTCTCAGATCATCCTCTTTTGTTTTCTTTCCCCCTGTAAACAAGGCAGATGTTGGGGGGGGGGGGGGTATTGAATTTAACCAGTGTTGTAATTTTTAATTTGAAGGGCGTGTACTATATGATTCCCACAGCAAACACAATAAAACATGTTTGTGTGTAATGAGAACTTTCTCTAACCTCTAAGTTGTGGAGGAGATGTACTGCGAGGAGTGAGGGGGTGAGGAGTGACGGATATGAGCGGAGGGGAGGAGGAGGACAGAAGATTGTTGTGGAATGTTTGCAGTTCTGGCCAGAACTCTGCCATCTCATTTGTCAGGGCTTGACCTCAACTCTGGGGTCAAAGGTCAAAGGGAACATCTGAGGGGAAACTCACTTGGCCAATACACACAGACAAGTAAACACACAATCATGTATGAGAGTGTCTGTGAGAGTGTCTCTCCTTCAGCACTCTCTCACACATATTTCAAGCTCATGTGCAGTACATCTGTATATATCATCATTAATATCCATCCTTGTCTTGTTTGTTTTAGTAATACAGTGTTATGTTGACCTCTAGCTATGAAAAGATCAGCTGCCACTTTCCCAAAAAGCATATTATGGGCTTTTTCCAAAACAAATCATTGAAAAAGAATGTGAGCTACAGGATGCTTGGATTCATTTCTGAGTAGAGTAGTTTTAAATGAATGTTAGCACTTGTTAAACACTCCAGCAATGTTAAAAGTAAGTGATGTAAAAACAATGTATGAGCTGCATAGTGAAATTCAGAGAGACTCTCTTCTGAGAGTGACAATTAATGTTGTAGTTACCACATATATGAGTAAGTACAGTAAGTTGTCACTTGAGGGATTTCATGCCAAGTGATCTCAGCATGTACACACACACACACACAATCATACTAAGTAGTAGTATCACTGTCCCTGTGCTATAATCAGTCATCGTCCTACAATCAAACAGCACTCGCCATAAATTCAATCTCCTCCCAGTGTCAGTCCTTGCACCACACCGACACGTCCTGCCGTGTTTCCAAACGCCTGCATGGCCGCCGTGCCGCTCTCTGCCTGCGAGGAGACACAACACAAACTCAGCAACAAAGAGTGAGGTTAGCTCAGCTGAATCAATCAGACAAACTCTCTGCCTCAAGTTTCAAATGAAGATGAAGATAAAGCAGGAAGGGACAATGTGGGTGGCCCACTTCATTGACCGACTTAATCAGTGGACACCTGTGAGTCACATGACATTAGGAGAATGGCTGACAGCGACTACACCTTGCACACTGAAAATGGTAGATTGAGTTACAGTTACAGAGTTTTTACTGATGCAAATGAACACTTACTATGACTGGCTTTTTTTTCTGGTCTCTTTCTTCTGCGCCCCCTGTAAGGAAACAAATAGTTCATTGTTGTTTAAAAAGCAGCCTCCCTCCCTCTTTTTTTTCTGCTCTAAGAAGATACAGGTAACATACGAACTGATATTCATGGCTTTGAGGTGCATCTTAAATCTTACATCTTTGTCATTCTTTGGCCAGAGACATCAAACAGGTGCTATGAATAATTTATCTTAAGAGTTTCACATTGATAAGGTCACAATCTGCCAGGTCTGGACACTAAACACAGGCCACCTTCACTTCACTGTCTTTTACACACATGTGCCCTCACACACAGACAGCAGACACACTTTTCAAATGAAAATACGCAAAATCTCTTGAGGGGTTTGTCGTTGTGTGTGTGTGTGAGGATGTGAAAGAGAGAGGGGGGTATCTTTTGGTTTCAATGTTATTTTAATAGTATTTTGAATTATAAATGTACAATATATTAAAAATTAAATGTCACACAATCATTGTGTTGGCTAATCTGTGCTATATTTTAGGATTATAATAAATAATATTTGACAATTGTTCAGCAGGGTGGAAACTGAAGTGAAACTTTAATTGCAGCTTCATACTTGGTTTACTGTATATTCATTTGTGGCACAAAATATTTTCAGGATTGCTAATATAATTTACTCTTAAATGCTTCTGAGAGTTTGTGTGGGAATCATTTTTTTTTGTTTTCTCTCTTACTGATGTAAACTAGACTTCACCAGTATGCTCAGTCAGTCTCAGCTCCAGTATACTGATGGTTCAGCTACACTGCATTTCTAATTAAGCCCCTGCTGTGTCTTAGTTTTCATGAAAAAAAAAACAAGAAGAGAAAAAATAACGCAGTCCTGACGTGATGCCACTCATTTAGTTACAAACCAAAAAGTTAAACAACCAA
Source organism: Thunnus maccoyii (assembly GCF_910596095.1). Taxonomy (NCBI): domain Eukaryota; kingdom Metazoa; phylum Chordata; class Actinopteri; order Scombriformes; family Scombridae; genus Thunnus; species Thunnus maccoyii. Next base: position 22,236,234 of record NC_056541.1, read on the forward strand.
ACAAGTTGAACCAAAAGGGGCTGAAACTCTGACCCAGTGTCAACAGTCACTGCAAAGGCTTCACAACCAACAATAGGAACAACAATCAGATAACGTCACCAAAAAGGGAAAGATAACTAATTTGTTTATATATCTCCATAAACGATCCTATTCTCGTTCGGCTTTGCTTACTTTCATATGATGTTTGATGTGAATTTACACACCATAAATATTTATGCCAGAATAAAATGCTGGGTAAACTCTTCCAGATGGGTTCACCATCCACTGCACCAGTATGACAGTGACAGGACACTTTATGAACAATGAGCTTCGTCTTTTTTTTTTCTTTTTTTTTTTTTTTTTGCCCCCTTATGACAGCACACAGGGAATCACTCCTCCACTGTGTTGACCCCCCACCCCCACCCCCTACACTCCTCCTCCTCCTCTCTCTTCCTGTCTCTCTCTCTCTCTCGTTGCTCTCTCCCCTAATAATCGCAATAGGCCTACTTCTTTAAAATTGTTTTGCACTCTCCTGTGTCGGAGGGTAATCTCGCTCTTTTGTCGCTGAGCTATATTTCTACTGTGTGTTGTCGGATAATGTGAGGATGGGATGAAAGGTAATCTGCGTGCAGAATTCCTAAAGCTCCCTTATCCTTGTTGAATTTCTCAAGAATTCCACCTTTGCCCTCCGGTTTCCCTGAAATAAATTACTTTAAGGGTGAGATGCCTTCACGCACCCCCGTTTGGGTCCCGGTTTTTGTATTGCCTTCTTTAAACGCAGTCAAACAGGTATTAAGACTTAATTTAATTCACTTTATTCCTTAAGGCTGAGTCTCTCCCTGGATATTTCGCATGCGCTTTCATGGAGAATAGCCTAAGAATAAATGATTCTCCAAAACTTGCGTGAAAAAATAGAATAAACGAGAACACTTCACAATAAAGTTCTGTTGATCATTTATGATTACAATGCTGCAATAAGTTGATATTGTGGGATAAACAGATCGTTTTTAAACATGACCGCCTGTTAGTGACAGTCAGAAACCCCTGTGATATTCCCCTGTCAGTTAATTCTCCGTTGAGTTTAGTTTACTGTGTGTGTTCGCCTCAGCTGCTGATTGATAGGCTTCCTTTCACAGTGGATCCCTGAGAAGTACACACCCCGTTGAAAATCTGTTTCCCTTAATCTAGCCTCTGGTACTTAAAGTTTGGTTTTTTTGGTGTGCTGCAAAATTACAGTGTTTGCACTGTGCAACCACGAGGGTTTGAGTGCTAATGGATTTATAATCTCCGTCTATGGGACCATCCGAAGTAATTAGCACATAGGCTCTAAAGAAATGATGGTTAGTGAGCAATAAAGCCATTGCCCATAGCATAAACTGACAGTCCCTCTAACTTAACTCCAACCTCAAGCCTAATTGGGAAAGTCATTGCAGTTATTGTCCTCAATTACAGTCTGGGATGCAAAAACCCTGGAAAGAGACTTGCATTCATCACGTCTGAAACTGAAGGATCTCAAATCTCTAGAGACGCAAGAACATATTAAAAATGACGAGAAAATAAGCAACAAAATCTGTTTACATACTAGGATGAATCACACTTTACAGCAGTGCCATTTTACAGTTCAAATTTATGTTCTTTCAGTGTAAAAGACAACTTTAAAAATCATATGTAATGTAATAGAAATAAGATAATGTACATAAAGTAATATTTGCCCTGAATATACAGACTGCTGTTTGCATTTGTTGGTTTAAGATTCAAATGTAAACTGCTTTGGAGAGACACTTTTTTTTCTCGTTTTCCAGTAATAATTAATAGCAATGCTATTTTGTGGACTCTCGTTGCTTGTTAAACGCTGAGGTCATAAATGCCTGTAGCCTATAGGCTCGGCGATAGTTCCACTATTTCTCACGAATGGCCTTTCCATTAAGAGCGATTAGATTATGTCTATTGAAAGTTGCTGATCCATAGAAAAAAAGCCAGCGGATAAAAGGCGATTTCAAGTGACCTTCTCGTCCCTTTCACACCAATCTGAGCCCCCAGAATAATTTGGGGATCAGATTTGGACAAAAAGAAGCAACCCCCCACCCCTCCTCCCCCCCTCCTCCCCCCCTCACACACACACACACACACACACACACACACATACACACACACACACCCCTCGCCCTCCTCCTCCTCCCTTTTCAGCACACAACCACTCAAAGCAACAAAACCTCCAACTCAAACATAAGAAGGAGTCTGAATTTTTTTAAATTAGAAAAATATGATGATTGTGTTTCATGTGTCTTCAGCGCAATGCGCACGCTGAAAATAGTTTTTTTTTTTTTCCTCTCTCTCTCTTTTTTTCCAAGTGCCATTTTTCTAAGTAGGGTATAGAGGTGCTGAGAAAAGTTACACTAACTCCACTGTTGGAAGTGGGTTTTCACTTCTAAAAATATGTCAGAATCACCGTTTGCTTCAGTCGGGTGATTTTTAAGGTTCTAACCAACGATTTCGACTTAATTAAACAGAGAAAATCGCCCCTGTTGCCCAACTAAAACAGCATAAATCAACATGTCACTGCAAGGTTACTGCTTACACGTAGAAAGCAAGTGATCCGGAACACAAATTATACTCAAAACATATCGCTGAAAGATAGACAAGGGACTAAACGTGAGTATTACCATGATTGATAATCGACACATGCTGTGTTCATTCACATCAGGTTTTTATTTTAATCCCAAATATGAACCACATACCTCACATGTTTGGGAGGTCATGTGCTCGAACAATTAATAAAACATTATAGTACAATGTCAGATTTGACCGTGCAGCCCTGCATTACAGTATAATACCATTGTCACAAGCCATGAGTATTAACTTAGTAAATCATGAGTCACTTCATTATTAATGAAAATAACTCAAGAGACAAACTTCTCCATGCTACAAAAAGTGAATTCCAACAAGTGTAAAGTCATTTTTGGAGGTTTAGAGCTGCATCTTTTTGCCACACATGCTCGATTTGACTATTATTAATCAGTCTGTATTAATCAAACAGACGCCCGGGACTCAGCATGGAGACGTGCAGGCTCATTGTTCTTGAGCATAAAGATGTCCATTCATTTATTCGTTTTGATCGCTGAATAATTTTAATATTGCTGGCAGATGTTGATCAGCTGTATGTGGTCCTATAGCCCGACGTCCAGAAACACAACAGTCGTGTGTTCACAGGAGGCGTTTTGAGCAGAGCCCCCCCTAGAAAAGTGCATCAACCTCTAAGCCCATACAATGTATTATTGACTATATGCTGTGGTTATAACCCTGATGTGATTACACACAATCAATAATAAACAGACCCTCAACCATTTATAAAACTCTGGATCCGTTTGCATCGTTTTGAATGCTCTAAAACGCGTTCTTGTAGTCATGTGTTGTTTTATTGTGGGGGTGGGAGGGGGCGCTTGCACTCATGACCTCAGTGTTTTCCCAACTGAGTGTGCTCCTTGTCGGTTTCAGCTGTATTAAACCTTTATTTCGTGAGGCTTGTAATGTCCGACTGTTTCTGAGTAAAAAGAGCATCAGTTATTGATCATCATAGATTTGGCAAAAAACTGTTATGTGCTTTCTATCCCTAGAAATATTTAACCAATAAGACTGTTTGACAAAAACTATCATACAAAGAAAATTCAAACAGGACTATCAGTCAGAAATCTTGTATTTGTGTATAACTCAATTTAGATTAAAACAGAAAATGTCTGATTGAATCTTAAAAATTCTGAGATCAGAAATGATCTTAGAAAGCAAGAAAAAGGCAAAGAGAAGCATGAGATTATAATGGCTGTGTGTGAGACGGCTGTTTATTAAAATAGACTACAGTGCGCGAGTGCATCCAATATCTGAAAGACACGTTTAATAATGACGTAATTATGTAATTCTTTACCTCTTCAACAAGTTAATAGATAATAGGGACGTCTATCTTTTCCCTGTTGGAATAAGAAAAAAGCTAGAACACGCCAAAGAATAGCAAATGAAAAATATATTACTTGGCTCATGTAAAATGATCAATTATCATGAACTTCATGCATCCATAGAAGGATTCAGCTAAATGCTATTATGCAGTGTAAATTTACAAAGCTGTTTAATGTGCAGTTTTTTTTCCTGGAATAAGTGAACATGGCCTATATTTCTACATCATTTATTTTACATCAATTTTCATTGCAATCACTTTTCATCAATAATGCTGCTTTGATAAAACAACTTCCTCACTGCAGCCTTTTTATGACATATAATGTCTCCTGCCGGCTGCAGGAGATTTTGCGCAAATCTTTAATATTTGCTACTGGCCGTATAAGTGGCTGAACTGGCACTTGGAAAAACTGTGTAAAAAATGGAAAAACTGTTGGTCTCCTTGATCAGCCTTTTAATCCGGTGACACTATCGCTGAGACAAACAGCCTGCTATCGATCTTTTCATTATGTGTTCAAACAACAAATAGCCTTGCAGGTGAGGTGCACGGGACGTGCAAAAAAAAAAAAAGAAAAAAAAAAAGTCCCATACCCGCTACAACCAGCCTGCAAAAACATTACCACTATCTGATGCACAAATCAGTGAGGGCAGCTGGAAACGGAGAAACCAGTCTCGATAATCGCTGATAATGTGGAGAAAAGATGTGAATGTCCACTAGTTAAAAAGTTGAGACTGACACAGCCGGGTCGGCTGCAGGGTTTGAAGTTAACGGTCATGTGAGTGACACGGAGAATTTAGCTTTGCGGTTATAGAGCCATGCGTGTGTAGCGTAGGAGAAGTAAAAAATAGAGTACTTGCCTTATCGGTCCCGTGTTTTAGTCAAGGTAGAAAGCTGCTCCTCTACCGCTACCCGCCGTCGCTGCTGCTTCTTCTTTTAATGTCCTGCTGTCCACTTTCTCCCTTTTCTCTCGCCGTTTCCCAGCTTTCTATTAGAGCCTCTACCCTGCTCCCATTCGCTGTCCCTCTCACTCTCCTCTCCTCTTCTCCTGCGGAGCCCCTTTCCAATCTGTGGAGTTAAATCTTAATGATACACTTACAGAAAAAATCTTTGTCCGATTTAATCTTATTGGTTTCACCTTTTCAAAGAGCTGGAGACATGGCCGGGGAGTTTCAGTGGAGTGTCCGAGACAGAGACGGGAGAGAGAGCTCTCTTGTTGAATACTTAAAAAACAACCCATCCCTCCTATGCGTTTCCAAAGGGGGCACTTGCATATTTACGCTCCATTATATCTGCTAATATCTCTGTGTGCTTAAAGATCTATGTAGCGACTTATATTTATTTATATTAAAAAGTAATTTAATGTATTATGATGGCTTATTCCTTTCCAACATGGTGTGTTGCCATGTTTTTGGAGATTATTTACGCACATCATTTTGACTTTGTGTTTCCATCACAATCCAATGCAATAAAAATTCTGATGTACTTTTGAGACTGTTTTTAGTTTGTTGTAGTGTAACTTCTATTTTTGTTGTTCTTTTTAAGTTTTTTTTCTCTCCGTTATATAACCGTAAAGTCAAAAGATTGTTCTTTTCAGAGAGTCAAAAAAGACAAGAGAAAATAGCCCGCATCACGAGGGCTTATTTGATTTTTAAAAATAAACTTTCTAGTTTTAAAAATGCATGTTTGATGACTTGTGCATGCATTAATATGAGGTTGTAATTGTACAATGTACGCTAGATGGCAGCGCGATCCAGACATTTTTGAGTTGGAGAGGTAGAAAGCCAGCAGAAACCCTCATACAAAAAAGCCGGAATCCCCATGCAAATTCCCAGCAACTTCACATGATTCTGAATTACTGTCATTATTAAGACATAATGTGACACCAGCTCAGTGATTGTGGAGACTATAGGACCTCGGTAATTAGAGCATATTGCTTATTGCTCCGTCTAGTTTTAGATATTTTCGGCCGTTGGCGCGGCATCCCATTTGTATAACACACTGTCTTTTATGCATCATTCTTCTCATTGGCATTTTCTTCCATTTATAAGCTCGTTTAAACTAAATTGTAAGTTTTAATCAGCGAGACTGTACCGATTACAGACGAGGATGTACCGCAATGCGCATGCCAAACACAAAACAACGTGTGGAAATGTAAATCCGCTCCAAACCAATAATGATATCAGTTAATTTTATAATAAAGATAGTAGTCCAAGATAAACCATTTTGAAACTTTGGGGAATTTCTGAGCCAGAGTCCCCCTTTCCCCGCTGCGCACAGATTTTGGTTTATTTGTCGTGCGTAAAAGCTTTGTCCCCCCTTGCCTTTACCCCGCTTTTTCTGCTATTCTATCCAGGGTTTCTTCCTCTTTTTGGTGACAATAGACGGCCCATACTAATCAGGTTTCAAAGTAAATAGCAGCGCGGGGCGAGCTCAATGTAAATTGTGCCTGTCAGAACCCCCCAGCCCCTCCAGTCGTAGATGGCAACACTGCAAAAAATATCCGTCCTCAGACATCAGTGAGTCCGGTAGTGAATGTGGAAATCTTGAATTTACCTAACAGGAGACTGGATCGTCCGTCGGACCGAGATGCTTCCACTTGTTTCCATATGCCGCACGACCCATTACTGTACATTTTATTACATCGACTTAATTTCTGTAGGAATCTCCCTGTATACTCTAATATGTTTCAATATACTGAAATATTAAAAACTGCGATTAGAAACAAGTGGAATTCTATAAACTGCATTGGCATTTTTCTCTTATGCATTTTCAGAAAAAAAAAAAAACATTTTAAGATTTGAACATGAGAGCCAATGTCTTATTGGAATGGACATTTTTTGCAGTGAGTGAACGGAGGGGGACTCTAACCAATGGAGAGAAAGAGAGGGCTTGGCTATAACCTTAGCCTCCCATTTTCTCTCTCTCCCTATCCCCCCCTCCCCTCCTCTCCTCCTCCTCTGTGCAGGGCTCTGGCCAGTCAGTCGCCTTTGATTATCAGTCTCCAGCAGCCCCTCTCTTGGCTCCTTGACATGAGCACCATATAAGGCGCAGCGATCTCCATAGAAACGTGTCAGTTTCAATAGTAGTGTCAAAGTTCACTATATACAGACATTCGCGCAGATCCCCCGTTTCGGAAACATTGCTCTGCTGGTCCTCCCGTTTAAGCGCATTCATTTTTGGGTCTCTCCTTCTTCTTGCATATTCTATTAGTTGTTGGTGTTTTTCCTCTTCTTTTTTTTAACCTTTTCTCTGCGTATCTCCATTCCTCCTGCTGGAGAGAGGTGAAACTATACATGGGCACTTCATTCGGCGACGCGGTTTTCTTTCGCTGCTGGGCGAGATGATGAGGTTTATTTAAGAATATAGATGTAAAAATCCAGCTCTTCAGTTTTTCCTCCCCTCCTATACGGCGAAGACGGGAGTGTAAAGGAGCAAGAGGAAGAAAAGAGAAAGGAATTTATCTCCGCAGCACTTTGGATCGCGTGTCTTTCCAGCAAAAGGTTTTTATACTCGTTCCTGCGTCCATGTGAATCGTTCCTGCCTTTCCTTTGTGGCTATTTTATATCAAACTGCAATTTGTTACGACTGGACTCGGGTTTTCCTACAAGATTAGGGATTCCTGAATGGCTGACTGCAATTTACCTTGGAACTGGCCTCCCGATACTTGCATATCCTGATCGGGTGCCTATTCAATCGCCCTCCTATATTTTGAATGTATTGATCGCGTTGTACTCCCCTTCTTACCCCATATGAGATTGCGTGCTCCGATTTGACTTTGCACTGCCCCGTCTTTTGAGAGCTCATTTTTCCTCCTCTGCGCTTCATAAACACCGGCGATCATTTCGCTTTATAGCACTTTCAGGGGCCGAGATATGGCAATGGTAGTTAGCGTCTGGCGAGATCCGCAGGAAGACGTGGCCGGAGGACCTCCGAGCGGCCCCAACCCAGCAGCGCAGCCGGCGAGGGAGCAGCAGCAGGCGGCGTCGGCGGCGCCGCACACTCCGCAGACCCCCAGCCAGCCGGGACCCCCGTCCACACCGGGGACCGCTGGGGACAAGGGGAGTCAAAATTCTGGACAGAGTCAGCAGCATATTGAATGTGTGGTTTGCGGAGACAAATCGAGCGGCAAACACTATGGCCAGTTCACCTGCGAGGGATGCAAAAGTTTCTTCAAGAGGAGTGTACGGAGGAACTTAACATACTCATGTCGTGCCAATAGGAACTGTCCCATTGACCAGCACCACCGAAATCAGTGCCAATACTGCCGGCTGAAGAAATGTTTAAAAGTGGGAATGCGGCGGGAAGGTGAATATATATTTTTAAAGCCATCTCATGATTACGCATCCTATAGCACACGAACAGGGCTGCCATGTTGCATTAAGGTCACAGACTATATGGCTTGGCATACTGCAGTCTCCATCCATGTTTTTGAGGGATGTTTGCATGAATGATTAGTCTTTCTGTCTATGTTAGAGAGGGGTAAAAGGCCAGTGCAGCCACAGCAGCTATGCTTGTGAATGCAGGTCGCCTGAACAAAGCGGCTCGTCAGGCTGACCCTTTTATTTTGTTTTCGTTGCAGTCTAAAACTGTACAACGACCAAGCAAAGGCAGCAGGTCCAGCAGGCCCAATTTACGTATAGGTTTTGGAGCATAAGAAGAGTTGTCTGTATCTGTGTGTGCTTGTCTGTGTGTATACATACACATAGACAGGCTCACACACATATGTGTGTGTTTGTATGTGTGTGTGAGAGTGTGTGTGTGAGTGTGTGTGTGTGTGTGTGTGTGTGTGTGTGTGTACAGTGTGCAAGGCTAATAGTCCCTTCCATAAGTATGTGCAGCGTACTAATTCATAATTTTACAGTAGGGTTTAAAATCTGTGTGAATGTGAAATGAACACACTACAAACCCACGTCTCCCTCTGGCTCCATATGCTGACTAGACAGCTCAGACACTGAATAATGCCGCTGAAGTTGTTCATGGCTCATTGTTGTGCCTGGTGCATTACAGGCCATCTAACTTTCCTTCCAATGTCAGGTGTTTTATTTCAATTTATGCAAACATCCCTCGTTTAATATCTGCTATTTACAGTACACACTGCAAGCTCACGTATAATGTTCCCTGGGTTACATTAATATTTTATTATTAATATTAAACAGTGGCTGAATTCCTTTTATTTCCGGCTGACCTTTTGATATTGCTAAAATGTGTAAATGTCATTATATTTAACATTAATTATCAGTCACATTTGTAATATGTTTGACCACAATTAATAATTATTAATATAAACAAAACCCCACATAAATATAATAGTAAAGTAATATAAGTAGGCTGCTGCATGCAATGTGCAATTACGCCTATAAATACTGATAATGGTGAATGTGATAAAATTTACTTTTTGATCAGAGAAAATGTGTGTGTATGCTGTGTAAAAGTGATTATTTTTGATTTTACACTCAGCTCATGTAGCCTGCATCCCTAAATACAAAAGCAAGCAGTATGAAGGTTGAGGGACAGTACATCTGTTTTGATGAGATTTTTATGTTGCCGATGAAATAATTTGCTGTGGAATATTATAATAGTCTGCTAAACAGCACACACGAGTCAATATGTTTTGAAAAGCGTGTGTGCCGTTTTACAGAGCAAAAACACACTAGCTGTAGCTTGCTTGACGCTTTTACCACTCGTGAACAATGTTTATCAGTCCTGGATGCACATTTCCTCTTTTTCTCTTTCTTTTTGTCAGCGGTTCAGCGAGGACGAATGCCTCCAACCCAGCCCAACCCAGGCCAGTACGCGCTGACGAACGGGGACCCTCTGAATGGCCATTGCTATCTGTCCGGATACATCTCGTTATTGCTGCGGGCCGAGCCTTACCCGACGTCCCGGTACGGGAGCCAGTGCATGCAGCCCAACAATATCATGGGCATCGAGAACATCTGCGAGCTGGCAGCTCGATTGCTCTTCAGCGCCGTGGAGTGGGCGAGAAACATCCCTTTCTTTCCCGACCTGCAGATCACCGACCAGGTGTCCCTTCTCAGGCTGACATGGAGCGAGTTGTTTGTGCTTAATGCGGCCCAGTGCTCCATGCCTCTGCATGTGGCCCCTCTGCTCGCCGCGGCGGGCCTCCACGCCTCCCCGATGTCCGCGGACCGCGTCGTGGCTTTCATGGATCACATCCGGATCTTCCAGGAGCAAGTGGAGAAGCTTAAGACCCTGCATGTAGACTCGGCAGAGTACAGCTGCCTCAAGGCCATCGTGCTTTTTACATCAGGTGGGTGTCCAACATGTCACATAGGAACATGTCTCTAATCAAATGAGGCCTAGTTGTAGTCATGTTATTGGGAGCGAGGCTCGCAGGGTGAAGCAGTGTGGCATCAAGAATATGGCTGTCAAGTATAGTCTGGTCACAAATCTGAGTTTACGAGATGTTTGTGTTGTCGATGGAATAGCTATTTTGTCAACAGCTTGCTACATATCCACTTACATGCATTCCCATGTCAGTTGTAGCCGCAGCATAAGACGTGTAAACAAATCCAGATTGAGAGAGCGCATCAAGTTTTTAAGTGTAATAAGCTTCCGCAGTTCAGTGCTTTAAAATATGAGATAATTGAGGTCACCATACATGTGTATATTTAATAATTGTCAGTTAAAAACTTTTTTTGAACACGTTTTAGCCGAGACTGAGATTGTAGGATCGCGTCCATAAATTTTAGAACAGGTGTCAAATAATTGAGCGTAAAGATAAAATAGTCTATCACTGGGAGATATATGACAGCTGACGCATTTATGAGTGTTGGTGCATGCTTTTATCCTTGTTTTGCGTGCACAAACACATGTCTTGGGGGGCAGGAAATAATCCTTAGCAGACTGAGATCAAAAAAGCTGATGGAAGTTGACTCATATGTCAGTGCATTGCTTCTGTAGGACACAGAGCAGCACTTCTGTATGGATTGTTTGTAGATTAATCTTAGCTGACCTATTAATTTTCTTACTTATTGAGGATAGTTTCTCTTGTCGCACATGCTTTGAAAAGTCATCAGCAGCAATTTTCAAAAGTAACCTACATTGTTGATAGCTTAATTGATGGCTGACTGGGGCAAGGTCCTAAAGGTCCTCATTTACTCTCGGTGCGTAATTTAGATGCTATTTTGGAGTTGGTTGTGTACGCTTGGTGCCATTAGGCCTGTTATGTCAAGGGAGTCTGTTGATGGGAAGGAATAGGAAAGTTTAAACTCACATACAGGCCGCAAACTACTTCTGAACTTACCTCAAAGTTTTTACCTCAATGTCTCATAAATTGACCCATTACAAAATTCTGCAACAATGTTGTACAGATTCTATAATTGGTCACGTTTATGATAAAATATTCAGTATTACTGTGGTTTTCAGATTTGGATTTATATTTCAATAATTCTCACTTTCAATGTCCCTAGAAAGCGTCATAACTCCATTTTATACTGAGAGTGAATACACTTACACTTGTAGCATATTTGAATAATTATTGTTTATTATTTATTTAGCGTCACAGGGATTTACAAATGCATACATACATTACCTTACTGTTTATATATTATATAATATTATATTATAGTATAATACATTATATTATATTATCGCTAAATTCTGCCATACAATATTTTAATGTCACATAGTGTGTATTAAGTCATATTAAGCTTTATTGAATTGGGATCTAAATTATCTAAACTCTGAGTGTTCAGCAAACTTGTATTCCAAGCTACTAAAACCACCTCCAACATTCAGTTTTCCTTTTTCTGGCGGATACAACATTCCCACATAGGTTTTCCTACTGTTGGAGGACTTTCTAGTTTTTTTTTATATTTTTAGTTGCAGGAGCCATAATGACTACTTTTCACTTTTGGGGTTTGGCAACAAGGCTAATTTGACACGCCAAATGTTGAAGGCATACTGAGAGGTAAATGTATGTTTTAAAACGAATAAATACGTATTTTGACTCAGTTGCCGCACTACAGTAATGTGACTGCTTGTGAGATTCGCTTTATTTACTAATAGCCTGCACATGCTGTAATGTAATCGTGTGCACTGACATATTTGACCATATTTTTTTCCTATTGCACGACGTTGCAGTAATTCACCCCAGATCACCCAGAGAAACTTCATACACACATTAACATCCTCCATGTTTTCTAACAGATCATTTAGGTGGCTTGATAGGCTACAACTGGTGTTGGCTATAACAAGTCATGTGGCACTTTGCCAAGACCAGCGTGGATTGTTTGCCTTTAATAACATCAGTCTTGTCAGTATTTGATGCATAAATAATAGTGGCCAGGCTAATCATTGTCTTACATTAACTCCTTATTCTATTCGCATGTGCACATTGCAGTATGTGTCTTTACTAACCGACCACAGAAATAGTCGTTTGCGAATCTGGAAGCTATCTGCTCCCATGTCCCAGTCTATTGAGGTAGTGGGGTGCAGGGCTGCAAGCAGGCCTTATGGAGGACTATGGCGTTTCTTTGACCAGCTTTCTCTTGACGCATAGCCTACATTCAACTGCACCCTATTCCCTGCAATGCGTTAAACTCCACAAATCGCTCTATTGCAACATTTAGGTCAACTATTATACTTTACAAGAATTTTTTTTCCTAATTTAATAAATTTCAAACTTATTGGCAGCTTTAGATTTTAAAAGGGACAGTCAGCGTTAATACAAAGGGATTTGCATACATGGGGCTTTGACCGGCCGGACTAAGGTCACAGTAAATCACCCCGAGATCTCAGCGTTGCCCCCGGGTTCATAAGGTTATTGTGTCTGGCCATAGTGAGTTATAGCACTGAGAAATCACGAATAGGCTTAAAAGCCTCCGTCCGGTGTTTAATGTATTAGTGCTTGAGAACTGAAGCTATCTTTCTTGTGTAGTTTCTACAAAAGCACTGTTCAATACAGAATCTGTTAAAGACAGCCTAGACTCCATGTGGGACCATATACGCCAGCGGTTATGCTGCTTGCGTTTACAGCAGTTTATAAGCAGTAGAACAGGCATGCTTGGGTTGTGTGAAAGACAATTTTCTTTATAACAGGCTAAAACATCGTAAGACACCAACAAGGCTTGTGCTTTTGTCTACAGGGAAGCGTCACTGCACAAGGCTGCATAATCCACCAGTCAGCACCAAAACACATGTTCCGCCTGCGTCGCTGCACTGGCTCATTTTCTGACATTTTATGTCGTTTCTGCGTGACTATTGACTTCACCTCCCCTAATAAATTTGATTGCTTCCAGCGGCCTGTCCTATAGGCTCCATCAAAAAACAGGCCAAGAGTGGTCTATGGAGAGAAGAGCGGCGAAATGACTTAACAGCTTACTGCAGAGTAATTAGGTCACATTACATCCAGTGTAATTTCAGATTCATCAGTGCCGTTTGTGTTTCCTTATACTTGAATCCCCATAGTCCAGACATCAAGAGCAGCGGCCTTTAGGCCTATACCTCATACCCCACCTTTCGCCTTTACCCCATTCTCCCATCCATTCTTACTCTGCACGCGTGTAACACCGATTTTCATGACATTTAACTCTAATATTCTTGTTGATTGTTGTAGGAGCAGGCAGAGATATCCTCCACTGAGTTGTGCACCCCCTTCTCCAGCAGCAAGCCCCTTGTTTATTCTGTATGACAGTCCCACTCGCTCAGTGTGATGTAGCATGTTTGGGCAGTGTGTTTGTTCATTCCACTTTGTCAATAACACGTAAAGGGTGATGTTGAATGATAATCAGAGTGCTTTTGCAGGACGTAAATTGGGTTTGGCAAGATGTGCACTTGCCAAAGCTAAGCCCACGTGAGGCTAAAATTGATCATGTGATTTAATATTTTGTACAGAAAATATGAAGCGAATTTGTCAGCAGTGTAAATTGAATTCTTTACCATTAGAAGTATTTATAACGATAATGTAAAATTTGTATTTATTGTCATTGTCTGTGCTCCTCTGCAAGGCTTGGTGACCTGGGAGGCAAATTTATTTAGATAATGTAATATTTATTACATATTTAAGTGTTAATTGTTTCACTTGATCGAAATGCGAAAGTTTAAAAGCAAATTATATCAGATTCAGAGACATTTCCACAGCATGTTGTACCTCAGGGTTTAGAGATGTTGCCAATCTAACCACAGTTATTTTGGTGTGTGTTTCGCAGACGCTTGCGGCCTCTCGGACGCTGCTCACATCGAGAGCCTACAGGAGAAATCCCAATGCGCCCTGGAGGAGTATGTGAGGAGCCAGTACCCGAACCAGCCCAGCCGCTTTGGGAAGCTCCTGCTGCGGCTGCCCTCTCTGCGCACCGTCTCCTCGTCGGTAATCGAGCAGCTGTTCTTCGTCCGCTTGGTAGGTAAAACTCCTATTGAAACCCTCATCAGGGATATGCTATTATCCGGGAGCAGCTTCAACTGGCCTTACATGTCCATCCAATGATCCTTATATGAAAGTGGAAAAAAGAGAGGAAAAAAAGGACCAAAATTCAGCACCCCTCACCCCATCCTCCTTCAAGAAGACTATATATAGGACCTTTTCTGAGAAACTTGGAAGACATTACTTTTTTTCTGTCTTCTGGGACTGAGATGGAATACATTATGTACAGAAAAATATTGGAACTGGACTTTACACCTGTGTAAATCCACCCTCATCTTCAAGAACAATACTCTTCATTTTGTAAAATACTAGTCTTTATTTTCCTTTTTTGTAAAAAATACAAATAAAATGAAAAACATCATATGCGCAGTAAGAAAAAAAGAATCAAGACTTAGCGGGAAAATAATGTTTCCAAGCAATTATAAGAATTGTCCTGTGTCTATGTACCTCTCTGTTTTGTATTTTTTCTGGTTCTAAACCAGGGTTTCTGTGATTCTATACTAATAATTTTTTGATATAACCTTTTGCTTCTTATAATGAGTGCGATATATGTTGTCGAAGCTATGTTCTCCAAGAATTAAAATTGAAGTGAGAATTTAAAAACAGAAAAATAAAGAAATTTAGACAAATAAGAAACAGTCTAATCGCTATGACAATATCACCACTGATGGTTGAACTTTTTTCCCAATTGATACGATGGACCTGCAACAGCAGCAAACTGACCTCCAGGACATTTTTACTGAGAGGACGTCTGGGGCGCCTTTTCCCCGGGCCATGAGTGCGTGTGGAGTCGATCATCAGTCAAAGAGGAGAGACATGAAAATCAAAAGCACTTTTAATATATCATTTCAAATACATTTTGTTTGTTTCGTCTTGAAAATTTTCATTGTTTCTTGAATTTTATTGGTTGTTGCCTTCAATTTGCTTACTCCATGATGCAGCTTTTTGCAGAAGGGTCGGTTGATGAAGTTGTGTGATGGTGACTGTACTATTAAAAAAAGAAATAGGCAACGATGTCTCATTCTCAAGCCTTTTCCTGGAAGCAAATGTCAAGATTCTCGGGCTTATTTTAAACCATCTGAGGGAATCTGTTGCCTGTGCGCTCATTGGTTTCTATATAAGAAAAGTGCAGCCTGCAGTCAGCCAGTCAGTATCCTGCACTGCCTTAAACTGAAACATATAATTCTGAATACACTGTTTGCCTCCATTACACGTACCAGTGAAAACGAGGTGATACACGGGATTACGTGTGGTAATTACACAATGGGTGCATACCTTACATTTTAACAGACCCACTGACATAACTGGCTGTGTGCACACAAAGGAGGGGAGACTGTACGTGAGGAACTACAGCAGTGAGCTCTCTGCCAGCCTGTGAGCGCATTAATGTTTAATATTTTTCCCAGACAGCAAGGAAAGCCTGCGCACCACACAGAGCCACCTCTATCCTACCTCCTGTGGCTTAATCAAGGTGATTCTCCACAAACCAAACAATATTCCCCCTCTCTGTCGTTTTTAAAAACTCTGCCTTGATAGTGCATGCCTCAATATTGATGTGGGCGTCATTTGGCAAAAGGGTTAGGCCCCGCTGCAAAGCTGCTGTGATATGCGTGATCAATCTGGAAAATGTATTTTACAGCATGTAAGCCAGTCGATAGGAACACCGAGTGTGATGCATTGTGTGGGAATAGAGAAGAGGAAGGAGAGGGAGGGAGAGAAAGAAAGAAAGGGAGAGAGGGGGGAGAGAGACTATGGGAGACAAATGAGAAGGGAAACGTGTGTGTGTAAGTAAACGTGTGTGTGTGTGTGTGTGTGTGTGTGTGTGTGTGTGTGTGTGTGTGTGTGTGTGTGTGTGTGTGTGTGTGTGTGTGTGTGTGTGTGTGTGTGTGTGATGTAGAGAGAGGGAGACAGAAAGAGATGCTGCCTTGGTTTTGCCTGGTACATTCAGAATGTAATGAGTGTATCGATAAGTCCTCCATGTGTTAGATGGATAGAAGACTTCCTGTCTTTGCATTGGTCTGTCTCTGTGTGTGCGCACCCTCTTTTTTTGTCTCCATATTCTCCACAAATGACACAGGAAGCCAAGTTATGGACCTGGATCTACCCTCGCAGTCATTACTGCATTACACTCACATCTAGAGTGATAAAATGTGATAAATTGGAAGGCGTTATGAGGAAGAAAATGGGGTTTTGGTGTGACAATTATTAAATTTTCCTGTTAGCCCCCCTCTTCATCATCAGAAGTGTTGCTTGTATGCCATATTGCCCACATCTTCAGCTGCTGACTGGCAGTGATGAGGGACAGGAGGACGAGAGCTGAACTGAATGTAGCACGTTGCAATGTCTGAATTTGATATCGCCATATTTGTTATCTCCCTTATAGGATTGGGGGAGGGGTATTTGTGCCAGTGGTTTATTTGTTTGTGTACCCTGTCTTATTCTAAGGCTACAATATTAAGGTATTCATTAGTTCGCGCTCATGCTGGAATGATGCTGTAGGTTGTGCTTAAGGTTGTCCTCAGATGCCTCTCACAAGAATACAGTTTTTTATTCTCATGATTAATGTGTGTTCAGGCATATTGGACCTATTAGCTCCCAATCGACCTGTCTGTAGCACTGGGTCAGTTGTCAGAAGCTTTGTTGTTGCTTAGGCTACTGTACAAACATAAATGTGATATTTCTTCAGGTTGGATCGTTATTTACTTGGTGTGGATATGATTCTCCCGGAGCTTTAGGTCAGGTGAAAGTTGCAGACTAATGAGCTGATGGGGACATTTCCTTTTCTGCTTTACACTGGAGGCAGAATATGCTGAATTAAACCAAAAGTTAACAAAAGACACACATAACCAATAACTTCCTAAACGCAGCATTAAAAACAGATAATTACTGGAGTACTGGAATTATTCAGCGCGTTTGTCCTAAAGTGGTGTTTTTTTTAATAACCCAGAGGATCGTTTCGTGGACGGCGAGGAAGACTCCGTGTGAGAATAAATGTTTGTTTTTCAGAGGGAATGAATATGGCTTCACCATGGCCATCACAACAGTCCAGGTCGTTTTTGTTTCATGTAGCTCTGGACTAAATTGTTTGCTGGGTTATTAAACGCAGCTTTCAGCTGGTTGTCTCCACATAATGTATTCTAAATCCCTCTAGAGTCACTATCTTTTATCCTCTTGCTGAGAGCATTCTGTTATACAATTGTTACACTACAGGCTATATAAAGCAATAGTTCAAAAACAGATGAAATTGTGGCATGTGTTCCTAATTAACGTTTCTGTATAGGCAATACAAGCAAAACACAAGAGGACTCAAGGAAAAGTGGTATTTTCTATTTAGTCTGTGGACCATTTTTGACTCTCCTTGCTTTGACAGAAGCTCAAATTGGTTTATCATGCAACACTTCAAATATTGAAATAACAAGCTTCAAATATCAGCTTTATTTTCAATATTTTTCAACCAGAGGCTCGTCATGAAATTTCTTATCCTGACGTCTAATGTGATGACAACATTATTAGTACTTATATTTAATTAAATAAAAGGGGAAGAGAAAAAAAACTGCAAGGAGAAATGTAAGTGCACTGTCAGATTGGACTATAACTGCGGTGGGTAAATGAGATGGATATGTGGTACACTATAGGCCCCATTTGTGTCTCTGTAATTTCGGAAACTCCGGTTACCAAAGTGTTACTACGAAATGAGTTAAATAACCATTTACCTTTGTCTGGTTTCATTCATCAAACCACAAGTGGAGGACTCCTAACACGGGGGGCTATTTGTTTGCTTTACACAAGCAGCTGGGTGCGATTTCACGTTTGAGATATCTGTCTGAAAGCGAAACATTTATTATCCTAAGTTGTCAGCGAACCTATTTCTCCAAAACCCTCAATGCAAGCCAGTGGTTTTATGCAGCAGTGGAAATGTCCTATTGGCGTTACACGTCACTTCATTTCACTTATAGTTGCTTGGTTTTCCCGGTCACATTTGACAAATACTGTTGTTTGAGACAATAACAATTTCCAAGTAGCGGCTGCGTGTATGAATGGGGGGCCCTCTGAAGTAGGCCTGTGACACGGCTTATTTCTTATATTGTCTTGTGCGTAAAAATGATGACAACACAGGACAACAAGTGCTTCGCCGTGTCCACCACGCACCTCATCCACAGCGAGGGTGTAAAATGGCTGGGAACGGCACAGTGAGGACAAATGTCCAAAATTAAATAGATTCCCGTGAGATGTTTTGCGCTATATCTCAGCAAACAGCCCGGGTTTCTTTGTGTATTGACTGCACACAGTCAATGGAGAGAGACTTGTCCTCTGATTACACTGTGCTGTTCTGAGATCTGTCCGCGGACCTCATAGGCAACCTTTAAGCCATGGATCATATCCAGCCCTACGGGGTATAAAATATTCTTAGCAGTGAATGTAACATAAGGGGACGCCTCCCTGAGCCAGTGTGTGTGTGTGTGGTGTGTGTATGTGTGTGTCCATGTTTGTGTGCGCACGCAAGTTTGTCATGATTGTCATAACTGTATGTAGGCAATGGTAGGATTTTATATATGTGTGAGGTCTGTCTGTATGTATGTGTGCGGGCGCGTTCTTTACATGCCCGTGCGTAAAAGCGTCTATCTACCAGCGTACGTACGCGTGTGTGCACGCGCTACTGGTCGAGAAACAGAGAGTGAGAGAGAGGGAGAGAGAGAGAGAGAGAGAGAGAGGTGGTTGTGAGAAAGCCCGGATCGCTGTGTAAGCGGATCCCTTTGTGTTGATTTAGGAAGACGTTTGCTGTATATAACGTTCAAGGCTGATAATATCATTGCCTGGCCAGATAAATAAAGCATTGGCCAAAACCATCGGGTCAGCTATCGATCCGCTTTTTCTCCCCGAGAGAGAGAGAGAGAGAGAGAGGAGGGAGGGAGGGAGGGAGGGAGGGAGGGGGGTGGACAGGAGGAAGGGTTGGGGGGGTTGGAGGGGGGGGGGGATTGAGAAAAGCGAGGGAGAGAAAGGGAGAGAGACCTCACTCATTAGCATTCCACAGCCATGGACTAAACGCTGACAACTAACAGAGATATCCAGCTCTACACCACTGCATGCATTTTCCCCCCTTTGTCTTCTTCCCCTGGCCCTTCATTTCCAGCGGACAGATCTCTCATCACAGCCAACACATTCTTATTAATGCCTTCTTCACTCTTTTTTGCACGAATGGACCCCGTGCACAAGAGCGAAAACCTCCCAGTAAAGGAGAGAAAAAAGGGGGAGTGATGTTGTAAAAGCTGTGCAGAAGTGACAGCGCTAAGCACACCGGCTTTACTTGGGAGAGATACAACTGTGTGTGACTTGACAAAATAGAAGTGGGAGACGTTTAAAATTGTAACCTTACCTGCCATTATTTAGATGTTTGAGGGAAGGAAAAAAAATATCTGCAGCCTGTATGCTTCATTATCAGAAGGTAAATGATATACACTTTATTTCCAATTCAGCTTAGGTGAATATTTTCCACTTAGTTTTAGACGTTTGGTTCCATTTAATATCACAATTGCAGAAAATGTTTTACGGTTGAAGCGTTTATCTCTATTTAAGCTGTTACTTACATCTTCATCGCAACCTGTAGAATAAAATAAACACAGACTTAATAACGCTGACGGAGCAAAATGGTAATTTCAAAAATCCTTAAGATGTTAAATTGAAGCTTATTTACATACGGATATATAAATAGTTTACTATTTAAATAATTTAGAAACTAAAATATGTGTTTGAATGAATAAATTAAGAGTTGATATAATTGAATGAGTGATACAGGGACTACCAGTGACTTTATTTGGACAAGTTCCTTTTTCAGATGACTATATCTTAATATGCGTTCAAGTCTTGCCCAACAATGACAGCTGTTCATCTGATAGTAACTTCTTTCCAAGTTTTCTCCCCTCCCACCCCGGGGCCCCCGGTCTCTGTCTTGCTTTGTTGTTTTAAAATATGCATGTCTCTCCGGAATGCCAGTCACGGGTCCAAACTTTGTGTGTCCCAACCTCCCACATGATGAAATGATCCTTTTAAAGCGGGCTCAATATGTCTCAATCTGCACTCCTCTTCTCTCTCTAAAGCTTCTGGGTACGGGACACAGCCCAGAAATATATTAATTAAAGCGCACTACAGACTTTTTAGCATTGGGAAAGAAGTGGTCGGATCAAGTCAAGCTCTGTCAACGACGGATGGATGAAGATTCACGGCAGGAAAAAGAAAAGGAAAAAAAAAAGTAAGACTCATTTTGACGCTGTCTCTCTCCCTCTGTCTCTCTTTCTCCTCCTCTCTCTCTCTTCTATGTGTGTGTGCGTGTGTGTGTGTGTGTGTCCCTTTTGCATAGTGTTCTTGTGTGTTCCTTGGACTGAAACGGATAAAGCCAGGGGGAGTGAGTGAGAAAGAGAGAGAGAGAGAGAGAAGTGTGAGAGAAAGGGGAGGGGGGATATATACGTAAAAAGTGAAAGAGGGTGAACGTGTATATGTGTCTGTGTGAGTGTGTGTGTGTGTGTGTGTGTGTGTTCTTGTCATCACCAAGAAATTAATCAGCACGTGACATTAAACTCTAAACTACAAGTTTTCCTCTCACCCGTGTGCAATGAATGTACGTACAGTTTAAGGACACATGTTTGCGTGAATGGAGGTGATCGCATGCGTGCGTGCGCGCGTGTGTACACATGTATAAATGCTGTGTGGAATAAATGGCACTACCTAAAAAGAGACCCGGATGGTCGGAAAGGAAACGCTTGGTTTTCAAGGGGGAAAGCGTAAATCGGATGTAACACAGCGTTTGCAGCTCAAGAGGAACTCCTAATTCTCTCTGTCAAGTTTCAGAGGATGTGTGTGTGTGTGTGGTTTCTCAGCGGCAAAGTGATGCCGTTGTAAAACACAGATCGACTTAATAATAACTATGATGCATCTAATAATTAGCTGTTAAGGGAAATTTAAGGGAAAGTTAGAGTTGAAGCCAGTTAACCTGTTGCTTTTGATCCAAACATAACAGCAACCTCAATACTGTGATAACATCCCATGAGCCCTGCAGCATTTTATCCCATAATAATCCACCCCTTCAAAAATGTAAACAGACCAACACTGGGAGTCATTGGGAAGATCTGCACAAACAAATTGAATTTAATTATTGTGTTCATTTATTAAATTCAAATACGTTTTAATAGACATCCCAACAGTCTGATTATGTCAACATATGGGAGGCCATGCAGCAAGGCCTGGGCTTACATACCTGATAACGCCTGGGCTTTTCAGCAATATTTACGGCTTCTCTTTCTAATACACTCCAGATGGTGTGTGACTGTGCCACCGCAGTCAGCGAGCCCCTCAGTTTTTACTCAGCAGCATTTTGTTACAATTACATCAATGCTGAGACAGAATTTATTGGTGACCCATTTTCTCTGCATTATATGTAAAAGAAAATGATAAAAATAAAAAAAAGAAAGGAAAAAGAAGAAAGTTTGGGCTTTTGCTTTATTTACATGTGAAGATTTTTTTTTTTTTTTACTGCTCTGAAGTTTACTTTTCAGCAAAAAAAAAAAAAAAAAATCTTTAAAAAACCTCATTAAAGTATAGAGCTCAACTAGTTCCCACTTCATGGTTTGATGGATTAATATGTTATGAAGACAAAACACACAGGCCGCATTCATGCCTGACCAATCTTTGTTGTAGCCAGTGCGTTTTTTTTTTTCAGCCAGTCACTCAGGCAGAATAATGCTTGTGAAGATATAATCTACTGAGCCTATACCCTCTGTGTTCCTTTGCTATATTATCCACTGACAATAAATTGGCAAGTTTTTTTTAAGCAGGTGTCCCACCTCTTCACTAAACACATGGGAGTTCCATTTGTTGTAGGATTTGGTTAATAAACTAATTCCGTTTATATTTTATCACTATCAGCTTTATCATGACATGATAAAAGCCTGTGTCTGCTGTAGTATAATTCTGTTTTTTTAACATGTGCACATACTCTTTAAATTATTATCTTATATGACAAAATAGTCATCTGTCTATCTACCATGTTAGTGTTGTTTTGTAGCTTGTTTCACTAGTCAAAGTTGCAGTTCATATTGTTGCTATCTGTGTTTACCTGGATTGTTCAGAGACGCTGCTGTAGGTCTATTATGTTTGACTGAAACGATGCATTGAAGGGTATTTTTCATCTGTGCCACAGGGAACCTCTCCTGACAGTGGTAAGGTTTCCCATTGACTCCCTGTAGTCACCATGGTTGGTGCTCTCTCTCTCTCTCTCTCTCTCTCTCTCTGTCTCTCTCTCTCCCTCTCTCTCTCTCTCTCCCTCCCTCAGCCACCTCAGAGGACATGCGGCATGTTGATAAATACATGTCTTTTTTCCATCTTACTCAGCACCATCCATCAAATGTTTATGTCCATGTTACACTACTGTGCTTAAGGGAGGTAGAGGATGCCAGTAGTCGTGCAGAAACACCCTCTAAATCATCAACAGGGGATGTATTGCCCTCTCTACATACTAAATAATTACTTGATCATTCGCACTGTGTTCTGGTCATGTTGGTCACATGGTGAATTGTCTTAAATCAGGCTATGCCAGGGTTGTGTTGTTTGGAGATTTAGAAGTGGTCTTCTGCTGTTCTCTGTGGGTTAATAACCTCTTTACGCACTATAACCACTGTGTTTTGATCCCAGTAATACGTTGGATAGAGCATTTCTCTGGCTTGCCCACGGCTTGGACCACTCTACAGAAGACCAGTCGCCCTGTGGTTGCAAACTCTTTGTGGCCCCACATACCGCCGCTGTGATTATAGAAGTGCCTCCTCTCCCTTGTTAAAGGAGCAAAGCTCTAATCTAGCCTCTGTGTCGCCCCCAAAGCCAGCGTGCTATAGTGAAAATGTGCGTGCGTGTATGTGTGTGTGCGCGCGTGGGGGACGAGTGAGTGGGGGTCGGTCGGAGCGAGAGAAGAGGGGACGGGAAGGGTGGGAGAGAGGGAGAGCAAAAAGGAGGGGGGGTTATAACGGAGTGGCCCTTTCCTTCTTTTGAGTGACACGACCCCTCTCTTCTCTTCAAAGGCCATGCAGAAATAAACGCATCTCATTTGAATGGCGATTTTTCTTGGTGGTATTTCACAGCCAAGATTTCTGAAATAGGAATGTGTATTTTTTTTTTCTGCAATATTGAATTCGGGGATGGTTCTGGTGGCGGGGTATTCAATATTCCCATCTCTCCACATGCAGCATTCTGCAGCCAGTGTGGTATTTTGTCCATGACTACACCACCAACACCACCCCCTCCGCTCCTGCACCCCCCACCCCGTCCAAATTCATTTGCATCCGCTGATGATATCAGTAAAGAATTACTGGCACCGTATGAGGCAGGGTGGGGGAAGAAGGCTTATTTGGATAAAACTGGACTGCAGAGTGGACACGGCCCTAAAGGTCAGTCGCCCATTCATGTCAAGGTGGCAGGGGGTGTGTGTGTTGGGGGGGTCGGCATGGGATTGCCAAAGAGGCTTATTTGAAAGCGGGCGTATATTTGAGGCAAGGGAATGAAAAGGAGTGGACCACAAAGCTCGTCATACTTCAAATACGCCCCGTCACATCTTCACTCTCTCCATTCCATGCACGCAGCGGGTATATAAGGAAGGTAGGGTCTCACTACTATGGCATGGCCTGCAGAACGAGCAGCAGAAAATACAGCATGTGGACCAGAAAGTGGATCATAGAGGTTTCGGTGTACTAAAGAAGGGGGTTCCAAGGTTCTCCTTTAGTGGTTCCCTCTGATTTGCGCAAATAAAATACTGCAAATAATGGGGCCAGAAAGTTCCTTTAATGCTGCTGATGTGGAGCATTTCATGTAATCTCGCGGGGATGTTTTCAGCACCATAATGCTGAAGAGATAGAAAACCTTTCTGAAAGGATTCTTTATAGCACCAAAATGGGGCTTTGCTATGGAGCAACCCTGTAATTTTCTGATTACTAGCCTATATACTACAATTTTGGTAATAGTGCAGAATGTCAAGGATTTACTTCTAAGGAAAAAAATATAAAAGAAAAAGAAAAAAAGAGAAAAAGTATGAATATAATGGTATGTAGCTGTATATTGTAACAGAAGGACGCACTGAACGCATGCAATGTTCTTAGAAAAGTAAAAAATGCAAGCAGTGTGTCACACGAATATTTCATATTTAAAATATATATTTTATTAGGATTATCTTATTTTATATATTTTTTTCATTGCATTTTTGTAATGTAATAAATGACCAGTGATCAGATTACATCCAGTACAGTCTCCTTACCACAGAATAGCAGATCGTGTAAACAGTATCACATAATGGGTGAACACGTAAGAAAACTGCAAATGTATTTTTCCATTAATTAATAAATCAATTAACGCACTCTCCTGCAGTGCATATATACCCCAATTTACTTCGAGGGCACACACATACACACACACACTCACACTCACACACACACACACACACACACATACACACACACGCGCGCGCGCACACACACACTTTATCACTTCATCATTATGTATATATAATAAAATTAGGTGAGGTACAGTGCAGTGGAAGCAGTCACAATTTCATTATAATTATTTCTAAAACTATATTAGTGGCCTAGTTATAAGTGTGCACATGCAGTCCAAACTTTATTTTCAGTGTGGAGGTTGGGGGAGTTTACTGGACGCCTCAACCGAGCGAAAACTGTCACAAATTGCTGGTTGTTTAGGAGCGAATGACAAGATAACGAATATGAAAAATGTTGCTCCTGACACCTCGGTTCATATATCATTGCAAAAGCCGACTAATCAGTCACATATTGTCTTCAGCATTATTACACTTCAATATAATGTCTAATTGATATGTCAAAATTGTATATTTGGGTTCATTACACTTCCTAAACGTAAAAAGTAAAATGTATTGTATGTATTTGCTAGTTCAGCTTAGAGAGGTGAACTTATTGA
Organism: Thunnus maccoyii; assembly: GCF_910596095.1. NCBI lineage: Eukaryota > Metazoa > Chordata > Actinopteri > Scombriformes > Scombridae > Thunnus > Thunnus maccoyii. Next base: position 22,261,505 of record NC_056541.1, read on the forward strand.
ATTATCTACAACTATACAAGAGTTTCAGTTTACAGAACCTTTTGATGTATGAGATTAATACACTATGAGTTTTTTTTCTAACCTGTTCAGTTATAATATGGACTAAGATGAATAACAACAACTATCTATCTCTATAAATACTCACCATCAGGCTTTTGCCACTGCTATCATTATTACTCAAACACTTCTTATACTGTATGAGACTATAACTGCTACTACTGCTACTGCACCATCATTACCAGCAATTATGTTATAGGGAAGACGACTTAGTTCTATCTTTGTATATGAAATAATGACTGCGGCGAAGGTGAGTAGAGAAGATTACTGCGAGTGAGGATGGAAGTGTTAGAGGCATATTACTCACCATTTTACACACATGATTCCACTTCTCTGTTTTTTTTTTTTTTTTTGGTCAAAACCCACCTTTTAACACCTTTCAGCAGCGGCAGAGCATCAGACACATATACTATATTATATAATTGATTCTCAACTATGAACTCGACAGAAGATGTATTGTTTGCTTCTGGTACATATACATACACAACCCCAGTTAAAACGCTGTGATGCAGCTTATTTTATCAAGTGGGGGAGTCACCAGCCGCCCTTCCCCTCCCTCACCCACTGTGACATTAAAAGTTGTCCCATTTTCAGCTTGACCACTAATCACTTGCTTTGCCATCTTCACCCCCTCGGATGCTCATAACAGTTTGATCCGGTGGAAAAAAAATAAAACGCAAGCAGACGTTAAACTAAAACTAATTGATCGATTTGAGCTGGATCATGTATTAATATTGCATAGCAGGCACGGCAGGGCTGGGATCGCGCCATGGCATGCATGATACACGAAGTTTCTGTGTTAGAGAGCGCTAAACCGCGGCGCTTTGTTGTGGCGTCCCTCTGCGCCCCTGTGTGCTGTGTGCGTAAAGGCAGCCTCTCTCTCAGACCCTCCATGCCTGTTATTGTTTCTACCTTTGTTTGCTAGATGGCGCTCTGCGTTATGGGACCCTCTGACACAAGAACCGCCTCATACCCTCTCTCTCCTCAGCTGCGCTCCCAGCCCACAGTCCACCGCACAGCACAGCGTTTCCAGTGCCATTTTTTAACCAGGAATTACAGCAGCTGCAAACGACTCTAATGCAGTCCCACCGTTGTGAATAGTGGGGGAGTTTTATAATTGCATTATCCTATGTCGACTGACATTTTTGTTTGTTTTGTTAAGCTGTGGTATCACATCGATTAAAACCAGCGATCAGTAATGCATTTAATTTGAATGTAAACTGATAATAACGCAGACTATCACACAATATTTGAGCTTTAGATAATTAGTGGTTTGTTTTTACAGTGTAACGTTGCAGAGCATATACACTAATTCGAATTTGAATTATGAGGAAAGAAATAAAAGCGCTTCAATTATCCATTTTCAAATAAAGAATGTCATATTAATTTAAGTAAAGACTAGATAGAGAATTAAGTCTGTCTCCAAAATCTTTGGAGCACAAATAGTCAGCATTATTATGGCTTTACAGAAAATAGATCAAAATGTCTTTTAAATAAAGAGTTAACTACAAGCACAGATAATGACTCAGGGAAAGACTTCTTTATATTAGTAAGTAGTAGTAGTAAAACAAAGCGTGATATTGACGTTTGGAATTACACAATTAACGAAAATGTTTATAATTTTGCGTTTTTTTCTGATTATTTTTAGGAACCCAACGATCATTTGACACCCCTTATAATCTGTTTTAGATCGATTACAACCAAGAAAAAAGTGTAATGTATTGTTTGCTGAGTGGTCCACTCTGCTCTAAGATATACTGCTGCAGTTACACTTTCACTAAATAGCGGCTTGTCGGTGTTTGACGTTGATGAATGTGTTGGAAACTTGGAGAGCCTTTTACAGCTGTCTTAAAAACACGCCGTGGCCCCAGACCAGCCACAAACAGATCAGGTGCAGGAGGCTTAATACGGCAGTCAATGACAAAGAAGCACGCACTTAACACACATTTGAAAAAGAGCCTCCGATGCAATGAAAAGTAAACTCTGTCAAGGTTTTATTTTAGAATCGAGTTTACCGACCATTTTTTTTCGGTTGACTTGAATATTTGTCTCATAAATGGAAACAATATCAGATCTGATGTAAGTTATTTGAAGATGCGGTCGCCTGAAGAGACAAAAGTACAGAGATTATTATTTTTTTTAAAGAAGATTAAATTGTTTTTTAGTTTATATTTGCGGTTTTGATGCTTTACAATAAACTGGGAATAGTGTATTTCAACCATCTTTATATTTCCTAATAAAAACAGATCCAGAAAATACATTCCCTCTTATGTGGCTGAAGATGAACACAGTCCAGAACATAAAGTGGGCTGTGAATGGTGGTTTTTGGCTTTTTTCCCTCCCTCTGTGGCTTCATTTATCCCTCATATGAAGACATCTAAAACACAAACCTCCTGTATAGTCAAATGAATTATTATATGGGAATTAAAGCTTGTTTATATTTCGAGTATTGCAGCTCATTTCAGTAAATAGTCTATTTGTAGCAGACCCTAATGATTACAGGATATGCTTTTTATATTTAAGTGGGGGGCTCAGTGTCTTGATAATAACACACACACACACACACACACACACACACACACACACACATACACACACACACAGGAACACACACCTCCCCCGTTGGATCCTGGGTGTTGTGGCACAGCAGGTTCGCTTGTACTGTATACGGGGCCTCTCCACCTGCAGCCCCCAGAAGACACAAACCCAGTCAGGCTTCACCTCATTCCCTCCAAATCCACGTCTTCTCCTCCTGCTATTTACATGAGTTGGCCTACACTTGGCTAACACATTATTAGCAAGCAAGGGAGAGGGGGGAAGCAGCAGTTCAATTATTTTTTGAACAATGGGCATGGGCCCGTCACACATTTTGAGTGTTTGAGTAAGGCTCTCCTGGTATTTGTTTTCCTCGACTTAACAAGCCATCATCTCACACATGCATATAGAAATGAAATAGCTCAGAGATCCCGCAGGCAAAGGGCGGGTTGCGGGTTCAATTAAGGTGGAATAATGCATGGGGACAAAGCGTATGAAGACCTCGATTGAAATTGATCAGAAAATGCATTCACCAAAAAAAAAAAAAAAAAAAAATACACAGTAGCCTCTTTGTTTTGACTTAATGTTGCCTCTTTGTATCCACACTGAGGCCTATGGCTGCCTCTGAAACTGCAAGCTACTTTGATTTTTTGGAAAATAATTCCAATGCCTGAATATAAAGCTAAGAATTTAATACCACCCAACCTATGTCTAGACTGATTCACTCCTTTTTTTGACATTCCTTTCTTTCCCTCCTTAATCGAATTTGCCACATTTAAGCTGGTGTGTGGATTTTGAAGCATAAGCAGCCATTTGGGCTATATCCCAGACAGAGAATACGAAGGTTTGTCATATTTTCTTAAGTAGAAAACAAGATATTTCACCGCCACTGTGGGATTTTAACGAATTAAAATATCTCACTGCTCGCCTGTGATAAAAAGGTATGGGATTGAGGCGCTCGCTTGTTAAGTAACTTGCTGTCAGTATAGTTAGCAGTGCTCTGATATGGACGGTGGCTGCAGAGCCTCATATCTTGGGGTTTTAATTAACAAGCTGTCTCAAAGCTGTAGAGCTCCATCAAACAGCCTCTCTCTCTCTCTCTCTCTCCCTCTCTCCCTCTCTCTCTTTCTCCACCAGTAAATCCTCCTCCCGTCAGTGCCTTGGGCTCTCTCTCAAACTTTAGACATTCTGGTTCCCAAATCAACTTGTTACCACAGTATGTGCACCAGCTGATAGGATGTAACTACTATGAGAAAATTTGCAAAATATAAATAGCTTGTTTTCCTCCTTTTGCTTAGCATCTATCATGCACATGTTTAATCACCAGACGTCCTCATACTGTATTCTGTTGGGCTCGTGTGATGGAGTCATAACTTGTACAGTCTGTTAAAGTCTGTTTCACAAATGTGAGATTATGCACCTTTAACCTGTAAACTTTGTTCTGAATTATCTTTTGACATACTTTACAAACTCTCATTCCATACATTTATTACAAAAAAAGTTTATATTTAGGAGAGGTGTGACCCTCACTTTCACACCAAAGTCTCCTACATATCCGGTGAGGAATCGAGTTAACAGAATAGAGTTTAATATGACATCTTAGGTGTTATTAAACTGAGGGAGTCATACGAGGACGCACGGGTCCTTTAAGGATAAAAATATAGATTCAAGTCTTTGTGTGAGTGTAACTGAGTATTGTTTACATAGACAGTTGGCGCAACAGCCAATGTAAACCGCCAACAACCTCTTGATTTACCACAGCATTACAGAGTGTAAGCACTGGCTTCACAGAAGATTTGTCTTCGGTGAAAGCAGCAAAAATCTCTCCCTCTCTGTCTCTCTCTCCCTCTCTCTCTCTCTGTTTGTGTGTGTGTGTGTGCCTCTCTCTCTCAGACTATAGTAAACTTGGTGCTGGGCTCCCACCGTGGCCCAGACGGGGGTAATTTGATAGCAAGGCAAGGTCAAGACAGTGCGCTGTCCATGGTGCTGCGACGGGCAGGCTGGATGTTATCATCAAATTAGACAGGACAAGTTTCAAATCGATGCCACCCCCGGATGTCTGGAGACCGCCAGCAGTCGGAGTTAAAGTCCTAACAAGTCCCCCCTGACAGGTCAACACCTCAACACAAACACACACCTCTGATGCAGCAGCCTACAGGTCAGCAGCGCTGTGCTGGCGAGATAAGCATCAATCGGCTCTAAGTGAAATGTATCTTTAGGTCCACTGTTATTCTGCGGGCCCTGCATGACACTCTGGCAGTTGAGGTTGTATTTTTATAAAAGTTGTTTTCTTCTCCTCTACTTGAAGTCCTCGTGCTCGCCGATTTATTTGACAGTCTTCATTTATCTGTGTATGTGAGGAATATCAGACAGACACACTCATCCCCCCCCCCACGCACACACACATACACATCCTGGTTTATAATAAAAATCCACTGCCACACAGCTATGGAAGGTCGAAAGTTTAGTTAAAAGCATAACTTTTGGGTTAATAAATAGAACTGTTATTATAAATATTTATATGATATGTAGTGGTGAACTGAAAGGTTGCACGGTCACTAGCTGAGATATAAACAATAGGCTTTTCATCTCTACAAGATCAAAGAATATAATGTTTTATGCATCTTCTGATTCATAAAATGCAAAAGATGCTTTTTATTTGTCGTTTTCAAATTAAACAGGATGCCATTTTCAAATTATTTACTTTTGCACTCCAGTTGCTTGACCCGAGCTGCATTTAATTTGTAACAGATTATGCAGAATATAGAAATATATTTTAGTTTGAATTGAATACGTTTGATTCTTAATGAGACTGAAACAACAGTTTCTGAAGAAAATAACACAATCCCGCTGTTCTAGCTGCAGTCTTTACAGTTTGCTGTGAGTTTGGCACATTCAGATATTAATAGATATATGTATATAAATGTAATCCAGCTGCATTTCTTTTTTATTTCTCGTGAAAATCTGTAGAGTTTGATACTCATTGCAGCTCCTTCAATACTAAATAATAACTTTAAAATTACTAAAAGGCCCGTGCAGACAATTTACAACCTATCTAATGACTTTAAACACAAGTGTAACTGAAAAGTTGCACTTCATCTACATACACATATGCATTATATGTATTATCCAAAGAATGAATGCCATTAGTTACAACCAATTTGTGAAAGATCAGGAGTGAATGAGTTGAGAGGGAGATCTCAGAGAGAAGTGAAGAGGGCACTGATTAGAGATGCTGCCAATCTGTCACCGCCTGACAGCTTTTGCTGCAGGGATAAACAGCAATAAAGTAGAGTTGGCCGCTGTGTTGTTAACTTCACACAGACTATCACACACACAGCTCGCCACCGGAGGAGCAGGTAAATTCACTCAACCCCTCACAGGGCCCCCCTCGCCTATCATCGCCTCTGTCTCCCTCCCTGCATGTCAAACTACCCCTTCCTCCCGTCCTTCCTCCGTCAAACTCCCTTTTCATCCTCCCTGCTGACTCAGGTAGCAAACACAATGAGGACCTTAGCGACAAGAAAGAAAGCCATTCAACCGGATGGAGAGATTGTGGACGAGGGAGAGAGAGAGAGAGGGAGAGAGAGGGAGAGAGAGAGAAACGTTATATTTGAATGGCTGATAAAGAAATGAAATAGATGGGAACAAAGTCTAAGCCGTCGGGATGGGAAGGAGGGGTTAGGCATCATAGAGCAGGCTGCAAGGTGACTGCAGGCCCTTTAATAACACAAGTATATTAACTGGCTTAACCACGGAGATTCAAAATGAACCCAACTTCACTTAAGGGGCCTTGCAAACCATGAAATGCACATCAAAACACACACCTGCCAATCCCACCACCTATATCCCTCCAGCCGCCCCCCCCCCCCACCACCCCCCCACCCCCTCTCTCTCTCCACCCGAGCTGTCCGTCATGGTGTGGCCCGGCTAATTTGAGTTCATTGGATGGCAATAACTTCATTTAGAACTTCATCTCTTTTTGGGGTGGATGTAATGAGGATGCAGGGTGCTGCCAGTGAAAGGCCGCTCCCTCAGTAATAATAACTTGGATCTTATTCTTACCCCACGCACTGCCGTGTTTATCCTCGGAGGGCTGCGTCCACATGATGAAACTCATCTATAATGTGTGATTTAATATCGCGTTGCACTGTTTGTTTGTTTTTTTTTTTTCTCTCTCTGAGATTTTAAACCCAAAAGTGTGAAGACGGAGGGCTGTAGTGTGGGTTGGTGCAGGAGTTACACAGCAACATGGTTGTTTAGATTTGAGTCTATATTGAACTTTTTTTTCTTTCTTTTTTTTTTTTTTTGAAATGTTACTTTTTCTAAGAACGTGAAAAGCTGAAGCTGAAGTTGAGATAATGTCACTTCCAACGCAAAACTTCCTAAACGGATTTGAATCAGCTATATATTTTTGAATCAGCCATACATTTCTTGATATTAAAGTAGATATCTTCTTAATTCTGTTAGAAATGTTAAAATAAACAATATTCACTGATGAAATGAAAATTAAACTGTATGTATTCAACAATTTGACACTCAAATGTAAGAACTTTTCGCGTTTTTGAGAGAAAATATATATTAAGAGAATATATAGCTCATCACTCATTAAAAGGCTTTTTTTTTTTTTTTTTTTTTGCTGTGTAATTCAAGGCCTTTTCTCCAACCGCCAACTAATCGATATCTCACCAATTCCAGTGCGATATTGATTCAGGGTTGACTGGACTTCAAGGGTTTCTGGAAATAACTAATTATTTCGTTGCTTTACGTGCAAGAAAATATTATTTCATATACAGTCGACCTCCTTCGATTCATGATGGTCGCTTAAAATAATCTTATTTTTTTCTTATCGATGACAACTCACCTCTGGAGTTGTTGGAAGCACTAAAACAAAGGTTTTTTTCTACAGAAACAACTGGACCATGAGCTTCATCCCGATGAAAATCCCTCTTCTCTTTTCTGACAAACTCTCAGTAAACTTAAAGATTAGAAATAAAATATATTAAATAATTCACGCGTTTTCTAAAATTTCGTTGAAGATTATTTTATGTATAGCTCTATATATAACAACGTCATTTTTTCGATCGATATTTTATTATATAATTGTTAGTTTTAATGATGCCTATTCAAATCTAGTGATAACGCATTATCAATGAGGTTATTAAATAATTTATTCTATGTCTTTTACTTTTAAATTGAACTTTTGTTTGAATTAAGTTTTAATCGGTTATCTGTAAAGAGTTGAAAAAAACATCAGTTTTATGTGGTACATTATTTTTTTTTAAAAATAATGTACATTTTCTGGTTTAGATTTTATAATATAATTAATTATATTATAATGCAGTGTATTAAGACATCATGAATATAAGTCGAAATATCAACATAAGCATATATATTTTTTAAAAACCTGTGTATTGTATTATTAATGATCAATCAATCGGTCCTCTGTTAAAACTTTAACAATAACATTTGTATTTAAATCGATGAGAAAAAAATATTTTATATGGTCTTGTAGTCAACTGGTTGGAAAATAAGAAAATAATAAATAATCAGCACAGGTGACTGAGATCTGTGAGTAATAAATTTGCGCTCCCTTCACTTTTTTCTGTGCACGTTAAGAAGAAACTGAAACACTGCAGCAGCTACACATCATACAGTCAACGAAATTGTTTTGGAAACGTGCACGCGAAGACACACACACACACACACACGTGTGTAAATAAAATTGGCATTTGTCAATATGATACTTGAAATTTGACAAATTACAGTGTGCTAAATAACACACGTTATAGGTCCTCAGATATCCAGTCGCATTTTACAGTCTGAGAAAGGCCCCGATCACAGGCCTGTAGAGCCCCTTCATCTTGACTGCCATTCATCAAGACAAAATGACCAATTTTCCGCAGTAAGTCGTCGGTGGCCTGTTAAACTAGGCCAATGAGCTGTGTTATACTTCCTTTCCGCCCTCCTTCATCACTGCTTGCCTAACATTGCTTCCCTGAAACCATCAGAGAGTATAGCCTCAAATCTTAAAAGTCAGAGCCCATTCTTCAAATGTATTGCATTTCAGAGGGTGTTTTTTTACTGCAGGAGTCTTTAGGCCAGCAGAGTATCAGAGGAGGTGTAATTGAGGGGGCGGTGAGGGGATAGAGTAGCGGTCCGCCTGAAAGCTGCTATTAAAGCCAAATGGACTGAACACCGTAAAACGGCTCTGCCAACAGCTGTCCCACAATCGGAGTATTATATGCCAGGATCCTCAAGCACGCACCGCACACACATTAGGCCACGCTGCTGATGTAGTGGCAACTTATAAGTGTTAAACAGCAAAACCGAGAAAAGAAAATACCAACGAGCAACCACTAGAATATTCCGGTAATGTTTTGATTATATTCCTACAGGGACTTCAGCGTAGTTGTGTTTCTTGTGTTTTGGTCTCTAAAGGCATTTTTCACTTCTGTACAAGCTCTTCCTGTAATAACCAAGGGAATTCCAATTTTGCTGGGATAGCCGATTTCCTTCGCATATTTTCACACATTATGGTTCTAATAGTTGTTTTTCATAGGAGCTCCAAGACAGGTGAGAGCAAAGGCAGAATAGCGGGTCATCTTATATGTGTGTTTGTGTGTGTGTGTCAGCTCAGGATTTAGACTAATTATACAAGTTTTTGTTGCACAAGTTCTTTTTTTTTTTTGGATTGTTTGCTTAATAACTTTTAGGACTTACATAAGGATGTTTTTTGTGCATATTATGATATATAAGATGTATGATATCTCACCTTTTATAGATCAAGTGATGCAGAGTGAAATTATGCATTAAATAGATAGAAATTAAAGTATATATTTGCATGTTGAATACATTCAAAAATATGGGGATCCCTATATTTCCCACTTTGGGGACCCCACTTGGTACAACACCTGTGCCCCACACATACATCTTTCAGCAGTGCTGCACCTTCTTCTCCCTGTAGAATAAAGCTCAGTCACACTCTTTCCTAAATGTGATGTCTGTGGCCCCAAGTGTTGTCTCAGTCCGCGAGTCCTTAGAATAGAGAAGGAGAGAGGCGATTGAAGAGGAGTTGTTTCCACTGGATTAAATGGTTTCTCTGCAAGTCAATGAATATGTAATGATGTCTAACGAAACCGGTCACTGAGTCCTGCTCTGGTATACAGGCCCTATATTAAAGACCTCTTCTGCTCAGGAGAAAACACAGTATAGAGCCGGGGAGAGAAAAGATGGGCAGAATAGGGGAAGGGAAGAAGGGATACAAATCTTGAATGCACCTCCAAGCTTAAGCCAGACATTCTCCCCTCAGTCAATAGATGAAAAAGTATTTGCTAACGTACTGAGAGAGAGAGAGAGAGAGAGAGAGAGAGAGAGAGAGAGAGAGGGAGAGAGGGAGAGAGAGAGAGGGGTGGGGTGGGGTGGTGGTGGGGTGCATCTCTTTTTAAGACAAGTGTGGGGGGTGAATTTACATTTTTTAAACTGCTTTGGAAATATTGTTTCTGATAAGCAGTCATGCCAATAAAGTAATTGAATTGAATTGATGGAGAGGGGGTGAGAGAGGGAGAAAGACAGTTCCTCTACCATGATTGTTAAAGATATTTTTCTTTTAGTATACCCGATAAAACATTGATTGTTGCAGTTAGTTGACCCGTAAAATTTAGGGGTTAGTTTTCTCTTCTGAGCTGAGCATATAATTATGCAAATAGTGATCTGACAGTGATCCGCTGGAGGAGTGCTGAAGGAGAGAGAAAGTGTTGTGTGTGTATGTGTGTGTGTGTGTGTGAGTGTGAGTGGGGGCTGTCAGAGGGGTGACATTCCAACTTTGCCTAATGCCTGGTTCCTTTTGGAAAGAGTTCATCTTTTGCAGGGATGGCGTGCATATCAGAGTGGGCCAGAGCAAGCAAGCGTAACAACAACTCTCTTAAAGTAAAAATTGAAATATCAGGCTGTGGCAGCGCAGGGGTTCCCCAACTTTTTCATGTCAAGGACCCCACCCAAACCCGACCAGCCCCCCCACAAAATCTGACATTACAGAAAGGACCCCCCTATTTGGCAGGATTTCATCCTAAAGCTCCGCAGCTGCTGTTATTTTCTGCTGTAGATATGATTCAGTGTGGAGCTGCCTGTAACTGTCTGTACCGTGAGTTGACGACAATAGCTGGGAGAGTGAAACCTATAATCAAATCAGTCATACCTATTATACATTGACACGCTATGCTAACTTCTAGCGAGTAAAAAAGACAGGCGAGTTGGACAGTTTCTCGTACGGTTTTGGGGCTCCTCTCTTGGAGGATGCCCGCAACCTTCAGGAGCCACTGAGATAGTCACATCCCGCAGACATTAACTTTAAAAAGCAGCACTGAATCCTTACTGTCTTCAGCAGTAAGGAGACATATGACAGAGTGATTCATCTGAATACACAGGACACTTACAAAATTACTTAAAGATAAATGGCACAGTTTCTATTTAGTTATGAAGTTTATTAAAGCCAAATTGTGGGAAAACTGGATTACTGATGCCTGATTGAAAAGTTTTATTTGTATTGTGAGCTGGGTGTAAACTGAAGGATATACTTTATATACCGTATAATCTTAATCTGTCTAATTAATCTTACTCTAATTCCGCTGTGTATTAGTCGTCTGCCTTTGATCACTGACGGGAGGTCATACTTTTCGGTACCGCCCGTTCATTGCTCGGGACAGGAGGCAAGTTAGACTAATTAATCAGATAGATAGATAGATAGATAGATAGATAGATAGATAGATAGATAGATAGATAGATAGATAGATAGAATACAGATCTTTCTCTCTCAGCAAATCGCTAAATTAAAATTTACTATTGATGCCCCTATGACGTTCTAAACTCATTTTTGTAAGAGAGAAAGTTGAGTAATTCACTTGTGTGTGTGTGTGTGAGAGAGAGAGAGAGAGTGTGTGTGATTGAATGCCCCTCTTTAATCAACGGCCTGACACGGTGTGAGGGGGACTCGCCTGGTTCCACTTGTTGTTCGGGGGTTAATGGAAAAGATTTCTAAAGATTTATTGAGGGGGCGTTTAATGACCTGATCGGTTTCACCGTGTGAAAACAAATGATGCTGTAAAACCTCGCCGGGATGGAGGGGGGCTCACTTTGCCAAAATTAATGACCAAAAAAAGGGGAATTACTGTTTATGGTTTGTTTTCCTTTTGACACACTTCTTGCATACACTCTCTTCCTGTAGCTTGACCTGTATAAAAATGCAACCTTTAAAACTTTTATCTACAGCTTCGCTTTAAAAAGCAGCAGTGGATTAAGGTAAACATTTTAGCTTAAAAACTTGATAAAAGGCACTTAACTGACACCGGCCGATTGTGCTGCAGCACATGAAGGTTAGGTGGTCTTCGGTTATGTGAGATGATGACTCAGGTCATTTTTCACTTGCTGCTCGACTTTCTCGTCCTTCTGCACTCACTTTACACTTTCGGAAACCTCTCTGTCTCTCTTTACTTTCGCTCCTGACTATTTTATTGTTCAACACATTTATAATGCGCGTTATTCTGCAGTGACATCCGTTAAAAAAATCTAATGATTTTCAATAAAAACTCGAGGACATAAAAAAACAAAAAACAATATGCAATGAAAATCAATAATGACAGGAAAATATAGACAGGTAAAAACCAAGGTGCAAAAGTTCATTTTATTTGCTTTCGACAGGTTTTACAGGTTAATTACAAAAATGAATCAATTGTGTAAAATGAAGAGTCATAACTGCGTTGAAGAAACTTTAGAATAACTTTGAAAGAAAACCGTTTAAAGCCAGAATGGTTAAAAAGAAAAAGAGACAGACATCTGAGAGTTTAAGAAAAATATGTGACCTGGCAGGACACTCGCGGTTTCATAAAATCCAAACGCTTAAAACAAAATGTGTGTTTCTTAAACCAATACAACATATAAACCATCTGCAAAAAATAATGTCTTCAAGAGCAATTGGCAAAATTAGTCCCCTTTTATTTGCAGACTGTGCTTTGGATTTAGGCTGCTCTTACATCTTTAGTTCCATTCACATATGGCTTGCTGGATACTATTAAAAACAGTGAGCAGAGTCTTGTTTATTCCTAAGGCAACAATATACAAATTATGGAGTGAAAAATGAACTGATTGTAGCTGAAAAGCAGGAAGATGAGCAATGGTATCTTGAAACGAAAATCATCAAATCAAATAATAAGCCAACTTCTTTGCTGAAACCTGGAGAGATCTGAATCAAATTAAAAGGAAATTAGGCCTGCAACCATCAGCCACAGTTGTCTCATTACAGCGGAAAGATAATCCACAAAAGCCTTAAACCATGCACACAGTGGGCAGGAGAGGCAGGATTTCACAGTATAAAAGTTAAACAATGGTAACTATTTGAAGTGAAAAAAAAAGAAAAGTACATATTTGAGAATGTGTCTAAGGTATCATAAGATTTAGTATCCAGTTTGAGGTTTTACTAATGTCATGACACATTAGAAATGTATTCCATTAAGCTTTGAGTGGTTTATAAAACACACCAGCCTTATGGAAATTTTTTTTTTTTTATCATGTTTGTGTCACATAGTCAGATTATGTGCAGCTGAGCAGGGAGCTGACTTTGTCACTTCTAAGTACACAAGAAAAGTACTTTGGTGGACGGAAAAAAGGGGGGAAAATAGATATGTTACATTTCTCCAACATCTAAGGAAATATCATTCAGGCTTAGAATAATATTGAAATCTTGGATTTCCTGACATGTGTAAGGCGATATATTGAGGCTTTATGAGTGTTGTGAGCTGACTTCTGGCTCCTGTTAAAATGAGATATCCCTCAAACCCATTTTGATGCTTGACTTTAAGTGATTTTAAATATGCTCAGTGTCCTGAATTTTCCATATTCGGCACAGGTTGTGTTTGTTTTATTTGTTTCATCACATTCAATCATCTGGAGACATCAATTTCAAGGATACACACATATATATATATATATTTATATATATATATATGAAATAAAGATATAAAGATGGACTCTCCATAATTTTGCAGATCAAACCCAGGGATACTCCAGAGTAAACATTTACAGCACTGAAGAGTATTGGCTTAATATTAAAAATCAAATAGTGTGAACGTGTGTATGAAACAATGCATTCAAATTTAGCTCAAAGTTGAGAAATTAGAAAAAGATCTCTCTTATTATAAGCACAGCAAACCCAGAGATATATGGCACATATTAGAACCATATTTCACACAAAGCTGAATGAGAGAAGTCAAGTTTAAAAGCAGACTGCATATGCAGTGGGGTTAGAGAATAAAGAAGTCATAAAAACAATACGCTTTGTTAAAACAAAACAAATGGTGACCAGTTAAGAGCGTGTGTTCACTTGTTTAAAAAAAATTGAGGTGAGTAAGGGCTAAAGAAAAAAAAAAAGGGCGCTGAGCAGGTTGAAATGATATCTAATGGTTAGCAGAAGATACCATACAGCATGAGCTGATTTCAGGGTAAGCGGCCCAGGCTTTAGGACCAGCGGGGAAGAGGGAGAGGAGGGAGAGACTGAGCAGTGCAGACTGGAGGGCAGGCGGGGCATTAGCTCAGTTCAGGCTGATGTCAGGACAATTAGAGGTGCACCACAGCGCATTGTGCACAGCGCCTGTCAGCCTTAATCTCTGCTGCCGTGGCCCATACCCGCAGCCAGGCCACAGCCCATGGGAAGCGCTAACACTCAGGCCCATATTGCTTTGACAGTTGCGTTCATCTAGAAGTAATGCAAAACGTTATTGTGATGTATACATGGTGACCCTGTACTCTTGTCTCTTGCAACAACAAGGCTATGTGTGCGCACAGCCAAGGAGGGCCGGAAGGGAGAAATGACACACAGGGAGAAGAGTGGGGCAGGAAAGATGGAGGTTACAGAGGGAGAGAGAGAGAGAGAAAAAAGAAAAAATAGCAGAAAGGAGCTGAAACCTTAGCCTCCCTTTCTGTTGCTCCCTCATCTGATCCCCCCTCCCACTCCTCTTATTCCAACTCATTGTTCTTGGTCCTCTACAAATCTTGGTGTTTGTTTTTGAGGGAGCTGCTGCGTGTGGTGACAATGTTGGAGGTCTCCTCTGCCTCCTCGTCCTCTTTTGCCTCCAAGACCTCACTGAAGAACCTGAAGATGGAGTTGAAACTCATCCAGGAGGTCAACTCATGTCTCTCTGTACCTATATAGAAAAGATACACACACACAGAAACACACACACAAACATAAGCATGAGCAGGTTTCACAAATTATTTGCAAATTGTCAGGCTGTAGGCAAAGACAGTGCATAGTAGATATTCCAACATAATTAAAAATGTAGCTCAGCATCCTATACACCCAGTGTGGCAACATAAAAGGTAAAAAATGAATGGCGGCCATTCGATAAGATGCTTGTGTATTAAGGCTCACCAATCCCACAATTCATCGCATCCCTCCATGCAAGCCTAAGGCCTTATGCATGAGAGCCATGACAGCCTATGACCTATTAGTCCAATGGGACAGCTTTAATATGTTATCCAAGCAGATACCTGATAAGCAACACCACTGCACGTCCTTCTTTCCATCTCAAGCCTTCCTACAAAACCATAGTTATGGACAATGGGTGCACTAAGCGAAACCAGTGGAGCGGTAGTCATTCATTCTAAAGGGCTGATTGAGGAAATGGAAGACAGAAGCTGAGGTAACTAGCGAGCATATCAGGTGGTCTGCTGGTGGCGGGGGGAGGCAGTAGTGCTGGGTTTCCCTCTGACCTCCTCCAGGTTAGTCTGTTCCCAAGTTGGGGTCACACCAGAGCCTGAAATCTGGTACATACGCCTCCAGCTTTTAGTTGGATGGCTTGCAAACTTAGAGTCTGTTTTCTACTACTCCAGCTAGACCTGCCACAGAACACCTTGGCTTGGCATCGGAGCATCAATGATCAGGACAGCTCGTGGCTGCAGCTGCTGCCCGACTTGTCTGCACTCCTGCTCGCTAACCATTCAGTGAGAGTGCTAAGAGATAATGGCTTCTTTCTGCCCCTGCTGGCTAGCAGCTCAGCTGCTTAGCAACACAACTGTAACTGGACTTGAGAAGCCATATTGAGGTGCCCTCTTGCGCAGAGGGAGAATAGGTTTCCTGCAAGATGATATTAAGAGTTTCATCCTTTGACAGATAGATGTGAAAGAAATTTACATGTGTTTACAGACAGAGGGATGAGCGAATACAAGCCTGGCAGTAATGAGTTTTCTTTTTTGAGTCTTTATTTGCACACTTAAGACTGTTTTTTTTTTTTTAAGATGGGACCTGCATTTGTTTGTGAAGATAAGAATATTAAAATGTGTCCCTACAATTTTCTTGGGAGGATTAAAAAAGGATAAGCTCAGTATCTGAAATCAGTTAGATTTGTGTAAAAACACAACCCTTCTAAGATAAGTCAAATCAGTAGTACATTAAAAATACCACTTTACCCCTGGTCCTGTCTTTAGTGCCTTTCTCTTTCCTCCCTTGCTTCCTCCCTCTCCTCTGTGTACAAGGAATTGGCTATAAAAAGATAGACTGGAAGGCCACAGGGATACAATTAGGAAGCACCTTAAAGGCTCTCTCACCATAGACAGGCCTCTGATGACCACTGCACTGACCCCATGTTTATTAGATTGACCCCTGGCTGGACGCATTAATGGAGATGGTGTGCATGTGTCTGTGTGTGTGTTTGTGTGTATGATTGTAAGACTGGGGGTAAGCGTGGGGTCCTGGGCTGAGTGTAAATTTGGGTTACGTTGCTGGTGGTGTGTTTTGTTTTGTTTGTGTGTGTGTGTATGTCATATTTGTGTGTAAGAGTATGTAAGGGGGTTCTCGATCACTCTGAGATAAGGGACTGCGCTTCACGCTATATAGCAGACTGCAGTCAGTACCTTGGGTCAAATTTACTGGCCTGGCAATCATGGGAGTCAATAACCCGGCACTCACAGTGACTCTGCTACCTGTGTAGGGCTCAACATAACACCTATCTCTGGAAAACAAAGACACAGCCCTCTCACACCTCTAATCTATCATTTATATCCAATTTAAGGCACTGTGATCCTTTTCCACCTCCTCCTCCTCCATTTTCCCTGTCTCATCGGTCTCTCGCTCACTAGTGTTTTTACTTGTGTTTTGTCCTTTTTTTTTTCTCTCTCTCCTGCAGAAGCGATCAATGCCGCAGTGCTCCCTCGTTCACCCTGAACTGGCGGTGAACTCCTCCGGAACGCCGCCAGCCTCTCCACCCTATCCCATCGCACTTTGGGGTCACCAGGGGGGCGTCTCTGTGCCAATATGCAGATGAGCCTGTGCCCCTCCAATGACTCTGGTGTTAAGCTCCACCCCTCTATATGGTGGAGACTTTGAGTTGAAGTGAACCCCCCCCCCCCCCCCCCCCCCCCAACAACACTCGCACACATAGAGGCATAAACCCACCCTCACACGTGCTTAAATAAGCCTTTAACAGCTTACGTCCACTCTTCCTTTAATAGCCAAGTGTGTCAAACCTAATGGATGTTGTCAAAGCTGAGTTGTGACCACTGATTTAGAGGAGGAACCCCAATGACCAGGCTTCACTAGCCACTAAAGACTTAGAGGGACAGAGAGAGAGAATTACCTCAGCTATGCCACAAATCAAAGTAATATCTTTAAAAGATGAGGGGATCGATGTGGTGTCATCTGGCTATATGTGTGTAAAGTGAACCCATAAACAGCCAGTGAACACTACTTTATCCTCAATTTTAGCCACTGAATGAAAAAGTTTTTCAACTAATAAGCATATTTTTTTATATGAGAAAATGATTTCATGTATTGTTAAAACAAGATATAGTAGATGAAGACACTCTTCCTTTTGTATCGATTTAATTGTAATTTGTGTCTTGCATTTAATTGATAAAACTTTTGAAAATAAAGTACCTTGTGTATTTACTTGTGCTTTTTGTATTTTATTACTATGAATCAATTAAGTTGCTTTTGCTAATTTTAACATGATCATTGTAATTGCATTAATCTGATGAAGTTTATTAGAAATGCAATAATGTCCTCATTTATTGTAAATGCAATAATGATTATGTTACTGTGAGCTCCATAACACTGGGTATTGTCATGGGAAATACAGAGAAAAATTGTCTTTACTTTCACGTGTTTATAATTAGTATTGGGCGACGGGAAGCTTAACCGAGTCTATTACTGCAAGTAGAATGATGACGGCTGCAACCTTGAGGCGAGGC
Source organism: Thunnus maccoyii (assembly GCF_910596095.1). Taxonomy (NCBI): domain Eukaryota; kingdom Metazoa; phylum Chordata; class Actinopteri; order Scombriformes; family Scombridae; genus Thunnus; species Thunnus maccoyii. The sequence continues at coordinate 22,279,334 of NC_056541.1, forward strand.
AACACACACTAACAGACACATGGCGTGCTGTGATGATGTTTCACTGTAATGCAGGTAAGAGCGCGTACAGAAACAAGGTCTGTGGTGAAAGCTCCTCTTTGGTGCTCTCTGCTCAGGTCGTGGCAGAGTTTCAGTTGGGCGCCTAACCTGTGCCCTGTGTTTGAACATTCCGTGTGTGTTGTCTGAGCCCGGTGAGGCTGCCTCATTATGTGACAGGCAGAGAGTATTTGATCCTGGATATTTAGCCTCCTCCTCTCTGTCACAGCCACTGGAGCCCTCTCAAGGTAATTGACTGACGGTTTGATCTCCCTCTGACTCTACACTGGTACAAGACGCTGATACACACACACACAAACACACAGATTTGTCACTTGCAAGCATCTATGCATGGATGGCAGACACTCACGCATACTTTTACTCACACATGTAGCGCATACCCGCTGTACGCTCCCCCAAACAATCCAACACGCACCCCCACTCACACACACACACATCCAAACACACGGTTGTTATCATTTGTGTGCAGTGAGGTAAGGGAACAGAAGAGAGTTTTGAGCTGTTAAAAAGGAAACAAGGAAACTCCTCCATAGCTATGGGCCATGCTTTCTTCCCTCCGCACCAAACACTGCATGCTGTTACAAATGGTAATCGGCTCTGATTGTCACAAATTTCAAAACAAATGCTAGGTGACTGAAAAGCCAAAGTGACGCCCCGAGTGATACTCCGACAGAAAGCCCGAATCAAAGCATGCCGACTATAATTAGGTTCCATCTGGGCTACATTATTTAAAGCCGCATCAGTTAATTGCTTGTGTACAAATGGCCTATTTTATTTGAATCAAACTCTTTTTTTGTGATTCGTAATTACACTGATGTGAAGGGGGCCATATCTCTTTACTTCATTTATAATATAAATACATATTCAAATTATTAAGAGGACTTTGAGGCAAGGGAAATGTAAAGTGATGATACTTTTCTTTGTGTAAATTGAATTTCTTTAAACAATTATGAGTGCTTAATCAAATATATTGACATTTGGGTTAAACATTTAATGAGCTTCAATTAAAAAAGAAGATGAACAATGATATAATCATGGAGTGAAAATTACAAAAACAGGGTACCTAACAGGACTAATACACATGATATTGCATGCAGAAGCAAACATTTTCTCATTTCCTCTTGTCAAAGTTTTCATCAAAAATCTAACACAAACAGTGTCTTTTCTTATCGATTTCCTATCGACGGTAACCTAAGCTTTTGTTTTATCTCGATGTGAGGCACAGCAGCACGTTGTGGAGTGGGCCCTGGCTGGCTGTAACCTTAGCCGGGTGGCTGTTTGTGGAAACTATCTGTTGCATGGATCAGCAGTGGGGAATCGCTATCTGTATCCTGGTTGTCAGACGATCGGATTTCCGCCCCTGACGGTCTCTGATATTAGATGATCTTCCGTGGTGTGTGCGAGAGTATGTGCACAGTGTGTGTGCAGATAATGAGTGTGCGTGTGTGCGCAGTCAGTTATGCATGTTGTCATCTTGCTTGCCGACATGAATAAAGGTCAAGAATGTCTTTTTGCCCCACGTGGCTGTCTGTCGAGGGGGGAAGGCCATGTTGCCACTGGAGATGAGGTCAAAGAGAACCCAGGCAGGTGACAGCCGGTCAGCCACACTGCCAGAGCAACTCTGTCCTCTGTAACAAAACATGGAGATGTTGTCCTCAGTCAAAAAGCTAATTAAATCTAAATTTATCCCTTCCCCACCATCACCACTCAATTTCCACTCAGGGTGAAGACACATCCACATCAAACCCACAGACACTGTAACACAGGTATAATCAGACTTTGTTTATGCTATGCTGCAGTATGTGTCTTATTTTCAATAAAATCAACACGGTACTAAGCTTTCACACATCTACAGGGCCAGGATAGACACGCATGCATCAAACAAGAAAAAAATGAAACAGAAAAACTACTCAAAACAGAGCTCATTTCATCAAACCACTAATACCACTGCTGTTTCTTGAATGCAATTCATTTTTAATGCTCGTCGGTAAGTGGGGTCTGCCCCCCCTTCTCGTACTGCATTTAATTACTTTGCTTATTATTGTGTGTTGTTGTTAGACAAAAACAAGGCAGAACTCATTACACATCCAGAGATGAGGAACCTGAATCACTAGCTACAGGGGCCGCTGAGGGGACTGTATTTACTTAGAATAAAATACAAACAGAAGAGAGATACAGGGAAACAAAATCGAGTGAAAGCCCAGAGAGGGGAGAATATCACAGTAACTTGTTGAAATTATCCAATCTAAGATACTTTACATTCCACATAATATTTCCAGGCAGAGTAAAACTTGTGACAACTAGCACTTCACACAAAAGACAGTGCAGCACTGTAGTCTACTTTCTACTTCTTTCTCCTTCAGTACCCTCCCTTCATCTATCCTTCCCCACTCGCCGCCTCCCTACCCAGACACTGAGACTGCACTGAGTGCTTTTTTATTTTAACGTGAATGAGTGGCCTTGGCCATCATAAAGGACCCTCACTTTTATAGACTCGGAGCAGAGTATTTACAAGATAACCCTGGTCCAAGGACAGCGAAAGCTGTTTGATACCAGTGTCAGACTCCCCTCTCCTCTTCAGTAAAAATCGAAAGCCCAAACATACCCTCGCCTATGACAGCACCTCTCAATGTCAGTTGTTTTACTTTGCTCTACTGAAATGGGATGAGACACTTTGGAGTAAGAGGAGAGGCAGTTGTGTGTGACATTTAACAAAGACATTGGTTGAACTTTTTCTCTGTTTCTCCAATTTGTACTGTATATGTATATTAAGCACAAAAAACAAGTTGATAAGAATTTGTCTCAGTGTCATTGGGACACATAGCAGGACATCAGGACACTTATACCTCCTATATAACAGCCAGTATGCTGTACAATAAAATGAGAGACAATTTAAATCAATTGAAAGTAGAATATATTTGTTTTAATTAAACTGTACACATTTTATTTTCCTTATATCCATAGAAAAGGACTCTCTGTTGTCCTGTTTAATCAGGAAGCCATTTTGATAAAAATTGAGATTACAATTTCAGACGTGGCTAAACCAAAAGGAAAGAAACCTGTTTTGAGTTGACAAAATTAAATAAAATATGTTATTTGGTTAAAAGGGAGAATGTGAGATGATAGTCTGAGCACACATAACTAACTAAACTATTTGACTACACCAGGAAACTCATATTGTGAGAATGTCTTTGTAATAAAAAAAAAAATCATGAAAGTTTGAAAAACAAAACATTGACACTTCAGTTACCAGATGCAACACATAACAAAAAAAATCTGCTATTCCTTTCCTTATAAACCATTCCCATTTTGCCTCTAGTGACAGATCTGTGCTCCATCATTACCGGGAACAAATGTTCACTCCTGCATGTCCAAGATTCACTGACAATTGTTGTCACACACATGCACATTGTCTATGTGTGTACCTGTTGATTCAGTGTATGTATGTGCCAGAGAAATACATAAAAAGAGAGATATTGAGTGATTGAGTATGCGTACACATGTATGTGTATGGAGGGGTCTTGTTGGGAGTGCCACCCAGACATTAGCACTGTAAACAGTGCAGGCCTCCTTCCCTGTCCAGGCCCTTTGTTCCTTCTGCACCACCATTGGTTGGGACTTAAATGGCAAACACTCGGGGGCTGCTAGCTCGCCTGACACGGTTTTGTTTTTGGCCTATTGAGGGGCAATGGAGAGCTTCTGTTTCTATGCCCAGGCACAATGTGTCTCAAAAGCAGCATGGCTGAAAAGAGAGGCCCATACAAAGATTGTCCATTAGTGGAGGCACTGCATGCATGCGTATACGTGCACCCACATAGGCACAAGTGCACACACATACACTGAAACACACACATCATGATGCTTGGGTAAGGGTCAGGACAGACAACCTTGCCAAAGACACTGGTGGAGATGGAGCATGCGCACACGCTAACACACACACACAGACACACACACGCACACACACACACACACACACACACACACACACACACACACACGCACACACACTCACACACAAGCACAGAGTCTGTATAACCAAATCCAAGCCAAAGTGCACACTCGCTACACCACTTCACCATACTACACTCACTCCTTACTCACATAAACACACAACCTCTGCTCCACTTCAACACAATGAGGTCTGAAACACACACATGCACACGGAAACACACACATGCACGAGCTCATGCACCTCCCTAGCACCTTCAGGACAATACCAGGCATAGAAAAACACACACTCACACACACATGCACACTTCTACAATATCAGACATACACACATCACAAAAGAGGTGGAGGAGGAGGAGAGGGGTAAGAGAGGGCCCCTTGCACCTGTAAGAAAGACAGGCCACATTCAGAATCAATGGTCACAGAATAGACAGCCTTGAGTGTGAGAACCCCCATCCACACAAGGCCATGGTGATCGCACACACCTTACAAAGATCCTTCACTAACCAGGTTGTGTAAGCTCTATAGGAGAATGGAGCACAGCAATTAACACTACTGGCACATGTATTGTGAAATGCAAGGTATAACTGCATAGTATCTAAAGCATTTATACACTGGCAGCATAGTGAGGGAAGTGTAAGATACATAGCAAAATGTTGTTTAAATGATTTTCCCCTTTTTTTCTTTACATTCCACCAAATAAATCTGTGTCCTTTGCCTGTAAATGTTCATACAGCATGGCCCTTGCTGCTTTCATTGCTTACAATGTGAAAAAAATGTGTTGTTACATGTTCTTCTCAATGCTACAGCTTTTGTTTGGTGGTAAAAAGCATGAAGTGGATTGATAGCCTTATAGGCACAGTAGTCATGACCAGCACTTCACCCAAAGATCTCTTTAGCACTACAAACTAAGTGGACACAAATGTTTGATACTCTACACAATGATTTGTCACCCGTGTCAATCTCCAACAATGTTGGGAAAACATAACTAGGTTAGCACAAAGCAGTTGCCCATGTACCTATTTAGGCTCTAACTGTAATGAAATGAAAGTGTACTCATGTGTACATACATACACAGGCTTGTGGGTTTCTTGGGTGAGGTGGCATATTGAGTAACAGAGAGCTTGCTCTAACACCACTTGATTATCTAGCACTTCTAACTGCCTAGCATCTCCCTGGTGCAAAGGGCACACACACATACAAAAAGACAATACAGATACACACTTGATAGGTATAAAACCATATTCATGTGGTTCGCACAAATGTTGATTTTCATGTTAGCTCAAGGGTGATTCAGTGTTCACATTTGTACACTCACATGAAGAGTTGAATTGGCACAGAATTGGCTTAGACAAGGTAACCAATACAGCGAGAGAAAAGATATGTGGGCTCTGAAGGACATTTTCTGGCCACGGCAGTATACCCAGTGGAACATGTGATACACTAAACTGTATGATTTTCTACACATTTTTCAACTAAGAGTCTAATGTGATGGGAATTTAACATCTAAATCCACTAACAGAGCACTATGTAAGCCTCAAGTGTCTTTTTTTTCTCAAACAGACACACATACATACACCTGCTGTGCATGTATAGAGCTACTTGTCACACGACCTTGTGATCCCATGCATTGTAACACGTACAGAGAGGGGGAGATAGTAGGAGGAAGCAGTGGAGAGGAGAGGAGAGGAGAGGAAAGGAGAGGAGAGGAGAGGAGAAGAGAGGAGAGGAGAGGAGAGCAGGGGAGAGGAGAGGAGAGGAGAAAAGAGGAGAGGAGAGGAGAGAGGTCAGGTGGGGGAGGAGCAGGGCAGGGGTGGAGATAGCAAAGAGTGGGTGTTGAGGGCGGGGCAGGTCTGAAATAGATCACTTAAGGGAACAAAGTGTAATTAATGGGTCGCCAAAGATAAGAGGGCTCTGGCCCTATCTGGGAATGTGCTAATGGAGTTGACACACACTCAACAAGATCAGTGGACGACCGCTCTTTATGGGACGTGCATGTGCACACACGCGTGCATGGGCGGGTGTGTGTTTTAAGGACACACACTAGATAAATAGTGGGAGGAGAAGACCGCTAAGGTGACAGGTTAACATGGTTTCCTCCATGACGAAGATCTGCCATCCCTGCAATCAGAGAAAACCCAAAAGGAAACACACACACACACACACACACACAAGGTTTCTCCCGCTACACTCAAACATAACACACAAACACATACGTGAGTCAGCCTCCCTAACTCACGTAGACGTCGAGCCTCAAATCAAAACATGAGTGATGTTATTACTCTTGGCGAGTCGGCATGCCTTCAGTCGCAGGGATGTGGTTGTTTACGGAGAGATGGAGGGGGAGGAAGCTGCATGGTCAAGAGAGGGTCAGACCTGAAGTGTTCTAAGAGAAGCAAACTGACACAAACCTCTCCTCAAACTTCCTGCCTGCGTGTGTCCCTGCGTCAGGGGAACCCGGCTGGAGCCAAGAGGCCTGTGCGAGATATGTGTGTTGTGCATGTGTGGTGTTTAAATCTCTTGGGTTTGGAGCCTGGCCCGGGAGGTTGGGGGAGGGGTTGCAGGCGCCCACGTGCGCTGGGACAGTGAGATGGTCTGTGATGGACAAGGCAAGACAAGGAGGATTTCCCCTGTTTGTCTGAGAGAGCGGAGCTGCCGCGTCACACACAGACAGAGGGAGAAGCCTGTCTCCGGGATGGATTTTGTGTGTGTGTGTGTGTGTGTGTGTGTGTCATGAGGAGAGAAGGTCAGGCATCTGGTTGATTTTGTGTGTAGGTGTGTGTGCGCGCCTCTCTCAGGGTCACAGACCCTGGGGCCATCTACTTCAGTCTGCTTTAGTCAGACAAGCCAAGGCCACATTAACACACTACATGACTTAATAATATAGAGACCCCTGGCTTGGTGCCGCAGATACGAGGCTCAGACAGGTGAATAATCAAAAAAACCAAACACATATCTTACATCTTTATGGAAATTAACTATTTAATATCATTACAGTCACCTTGACAAGTCAATAAATATAAAATGAAGTAAATATAACAGTCCTTAAACACAAGGGCATGACCTCGACAATAGCAAGCTGTGCACTGTGCTCTAGGTGAATCTTAAATCTTACATTGTGTTGTTATGCGCGTCCACAGCAGCCTGAAAAGTATGTTTTTGTGTGTGTGTGTTATGTAGCATCAGGGGGTTCAATGGAGAGGGACGAGATTCCGAAGTGTCAGGACAGGGGGAGAACAGCTTCAAAGACTCAACATCAACCCCTCTCTCTCTCTCTCTCTCTCTCTCTCTCACACACACTCACACACGCGCACACACAAACACACACTGACGGACAGTCCATTGCTCCCAGCATATCTCTACTTTGTCCTTGGACTGTCTGAATACCACTGGAGGCGAGCATGATTTGAGAGAGCAAGTGGGAACAAGAGAGAGGGAGACAGAGAGAGAGGGGAAGAAAGAGGAAAATGATAGAGGGAAGGAGAGGGAGAGAAAAGAGGCGCCCCTCAATGACATCTAAAGAGATAACTCACTCTCCAGAGCTTCTTTTCTCTTGCTATCACTTTCCCAGGCAGCACTCCTTCCACATAAGGCCTCAAGTGTGAGTGTGTGAGTTTTAACTTTGTGTGTGTGTGTGCATGCGTGTGTATGAATGAGTGACAGAAGTGTATGTGGGAAAACAGTGTACGTGAAGGTGAAAAAGGCGAAAGATTTTTGAATCTCAATGAGACGATCTAAAGAGCTATCAAGCACAATGACGTGCATACTGAATATAGCATATTGTATACGTTTGCCAGAGAAGGGAATCTTCTGCTTGCTCACACTTCATGATGGTTGTACGGGATTATGGATAAAATTATAATAAGCAAGCTAGAGATGCATGAAAGCTGGTTTGCCTATTTGTTTGCATGTAAAGCCAGTGTTTAATTGTATACAAGATAAAGCTGAAAGCTGATAATACGAAATAACTGAATGCTGTATATATATATTTATGTCTGAATCATTTTGCTGTGAATCTGCACTCAGATGGCTCCTCAAGAAATGATGTACAGAACACAACACAAACAACAGCTGGCTTGTCTCTTGATTGAAAGTTAACTTTGGGAAAACCAAGCATCGGGCCACCGGTGGGTCACAACAATGTTGAAAACACCCAAACAAAACAGCAGGAAAACACAAAGTGGTCTGTCGCTGCCACTGTTGTCGGAAATGCTCCCCTTTGTAGGCACAGACAACTGTGGGAAAAGTTAACCTTTTGATAAGCTGCTTCGAGCCCCAGCTGTATGCATTTTTCATCGAAATGTGTGAGTCAGAAAGAGAATAATTATCTCCTCTCGCTCCGTGGAGAGGCGAGGGGTTGCAGCCCCAGTCTGGTCTTCATAAATGAACTAAGTCCTGAAATGAAGCAACGCTGATGAGCAGAGAGAGAGAGAGAGAGAGAGAGAAACTGAGCTATGCTAATACATAACCCAAAAATAAATGAAATGTACATAGTAAAACTTTCCTAGTTAAACACAATGGTAAAGGCACTAAGAAGCACAAACATATTAGAATTGCTGGATGCACTAAGATGTTCCATTCACTTCACGCAATCACGCACCAGAATCTTCACCCTAATATTTTTTTATTCCAGTGTGGAATTAACTATAACACAACTCTGATAAGGAACCTAACCTGACGAAAGTTCTGCTTCAAATACAGCAGTGCAGTGAAAATGTCTTCTCAGATGGCTCCATCATCATCATCTGGTGATAAAAGTTGGCACTGTTAATAATTGTCTTGGCCAACCAAATATGTGCAACCGCATATTACCATGTACCATGAAGCATTGTGCTAATTCTATTATTTACCATGCAAGTAATGAGCCACTACAGCCCATTATTGCTGCCATGATAGAGTTTAAAAATTCTGCCTCAAAAGACGATAAACCACTGTACAGTGTCATTATACCTATACTTATACCTGCAGCAATGCACCCAGACCGATGGAGCCCCTGCGTTTTGTTGATGCAGTGTTATCGTTGGTCCGAACATGGCCCAACAGTCCTTGCTTAGAAGACTTTCTTATCAGTACAAGAACAAACATGTATGCACAATCACACACACAGACACACAAGTTGAGTATTGCCTGCCAAACTGGGCAAGGTCACTGATCCCTGCTTCAGAGTGGCCACGTTCACCTCTAGAGGAGACACTATCTACACCACCCTGGCACAGACACACACACACACACGCACACACACAGAAAAAAAAAACAGAGCACCCACCCCAACAGAGCTTAAGACCTTTATCTGACAGCATCAGCTAACACCAGATACACACACAGTCCTGCCCTGACCTTGCAGCACTTCAAGATTAATCAAAATTGTAGCTGGGATCAGAGGTGTGGGTACAACAGGCAGAGAGATTCATTTTGTGTGTGCGTGTTGCTCTGTATTTGTGTGTGCATGAGTGTAGTGGGGTGGACAAGACGAGCGTCAGAGATTGAGGGAGGGGAGGTCAGGGGAGGCACTCACCCTCTCAATCCTCCACTATTGACTTGTGAGCAGAGAAATGGTGCCGAGTGGTCAAAAGCAAATAGAATAAACTGATCAATAACCTTGCACTTGTCAGGGGGGACGAAGGCACCTTTAGAAAAAAAAAACACACAGCAGCCCACCTTGAACTATGCAGGAGTGAAACATTGATCAAATCATGTAAAGCTCTGCCAGCCCGTTCACCCAGTTTTGTCCTTCATCCATGACATGTGTGGAACGCTACTTCTCAATAACACTACGGGAGAGGGAGCAGTGAGGGGAGGTGCCATGGCGTTTCAACAATAACCAAGTAGCTATTACAACATTTAACAGACGCATTGGGAGAACATGGCTCATTCAAACATAAAGTAATAAACAATTAAAGGATGTGACCAAGCGCACGTGTGTATGTTGGAGGTGGCTGGTTGTTGAGGCAGGTGATGGAGGAAAGGGACAAAGAGAGGCAAGAGGCAAAAAAGTCAGCAGGATTGGGGGACTGAGAGAATGAAGAAGGAAACTGAGTGAGAGCGGCAGAAACAGAAGTGCGGGAAGGAAGAAAGAAAAGTAGAAAAACTACCCTCTGTCATAATTTAAACGATCCGTAGTCTCCCAACGCTCTGTTTACAATGTATAATTTATGCCTTGCAGTTCAAACACAGCTTTATCTGCACTCAGCCGCTAAGTGATATGATTTCACTTTTTATAGCAGCCCCCACCCTACTCATCCAATCCACCACCACCCCTAGTCCCTCTGTAATGCAGGCTGGTGTGATTCTGCACGCCTCATGCACTGACTTTCAACTGTACACCCCCCTGAGGGCTAAAGTGGCATATTAAACCCCTCCCTAACCCCATCCTCTTTCCTCCCTTAAGCAAAACCACAGCCCTAGACACACACTTAAACACATGCGTTCTTGCGTGCGTGAGCTCACACCCACTGATATGCACACCCTATATGCTGCAAAAAGAGAGGGCTGCCTCATATTTTACAGCAGTTAAAGTTTCTTTCTGTATTTATTGCTGTGTTGGTGCGCAGTAATGTCCCATTTCACAGCAGCACACTCTGACCCCTGATCAGAGCCTCTCTGATGACCCCATGGCTCTGACTGAGTTGCACTAATACACCACTTAGGTTACTCCAGTTTAATGGCACTTTTCATCTACCCCCTCTCCCATCCAGCAGTACACACACACATGTACACACACACACATTACATTGCAGATAAAGTACCAGTCAAAAGTTTGGACATACTTTCTCATTCAAGGGAATGGGAAGGTGTGTCCAATCTTTTGATTGGTACTGTATACCATATATACATAGATATCATACTTGATATTGTGCTGGGGGATATTCTGGGCAATGCGTTTGCATCCTAAAACAGAGTGGTTGTCAAGGGTTACGCCCTATAATAAAATTGGCTTCCACAGTGTTCACCATGGTGTTCAGTGCAGTGATGGCATCAAGATTCAACTAATGAAGGCATAAACTGTAGTGCAATACGGAAGTTGCGAATGCGAATGAAAAAGTGTAAGGTGAGCATCAATATTGATCAATATTAAATTTAGTGTTTTTAGTGGTAATTAGCACTACTGGTAATTTTAGTGAGTTATCATAGAGCATGTCAAGGTATTTTAAGATGTGAGAACATTTTAACTGTTGTACAAATGCAACTCTGAGATGACGGCGTGGATCACAATTTCAAAGAATATCAAAAACCCTTTCTTTAGTCATGTATGATGGTATGCTTTTGTACTGTCAAACATTCTTACTGAATCACACTATGAACTCTGGTCTGTCCTCATTACACCATCATGTTACAGATCAATTTATCTGACTTCTGCAAAGAATGACCCCCCCTGCCTTTCTTGTTCTCTGAACCCTTCTGCTCTACTTTCCCACCATTTCATCTATTCATCATACTTCTCCCTTCCTTCAGCATCCCTCTTTTTACTTATTCTCTGCCATCTCCTCTCGTCTTCTTTCTCAGCTATCTGCCTACATAGTGTTTGCGCTAGCAGAAAATTCCCACTTCGTCTCTGGGGGGAACTGCGTTTTTCTCTGCTTCGCTCGTCTCTCGTTCTTCTCTTGTATGTTTTCCATGCTGGCAAAGCTTCCTCTTCCTGCATGCAGCAGGGAGTGTGCTCCGTCTGCAGCTGTCCCATAAGGGACCCTACAGTGTGATGTTACAATCTCCCATCTAGTGGGATCCTCTCTCTATCTTTCTCTCTCTCTTGCTGCTCTTTTCCCTTTCTCTCAACACAACGTTCATGCCCTTATTTTTTTTCCGTCTCTGTCTGCTTTATCCTCTTCTCCCTCACATACTTTCTTAATCTGTTTATCTGACTCTTACCCCTCTGACACTTTCTACCTTACATGCATACTCTCTCACTTTCTGCCTCTCTACTCCTACTGACACTCACACACTTAAATTACTCTTTCCTGTTTACTTTTCTGTGTTTTTTCTGGCATTGGGTAATCTAGACTCTCCTATTTTCAACCTTCTAGCCACCAGTATTTTCTAGAGGCATCTTTAAAACATGACACTCTTGTGGGCCCTTTTGCCTTTAATGGAAATGTGTGTGAGGAATGGAACCCGGTAAAATCTCAAAATCCAAGACTCCAGAAACTTCAGCCATTAGCATACAGCCCAAAGCCTCAGTCTCCAGGGAAGTGGCTACTGTGTGTGTGTTGTGGTCCAAGTGTGACTGGCCAGCCAACAGACCAGGGACCTCTGCCATATGGCTAGGGGCTGTCCTGCTCCAGTGTCCCTGTAGGGGCACACTATGATGAGCCACCCCACAGATCCTGAATTGGGCACCATGCCCTGTGACACAGAGGATAACACAAACTCAAGCAACAAGACATTCATCGCAGATGTGCATACATGCATACATGCATGGACAAGAAGGCTCTCATTCACAAAAAGTCTCTCACAAACTCATTGGGCTTCCCTCATTGATATCACAGGGAGTGCTTAAGTATAAACATGTGAAATGTGAGAAAAGTGTAAAAATATTCACAGCTGAGTTAAATGAAGTTGGCAGTTTGCACTTTTTTAAATTAAATATACTAACTTCTCCTTCACCAAATCAACCTTTCTGCCAAAACAGAACCAACAACAGGAAATGAGCCAGACTCTCATAAATGTTACACTCTAAATATTTTAAATACACACAGGGCATCATAACTGCCTGTCTGCTCACTGTATATCTCTGCAATGAATATAAGCATGACTTTTAAACTGCGGCTCAACAGAATTTCCCTTTGGATTCTCATGTTAATGCTACACACACTTATTCTAAGGCATTACATGTTTTAATTCATTTTTTTCTTTCTTCTTGATAAAAATGTAGATACAAGAAAAGTGTAAGAAACAGATAATATGAAATACAGCCGGCAGTTAAATTTATTTCACAATGTTAATGATATATAAATAAGTGAGAGAGAGATTTTAGTGTCCTCATAAGCATGTCAACACTAAGAAATCTGGACTTGTCCACTCAAAAGTGAATGCTGCAGATAAAAACAAAGCTTGGCTATGCCACTCACGTAATGATGCCTATACATACATATACAAGGAAATACCATATGTACTCCAGGGACTTATGAAGATATAAACAGAGTTGAGGGAGATCTTCAGTTTGTAGTAATGCAGAGCAATGCCTTGACTAGAAAAGATGAGGTGCTGTGTGGGTGAGATTCCCTTGACCTGCCATCTATGGACAAGGTCTCCGGTTAATTAAGTTTCCAACTGCATGGCTATTATGTTTGCAGTTCTCTTTGGAGATTAACATGGAGGCCTCTAAATCCACCTCACAATTTCATTTCATTCAACAGGATTTCTTTTCTCTTTTCTAAAGGTTCATATCAGCAATGTGATATGGGGGCGGGGGACGGTATGTGTGTTTGTGTGTGCACGTGCGCGCGTGTGTGTGTGCATGTGTATCTCTGTTCTTTTCAGCGTGCATTTTGTGACTTGTCTGTGCTGTAGCAATAGATAAAGAGGGAGACGGAGAGAGCGAGTTCTTTTCAGTGTGCATTCTGGCATGTCTGTGTGAAAGGGAGATGTGTTAAACTGAAACACAGAGAATGGGATTCAGGTTAAAGCTAATTCACCTCTCTAAATATTGCTCTTGGCTGAGGATGACACATTTGTCCATGGTGTTCTCACGTGGCCAGAGATGAGCAGGGACACAAAATGTCAGAAACTGACGCCAGTGTGATCAAGAGCAATCACAAGGTGAAGAGCAAGCTGACTGTCTGTCGGCACAAAAGCAGACTTTGACACTTCTAGGTAACACAATACCTCAGTGTAAATGATGAGTACAGAGGGCATACAGTATAAGTACGTTGGTTACACACACTTTTGCCAGACATATGCAGACAAACATGCATACATTCACACACACGCAGACACATGCACACGTGTCTAATGAGCGACTGGTACAGGATGTTTGTTTGGGTGGAACTTGAACCTGTCTGTGCCCTAGGGCCACAGCCAAGCAGGTGTTGGAGCACACACACACACACACACACACTCACACACACTCACACACACACACACACACACACACACACACACACACACACAATCACACACAGAAAGCAAGAATACCTGGACACCTGGGCTGGGCTGCACAGCACTGTCAGACTCACAGGAGCTGTCACACATTCCAGGATGAAAGTGACCCTAGAGCTGAGGGGGGCACACCTGTGCCATGGGAGGCCCCCTGTCTGTTGAGGACCCTCTCATAAAAACACTCTGTTACGGTGACAAAGTTGTAGGCGTTTAATTGGCACTTAAACGTGCTCAACGCTAATATGGGTACTAATAACATCTCTCAGAGCCTCCTAAACAAAGGGACAAAAGGGGCTGAAGAGGCAAAGAGGGTTACACTTGTACAGAGACAGAAAATTTAGTATCATGTTCTGAGTAAAGATTGCTTAAAATTGTATTTTTCTACGTGCTAACTAACAGTTTGGCTGACGAGCTAGTTCCAGGTTGGTGGCCACAGCTTTGGTAATACTGTCTAAGTCTGTGTGTCTTCGCAGGGCGGTACAGTGAGCAGCTTTGCACTTTACGCTGCTATGAGCAATCATCAAAGCCAGTCACACGTACGCATGAGAGCTGAGGTTCCTGGGTTCCTTGCTCGGTCGCCTGGCTCGGGGCAGAGAGTGTGTATGTGTGTGTGTGTGTTTCAAGGGATCAGGGCATTGTTTGATCATTGCCCACTCATTGTCCAGTCATTAAAGGGCACTTTTACCTGTGTGCCCAATGAACAATAATGAGAGAGCAAAGAAAGATGGAGAAAGAGAGGAATATGGAGCTGCATGCAGACACGAAATGAGAGAGATACCGTAAGTCACAGACACAGAGAAAGCGACAGACGGATATATACTGAGGGAGTTTGACACACAGCCACAACAAAAGACAAAAACAATGCAGCATCAGAATGGGGAAGCTACAAACCCAGGCTGGGCAGTTCAGATAGATGGGGTGGGGAGGAGGGAAAATGGAGGGCAGTGGGCTTGTGGGTCCTGTCCTGCCCTCGACCTGCGAATGCTGGCACACCCTGTCCTGCTGCTGGCTAAATAAAGAGCCCCAGGGTGGGCCGGGCTGGGCGGCAGGAGAAACAGACACAGAGTCGGCATTACCCAGCTAATCTCATTAGGGAGGCAGCCCTGCCAAGCTGCCAGGGGTCAGCCAGAGTGCCACGTCACTCACCACACCTTTGGCACTCCTTGTGACCCCCAGGCAGGTTTGGGCTGAGACTTATGGCCAGACGGGGTGAGGGGCGTTGGGTTGGTGGTAAAGGTGCTAAGCAGAGGGGGTAAACTAGATCAGCAGAGTTTAGAGTCAATGTAGTTTAGAAAACAGGGAGTGTCTGCATGCAGTACTTCCAGATAGAGGTAAAGAAGGTGAGGGAGACCAGAAAGTGGATAAAAGAAAAACAGGAGAATGAAACAAACTCAGTGAAACAGATATAATGCAAATGAGAGACAAAACCAAGAGAGGAGAAGGAGATAAAGAGAGAGTAAAAGAGAGAGAGATGGAAAGAGAGACAGAGACAGAGGCAGAGAGGATGGATAAGCAGCTTCCTCCTCTGCAGCTTGGTTTAATGTATTTACAGCGGATTGCATCAGGGTGCTGTAGTTAAAAGGGCCATCGCCATCCAACAGGGTCATCTGTAGTGTGATGTGCCTCTCATAAAGGGGATGTGTGTCACTGAGATCACCCTCACACGGGCACGCACGCACGCACATACACACAGACATATACCCACAAAGACACATGAGATACATGAGAATGTGCATACATGTGCACATGGTCAAATCTCTTCATTGAAAAGTATGAGAAGCCAACAAAATGTCATAAACTCTTGCCACTTCTATCCGATGGATCCAACCTCTCCCACCTTCTTATCTCTCTTTCTCCACTTCCCTCCCTCTGTGAACACAGTTGAGAGCTGATATGATGGCACTTTTAGCTCCAGCACCCTGTGCTCGGTTGACATTCAGTGAAGCGGGCAAAGGTAGGGGTTTGGAGCTGTGGAGCACCTCAGTTCTGTCAGCACCCTGACTGCACCCAGCATGCAGCCAGGGTACTTATGGGCTACTCCTATAAAGGTACTATAATTTTTTATATACTTTCTTTTATACTTTCTATATGTATGTGCTGCATGTTGGATATTAATTACTATTTTTATTTTTTGCACATTTGAGCCCATTCACAGCCCATCCTTATCTGCTCAGCCTTTCTTTCCTTACTTTTCCTCCCTCTAGCATACGCTTAAGCTACCTCATTAAGCAGATCAGCTGATCACGAAAAAATATTTTAAATACTAGTCATAGCGATGTAACTGCAGAATATACCAGTGAATTTAAAGCTCAGTGGAAGTGAGCAGATATTGATCAGTGACAGTGGCAAATCTCCATGCATTATGGTGGGAACAAACTTGGTCGCTAAAAAAGGTACCACTTTGCCCGTCTGGCAGTACTTTGGGTTTTGGCCTAATGAAAGAGGAGAACCAAGACACAGTTCTGAAGTGGTGTGCAGGATTTGTGTTAATGTAATCTGTGCAAAAGGTGGACCGATGACAACATAACACATAACACATAAGTAATGAATATAATTTTCTATGTTATAGCAGAGACACTAGAATTACAATATTCTTTTGTCTATTTGTCATTCCAGTGTCTGTGGCTATTGTCAATCTCTGCTTAGTGCAGTTTATTGTGTGGCATGCAGATCTGATCCGGGCTGGGCATACTAAATTGACAGTCATCAGTGATGGAACCCTATTAGCTAACGTTACCTGCGCAGCATGCCCATCATCTCCAACACCTGCCCACTATGGACACAAACTCATGGCCCTCAACCCTCTATTAACTCCACAGAAGAAAACCTTTCTGTGTATAAACTGGGAATTTAGTGCTCCCTATCATCTCAAGTTGGGGATCCAGTCTTACTTTTATTTAAAATACTTGTAAAACACTTTCTTAAATGAACCATGCTAATATATGTATATCAAAAAAATTATCTTTAACCTTAAGTCAGATGAACAAATATTAGTTGTTCAGCTCTTTTCACTCTGCATACATGGACCAGTGCCTTTATTCTGACCCTCTCTTGAACTGTAAACGTCAGCAAAGAATAAGCAGGGTGAGAGCTACAGAGGCCAGGATAGCATGACCAGTGGCACACACTACTATCGACTGAGCTCAGCTGTTTAAAACCCCAATCTCATTACTGTAACTCCTGATACTGATGAAGTACACAGGCTGGAAGGGGGCACGGGGGATAGCGAGAAAGGGAGAGTGAGAGTAAGCTGAGGGCAACATGGAAAGCAGAGGTCTTGTTGAGGCTAAAGCTGTTGGTTTGTGTCTGTGATGACTAAAACAGAGACTTGCAGTCTTTTGGCTGGGACTTCCATCATTAGCCACTAGCCAGTGCCAGTTGACACACTTAGTAGTTTTAAAAACGGAGTGAAAAAAAGGGAAATTAACCCAATCGCCTTTTCTGCTCGGGGGACACATTTTCAGAGCTGTCTTAGTTAGCCCAGCTTTGAAACACTCATAATGGCTGGCTGGCTGATGGGCTAGGTGACTGCCCTGATGGTTGTTTGACTGACAGCTTGTAGCAGTGTGATTCCCTGGCTAGCTAGCTGACTGGCTGGCTGGGTGCCTAGTCGGGTGGCTGGTTGATGTGCTGGCTGCTGTCTGGATAATAACAGAGAGTTTATGTTATTGTTGAGCTCTACTCGACACCCTGAGTGTGTTTAGACGTGCTCTATAAACTGTGCATAAGAGCATCCACTGCATATCAAAGCCCTCATCCAAAACCCTCCTAAAATAGGCAGAGATGAAGTCCGGGTAAAAAAGGGGGGAGCCAGCTAACTAGAGAGGGAAGGGCACTGAGGGAAAGGTTGAGAGTTCACAGCTGAGTTCAGGCGGGCCTTGCACTGCTTTGGGCCCCTGGCCAAGGCTGAGATTGGGATAAGCTCCTGATGGTTCCACTGTGAAATGGGATCAGAGGAGGGACAGAGGGAGGGATGGAAGGATGGAGGGAGGGCTTAGGGGGGGTAACTGTATGAATAGGCTAGAGTTGGCGTTGAGATTTGAAATTGTTTAACAAGCTGGTGTTGGAATATGCTGCCGGGAGTGGGGCTGGCTGAATTGCAGCTGTACAGGGAGGGAACGTGGTTGTAGGAATGCTTCTTCACTCCAAAGTATAGAGATTGCTGGAATAGTGCCATTTGATTAGATTCCTAAAGAACCACATGACCTATGACAGAGGAAATTATCTTCAGAGCATCAAAGTGAAAAGAAAAAATGAATCTACTCTGAGAAACCACATGATGTGGCTCCCTTTTCTGTTGTATAATTGATAGCATAGTCATACGCTGAATGACCGGGTAGTTGAGGTAAGCACTGAACGTAAAAGTTAAGTTGCAGTTCGCCAAAGTACCTGAGGGCCCATTCGACGGCAGGTGCCAGAGTTTCCTAACTAAAAGCTGATCAAGCTAACCTTACAGTTACCTCAGTGTAAATGCTCCACAGTTGACTAAGAGTGGGAGTGCCCTTATCCTCTCTGCAGGGGAGAGAAAAAAAGCAGAGGAAAAGAGAGGGTGGTAGAGATAAAGAAAGAGTCTTTAGGAAAGCGAGGCTCTCCTGACTAATTTTGGAGGGGTGAACAGTACAGAGTTCGGATTTGTGCCAGAACATGATTTGCAATATAAATGCATGCACCACTTCAGAAAATATTAACAAGATTTGGGGTTACGTGCCATAGCTGTGTTAGCCACAGGGTTGTAAATTAGCTACATAGAAACTGTCACGTTTAGAGATACAATATGAATGGTCAGCTAAAATAATCACTACTAAAAAGATGCCTTTTCTTATTTAAAAAAGAAATCAAGGAAATTAAATTAACCAACTTCAAAATTTGCACAGAATGTAGCGCAATTCTCCATTTGCTTCAAAGATATTCTCATGACATGCTGAAATATGCTGCACATAAATCTATCCGCTATACATTACACATATTCATCATCTCTAGCTACAGTTTAGATGCCTCTTCTCATTTCCTATTTTTTATGTATGTTTCCATGAAGAGACGAGTGCGAGTGCCTGTGATGTGTGCATATACATGTGCATTCACTACTGTATACGTGTATGTTTCAAAGCGTATATGTGCATCTAGATTCTGGGAACTCATTACCAGGAAAATCAATGCATGACATTGGTTTATAGCAGGCGGCTTCTCATCAACCTAAGACCTCATTCCATCCTCTCTCATTTCAGGCTGAGCACAGACACCACTACATATGAACATAGACACAAACAGAAAAATCAATACATTCAAAGTATATAGAGGGCACAATCATCCTTATGAGCATTATCAAACACAGCTGAAAATGTGCGAAGGCTTTATTTGTACGTGTCTATAAGTGTGTTTGTATAGAGACGAAGACAGCAGCATGTGCAATCGCATGTATGTAGGCAAGTTTGTGTGATCATGTATTCATCTAAGCATGCATATATGCATTTTGTGTTTGTGCAGCACAGTGTAATGCATTCTCGTGTGTGTTTGTGTGTGCGAGTCGCAAGAGTGAACGAATGTGTTTGCGGGCAGGCGTTTCTGATGAAGATATCAGAGTAAGCAGAGCCAGGGCGGGATCAGAATGTTGAGGAGAACTGGAGGGCTCAACAGGCAGAGAAGAGGACAGTGTCTGCCTGAAACACACCACTCTAACACACACGCACACACACAAACATCCTCACACATATCCCCCCCCCACCCCCCCCCTCTGTCATGGCCTCTGCTCCTACTTTATGTGTGGCACGCAACATGCTTTAAAGCGAGAACTACGAAGCACAACACTGTCTGCCTGGGGAATTCTCTACCTCTACATCACTCTCTCCTCCTTTGCACATCTCTCTCTTCCTCGCTCCTCCGCTCCCTCACTCTCTCCCCTAACTCTAAGTCTACGGAAACCCTGAAAGAACTTTAGCTTGCACAGCCTTCCCACAAAAGCGACTCTCTCCCTCTTACTCTCTCTCTCTCTCTCTCTCTTCACCACTCGTAGCCAACAAGCAGAAGAGACGGCAACCCTGTGCTCAAAAGTGATCAATTTTTAATTTCTCACCACTTTTTCATGTTGTGTCAGAGAGAGATGTCAGCAACAGGAGCCCTGGGGAGGCTAAGGGAAGGAGGAAGAGGGGGTGGTAGCAGATGAGGGAAGTGCAGGTGAGGAGAGCGAAGAAGAGCAGAGGATAGAGGGGAGGGAAACAATTGAGAGTGAGAAAACAAACCAATGTTCATAATCACAGTGTGTGAAAAAATACGTAGTCTACTTTATCACTGCTAAAATACAGGAATGCATCACATGTAATCTCTATCAAGCTCATCTCCAGTGATATGTTATTCAACTATCTTCATGTATCTCCCAACGCATCAGTTCCTTACACATTCTGATATTTGTGTTAAGGTGGTGGGGTTGCTGTGTTTGTGCCACATGCTGGCTGAGCTGACTCTTGCTGGCTGGCTGTTTGGCTCTTCTTGGTGACTTGGGTGGTGAAAACGAGCAGAAAATCTAACTGTTCCATATCAAGGAATATTTTTACTGCTGCTAATGTGACTTAAATACCTTGTTCCACAGCTGAGTGGGCTAGCACCTGCTGCAAGCAGCAGCTAGCCTATTACAGCTCGGTACAGAGCTGTCGCTAATTTTCTGATTCAATTAGCATGCCTCAGAGCTTTCCAGTCTAATTGCAAACTACTTCACAGTTACCTCTCTGATTAATCGCTGCCCATCTGCGAGCCATTGCACGCAGAACTTGGTGGAACAAATTTGTGTATTCTCAAATATCAATAGCATTGCCCTGAGCTGTTGAATAGGCTACTATATCAACTGGTCACTGAGAAGCCCTGATATCTTATGCCCTGATCCCATATAGGGCTCAAAGAACACATCCCAATGTTCTGCATATGTTGCTAGAAGCTTTTTACAATGCCTGTAAACATAGTGCCTCAGGTGGTTAGAGGCTCTGTGAAGAATGTCTGTTAGAGTGTGTGTTTTGTGTGCAGGATAAAAACAGAGAAAGCTATGCATCACATGTTATAGTGAATCCACTGTACATTTTAACCATGCTGCCTAAACCTAAAAGTAAGTCTAACACGGAGCATTCATTCTTTCATTCTCAAGCACTGTATTCTCAAATAATTCTGTAATTTATTAAATGTTCCAAATTAAAAAAATATTACCGCATGGGCCAGCTACCATTCTCGTCCTACTTGATAGTCCAATTCCAGTAGATTTTGAACCTCTTCAACATAGATGCATTAACAATAAAATCTCACTATCCCACAGATCCAGCCCACCCCCCAACCTAAACTCTGGACTAGCACACCATTAACCCCGTAGGCATAAAAAACTCTCAGCAAATCAATAATGTATGAAACTACTACAGTGCAGTTTAAAAAATTCTTTTAAAAATTAAAATTTGAGTGAAAACAGGGGCTACACAAGATGGTATGATACACGTGACATTTGATGCATTTGTTGGACACAGCAAAGATATCAGCAATGCCATAAGATATGGACATATATTATTTTGCTAGTTCACTGCACAAACTGCATGGAATTTTAAGCATTTCAACCACAGCTATTTCAGCTGTAATAACAAGATTATTAATATAATGTTGTGACTGTCCAATATGAATTCCATTATACCTTACTCTAATCCATAGCCAAAAAGCACAAAAACTAGCATAAACTCTTTGTGTAAGGATAGTATATGCATCCACTTCACAATATGAGATGCCCCATAGCACACTGTTAGTTGCAGAGATGGAAGTGTTATTCTGAGCATTCTCAGAATAACACACCACTTAAAGTTGCTGTAATAAATATTTGTACAATTTCTGGCACTTTTTTGTTGGTGGATCAGTTTAAAATATTGCAAAAAGTGGATCTCTTCATGAATCACCACTATTGCAATATTGTAGCTCTTGATTTGTTTATTGTGGATGTTCATATCGCAATATGATAAGAGCACGGCTAGAAATATTGCTTCTACATAGAATAGGGCTCAGATGGAAAATGTCATTATTATAAATGCTGTTTCCCATTACTATTAGTATAACCATACACTTCTAATGCCTCAAACTGTTGCCTGTGTATATTGTTCATACTGTCCTGGATCAAGTTTTGAAACTCTACATCTTCACACATCTGTTGCCCAAAGGCATTCTTAATGGATCACAATTGACTGACTATTGTTGCCCAGATATTTCTTAACCTCCCCCAACTGTAGGACCCAGGATAGTGTAGTCTAGACCTGGAGGTCATAACCCTCTGTGAGACCCACCAGGAGACCCATCACCTCTCCCACCAAACCAGATCAATAGCTCTGTGTTGTCTGGGCTGTCGGCCAGTGTTTACTTGTGCTGACCTCTGGAGCTCAAGAAGAGCAGCATAGGACAGATGACAGCAAAAACTAAGTAAAGCACAATGGTAGAGGAGATGAGGGCAGACAGTAGACAAGCTGAGGATTGAAGGGCAGAGATACTGCTATCAAAGAAGAAAGGCCCAGGATTGGAGAGGAGAAAAGAGAGGGGTAGAAAGAACATGAGAGTGAGGGCAATAACGAGCACACCAATATCAAAGAGAAAGGAGTGGAGCAGAGGTGAGCAGAGAGCTTTGACAAGAGAGAGGAGTACAGAGAGATGGTTAAAGGAGTGTAGCTTGGGTCAGAGGTAAGGCTGAGGTGTCTCAGGTTATCATATCAGTCAGTCAGCTAGAGACTTCCAGCTATCATAGCCAGGGCGCGTTGCTCTCAATCCCACACAATCCTCTCCTCTGTTCTCCAACCCAGCCCTATTCACAAATCTAAAACCAAGGTCACAGCAGTGTTTACACAGCCTTTAGCCCAAATTACATCATCCAAACGCTGGCCTGCTGGATGCATCACACTGTCACTGAGAGTAAATGACCTGGCAGGCTGCCGTCTTGCTCAAAGAGGAAAAGGGGAAAGAACAAGAGAGAGACAGAGGGATAGTGCACCAACATGGGTGGTGAAATCATATAAAGAAGAAAAAGTATGATAAAAAAATGAGGGAAAGAAATGGCACAAGAGCTTGGCATGTAGAAACTTATCAGGGTTTGCAATTTGTGCTCTCCACAAAAAATGAAATGTCATCCAAAACACAAACACGTTATTGTCCTGTGGCAGTGTTTTCCCCTCATGAGTCTACACACTAAACAGGGGAGCATAATGTATATTGTTGCTGGCTCCCAATAATGATGCATAACCCGGTGGCTGCACAGGAATATAATACCAATATGTCAGGTCTCTGATTTGGCCACAATTTGCATGGTTATAATAGCTTATCGACTGGCTCAAGGTTGAGCAGGGCCAGGCGGCTTCACTGTAATGACCGGCCGTGTGCCTCCGACAGTTTATTTCAAGCTTCTGTAGCTCAGTCGCCCGGGCCCCCTATCTCGTCAATACCCAATCTTGATCCCACTATCTGCCTTCTGACAAACTCTGAACAAACACCTCTGCTCCCTCCATCCCCAATGCCAACAACCTCACCTCCACCCCCTCCAAACCAGTTCTTTTTCTTTAAATTATTCCTGTATCATACAAGCATTTCCCATGGAGATCAATACAGGTGCAATTCATTAGGCCTCCCAAAATCTGCAAGCGTTTGCTCGTATAACAGCTATCGACCCTCCCCATGTTGGCTCGGTGCCCACCTTGTTCAATGTCTGTGCAGCAGTACAACAGGCGGGCTCCAGAAGCAGAAACACGCTTTTTGAAATTAAAATTATGGATTTTGTTTGAAATGAGAAAAAAATAGGCTATGATATGACCTCTAAAAACAAGCATTTGTATTCATAACAATTCATAACAATACATGGAAGTCCTTTTAATTGCATTATTCCAACTGATCCACACACTATTTTAGTTGATGTTTTACAACTATGCAGTGAAATTTCCACAGTTACAAGTTGCCTTAATTCAGCATTTACATATCATTGATATAAACTTGTGACACTGTTTACAGAACTACATAAAGTAGTACTGAAACATTTTAGTTGGTTAATCAAATAGTTGTCTAATAGAAAATTAATCAATTCCAATATTGATGATTAATTTAGTCAATTATCAAATAAAAAAAGTAGAGATGTCCTTTGCCAATCTTATAGATTGATATTGGGGCTGATCTGCTTATTTTAATGGATCAGTGTCAGCTAAAATAAACCTGATCAAATGACAATTTTTTTTTTTTACTGTGATTCATTGTGTTTTGTCCAACTCAGCCTAGTGTTGCAGTGAAGCTCTCCTCAAACAACTTGGCTTCATAGTATGAGCGCTTTCTACTCATAAATGCAAGTGAAAAAAAGTGAAAATTATTCAGTGCATGTATACTCTAAGCTATGGACTCAGAAGCCAAATAAAGTTGATCGGGATACCCCTAAAAATAGCCTACCACACAAGTTCAGCTTCACAGAGACGTTTCTTGCTTTTTGCTTTAATTTGGGGTATTGGCTGCTGGTCAGACACAGAGGATACTGGTTACTTGTGATGGGTATATTACTTTTGCCATTTTATAACTTTTTATAACTAAATGCTTGATTGGAAACATAATCAATAGATGAATCAGTGATGTAAATCGATGTTAGTTCCAGTACCAGCATGAATTATGTGAGACCTCAACAAGGTATTACATTTACAACATTAAACAATTTAAAGGAGATAATCCCTTTGTGTCTTAATTTTTGTTAATTTCTCTACTAAGAATTACAAGGTAATTTCTGTGTTGTATATAGTAAGTATAAGTATATAGTATCAGATTAAGAAAATACACATATCTTAAAGGGAACAGTGGTGAATTTTCAATGTGATATGATTCTCATTAGCTGTATATGACTTTGAAATTTGAAATTAAGAATCAAAATCTAAACATCTCAAAATACTTTATTTGAGAGGGAAATAAAAAATTAGATGAAGTGAGTGAGAGTAATATGTATGTGCAAAATAAAGATGAAAAGAAAATAGGTGGATAGCCGTAAAGAAGTGATGAAAAAGAAAGAATAACTGCAGAAGTCTGTCTTCCTAGAGTACTCCATGAGTTTGTCACTTGAAGTCCTTTCCTTCCCAACAGGCTACACGACTTAACAGTGTGATTGCTCCAACCCTAACGTTCCCTACGTCAGTTTCTAGGGCACTGCCTTCAGAGAAAGTCCTCAAGTTTAAAGGAAGGAGGACATAAAACAAGAGAGACCCTGTCATTCCTGCTCAGTGTGCCTTCCATTTCAAGACCTGAGACTGTTTTATACAAAAAAATAGTACAAATTTAAACTGTATTTGTAAAACAACAAACCCAAACTGTTCAAAACCTCTTAGTACGAGATTTGTGCTGCGCTGTGCAAATTTGTTTTTGAAAGCGTCTCATTCTATTAAAAATCTAAATGTAACATTTAAACCCACATTAATTAAAGCTTATAGGTTTGTTTCCATTTTTTAAGTAAAGGTGCAAAATATTGGATTTTCACTATTTCATAATTAAATGGTGACTACAGGCATAATGGTGTGTCTGTGAGCATATATACATTTCAGTATATTAGTCATTTGATGATTATCTATTTAAGCATCAGTTACATTTTGTCTACAAATGGCACTCGACTACTGTATATCTAACCAGGAAAACCCCTATTACCACTCAAATGAGAGCACAAAGCAAATCATTCCTTTTGTTTAACGCAGTTCTTGGATATCTGACAGAGACAAATTAATGAGAAAATGCCACCTGTAATCTTTTTTGAAGATCAGAAAAAAATAATATTGTTTTAAGAGTTTTGTTTTGATTAAGAGGTGAATGATAAGTTGCACCGTATTTAAAAAACAAAGCCCGAAAAGCATCCCACTGGTTGTCTGATCACAAACGTAGCCCATCGCTTTGACAAATCAATTCCGAAACATCTCTGTTTTGGCTGTTATGAAGCCATTTCCGAAATACAAAGAGGAGGGGGGGGTAGAAGGAGAAGAAAAGGATAAATCAAAAGGGGTGGTGGAAACAGGCAAGCAGTGGTCCTCGGTCGAGAGGTCAGAGTGAAGGCAGTGCCGCCATGCCCACTGTGGGCACTCAGCTGGAACTAAATGTGGACGCCGAGACGCCAACTATTGGAGCGCTGCCAAGAACCTCTCACCCTGCTGCGCTTTCTCTCTCTCTTTCTGCCCGAGACTCAACAATGAGTGGGGACTCACCGCCTCCCTCCCCACAACCCCACCCCACCTGCCCCCAAATCCCCCACCACACCCCCTACCCCTTTTCGCACTCATTCAGTCATTCAGCTTAACATTTTTATTACAGCAAGCACAGGGATGGTAGGATGTAGGAAGATCACTGAAGGGGCGGAGGTGGGGGTGTGGGGACCGGGGGGAAGTGAAGGACGAGGGGATGAACTTTAGAACTCTGACAGCTATGTTACCCAAAATATTACAATCATTTATATTTCAACACCTCTATGGGTGAATGGGTGGTTATGGCCATGTGTGTGTTTGTGCAGGACCACCCTCTCTGGGATGTGTGGGAGAGACAATGGGGCCAGTGAGCTCCAAACAGCTGTGAGTGAGCTGGGTGTCATACCACCTCCACACACACACACACACACACACGCACACACACACACCATCTGTGAACACCAACACATGACAGAGCAAATAGGATTACAGTATGGAGGAAGACAAGGAGGATGATCCAAACACCATAATATCATTTCCAAGAAGGGACGGGGATGGGGCAGGGCATGGGGCGGGTAGGTGTCGGGTGGGCTGGGATGAGGGGTTTACAAGGGGGTGGGGCAGAGGCTTAGTTGGTCAGGGGTCAGACCTACAGTGCAGCGATCTAATGGCTGTCTGGTTTGTGCACCACAGCTTAGCTCGTGTTTTCCAAAAACAAGATACAGAAACTAGGCCAGGATTCAAGAGATGAAAAGCACCACAAATAGCACACAGGATAAATGAAATGCACCAAAGTTCACATAGTTCAAACCTTTTTTTCCAGTAGAACCTTGTTTATTTTAACTCCTCAGAGACAGAAGTTATTCAGAGAAAGTATTTGATACGAAAGAAAATATAGAAATCACTGATTAGAATCTGTGAAATATACAACACAAAAGCATGTGTGCATTCTAATTTAAAGTTCATATGTATCAACACTGCTTACGTTATATGGACAAATTACATAGTCTGTATATCCATATGAAATTGTATTTTAAGATAAATTAAAGTACGTAGGTCTGTTTTTATGTCTCAAAAAGACGGTGAGCTTTTAGCCTGTGCTGTGAGAAGGTTATAGGCCAACATCCGACATAAACCTTATGACATGGTCAACATAACAAATACTGAGTGTCAACTACGATTAAACCCTCGGGTTAAATCCTTAGTGTGTCCTGTCATTCGAAAGAAACATTTTCATATCACTTTATTATCATGTGATTTGTCGACTAATATTGAATGTATTAAAAGAGATTATGGTTGCATTAGAGGATTAGAGGTCTTTTAAGGAACCAGGAATGAATGCAGTGACCTCCACACCCATCCATACACACACATACATACATTCATACAGATAATTCACACCAACCACGTCATATATGAAAGAGATTACAATGTCATTTACAGAATTGTAGTACAAAACAATCCATTTCTCTCTCATCTATCCATTCATCCACACATGCATGCATTTTTCTGCTGATTGGTTCAAGGGCCTGTCTGTGTGACAGAAAAAGGTTGATCCTGGGGCCAGAGCAGGAGAGGAATGCCAAGCATGGGTTTAAGCTGTAAGGTAACATCTATGTCAAAAGCCTCATCGAGTGTAAGACTAAATCTCTGAGTTGGGCCGGG
This sequence comes from Thunnus maccoyii, assembly GCF_910596095.1. Lineage (NCBI taxonomy): Eukaryota > Metazoa > Chordata > Actinopteri > Scombriformes > Scombridae > Thunnus > Thunnus maccoyii. Next base: position 22,307,275 of record NC_056541.1, read on the forward strand.
CTGCGCAGGTCTTGAGTAGGAACTACCCAGACAATCTAACATGAACACATCCAGCGTGGTCCACAGGAGCCAGTCTGACATGTGACTGGCTGCGACACCTCAAGGTCAAAGGTCAATACAGATTTTCAGCAAATCTGAGCAGGCACGGCATGAACTTATATCCAGGGAGGGGAGGGGGCACGGCTTGGCCTCCAACCCTTACCCGTTAAGACCCTTGAAGTTTTTTACCCTGACCTAGACTTGACTCCTTCATCTGGGATGTTAGCTATACTAATTACTGCCTGATAGCCGCCTGGTGCCAAACGCAATTCACTTCCCCCCAGTTCTTCTAGACTTTGCTCCAACAGCTGGTGCCAACCTCACTTAGCGCTCATGAAGTGTTTCAAACACAAAGTGCGAGCCCCCAACTTCCACTCTGCTCCTGGCAATCTACCTCTTTTGTTTAGGGTTTTGTTATCTGGCCACATGTTGCTCAGAGGGCAAGGTTGGGGGCAAAGGGGAGCTGCACTATGTAACATCAGAGGGTCAGCTGGCATGCACTCTGAGAGAAAAAAAGCATTTCATAAGCCAAACAAAAGGGGATTAAAATGGCGGAATTTGCACCTCTGAGTACTGACCCCACCTTTTTGCATCTCAATAAGACAAACATCTCCTCTGCCACTAGAGAGTTGGTTAGGATCTGAACGAGGGGAAAGGTAGGGTGGAGGTAGCTGTAAGCTGTGACAGAGCCACAGCGCAGTCAGGTGACTTGGGCTCAAGGATGGGGAACGGGACTCGCCTTTAGTTAGGAGGCTCAATTTATTTCCTCTATGCCCTGAGGCCCGCCTGTCCAACCTTGTGGCGCCCTCCATTACCTGATCTGCATGTCTGCCACTTGAGCCTTAGATCCTCTTCTCTGCCCTCTGGGCCACTTCCAAATCTCATGGCAACAGCTGGTCATATCTGGGAACCCAGAACAGGCCCAGATCAATGTAAGTTTGTCTGTGATTATCAGTGTGTGGGTGTATATGTGTGGTGTGGGCCTGTGTCTTTGGGGGTGTATCACTAAGTGTGTCTACATGTGTAGGGCTATCTCTGAGCATGTCTGTGCACATGTGAAGCTGTGAGCATACAGGCAGTGTATGTGTGTGTGTGTGTGTATGCAAACAAGTGGCCTGTCTATGTTGATTAGATAGGAGGTGAGCCCTGCAGTAGGCGGACATACTGGCTGACCAGCACACAGATGCAAAGACAGGGGGGAAGGCAGGAGTGGTGTTTTTCCGCTGGCTCTGTAGTTTAGCCCTAAGAGGTCCATGGAGGTGATAACAAGACTGTCTCTAGGTCACCCAGATAACACGCCTGTACACACAGCATTCCTCTTCTTGGGAGGATGTACACACAAGTGTAGGTAAGTATGTGTATGTGCAGGAATGCATGCACACATATCTTCACCCAAGTATAAAGGTACTAACACCATACAACTATGCTGAAACAAGATGTGTCACAGATGACACAGTAAGAGGGCCTCTGGGAATAGTTTGAGCGCAAAAGGATGGACAGAAACAGACTACCAAGATATAATCACAGATGATTAGACAGAACATTAATATTAGAATTTCACAATATATACATCATGCACACCAAACCCTAAATGAATTTCCTTTTTGTCAGTCATCTTAATGAACAAGACCACTTAGGACAAATTCATATGGGGAAAACCGGGGACTTAGACAATTGAGACAGACATAAAAAGCAATTAGACCGCTTAAAATCAAGGCAATGGCTTACAGAGGGTTTGGTTCAGTGATAAAACCAATCCACATAGTTGCACACTGAGGAAAACATAATACACTGCACATTATGACACATTTATTGCCCCATTGCTTAGACTCAGTGCTAGACTATTTTCAGTGCTGAAAAGTCAGCTGACACACAGGTCAAAGGTCATCCTGTGCTGCCCAGAGCAGTGACAGGCCAGCAATGGTCAGAGGATGTTGGTGGATAAACAAGAGAAGCAGGAAAAGAGGGTTCAGGATTAAGAGCAATAGCATCAGTGAGAGATCAGCGCAGCCTATCTCATTACTCCCAGGCACAATAAGCACAACAACTCTCCAAACACTTTATAATTGCTGCTTCCTAGGCCACAAACAAGCTGTGTTTATTACCCCTTTCTACTCCTTGGTGCTTTCAATGAAAAAAAAAAAAATCATCTTCTAATTGCCACATTTTTCACGGGCGGTTTGTCTCCTGTCCTGTAGATTGCTTGTTAATAAAGTTTTTATCTGTCAACATGAAGCACAGTGGAGGATCCAAGGTCACTGCTGCATATTCAAAACCTCCCTGGTTGTGGAATCTACCATTACTTTCGTTTACATAATTATATATATAAGATGTAATTTCCTTTTCTCTGAAAAAAAGACAAATAAACATTATAATTTGTGGCTGATTATGACTCAAGGACTTTCAAGGATGATTTTTTTTCTTTCATTTTCCAATCATCTCTTTGGCAATTATGTGCATTCCAGATATATTTTCACAGCTTCCATGTTTGTTCTTTTTGGCTGGACCACAACAGTGGGGCCAGCTCTATAAATGCAAAAGTCCCTCCCTGACTGGCTGACTGACTCACTGAGTGACTGACTAAGGCCGACCAATGGCGTAACTTCATCAGTCGCCTCGGCGAGTGTCGCCACTTCTTGTATCTGTCATTTCAAATTAAAAGCCCTCTAGCGTTTACACAGTCCAGCCATATACTAGGTTTTGTCCTAGTCTTGTTTTATTTCATAACAATCATATTAAACGTGCATTTAATTATAACCTTATCATGAAGTAGAGAAGAGAGGGGGTCAAATTGTTGCAACAATAAATCAAAAAGGTTTAACTAAACACGAGCTGACTTTTAACTAACAGAATAAGAAAAAAGTCTAAACCCTTTGCTCACACATACAGTGCACACAGACAAACACACTGACATATTAAATTGACTGGCTTTTCCAGATGTTGGATCACAGCATGTGTTCTTCAGAGCAGCTGGGCATACAGTATGTGTGTGTGTGCTTGTGTGTGTATTAATTAGCTGCTAAACCAAATGAACTGGCCTCATGAACCCATAACAATAACAGTCTCCATTAAAAAATAAATGTATAACAAGCACAACAGAGCACAATGTAAGAACAGTAGAATAACAAAACTGTAACTTGCACCTACAGTAATTTCAGTTAATACACACTTCTGGGAGCCACAATCAAAAAATCAAATTAAAAGTGAGTGACAAAAAAACTGTTTGCACCACAATATAATCACCACATCTGTATTTAGAGTCATTTACAAATTGTTCACCACTGTAGGTCAAAAGAGTACTCCACTGATTTAGCATTGCCCTCCTATAATGTTGTTGGGCTCAGAACCGGAGACATCTTTTTTATTCCATGCAGTCTTCTTCCTTGTCAAAACCTGCTGCCTACATTACAATGCAACTCGACCCCTTCCATTTGACTGTATTGTGTTATGTTAGAAGCGCTAATGTAGCTTTGAGCCACTAGCCTCCAATAATAAATAATAAATACAAAAATGTCTTAACAGATTTAACTGTATAAATGGAGTTACAGTAAAACAATTGGAACATCTTGCTAAATAAAACTGCAAAGACGTATTTGTGGGTTTGTCTCCCATTTCATTTTCAATAAATATATTGTTTATAGTCAAATTATATATATTCATGTTCTTCCCCCTGAATAAAAATGCTGTGGAGCAATGAATAAGGTTTTCTTTCTTTTTTTTTTGAGTAGCTTGAACTTATAAGGATTTATGGTGACACTCTCATATGATTACTCAATAGATTAACCTCTACCTGCGCTAATCTACTTTATCCCATCAGCTAAATTCACCTAGTGGCAGCGCCGGTGAGGAATACTACATCCACAACATATACAATATCTAATCTATCTATCTATCTATCTAGACTAAAATAGGATTATGAATTTCAGAAGTAATACATGCATGAGTTAATGGAAATTAAATGTAAAAAAAAACAAAACGGAACAAAAAACCTCCACCAATGGGGAGCAAAAGTGGAGCTATTAAAGTGTAAGGTTTTCCTGTTTGCCTTGGCTATCCTCTCATCTTCCCACAGACAAGGTCAATGCCAATAATGATGATAAGTATCATCAGAGGAGTGTTGCTGCATGGATAACATCACTGTGACACTTGTTGGGTGGCAACTTATGCCTTGTTAATGAGGGCACAGTGATACTGGGAGACTATGGGATGAAGGTGATTGCTAAGAGTTATAATGCTAGCAGTGGTTAGGATTTGCTGTGCCCCACTGGGGCTTATTGGATTAATTCCACCCCAGGAATTGCACCTAAAACCTACAGCCACAAGAACCCAGCATGTTATTATGTGTTTCCTGCTTTTTGACTATACCACAAGGCAAATTGGGGAAAAGTAGCTAGAATCCCTTACAATCACTGACAATCAAAAATACACTGTCTGTCATTTTTCATCCTCATCTTTACACTTGACCTGTTGGTGCCGCAGCTATCAAATGTGGTATATGCACGGTTTGTGTGTTCTTTTTCTAAGTAGTTCGCCACATGTCGAGGTCAGGGGTAAAGGCTCGGCGGATTAGAGCCTATATCAACTCAATGAGAAGAGGCCATATGGGCAAATGAGATCCATGTCTTTGAAGCACTAATCTGGGGATGCCCTCTGAGTGACCAGGGATGGACACTACCCACAGCAGCTAAGAGGCTAGGGGATTCGAAAGCAGTCTGTGGCCTGCTCTACTGTACCCTGTACGTTAGCTCCCCCATCTGACCCTGAGTTCTCAAGAGAGGAAAGAACCAGGCCTTGAACATGTAAGAAGATTTAAAAAAAATATCAGAGTAAACAAATACAGTGTTACATGCAACTGTATTTTTTCCATTCATCCAAGATTTACACAGACTGAAATTTCCAATATGTGACATGAAGTATACATAAAGTAATATTTATTTCTCAAATGTTTCAACAATCCTCCCTTTTGTTCAAACCTTATAATTTGCATCAGGGTAAGAAAGTATATCCTCAACTCACACATAAGTAGGATTCAAGTCAAAGCATTTAAAATATAATGGCCAAAGTACTGTATACTGTACATACAGATGTGTTTACAGCAAAATGACTTCAACAGAAAAAAATACATAGTTATTAATGGAGTGTTGAGTAAAATGCTTTGTGTTTGCCCCATGGCAAAACCAAGTTTATAAAAAGAAACATAAATAAAGCAGTAGGAGGTATGGCAAGAGAAAAAATAAGAGATAAAAAAAGAAGGGAGGAGGGGGGGTATTTATTAGAGATTCTGTCCCAGTGATTGGCTGTGAGGCGGGTAGCGGAAGGACAAATGGACAAATCTGAGGAGCTAATAAGAGTGAATACGGAACGGCCCTCATGGGCAAATCTGGCACTAAGATGATAATGAGATTATAAAACCCCACTATATTGCAGCAAATTGTATAAGTGTTTCATTGAACCTTGTTGAACTTTCATTTATGCATGCCAGGCTCTTTCCCTTTTTGTCTCTCCCTTTTCTTCTTTTCCCCGGGATGATGGGTAGAGTATGAGAAAGGAGAAGAGGATAAAATGCCTCCTGGATAGAGTTTACCTAATACAGAGGTGAACTGAAGACCACAGACGGGGCTTTCCAGACAGGCTTCTAGTTAGCATAATCACAATAGCCTAAACTGTTAAAGCTATAGTGCTCTGTATGTGAGATGTGATTATAAATTATACTTCACATCTTATCAGCAACACTCATACACATATCATGTATTACATTTATTAAATATCTATGGCAAGTAGTAAGTATTAATTAAGTAGTAAGTATTAATTAAGTAGTAAGTATTAAATATACTTGATAGCCAACATTTACAAAACGTATGTATTTGGATTTATTTACATGAGCTTTGATATTTTTAAGTGCAATTAACTGAACCAATTTTAACAATGCCATGTTAAGTGTGGCTCAAATGACAGCTCGAAAAGAACTATAGTGTTACAAAATTTAATTGTAATCTAACCATGACCCATCTAACCAATGTAACCATGTTGAAAGGTGGGCAAAATTTTTAAAAAGAACATTTTAAAAAGTTGGAAGGCCCACTGCTGTTCATTCTTTGTCGCTGAGCAACCAGTTCCCATTAAATTTTAAATAAATAAATAAATAAGCAAAAATATTAAGAAAAGGGGAGGGGGGGGGGGGGGGGGGGGATTCGGAGACAAGATGAAATGACGAGTTCAAAAGCTTACACGACATTTTTTCTATAAAACATTTCAGATTTTCACACTCTAGACTTGTTGTTCTCTGTTCTTCACTTGAATGTAAGTCATCTGAGATTATGGATCATGACAGTTAATCAGTGTAACGACTGATTAATTTAAATTGTTTTTGTGTATGTAATGTCATTGTTGTTGCGTTATAATATTTTTTCTGTTGAATGGATGTTAAAAAATTAAGACACATTGGTCTCAAATACTACACAACATTTGCAATTAACCACAGCTACTGCTAATGAAAATAATAATGTATGAAAAATAATATTGTGATTACTGCCACTAATTATAAATCAATTACTGAAGCAATATCTTCACATAACTCGAATCAGTTCTAAAGACAAGCTAATGCAGCACTTTAAACTTTTTATGAACCTCACATCACTGCTGAAGAATTACAGTGTTTAACTTTGACAAGCTTGTACAATTATTAGCTTGACATATTGATCAACTTCATTTCCTCCTGTTTGCCTGCTAAGACAAACAAATAGCAACACCCTTGTCTTGGACCTGTAGCAAGGGCTTGTCTATTGACTATGTCGGCATATCTTTGATGATTCTGATCTGGGGGAAGATACAAGTCTGACAGAAAGCAAAGCACTGGAATTGATCAATAAACAGGGACAGTCCTCTAGAATTGAATCAAAGAATTGAATCAAAGTGGTCAAGTCTTTGATTCAAAGGAAATGTCCCTGAGAGAAGGCAACCTACATGACGGAACAGATTGCCCTGTCACCACGGGACAATACTGTGACCTGATAATCGACTGTGGGCAGTGTTGCATTTAAGACACAAAATGGAGACTTGGCAGAGGAATCCAACAAGGTTGGGTCATGTTTAGTGATGATAGTTGCTGTAAAAGTACCTAATGTTAGGACATTTCCATTAGGAATAACGCACTCCTGTGCTCTGAAAACTGTTTAAGCACAGTATCTTGGGCATATTTTGGTAAAAATACCAAAAAAGGGGGTGGGTGTGATAAGCCTTTTTTGTTCTTGTGTTATATATATATAATATATAAAAAGCTATAAGCTATTTTATAATATATAAAAAACTAATCAAGAAGAGACACCCTGCAATCCCAATCCCAGACGAGGGAAAAGACAGGAAGGGAGGAGAGGAGAGTAGCTGATGGGTGACACCCTTTTCAGAAAAGTAATATGACTGTTTTTTCCTCAACTTAAAATCCTGTGACAAATGCTCACAAGATGGCACAACACAATGATCCAAAAGTTGTGGAACAGAGGAGGAGATCAAATCTATAATGATGATCTGGCAGCCAGCCATATACACTAACAGACAGAGTTCCATACCAGGCCGACAGTCAATCGGTAGTCAGATTCTTCCAATCAGGACTCACCTACTTATTTAAACAGTCCAATCACAGGTGACGACAAGCATATTCCAGTACACACCACCGGCAGATACATTCTTACAATAAGCCATGGTCATAGTAGATGCAGCATTTTTTTTCCAGAGCATCATTCATGAGAAAAATCAAAACTAAAATGCAAAACACAATATTTCTGCCACGGCCTTTATCATTTCATATAACCACCTCATCAAAAATCTATGCACACTTGAGGCCAAAGTGAAATATGAATGGCATTGCATTCATATTCTTTTCAAGAAGAAGTCTGCATGTCTCAAGCATTAACTCTGAGGATATTCTTCATTTATGCTGAAATGTGTGTCTAAGCCTGTTTTCACGCATTAAATAATTAAATCACACATCTTTATTCGCAGTTTATTTAACTTTAGTATTAAGTTTTAAGTTGGAAAACTGTTTTCCTTTCTTCCAGCTGTCATGCCCTAAAATTTCTTCAACCTCACCTGCAACATTTCAACAATTCCAAATCAGATTCCAGAAAATCCATACGTATAAAAACAAAAAACAAACATTTAGAGGGAAGATATTCTGTACAGTCAACACTCTCCTTTGCTCATATCCCCTGTTTACCTCTTATACACCAGACTGTTGATAATGAGCCAATGTATCACTCCAGGCAAGGCAGCTGAGAGTTAAAGACATTGCAATCCATATTTTCACAGAAGAGTCTTAGTTCTTTTTCACATGTGCTTTACCATATAAACTATATATGTTTGTGCACTGATGTTCCTTAGCATTCAACACCATCGCATCAACATCATGTTGAGAGTTGGACCACCAAAAAACTGATATTTTTGCCTCACCCCTAAACAATTACTGTTTTTACCCTTTACCCTTCTGGTTCTCCCTGAGCAGGCATGGGAACTTGCCACAGGGATTGGAAGAAGAAGAGATGTCTGGCCATTATTTTAAGTGATTTCATACATTTCTCCACAAAATTCGAGCAGACATGTTTGGTATCTTTGGAAACATTGGGATTTATTTTCAAATAGAATTTAAAATAGAGTTCTGAGGGTTTGAACAATGTTTGGCTGTACAGCATAAGTTTGTAATAACTGGGGTTCAAGAGGTAAAGCCTCCTTCTTGTAATATGGCACTAAAGAAAAAGACATCATCAGAGAATTTCATTGTGTGACACTGGGTATTAAAAACGTCTTGTAGATGGAAACATTACAAAGTGTATTAATCACACACTCACCCCCCCAAAAAACTCTATTATAAGTTGGTATTCTGATCATAAGATTGTAGTTTATATCAAAGTACTATCACAAATCAAACTAAATTATTGTTCAATCTCACAAATCAGCATTTTATTACTAGTTCCTGACTGACACACCAATTCCAGGCATCATTAGTCTTTGGTGTCAGCATTTTCCACTTTATTATGATATGGCTTGAGACTAGTGTGACCCAGACAATAGGCTGAACCAACCTCAGTGAATCCAGGTCAAAGGTTAGGGTCCGGTTCACCAGAGTTTACCTGTCTATTTCCTGCTACACTAGAGCAACGTGTGCCAGTTGGACTAGGAAAACACTGAATCACATTTGTGAAAACACAGACACACACACAGACACACTTTTCATGTGATCTTCCATTGAGGCAGCGGACTTCCACATTACCAAGCTGAAAAAACAGCAGTTAGAGGGGATGAGGTTAATTTGAGTGAGCCTGAGTTTCCTCTTGGAGTAAGTCATCACACAAACATCAATCAGACAGTGTATGTGTGTGTGTGTGTGTGTGTGTGTGTGTGTGTGTGGTGAAGGGGTGTCGACAGCTAGAGGTGTTTCACGGTCAGCAGTGCATGGATCAGGGAGGTAAGGGTAACAGTCTAGTCAAACCTACAGCAGGACAGAGCACATTCGCAATCAGGCCATGAACGTTGTCCGTGTGTGGGGGTGTGTGTATGTGTGTATTGTATGAGCGCTTTGTGCCAGTCTGTCTCGCTCTTTTGTGTCTCTGTGGTATCTTGCTACATTAATAACACTGAGCCACAGACATATAAGCCTTAGGTAAAGAAGAAAGGCAGAGTGACCTCACATGTCATTGCACAGGAATTATTTCTCATTTCTATGACAATATTGCGTCATTTTTTTCAGCCTACCCCCTGCCATTTCCATAAAAGATATAAAAATCAAGAAATTCTTTCAACAAAATCCACCCCTTTAATTATGGAAAACCTTGTAAGTAAGGGAGAAAGGTGGGCGCATCAAAAAATTACATATACAGTAGTGGCGTATTTATGTAGTGAACGGAAATGAAAGTGAGTCTCCTTCTGCAGTCCATTAGGGTTAATTACAGCCTTATGTTGGGATGCTTGTAACAGAACAGGGTTGGTAATTAAAGTACAGGTAAGACATTAACTTACTTTTGTTAGCCATTAATCAGTGTTTACCTTCAGAGAGCTCTCCCTTTGTAATTAATAATCAGCTTGGACAATGAGTAATCACCCAACAGGAAGTTGTGTGTGCATGTGTGTGTGCTCATGTACAAGTGTGTGTGCTACTGGAAAAGTGGGTTTTCCCACATTTGAAATAGCATCTTTACTGATCAAACCACCAATCAACCATCTCACCAAAAACAAGTCAATAAACTAAGCAAAAATAAGAGAGGAGACCATATAAGAAAAATCACTGTAAGACTGGGTTTTTCCCTCTCTCTTCATCCATCTATTCCTGGTCACTCTCATTCTTTTTCACTTCCTCCCGTCTTGCATTTATCCTTCCCTTGGCATCAAAATGGCAGTAAAGGTTTGGAATGATTACATCTTGGGAAGGCCTAAGCAACCCCACTTAACCACCACCCCACTCCCCAACTTATTTCTCTGTCAGCCTTACAGCTACTCCACCACATACACAAAGGGAGCATTTCCAGCAAGAGATTGGTTCCACTTTATCTGCATATTTAGCCTGTGTTCGGCATGCTCCTAACTGATAAAATTCTACTAGTGTGCTAGGCCACTGCCAAACGCCAGAGCAGTGACCTTCTTGGGGGAACAAATTCCTTTTGAAAGACAGGGAAAAAAGAATCGCCTGGAAGGAAGAAAGATTGAGACAAAAAAAAAAAGAAAGGGAGGATAGTCAGTCAAATACGGTGGGATTGGATCCAGGTTTCATCGCATTTAAAACAAGAAATGGAGATGTTAGCAGACACCCCCGCTACGTGTTATTCTCCACCCCTCTCTGGGCACTTCCAGCCCTGTCAATGTGCCATGCCGGCGTTGCTTCACAGATGATTAGGAATAACAGACAAGCTCTGCCTCCACGTCTCCCTACCTCCTTCTGCCAAGAGTCTACCAGCATGGAGAACACAATCATCATGTCATCACTGCACCACACAGGGAGGCAGGATGCAAGCGGAGGAGGGGAGAGGCAGATGTATAGGCAAAGTCAGAAACAGAGAGAGTATGGAGAAAGAAAGGAACAGATGCAGAGACAGAAAAAGAGCAACGACAAGACTTGTCCTTCAACCCGTTTTCCCATCAGGCTGCCTGACCAGTCCCAGTGCCCATGTCTAAGCAGTCCAATACTTTGTTAGCCATCAGACATCTTAGTGTGTGTGTGCGTCTGATCACATGCCATTCTCCACAGTAGCTCTGTCGCCCCAGGCCTGGCTCTGTCTGGCTCCACACAAGAGCCGTGGGTCACACTGTGATATGTGTGTCTACATATGTGCATGATGTGCGTGCATGACAACAAGGATTCAGTGGTGTTCCCTGTTGCTGAGACACTTCATGGTCAACCCTGATTACCCCCACCTACACATATAAACACATACTCTTTCCATAGCAACCCAGACAAGAGCAGTCATGGCAGGAGAAGAGGTGACTGTCGGGAGCTGTATGCGTGTTGATTGAAGTGCTCGGCCACGATGCCCTGACAGCCTTCCCTCAACCTTCTCTCAACCTCGTCACCTCTGTTGCTCTGCTGTGACTCTCACCACAATAGCCACTGCCTGTGAACCTGCCAGGCTGCCAAGGACACAAAGACGACCGAGTCAACCTTTGACATCAGAAGCTTCCACCAAAAGACCAGAGACAAGCTGAGTTGGCGGCTCTGTTAACAGGCCAGGGACACATCTTTTCAGCTTGGTTAAAGTAGCTAAAGTCAATAGAGCACAAGTCAACAGTGCATACATACAGATGGACGCTATATCAAATGGGTTTGTGTTACGACAATGTCAGGCATACCAAGAGTTTCAAAAAGTAGACCTTGATATCTTGGCTCAAAGGTTGCTGTCTTTTGACCTACAGCAGTCACTGAGAAGAGACATAAAACATCAAGGTAAAAACTGACATTTGAACATGAAATACAGTATGGTTTTTGTATTGAAGGCTAGCTGACATTTCAAGGAGCTGATTCACTGGTAGATGCGAGGCCACCCACCCACACAGCTCCATGTGGAACATGGTGTTTTATTGGCCAAGAAAAGATAGCAGTGTTAGAGATTTATTCACAGACATGTGGAGCATGTGTAAGATGACCTATACATTCACCATGATGTCACTAAGGGGCTATGGATACAATAAAACACAATGTTGCCATGCAGGACCCATAGAGTGATGATGGAAAGGTGTGATGAGACAAGATGTTAGAATGTGAGTGTGCAAGTAGTTTACACATGTAACAAGAGTAAAAACAGGTGCTTTTAATACTGATGATGGACATATTATTTACTGATTTAAAGATCTCTACAAGGCTTGACTTCCCTTTTGTATCCGTGTGTGTGCATGCTCGCATGTGTGTCACTCTTCAAACAACACTGCAATCATCATCTCTTATCAACGGTCATGTTGAGGATTACAGCTTTCATCCCTAATCCTACATTAAGGACACATTCTCATGATGGCCGTGACATCATCAAGGCCAGTCAACCACAGAGAGGGCACAGGGACAGGAAGCCAAACACCACAGGAGAGGATTAATGAATATAGGAGACAGAGTAGATGATGAAAAAGAGAGAGAGAGAGGGTGCGACAAAGAAGATGAAAATAGATACAAAATCAAACAGCACATTTCGGTAGTGTGTGTGAAAGAGCCTCTGTTTCTTTGTCTATTTGTGTTTCAAGATAATCTGCCCCTGCTTCAGTTTCTCTGACAATGATCTCTCTCAATCAGCCCTACTAAGACCTCCAAGCTGCCCAACACCCACGACCATGTTAAGAACAAATACTGTCAACGTACACACCACCGTGCACTGACTGAACCTTGATAATCTGCACATGTGCACTGCTATAAGCCATTGACAAACACATATATAGAGTGCCATACATACTGTATATATTGTATCATTTATTAAGGTGAATTAAACACTGGGGAACCTATTTCTATTTTGCACATCAGTCATTTAGGCAGCTTGAGCTCTTCAATCAAAATAATTGCACTTACCTGCCCTGGTACATTCTGGTACCATCCTTGTTAGCTGTTTTTAACAGTTTCAAGTTTGTATATTGTGTCTACCTTACTCTCATCTGTGATTACAGATATAGTAGATAATAAAACTTTTACTTTAAATTTTACCTTTGATGAGTGTTACTCATATTTTTAGTCTATGTTACCCCTTTGATAGTTGAATAAACTGTTGTAGTTGAATAACTGTTTTGACCTATACGTAGTGTGGCTACACTTTGTTGTTCTATACAGTAGTTTTGAAATTGTAATGAAAACTGAAAGTGATCACAATTATACTCTAAAATATAGAGTCATAATGTTATCACTGTTGGAGTTTGTTTATGCACAGTAGATTTGATACCTGCAGAGACTCGGGGGCAGTCTGGCAGCATGGGATCCAGCGGTGTGTCCAGGGGCTCTGGACTCGATACCCAGTTGCAACAATGCTGTAAGGAGATGAAAAAAGAAGATTGATGAAACTCCGAGCACAGATATCTATCAATAGCTATTTGTTGTTTCTACAAAAAACATAGATTACTTTTACACACACTACTCATGGCATGTACTCATGGAGGGTCTGTATATGGGAAATGAATATGCAGCAACCCACATCCTCCACTATCACTTCCACAAACACAGTAAAATATATGCTCAAAGTTGGAATAATAAGGGATGAGATCTTATGAAAAAAAAAATTGTGGCTTCAGAAGTATAATTTTTATACTTTAATAGAAATGAAGCATGTTGAATCAAAATTGAGATATAAGAAAAAAAGAAGAAACGTGGCGAAAGAAAGGGAGAAGGAAGAGAAAATGGAGAGGCAAGAAGACAAAGAAGAAGGGGACAGGTGTTGAAGACAAGAGGAGGGACAGTAGTGAGAAAGAGGTGTGTGTATGTGTGTGTGGGTGTGTGTGTGGCAGAGCGAGGGGGGAGAGAAAGAGGAAGAGAGAGAGAGAGAGAGAAAAAGAGAGAGAGAGAGAAAGAAAGACAGGAACAAGCAATTAAAAGCTCTGTGACATGCTGCCCAGACAGCTTGGCGTTTGTTTGTGGTGGAGAGCTGAGGCCTTCTACCATGGTGGATCAGTGGGTGCCCTGGGGGAGGGTGTCTGCCCAGCTTGCTGACCCATAACCCCCTGCAGACACCCCTAGTCCTCTCAAACCCCCTGTGGTTGACAACTCTACTGTCAGAAAAAGGAGAAGACCTCTTTATCTGTGTTTTGCTGTCTTCATCTTCCTTCGGATTGTCTGTGTGGCGTTCCCTTATTCTACCTACTGGGTTAAATCAAATGTAGTAGGGTTAAACCCCAGGTATCATTAATAGACTCTACCAATACCAAACTAAAAAACAACTCACTTTTCCCATGCTTTGAGTTTTTATTCTCTGGGTCAGCAGATGGCAACATATCAAAGTGTGTTTTTCCTTGTTTGACCGTGCAATGTGGATTGGTATGCTGTGGCTTGTAAGGTTAGTACAAAAACAAGAGAAAGGGGAGAGAGAAAGAGGGAGGCTGAGAAGGAATGCTTGGAGAAGACGTTCCCCAGATAAGATAAAAGTTCAATAGAAGAAAGAGAAAATGTAAAGAGATTAGAATGTGCAGCTGGCGTCCTTCTGAATCACTGCTTATCTGCCCTTGTTTACTTTCACCCTAGCCCCCTGACAGCCATTACAGTGTTGTGCATGCTTGTGTGTGTGGGTCAGTGGCTGCATTGCGGGGGGTCTCCAATAAAGATGGGTAGCGTTGTGAACCCTCAGGACTCAAATACTCACACAAACGTGCACGTGTGCGTACGTGCTTTCACATTTTTGCCCTCAGTGAACCTGACTCTCAAGGCCCTGGCAGAGAAGGGACTGGATAGACAAACCTGTGAACCATCTCGCACTTCAGCTTCTCCAACAAATTCACATACAATACACATACTACATACATGCAAAGATCCTGGGTCACATCACATGCCCTCTTATCTATCATCCCTGAAGTATCCCCCCTCCACACACAAGCACACAAAATCCTGTGCATGCAGACACACTCATCACTGATAGCATATGTATGCTAGTGTATACATGTGTTCTGTTCTGCTGTATGAATATGAATAGGCACAGAGGGAAACTGAATATAGCTGATGCCTAATTGAGCCCCTCTTGCTTGTTGCCTTTTTGTCTACATAAGTTTCTGATGCTACGTCCAAGCAAATGTCTTTTGTTACTGTCTGCTCGACATGTACTGCATCTTCTTTTGTCCCACAGTGATTTATTTACTGTAAGCTTATATAGAAATATAGAAACTCACTGTGAAAGATGATTATAATAAAACATCTGGCCCATGTATGCAAATCCCTAGCAAATGTCAACAAGCAACACAAAATGCAGTTGGGAAATGTGCACATGACGGCCTGTGATTAAAATAAAGCTCGGCTCATGTGTGATCCGTTCTTATCCAATCAAAGGAAATAAAAATGAACTTAAGAACAAACTGGATCTGCCCCTCGAATATAAGAAATGCTCCCTTTCTCTCTTCATCCATATTTCAGTTCTTCAGCCTTGTCAATCACAAGTGCTAGCTATCGTAGGGGGTATAGCATAGGAAGAGTCAAAGAGGTTGAAGAAAGATCGGCTGAGAGATGAGGAAGAATGGAGTGAAGGAGGAAGGGGGGTTAGTGTTGGGGGAAGATGACAAGTCATCGGTAAACAGTAGCATATTGTGTATTTTTAGATCCTTTGCCTTGCCCTAGATGTGCTCTCCTCTGAGCCTGGGCTTGAGGGCAGAGCGGTGTAGAGCGGCACAGAAGCAGTGGGGCTCCTTGACTGCTACATCAAGTGTCTCATTGTATCTTCTTTAATTCATTCAGTCTGTCTGGAGGAAGATGTCAGCTGGGCTGTGGAGCAGTGGGCTGAAGGCAGCTGGAGAGAGGGGAAGGAGGCGAGTCTTTCAAAGGGCCCCCCTCCCTCCCCCTTCACCTCTACCATCACCACCAATGGAGGCAGGGAGGTCGGGGTTTGAATAGATTTGTCAAGGCAACAGCACACATGTGCACACAAACTCTTGCATAAATGCACACACACATACACATAGCACACGGCCCCAGTGCTGTGGGAGACCGCAGGCATAACAGCAGTCACATAAAGGCAAGGCCTGCTGGCTGGGATTAGAGAAGGGCGATGTGACAAAAGGATGGCACATCACATCGGCTGTCTCTGACGCATAGCATCATCACTTCAAGCAGCTTGTCCGCCGATCAATGGCGCCATTGAACTAAAGGCAGACAGAGAAACAAACATGTAAACAGATTTGACTCTCCACCCACCTCTGCTGCTCTGTGCATATGTGTGTGTGTTTGGATTATGCTGGATATGTACACATACATGAACCCGTGCAAACACAACAAGACACACTGTTGCACAGTATATTTTATTTCTCTTAAATCCCATTACCAATATTACTCAGACACAAAGTTCCAAAGGATCCCCTACAGTGGTGAGTAAGAGGCTGTGACTAAGCGCTAAAGCTAACTACTGAGCTAATAGCATGATCTTAGAGTGTGAATGGCGAACAGGTGTCTGCTCTACCCCTCTACCTGTGAGGGATGCTTTTACGCCTTCTCTGTCATGTGTATATGTGTGTGTTTGAGTGGTGTGTGTGTGTGTGTGTGTGTGTGTGTGATCTGCCACCTGCTGCCTTCTGCAAGTCAGAGTGGATGCCAGCCTGCCTCTTTCACATAAACAACACACACATGCGCACATGCACACACACACATGCGTGTACGCACACGCATACACACACATACACAAAGTAATGGACACAAAACACTGCACTCAGCTGATGGCAGAGTGATCTAATGGAGCTTCCATAACGACCAAAAAGGTCTCTCATACAGTAGGTGTCCATATCCACTACACAGAAAGTGTCACAGGAAGACACACACAAAGCCTTAAAAGGAGGATGTACTCCCTTTACCTTCCTTCCAAATCCTGCATTAAAAAAAACGTAGAATGAAAACAAGTAAAATGTGCTCTAAACACCATAAACTTCCAGAAGAAAAAGTGGTGAAATAATGAATTAAGTTACACAATTATCTTGTTTTTTTTATTTTGATAAGACACTGTTGTATTGCTGAGTTGAATGCAAAGATTAAACAAAAATATGTAGTGTGTATACACTGCAATTGTATGTAATTGTCTCCATCCAATGGTAAAACAGTATTTCTATCTCATAAGCACACAGGACTGAGTCCCATGATAGAAAGTCTGTGCTAAGTGTATAAAAGTCTCCTAAACCATAACACACATGACAGCCAGCAAACTAACTTCTCAGAAAGTAGTCCTGAGTATCAATTCTTGCTCACTCTCTCTATGTCTGTCTCTCTCCTACCTCCTCCAGTTGCTGTATAATCTCTATGGATTAGGATGGTTTATTCATGACCATAGTGTACTCTGTATGTATGTGTGTGCACAAGTGTATCTGTGTGTGTGTATGTGTGTGTGTGTGTGTGTGTGTGTGTGTGCTCTGGGCAGGCCACTAGAGTGTGACAGCAGGCCAGCACAGTGACAGGAGACACCTTGGAGACTGTGACAGGCTGCCAGCTGTACACCATCATTCGCATTTCTCTCCCTCACTCACTTCTCCTCACTATGCTACTCATCTATCTCCACATACATCTCTTCATCTCCTCTCCTCCATCTGTATTCAGTCCATTCACATCCTACCTGTCTTTTTGTTTTTCTTTTCCACGGCTCTACCCTGTGCTTTCTCGGCGGCAGTCAACAGGATTTAAATAATTGAATGTTTCTCATACTTTATTTCTTTGCTTATTTCTTTTTCTGTCTCAGTCAATGGAAGAGTCTTTATATCTCTTTCTCTGCCTATCCCCTTTCCATCCTCTTTTCTCTCACCTTCACCCTGTATTTCGTCTCTCTTGGCAGTGATGTCAGTTGCCCCTTGTCTGACCCATTTGGTCTATATAACCTGGCCCAGCAGGCGCTGATCTCTAAATCCCATCCCCTCTTTTTTACTCTCCTCTTCCCATCGCTCCATCCTACCAACCAGCGACCTCTTGAACCCCAGAGGGAGGGAATTATCTCTGTCCGAGGAGAACAGAGCAGTGCGCTGCTGGGGTACCCCGACCTCACATGCACCCACTCGTACGGGCACCCATATTTATACACCACCCAGGGCATTATTCAGGTTCATTGCTAGCTCCCCTCTGTGATGTGTAGCACCATCTGTGCTGTCCTTCCTGTGTGTGTATCACAGTGTGTGATGCTAGTGTTGTTTACATTGAAGATCCAGCTGTGTATGGGTTATTGATATAGATGTCCTTTACAAAGGAGCAGTATATGCATCTACTGTCAGGGTCTGTGTGTCTTCATGTGTGTGTATGTTTTGCACTGCACCAACAAGTGAAGATTGTGGACTGTGTGATCACTCAAAGCCAAACATCAGAAAAGTGAGCCAATGATAGAAACACATAGATCAGGCCAGAGCCATGGGATTAGCATATTGGGTGGAACACAAAGGGACTCTGACCTTTTAGTGGAACCACTGCACACACGCAGTATTGGTTTCTAATGTAAATGCCGAGGACAGATTAGATTTTGGATTCACCTCAATCCTCGTGCTGACCCAGGGCTTGTTAACTAGCACTGCACTGCCATCCATGCCCAGAAGCCAGTAATGTGATAAAATACTAAATTTGAGCAACAAAATTGAGGTTACCAGTTTCTAAACATGACACATGATTGTAGTTAGCTTTCCTCCTCAATATTGACATATCCAATAGTAATGTATATCTCACCATTTGGCAATTATCTACAGAATATATCATTAGTAGTGGTCTTCATCTGATGCTAAATTAGAAGAGACAATAAAAGGTCAAAACAACATCTGTTAAAACATTGTCATTTTTTTGTTGTTAAATAAAATGTATGCAATGATTAACATAAGGAATCACTGATCCCTGAGAGAAATATATTAAGTATAAACATTGCTTTGGAATTAGCAACAAGTAATGAGTACTTTTTGTAAAGGTAGTGCTAATTATTGTTAGTAAGACAGAGAATTATGGATAGAAGGAAGAAAAAAAAACAATGCTGCACAAACAGTGAGTGTCTACACATCTTCCAAAAAGCTTTCTGTGCCATTGAACAGGGCATAGCATGGTAGAGGTGTGCCACTGTCTCTTCTAGAAAAAAATCCCTTTAATTAGGCAGGCTCCTCTCTTAATTCAGCCAAAAAAGGACTGTGGGTTAATGAGTACGAGAGAGAGTGATTCCTTGCCTGTCCCCTTCCTCCTACTGGACAAAGAAGGTTATTTCAGATTTATTGTTCTGGGTAATCATCACAAATAGAAAATCACTTAACATTCCAATTATGCTCTGTCCCACACATCCCTTAGATGGATCAAAAATAGGAAATGCCAGACAAGGAGAAGGGGGCCAGCGCAACCTTGAATCCCCACCCCTCAAACTAACATACACACATTCACGGATAAGTAACACGCACTTGAGCACACAAACCAAACACACACACACACACGAAATGGGAGAGGACAAAAATAGCAAAAACAAAAGGCATGGGATATAAAAGAGGATATAATACAAATAAAGGTATGGTGTGTGTGTGTGTATGTGTCTGTGTGTGTGAGTGTGTGCATGACATTTGCATCTCTGGCTCTCAAGCAGCTCTGGTCTTGGCTGGTCCTCATCTGTATGTGCATACTGAGTGAGCCCAGGTGCTGCGTATGGCGCAGAGGTCACACCAGAAAGGGCAAGTGCTAAAATGAAACTAACACAAATGCACAAGTGCACGTGCATTCTATCTCACACGCTTACCCACAAGCACATATAAACACACTTACACACACATATATCCAGCCACATACACACACACCAGTGAGGGTTAACTGTCTCAGTTATTCATTGACATGCACCCAGGAAGAAAGAGTGGGGGCTGATAAAAAAGACAGAGAGGAAAAACATGCAAACAATGGTTCTCTATGACTTCTAAGGCTAGCTGTTGGTCAGGATGTAGGTCAGCAGGGTTGTACAGGGAAAAAACTGAGAAAAGCACAATCTGAGAGACCTCAGCTCACCACTGGGTGAATTTACATGATGAGATAGGAGCCCAGGAAAAGCCCATTGTACATTTTATAGCATCTTTGTTTGTTTTCAGTGTGTGTGTTTGAGTGTGTATGGCTACTTCACCTGCTGCATCCAGTCCTGTGTGCCTTTGCTGGTCTCCTGTAGCCAGATGTTGTGAGCCGAGTCAGTCAGAGCCACAGCACACACTCTGTTCTTCACCTGCATTTCCCTCTGATTCATCTGCCATAAAAAGCAAATCAAATTCATGTTAATCACCCTTCTAGCATGTTAATGATACACACTTACTGTTGAGATGGGCACTGTTTGTGTCAGAGACACATGGGCGACTATAATAACCTCTTTAGAAAAGAAAATCTTTTTGCATTGTACAGATGTGAATGTAATTATTTTATTATGACAAACCCACTGTGTAAGTAGATACTTTCCTCGTAAAAATTTCTTTCCCCAACACACGCTGTCAGCCTACCCCTCAGACCATGATAGCAATGGCCCAGTGGACAGTTTTGAAACCGGTGGACACAGATTCAACCTGGTGTATAGCATATGTTATAAAGTGAAATATGAAAGAGCTGCTCCACCACAGCGTGTCCTTGTCACGTACTGTGCAAATGTCCTTTCCTGTGCACGTTCAAATACCTTGGTCCCCATTCTTAATACCCTTTCCCTTCACATGTCATAGAGAATGTGGCGTCCGCAGGCCCGTCTTCCTATTCCCTTCTGAATGTCAACGCCGAGGAAAATGTCACACAAAGGACTTGTTACTGCACTACAATAGACTTCCCACACCGCTGGTCCCACCCCAAGGAGTACTGTAGCCAGGCCTTGGGAATGAGCCATTTCACTGTGTTTCACTTCAAGATAAAACAGGAAGAAAAGAGCACAGGACTTGCAACAATAGGTTAACAATCACTTAATCTATACGTTTAGTAAGGGTGGGAAAAAGATTGGCGGACTGAGGACGGGCATAGCGCTGCAGAATAGCTCTAAATTTGGTGATTACCTGGTCATGTACATACACATGATGCTACGTCAAACATACTGAATTTTAACCACAAAGGTTTAAAGGTTCATCATAAGTGTCATCTTGAGGGAGGTAACACTTCACAGTATCCTGGACTACTGGACTTCTTTCACTTAAAATTGTCCTGGTGTTTATGATTTTGGAATAAGACTACCACTACAGTGGAAGATGTAGGTAATGTGATACTAAGCCAGGAATTGGAATTTCAGGCCTTAATTGGTGCTTGCATGTTAGAACGCTATTAATATTGGACTATAAATGTGCCAGTGTAATAAAACAATATAGTGCTGAGGCCTGAGTACAAAGCTAGAGTTTGGGCTTGCATATAGGGTTTAAGCTGACAGTATGAATCTGAGTCTGACACTCAGACTGGGGCTAAAGCTGGGGCAATCACAGAGGCCAGGTCTGGCTGGCTGGCTGTACATCAAAATGACGGTGGGCATTTGAATACATCCTCCCTTGCCCAGCCAAATTAAAGTGGGAGTGTATAGAGATAAATTGAATCTATTAAAGCACTAAGGACTCATACATCATTCAGCTGATAAGGCTTCCACTGGAGTGTCTTCACCAGAGTGGAGGATAGAGCAGACTGAGAAGGGAGGTACAACCATGAATGTAAAGAAAAAAATGCACAACTGTAGAGACAGACAACAAAAGAAGACAGAGTGTGCACATGTATGCACACATTTGCTCCCTCACACAAAATCCTACGATCACACACACACACACACAGATACACACTCCGCTCTGTACTCCCTCCTCATCCACGCTTGGTTGAAAAGCTTTCCTCTGGCAGAACTGGGCCCGTGGGAGTAGAAAAGTCAACCTTTTAAAACTGGAGGTGTCAGTCAAGGTCCTATTTTCTGGCACTAGCCAAATGGGCCAGTCCCTAAGTATAGGGGCTGCAAGCAGAGGCCAGGAAACAGGAGACAGTGGACTGACTGCCCATGGAAAACGCTAAGTACATGACTTCAATCCAGTCAAAAACATCGCCCAAGCCCTGACAGAAAACTCAACATTTTTCCACTGTCGAAGTGGATAAATGGGTCTCTACTTGCTCTTATTGTGTGCCCCTTAAAAAACATCTGAATCCATTTTATTTTTGATGGAAAACTTAAATGTACTTTTAAAAGTACAAGAAATTTGGTCGGTAGGGTTCACTGTATATCTCTGGTATACCAAAACTGTAACTGAACTATAGTAAAGTTTGTAACTAGTGTTTTGTAAACTATATTTGCCAAACTGACATTAATGATAGGTTGTTTGTCCTTTTTTTAAAAAAAAATAATTTCGACGTGCCACCTTTAACACTAAGCACTAATGAAATAACAAAGGGTATGCAGATGGATGGAAGCAAGAACATAGAACAAAAACACTAACAAAGACAACCGGAGAAAGTGTGTGTGTGTGTCTGCTTTTGCGGGGTATACATGCACGGATGTATGCATATGTGTGTAGAAATGAATGTGAGCAGATATGAGAGCAATGCAGAACACACAGGCAGCGAAGAAGCATGTGAATGACAGACAGCGGTTAGAAAAAGATAAAGGCATGTACAAAGAAAAAGGCACAGCTGGTAAGGTGGGAGTGAAGCTCGGCTATAGATGGTGCTGATGGATGCGTCTGGAACTTAAATACTGGACTTAAGTATTTAGACAGTGCATGATTAATCTTGTGTGGACAGGCAGACTGTCTCATCAAGCAGACAGATGAATGGAGAAAAAATTGGATAACAAGACCTTTGGAAATCCTAAAGCAGTTGTTCAAATTGATTGGACTCAGCACCTCTAGCTGCTTTGTGGTATATAAAAACAAGTTTCCCGAGCAAAATTTCATCGGTTTGAAATAAAACAAACCTCTTTGTTTCCGCCCTTCTCTAACCAACTTTAAAGTTTCACTGTAATTTTCTATTCACAGATACTTACACAGTGTCATTATTTGCTGAAATGAGAAGGGAAAATAAATCAGGAAGTCTCACTAAAAAAAGTCTGTTTTCCTCATGATGCCTCAACTGAAGATTAAAGACCAAAGGACTCCATCTCCCAACACTGGCTATATCAATCACTCCTCCTGACAGCTGTCACTGCCGCAATGCCTACACACATATAGTTGGCTGTGGTAACAGTTGGGGTAATAGGCTGACAAATTATGACTCCAGGAGAGAGTGCTCTATGCAGTGTGGCCCTCAACCACAATGATTTTGACACCACTGGGTCTCATGTTTTACAAGCCACAATGACAACTGTGGTTAGCTGCATGTTGAAAGCTAAATCTAAGCATGTCTGTGTCTTCTGCTAGGTGGGTGATACTTATGGGGGAACTTACAAACCAGTTAAACCCATAAAGCCACATGCTCCCATGTGAATAGAGATGTAAGCTGTCTTATCCTATGACTCATCATGTTATAATTTTTACACTATGTTAGACTGCAAGTTAGTGTTAGCCATCTTTATCCAGAATGTTAAATGTGCTAATCCACTATGTAACTGCAGACTGTAGCTTTAACAAGGCAACGGGCCAGCTGTTGTGATCAGTCTTCTATCGGACAGGGAAAAGGAAGAGAAACGTGGAAATACTTGTTGAGCTAAAACGAGCACACAGATGTTGAGACATTTGCAGCTGCATATGCAGAATAAAGTTCGGGTGGGGTTGGATATGGGGGGGTTTGAGTATAAAAAGAAAGAGGAGTAGAAAGGCAGAAGGTTTTAGGTGGTAGTCAGACGAACGGGTATCAAAACAGGTCGATTAGGAGGATAAAGGAAGGAACTGAGAAAAAACAAGACAGATGACAGGCTGACGTGCACAACAAAAATATTTATGAATACTTTATTAATCCCCATGAGGAAAATTCTCTTTTCCCTTGGCCCACTTCACAGCTAGGTCAGAACACAGGGTCAGCTTCAGAACAGCATCCCTGCAGCAAGTGGTCTTTCGCTGTCTTACTAAAACATAAGTGGAAGCTTAAGCTTAAGTGGAATTTCAGGGGTCTGAACCAAAGTCCTCAGCTTTAAGAGCCGCCTTACTCACTACAGCACCTTGATGAAATGTTTATCACCAGCCATTTTGACATAATAATTTAGTGTGCCACAAAAAAATGTGTAAAAGAAATCTGTTAAGCCATTTCTGTAACAAGCTGTTTTTAACGGTCTCCACAAGTGTGATTTGAATTTAATTTGACTGCAACTACACATCGTGTTTACATCCCTCTGAGCCATGATAACAAAGCTGAGTCACAATTGATGACGTAGACTCAAGTTCACTCCCATCCCAAATACATTCAAACTCTGGATGAACTATGAAATCCTTCTCCCTCTTTTTCTCGGCTACTCTGTTTCTCCGTCATAAACCATTTCTTTTCTGATTTCTCTGCAGAGGGCCTGGTTGCTATAGAGATCTGTAAACATCACAGATTTCTGACCCCCTGGTTGGCACAATTCTGCTAAATCCAGCTTTTCACGAGCTCTATGAAATAGCCAACCCCCATGTGCTTGGAGCCACGCAAACGCATGTCTCTCACACACACACACACACACACACACACACACACACACACACACATACACAGATTTTTCTCTAACCCTTGTATCTTTTACCTGACCTCTCACTTGGCCTTTAACAAAGTACAGTGTTTAGCGCTTCAAGCTGCTTCCTGCTACAAAGCCAGCTAATTGCTGGACTTTTTGTTGTGCATAATCTTATTTTCACCACTGACGTAGAATGTGATATGTGATGGGTGTGTGTATATGTAAGTGTGGGGTGTGTGTATGAAGGAGGGAAGGGGGCATTTTAATCATGTTTATTTATCTGGACGAGGAGTTGAAATAAGCGAAGAGACATCATTTAACAGCATGCTAAACTAATCTCTGGTCGAGATAAATACTTCATTTCTCTCCTCTCCCCGTGACGCTCCCTTGCTCGCAACCGCTCTGCTGACGCTACATCTAAACACCGGCAATAATAAAGACAATTATTTAGGCCTTTGATAATTATGTGTCAAAGGCAGCGAAAGCCACTAGATAATTGGGCAAAAACTGAATGGTAATCCACAATGGAGATCCCCGTGGGGAGACAGGCAGACTCATCCCTAGAAAGACTGCAGAGCGAGAGAAAAGAGAGAAACAGGCAAAGACAGAAAGATGAGAGCTCTTTAAGGGGCCTTGCTTACTGTCAGATAGTCAATGTGAAAAGCCACAATTATACATAGAGAGTGAGTGCGAATAGAGAGCAACAAACAACAGAAAGGGAAAAACAAGGGATGGAGAGAGAATGACAGAAAATGAGTGAGAATGAAAAAGAGGAAAAAATGTAGTGTTAGTAGGAATGAGCAAAGACTGAGCAGAGGCCAAGGGGAAGGAGGAGAGAGAGAGAGAGAGAGGGAGAGAGAGAGAGAGAAGCGCCCCGTGACGATGCCAGTCAGAGACGAGGCTTATAATGTGGCTGCGCCATGCACTGCCAACAGCCACAGATAATCTAGGACTACCCACTGAGCACTGAAGCACTGCTTAAATATTTGATTGATTAACTGTCCTGTTGCTGCCAGAGAGTAAGAGGAGAGCATCAGAGAAGCCAGGGCGAACACAGAAAAAACAAACAAACATGTATGCGGGTGCACACCGGAAGGTTTGAAAACACATGGCGCAGGCACACTAACACATACACCCCCATAAATCCCTACACGCCAACATTGGAACAGGAGGACAAACACAAACACACACAGACATGTACACACTGAAAGCATATACTCTGCAAAGACAGTGGCAAGGGCTGGAAAAACAAATATAAAGGCTGGCTGATGCTGTGGCAGTGATTTTTTTCTATCATAAATCAATGACGACAATAGACTTCTAGACAAAAAAGTGGTTAAATTGATGATCCTCAGCTGGATTTGGCTTTTAATGACCACAGAATTCACCACTGGGATGGTTGTATGTGTGTGCTGCCCCTCTGAAGTTTACGTGTATATGACTTAATGTTGTTAGCCACTGATCTCAGGTCAAAGAGGGGTGGAAAGGGAGTGAAGGTGCAGTGTGTTCAGCTACTCTACCTACCCTGTCTGTGACACATACACACACACATAAACACAGTCATCCCTGTTCGTCCCTGGCTGTGAAAACACAGGCAGCTGGCCCCCCACGCTCCGACACCCTCCACAGGAAGAGACAACACCAGCGCTTCCTGTGGCTTTGAAGCAGCGGTCCCAGGTCCCCTGTCAGTCCCCAGCTTCCTTTGTCTTAACTGCAGGAAGGAAGCCCTCTCTAGCACGAGGCCACGGGGCCCTAGGGAGCAAGAGGGAGTGTGTTTGTGTGTGTGTGTGCATCTTTCAGTGTTGTGGGAGTGTGCAGAGGTTTTGCTCACTGAGGTCACATGCATTTACTCGGAGTTTTTCCCCTCTGACTCTCCAGTGCGGGAACTCTGGTCATGGCGAGGGTGTAGAAAGGGAGGGAGAGAGCAGGGGAAAACTGCAACAACTTCCTCCTCTCTTTCCTCTTTCCTCTCACAGCTTATTGCCACATGCATGATGAAGGGAAGATGAGGGAGAGAGGGAGAAAGGGAAGATGGTGGACAGAGAGACACGGTGAGATTTGATAGGGTGAGGCGGGGGCATTTCTCAATTGTGTGAGTGACAGCACCGGACACAGGGTAGTGGGAGGTGGTGTATGTCTGTGTACGTGTTGGAGAGTATTCCACGTGTATATAAACACGCACGCACGCACACACACACATACATACATACACACACACACACACACACACACACACACACACACACACATATATACAGGCACACTCACACACATGCACAGACGCACACAAACATCAGTGTGGGCGGTGAGGAAAAGGAAGGCCAATAAATATTTACTGACACAGCAGAAGTGGAGAACGGTTGTCCACTGGTGGAAACAAAAGGCAGAGGATGAGAAGCAGCGTGCCAGGAAACCTGCCGGCTGCGGGCGCTGCGCCCCACTTGTGCCCGCATGGAAAACAAGAGGAAGACGGGAAGGGAGGACAGAGGAGAGAGAAAGGGCAGGGAGGATGGGGTGGAGGGAGGGAAGAAAGGAGGGACGAATGGGGTTGTGGGTAAACAATAAGCCTGGTGTAAAGAAACTGCTGTTCACTTAAAAAATGGATTTAGTTTCTTCAACGCAAAGTTGAGTGACAGTTTTTATGTGTTAGAGTGTTGGTTCATGCATGCTGGCATGTGCAACTGCCTTTTTTTGGAAAATACTAGTCTTTTTATATATTACTTCTTCAAACTATGTTTCTAAGTGAATCACTCTTTGAAATTCACAATCAGAAGTGATTTTCCAAAGAGTTTTGTCTCCCTGCTAGTGATAATGTGATAGTGATAATTCCATACAGTAATGATAAGTCCCTGAAACACTAGAATTTTCACTTGACTGACAACTCTTTTATTGCAACAGCATTGCTTTCGAATCTTTCTGACTTGATTAGCCAAGCAGATGCTCAAATTGTAACAGCGTTTTCATAGTTACTACAACAGAATTCGATTAATTCCTAATTAACATCTGCACAGTGGTAAGTGTTAATGATATCAACTCCCAACAGTTTGATCAATTTACATTCCTGTCACAATGGAAAGAGTGCGGTAGTCATTGCTCAAGTTGCTCGAGCTATACCAACAATAGCCCTATAATGTTCACATTGAAATGATATTGACACAATTAAGAAAGAAGACAAAGTTTTGTAACATTAGTAGTTAAGGATGTTCATATATTGTTTAGCGACAGCAATTACAGAAATTCTCCAAATGATAATTTCTAATTAGGCAGCATTCCTTAACGAATTGAAATTACTGCATGGCGACTAATTAAAGTCTTGTGTTAATTAGAATACATCTTAGTTAAGAAAACCAGCACAAGGTACGGTGGGCAATGTCTTCATCATTCCCAAATCAACTGGCCATATTAACAGCTTTGGTCTACAGAGTGAATTGAGAAAGTTACTTTTGCGCATTGGATTCTGTCTAGGCCTCATCCTCACTACTCGCCTTTTCTCTCCCTCTCTCTCACTCTGAAAGTGCTTCTTTCTTGTCTTTCTCCCTGTCTCCCAACCCTCCGGCAATGCTGTAAAATAGAAACCTAACCTCAATATTTTCCCTCACGGTGCTGGGACTTGCTGGCCCATTAAATTCCCCTTCCCATGTGTCAGCTTGCACATTTCCACCATGAAATTTTCGTATAATTAAACTTTCTTAATGATTTATAAGCTATAATAATAGCCGTAAGTATTTCAGAGCAGGTTAAAGGGACAGCCTTTAAGTGCACGCCGGGGGATGACCCTGTTTTAACATAGTTTCGGATGGGTGACTCTCGGCTGGAGACGAGGATGGATTGGGCGAGGGAGAGTGGGATTGACGGAGGGAGCGAGCGAGTGAGAGGGCCTAACAAGGGTGGGTGGAGGAGGAGGCTGAGACCTTTGTGTCGTAACTCAGGCTGATACTGACATCGAGGAGAACCAAGGGCTCCCTGAACCCTGGCAGGGAGGAGACAGCTTACTACAGACAGACAGAGAGAGACACTCACATGCAGCGCAGGCATACACAGAAACGGAGGCAGAGAAACTGATAGAAATACAGAAACCCTGGGCTGGGATAAGAAATATGAAAAGATGCAAAAAGAGAAAGTAGTAGAGAGACTGCACATCAGCTAAAAAATACTTAGGTAGACATAGAAAACATTCTATTAAATGAACGGTAAAGAATTTGAGGCATATTGTTTTTTTGTTTTTTTTTAAAAAAAACCTTCATAAATACACTTAATCCTAGTGAATTAAAACATATCAATAAACAGACAAGTTTACCATGCAAATCTGTAGCAATACTGGAGTTAGTTTTTTAAATGATGTTCATAAGCAGTTTGGATGCATGTTTTCGACCACAAACACACACACAAACACACAAGCGCACACACACAGATGTTTGCTCTCTGCTGCCTCTCTGACGGCGAGGCTGATATGATTGCCACTTAGGAAATCAGTGTGTTTTCACACCACTCTCAGCTCCGCCAAAGCTAATGTGTTAAATATCCATCGGGTACTGCTGTCCATTTCTGAGACACACACACACACACACACGCACAAACACACACAGCCTTAGGGGCTGATAAACACTGATTCCTTATACTAACTGGGCCTACAGTTGGCATCCAAGCCAAAATTTCTAAATTGGGGTGCAGTGAGAAAATTTCAACAACCTATGATGAAGAATTTTCACTTAGTTCTTCTAAATTTATTTTGAATTGGTTTAGATAGAGCTAAATTTTAACATTTTAATTGTATGAGTCTCTTGTTATTATCAAGAAATGTCCATTTATTATTTTCATGCATCGCTGTTTTTTTTCCTAAGTTTTATACAAATTCACTTTCATGGTGCACAAATCAACACATAAAGTCCAGTTACAGTAAGTGTTTTAAAAAGGTGGAGCCTGCTAATAGCAAAATCTACCAAATATCTCAGACTGTTTTTCACCTTAGCTGTGAATGAGGGAGGAGGAAGAGAAGAAAAATGAAACAAAAACAACAAATCTGTTGGCGCCTGCTTCTCTGCACATTACTGGCAAATCAGGTGTGTGTGAGTGTGAGAGTGTGTGAGTGTGTGAGCGTGTGTGCATGTGTGTGTGTGTGTGTCCCTCTACAGGGCTGCAGGAGTTGGATTCTCAGGGGAGGTGTTTTGTTTAAACTTCCAGGGCCACTCGACCCATCGCTGAGTGAGAAGCCAATCATGGACAAATGAAAAAAAAAAGAAAAAAAAAGAAAAAGAAAGTTGGGGAAAAGGGAAAAGGGGAGGAGAGGTAAAAGACAGTGCTAATGAAAGTGACAAAGAGAGTGTTCCTCCCTTCAGTTATCATCCTCTACTCCTTCATATTTGCTCGTCTCCTGTGCCGTGGGGCAAGGGAGAAAGAGAGAGCCCAAGAAAAGAGAAAGGGAAAAAAAAGGAAAAGAAGAAAAAACAGGCTCTGTGATCCCCTTGTACTCAAAGGAAGGAGAGAGTGAGGGAGGGAAAACTACAGAAGGCCAACTGAAATTAATGGAAATATATAACAATCTGAAATTAACTTCTCATTGCCACTAGCCATGATTTAAAACAGCTTTTTAACGAGAGGAAAAATGATTCAGAAAAGAAAGAGAGGGAGAAAGGGTTGAGGCCATACTACAAATTGGGCAGGCTGGGGGAAGCTACAAGTTAATTTGCCCCATCATGCAAAAACTTTGCGGCTCTCAAGGCACACTCACTTAAATTATTATTTTTATGCCCAAAGTAATCAAGACATGAGATTAAAAGATTAAAAAAAATAATACTAAAGTATGATAGAAAAAATACAAAGCAATTCAATTTACCAATTAAACAGACAGAGTAAAGAAAAAATAACTATTTCAAGTATCTGAATTGTATCACAATGTTCGGTTGGACCAGATTTAATGGAAAAAAACATTTTCCCTTCCAGGTTTAAAACAACACAAATGAAGAGCCTCAACTTCAGGTTTTATTCCAATAAATGGAAAAACAAATCATGCACAAAAAGTAAGGAAATAATATCTAAAGTATTGAATTACTGCAGTCTGATATTAAGAAAAGATAAAACAAATTTATTATTAATAATAAAAATAACTAGTATTAAATTGTTTAAAGCAGACACTGAAAGTATATTTTTGATAAAACAAAAGAAAACCTGCATGTAGTTTGAATAATTTACCTTTAAGTAATTCTTTAGTAAAGTTTTTATACATATCTTATTAAAATAATATACCTTACTACCACAGCAATATACTTGTGCACAAAATGAAATCACAACAGCGATTCCCTTAATAAATTAAATGTAAAATTTACAAAGAGCAGTACACTAGTTGAAGTGCTTTTCAAGTGATATTGTTGATTAAAAGCAAAGCCTGAGAGAAGGGTGACGAACACACACACACACATGTACATACACACACACTCAGAGCATACGCACACATACACAATTCAGTATAAAGTATATTATTAATCTTATAAAAAAAGCAATTAAATCAAAGTGGTATAGAGCCTGAAGCTATGAGGACTGTCAATTCTGCTGGAAATGCCACAGAAGATTATAGTTGGGTTTGTGGATTCCATGAACCCCTTTTTTGATTAGGGAGTCAATTATTTCTCATTACTGAAGATGCTATTTCGGAAAAAGACCTTGTCAGTCAATCATGCAAAAAGTCCTCGAAAAGCGTGAATAAACCATTAAAGAGAGAGGCGGATGGGGAGGTGGGGGGAAAGCATACTGACCCTTTTCCCCACCCAAACTCCTACTTGTAGTCAAATTACCTTTTTAACTATTACACCTCTGTCAGGTCTTTGTCAGCGTATGGTAATTAGGGCCTTCAGTGGAGAACATTTGAAAGGAAAACAGTATATTTATTAGTTTATCTCAGAGAAAGGCATTTACCCAGAGCTGAAGGTAAGTTTGAATGTGGTGATTATCTTGTCATTTTCAGGCAGTTTGTCTAAGAGTGTGCATGTGTGCGTTGGTAGGTGTTTCTGTGTGTGCACGCATGTCAGTGTGAGTGAACGCTGGTGTATATGACTCCAGGTAATATGCTGTTGTGTGTGTGTGTGTATGCAAGTAGATGCACAAACACATGTGCATTCATACATATATATATATATATAATATATATTTATACGTGTGCGTGTGTGTGTGTATGTGTGTACTTTAGCCACTTTCAGCACACTGATAGGCGAGCGCAGCACATTTCTCCCGTCCTCTTTGTTCTGTGTTGGGTTTGACACCTCTAAACAATAGCAGCGCTTCACTTCGCCCAGCCCCAACCCACCACCAACCACACGCTGCATGGACGGGAGCTGCCAATTAGCACTATCAAACACCCCTCATCAGCTGTCTGCTTACCACAAAAAAAAAAAAAAAAAAAAAAAATCCCACAACAAATCAATAATTCGAATTTTCCTTCAAAAACAATTACAATCATCAGTAGGCTTAAAGATACACCAGAGAAGTAAGCATAATCACTAATTGTATACTATGTATTGTGTGTATAAATTAAGCAGAGAAAACAACTTGAGTACTGCTGTCCACATAAAGTGGAGCGCCACAACAAGCACCCGACCAGCAGAGTAGAAACAAAGGTCTGAGCCCTCCCTGTCTTCTCTCCCACTCCGGTGTCTAGAGCCAATTCTTCCTTGAACCCGAATGTGTCCGAGGTCTTGTCTAAATCCTAGCCTTTTGGATAAACAGGGCAGTCGCTCTTGTGCATTTTTCTTCACAACTGTTAATATGTGCCACTCTCTCTTTTAGTTTGTCTACCTTTGTCTAATGCCACACTGGGTGAGCTGTGTTTGGCGGCCACCGGGCAGCCAGACGATGTGGTGTGACCCAGGGGGATGGAGGGCTAACGTGGGGAGAGAGACGTGGGGAAGGGGGGCCTGTCATGGCGAGAGGGTCTCAGAGGGCTGGAGGTGAGCAGAGGTGTCTGGGAGATGACTGTCGCTCCTCTCAGTGGTCCAAGCCCTTTTCATTAACCCGCACCCCTGTGTTCACCAAACAGAAACGGGGGGGTGGAAGTGGGGACAGAAGGGTGCGGACGACTGCAGAACACTAGCCCTGGTGACCACCAGAGACCTGCTGCCTGCCTGCCTGCCTTCCTGCCTGTCTGAATGCAGATCTGTGTCATCCATTACAGACAAGGGACTGCTTTTTAACAAAAATACAAACACAAACAGGAGCTCACGCACAGGCACACAGACACAGACAAGACACACGCATACACAAATACACATACATCGAAGCCTGCTAAGGAAAAGAGAGGGGTAACGAAGGACAGGCAGTGCCCCCTAGTGTTTTCATCAAAGAGAAATCAGACCAAATCAACTAACCATAACCCCAAGCAAAGCCACAAAAACAGATACAGGAAGCGAGCAAGGAGGAAGAGAGAGAAAGAGGAGGGGGGGAGTAGCAAGAGGTGAAGAGGCTGGATTCATGGGAGAAGTGGCATCACATGTGGAAGACATGGCGGTGGGGGAGGGTGGAAGGGGCAAGACCAGGGGAAGGAAGGAGAAGGATGGAGGGAACAAGGGATGAAGAATGGATGAAAGTAAAGTTAAGGAGCGAGAATGGGGGATGGGGGTGTAGTGGACATGTGAGCTGGCTGGTGTTGGGGGGAGGGGGGGTTAAAAGATGTCTGACACGACCAAGATGTTTTTAATGTTCGAGGCCGAGAGAGCGAGAAAGTGAGAGAGAGCGTAGGAGAAGAAGAGAAGCAGGCAGGCCATGCATGAAAGCCGATGTCAGAGGAGTCCAGAGAAATCGTCGAGTGTGAAGCCATCTAATAGGAAAGCGGAATATATATGAGACAGAGACACACACACACACACACACACACACAGACTGTGAATTACTAAGCCACCCAACGTGGCCTGGTAACGGAACTGGACATGAACCACAAACTAATGAGTGACATGACGGGGGAGAAATGAAAACGTAGCTTACTGGGACAACAAACAAGCCTTTTGGAGCAAAACGCACACTCATGCTTGAAGATAAAAACATTTGTACATAAACATGAATACATTAAAAAAAAAAACCTGTGCAAATATGTGTGTTTTTTTTTTTTTCTTTTTTCAGTCGGACAGCACATCCAGCTTCATATTCCCACCATGAAACAAGGCCTACCCTTCAGTGAGTTCCGCATTCAGCTCCAAGCCAGCTAAGACATCAAAGGCTGCTCCACACCAGGAGTCTCTCACTCACTCTCCTTCTCCCTTCCTCTCTCTACCATCCTTTTGCTCTTTCATAACCCCCATCGTATTTCACAGCACATAAAGCCTTAAAATGGCACATAAAACAGTTCATCTCTTTTCACTGTCAGCTTTCCAGGCTTAAAAAATTAAATATGCTTTACTGCAGGTACATAACTAAAACACACCCCTGGAAAAAATTGCCATAAAGGATTCAAACTAGGCTTTCCATAATTATTGGAGGCTATAGAAGTGGGTATAGATCAGCTGAAGAGCCAATATGGGGTATTTCAAGCTCAAAATGCAGAAAATAGGAAGTAACTGAGAAATTGTGAGATTGCCTGTTTTTCCTTTGTCATCAACTCCATCGGCATCTTTTCTGTTTAAACACTAGAGGAAACGTGCAAGAAAAAAAAGAAATAAAAGAACGCCTTGACCCTGGGGTTTCGAGTAGGTAAGGCAAAAACATCATAGAATGCCAACATCACATTCAATGAACTTTAAAAGCAGTGAAAAACAGAATGGACTGCAAATGGTAAATGGACTGCATTTATATAGCACTTTTCTAGTTTACCGACCACTCAAAGCGTTTTACAACACATGCCAACATTCATCCATTCACACACACATTCATACACTGATGGCAGAGGCTGCCATGCAAGATGCCAACCTGCTCAATGGGAGCGATATAGCGCTTTTTATCCAAAGGACTTTACAATGTTTCTAATGCTCATTCACTCATTCACACACACACTGAAGGTGCAGCCATCACAAGCAATTTGGGGTTCAGGATCTTGCCTAAGGACACTTCGTCATGCATGCATTCGACAGGTTTCGATCCCCAGGAGCCGAGGGTTCGAACCACCGACCTTCTGATTGGTGGACGACCTGCTCTACACCTCCTGAGCCACAGCTGCCTCCTGTGCCATGGAGAGCAGAGAGTGAAGGAGGCAGGCGTGGATGAAGAAGCTGAGTTTGGAGGAAAAAAGCAAAAAGGAGAGAGACGATGAGAGAAACAGGCGCAGAGGAGGGAGAGAGGGTTTAAACTTCAACCTTAAGAGTCACTGAGTTCACTGACATTTGCACCAGGATCCGCCTAGCTGTTCCTCAAAGCTTTTCAGAAATGACACTTTCTCTCTTTTCAATTCCTAAGACTTATTCTTCCTCCTACATTCAGCACAGAATGAGACCATTCAAAATCTTGAGGGCAGAGAAAGAAGAAAAAGACAGAAAAGCAAACTGGATTGAATGTGTTGAATTTGTGTGATGCCCGCGTGACAATTTGCAACTCCATATGTCCTCAAGATTCCTCTCGTATATTGTATGCATTCTTATAGAAGAATTAACAAGGGGGGAGGAAAAAATGACATGGAACAAGTGATTCATTTGAGCTGTCAACATGTCATCTCCACCACATTCAAACCTCACGTCAACCGCTCGTATTCCCTCTCTGGTGAAGGTGACCTAGGTCGTAACCAGCTGACACACTCAGACACAGCAGGTGAATGCATGGAAATACCACAGTGGGAAAAGTGAGTGTGAGTGATTGGCAAGAATAAAAGGCAAAAAAGGACATAAAGGAAAAAGAAAAATGTGACATCTACTCAAAAAAAAAAGGAAACAAAAATACTTCTTAAATGATTGTGAGCTACTCGCATTTTCAGGTAAGAAAAACACGAGCCTTTATACACAGTTCATTCAGTATCTTAGATGATATTGAATGATAAACTTCAGATTACAATTTTCATCTAGCGGTTCTACACAAAATAAATAAACAGCAATTCAGAGATGAGTTCTTAATACTGAGAGTGTGAGACAGTGGAAGGAGTGGGAAAAATGGATGGTCTTGGACACAGACATCTGTTGAAAAGGACAAAATATAAAAATGTGTAAAGGAGAAGGACAGAAGTGAGGTCAGTCTCAAGTAAAGGATAGGAGAGACGGCATAGCATGAAGTAGCAAGGCCGTTGTGAGGCTGAGGTTAAGAGAGGGAAGGGAGAAAGAAAGTGAAGCAAAGGGGAAGAGCAAAAAACAGGTGAAAGAACATATACACTGAGGCACAAGATAAAAGGAAAAGGAAAAAAAAAACAAGAAGAGGTGAGTTTACAGGTAAGTGGTAAGAGAGAGTTGACAGTAGGAGGGTGACCAAAGAAGCTTAGAGGAGGGAGAGAGTCACATACACACATAAATCAAAAATCGCTAACAAGGAGTGTTTGACATTTTTAAAAACAGTGGCAAAGGGCAGAGGAAGAATGAACGAGTGAAGGACAGTTTTGCTGTGAATTAAGACCGAAGGTAAGAGACAATGAACGCCGAGGAGAGGAGTGAGAGAAATGGACAGCAGTGCCCGATGGGTATTGAAAAGTGAAAGAAAGAGTGAGAGAGGTCTGAAGAGGAGGAGAGGGAAGAGAGCGAGACCTTGCCTCTGAGGCAACGAGCCGAGAGGAACGAGAGAAGCAGACAAAGCGGCGCACTGCTTCTCACACAGCAGAACAAAGAGAAGAGGTGCATTATGGGAGTCTGAGCCTTGCACCGCCACTGACGCCATGCTGGATAAACACACAATGGTACAAATGCATGAAGTGAAATGTAAACACATTAGCCATGGATGTAATATGTAATGCAATCAAGGACATGATTAGTATATAGACATCTGGTTTTAGTTATTTTCGTAAAAAGTCTCATCACTTAAAAATTTTTAAGTACATCAGAGATGTCCTATTTTGAGTGCTTTATCTCCTCTACCTTCATAAAACTGCACAAATGCAAGAATATGTAAAAACTAATTCAATCGCAAATATTGTGGACATCATACACAAGAATACTATACCAGATATATAGTATATGACTAGCGTCTGTCTGTCATAAACTCAAAAACAAAACAGAAAACGTTCAGTAATATTGACTTTAAAACAGAGATAAGGAGAGAGTAGAGAGAAGGAAGCCTGTCTGAGCGGCTATAAGGCAGACAGTGCTGGTACAAGAATGGAAACGGCCAAGAGAAGGGAAAAAAAACAAAAGCGAGAGACAGCGCAGGGAGGAGAGCTTTCTTTGTAGAACACTGATACAAGCAGACCAGAGTTGAAGCAGAGGGTGAGGAGGAAGACGAAGGGAAGAGGGCTGTTTGATTATGGCAGGAATTCAGGTATGAGTAGAGATACTAATCTCTGTCTGTCTGAGTGTTGTATGTGTTTCGTTGTACATCTGACTATGCGCATATTTGCATGTTTAGTCCTTTATATCATCTTTATATAATTATATCATTGTATTGCATTTGCCCTCTCAGGCAGCTAGCTCATGGAGATACAAGTTCAAAGGAGCAAAGATACAGGGTGGCAGCGCAAAAACTATTTTTTACCTTTCTCAGCTTAAGTGTCAAAATTTCAAGTAAAAGTATGGAAAATTGTAAAGATATTGGCTTTTAAGTTTTCCATCTATCCTTTGACTCCTACATACTTCCCCCTTTCTCATGCTCTCTTTTTTTTCTTTCTATTTCTCCTCCTTGCTCTCTCTCTCTGTCTCTCTCTCTCTCTTCCTCCGGCAGGTCTGATATACCAGAGCTGCAGCTGAACTCTGAGTAGCACTGTCTCCGGGAAAAAACAAAGTGATCAATGTGAGAAGGCACGGGGCGCTCATGGACAGGCCAATCAATGGTGGAAAGAACCTTGCCCAGGGCCTTATGCAAATGGAGGCACGTCGCATAACCTCAGGAGTGAACATGCGCACTAGATCAATGGGACGAGGGTAGAACCTTACAGCAAGATCAGCCTCAGCCAGTAAATATGTAATGATGAATCCCTCTAGATTTTACTGAACTCAAATGAACTTCAACTAGCTCTGCTTCTTATATCACAAAGTGGCAAAAAAAAAGATCCCCGTGTTGAAGAGGTGGGGTATGGGGTGGGTGGGGCAGGACAAGAGAGATCCTTTGAGCCTTTGCACAATGATGCACTGAGGACAGATGGATTTTTCACTTCCTTTTCACTAGGGAGGAAAAAAAATAGGAAGACAAAAAGGTGAGAGGAGACTTATGAATAGTCACCTCAACAATACTTGTTTGAGATGTAATGATTTTCAATTACGTCACCATGGCAACATCTGTGTGTGTTTTGAGGAACGAAGGAGGAGAGTGGGTAACCGTGACGACCTGGTGAAAGCGTGCTCGACCATTTAAAACCATTGATGGTCAGACCGAAAAAACTGGATAGGGCAACCTACTCAAAATGGACAACATGACATTAACTAATGTCCTTATATATTAAAGTGTAATATTGGTGTCAGCAAAAGGTATCACAGATCAATTAGAAGTAGTGTACAACTTGATTATGTACAAGTAAAGGTGGTGACGGGGAGACTGATGATCATGCTATTGCATAACAACTTTTCTCACAGTAAGCAGAAAAGGATCAACAACAACTTACTGAACTGGTCCTGAAAAAAGACAGATAGCTGTGAACTTTAACTATTGGTTACCATAGAGAGAGACAAAACAGAATGATAAAGATAAAGATACTGGCAAATAAGTAAAAAACATAAACAGAGAGACAGAGGGACTTTTGAACTGATGATGGAAACCACAATGTGAGGAAGTGATCGTGAAGTGTATTGACTGCTCCTGCGTCAGAGCTTGAGGTGAGAGTAACAGCTCCATGTCTGTCTCTGGCTGTTGAGTACACTGTGGGAGAGTTTGATCAAAACAAGATACATACTGTATATCCCCAGGTTTTTATATTGTGTGAAAATAAAGGTGATGCATTGAATTGCCCTTGGTTGTTGGCTATGTCTCAGATGACCTTTATAACCCTTGACCATTCAAAAGAATAACAAAAGTTAGGGAAACAAGAAATAAAAAACAAACATAAAATGTACTGAAACACGTAGTCTTTTTTATCTAGTTATACTTGCAGTACTCCTGAAATAAATTTATGGGAGGCAGCTGTTAAAACACTGAACACAAATAGAATATAGCATATGGAAAGTTACTAAAAAGGAGAAAATAAAGTCAACTGATTACAATAATGTGCAGTGGTAGTTGTAGTTTGTAGTTGTAGTGTATATATGCTAGCAAAACTGTGGGAAAATATGGAGAACCTTCAATAAATGCATGAACATGAAGCGACTGAGTGTGCAAGCCCGTTCCTCACAAGAAAACCAACAGTATATGTCTAAAATTCAGGCTGGCAAAAACGACCTATAGATACGTTTACGCCATCTAGCAGCCGTAGTAATTATGACTCAGGGAAGTGACAGTTCAGATGACGTCAATATAAGGTGACTTGATAAGATGATTTTTGCCTTGTTAGGAGGAAGCAGGTTGAGTGGATGGCTAGATGGATAGTTATGTTTCCAACTGGGAGTCAGGATATTTTTTTAAAAAACTTTAAGGAAGTATAAACCACGTTTCAAGTGATCATTTTAACCCAAACCATGATTTGTCTCTAACCCTAACCAAGTGGTCATGGTGCCTAAACCTAACCAGACCTTAACCACAGCGTTGTCACACCACAAAACATTATTGTTTTTTAACAGTGATTTGTAACGGTTTTGGAAAGCCACAGTGCATTACTATAGTAGCTAGATGATATAAATGTATCGGTCATTTTTTCCAGCCTGAATTTTAGACCTATACTGTATTTTTTTATGAGGATGTGTTGAATGTGCACAAAAAAGACATGCTATTAAAAGTCTGTATCTTCTTGGAATCTTTTTGTTCATAGACAACAACATCACTGATAACTAATAAGCTAGCCAGTTAGTTGCTCAGTGACTCAAACAGCGTGACGTATTGAACAATATGAGGACAGGAAGATGCTAGCTGCACATAGAAACATGATGAAGCAGGGAACTGATTACTGAGTGGACAAATAGGATCCGCTCTGTATTCTAACACAGCATGACAGATTCAAGACTACAGCAATTTTGTACGGCTTCTCAGATTGCTTCCCTCCAGTTCATTGAGACATTTGAAAGCAACATGACTGAAAAGAGGAATAAACTGTATGTTTAATGTTAAGAAGCAGGTATGTCTTGATTGTCCTGCAAGTATATGGCAATAAAACAAGACCAAATTAAAAAGAAAGGCAATTAAAAAATCCAGCAAACAAAAAATTAGAACCCCTCACACAAAATCAATTTCCCTTGATATTGTAGGAATAACACAAGAGAGACAAGAGGTGAGTAAAGTATTTTCAACCCCCCCACTCCTCCCCAACACCACAAATGTAATCTAGAAACCAAAGATGCTCCTGAAACATAGAGAGAAACACCAACAAAGGTGAGAATAATGGCGTCGTATTGAAGGGAATACTTCACAAAGCCTATTGTGCGAGTATCCTTTTCAGGCAGCAAACCCGCTGTAATTTGGTCTGCGTCATCTGCCTCTAGTCACAATGCAGCACTACAGCTTTGAAATGGATGGCAAATGAAGGCCATTTGTACATAATCACAGCAGATAGAAGAATTCAGAAGCCCTACAATGTGTTGTTGAGGTGGAAAGAAAGACCTTGGTCTATCTGTGGCAGCCAGCGCAGCTAAGGTTTGGCAAGGGAGGTCTTTTTTCCAGAAACAAGCAAATCAATTCAAATCAAATCAGCTTGCTAGCCGTGACATTTAAACAGTTCAATTTACATCCTTATGTTAAGAGAAGAGCCGCTCTCTAAGATGCCTATTCATTCACAAAGAAATTAGACGTCTATATTTCAGCCACTTAATGGAGCAAATATGCTGTAGCTGTAGTGAGGAAGAAACCATGTCTTTTCATGGTGTACAAAGGGCTAGGCATTGTCTGTCATTACGAGTGGAGCACAAAAACACAGAGAGGGATAATATACATAATATAGACAGGACTGGAAAACAGTACCATGCATGATATGCATGCATTACCACATACACGCAAGAGCGTACCAACACACGTGCACATGCGCAAACCCACAGTGGTGATGGTGTATGTCCTGAGGGCTTCTGTCCTGCTGTGCAAGCTGGCAGGCACTTTTGTCATGGTGGTCCTTTTGTTTCACATCAAACAAAACACCACAGCTTTGCATACGGCTCCACTAATTTCTGCTAGTGTGCCCCAGCCATTTATCATCGCCTCTCACCCTCTCCTCCTCTCCTCCCCTAACGTGACTCTGATAGCTGCTCTCCACCAAGTTGTTCTGTTTAGGACGATACAGGCTTCTTCAGGCTAGGGCTGACACACTCAGTCATCCGCACATGTATACATGCACACACACATACACTCAGGCAAACAGAAAGCCCTACAATACGTGTGCACCCACTTGCAGACATAGACAGACATACACACAAGTGCACATCAGCACATGCAGACAGACATACACACAGGAAACTGCACTACTACCGCACCGCTTGCAAGCCCGCCAGCTATGGAGAACCTTGAGATAAAAACAAACCTTCTCTTCATCCCCTCCAGAAGCAATAGACAGGATAGTACGCAGAGTTTCGAAGGCAGGCGAGACGTGCATATAACATTAGACGAGGGGATTTTCAGAGCCCGTGTACGGACGTTTTCACAGCCGGGATGATTTTGTCAACAAATTAAAGTGACTTTTTTCTTGTGTGATGATGAACTCAGGTGAAGGTTGCAGTGGTCCTTGAAGAGTATTTGAGATGGACATAAATGTGGAACTTAGTTTGACACAGTTGAAAGGAATACTCCAACATTTTGGGAAATAAACTTGTTTGTGCTTAGACTGGGATTTAGATACTGTAAGAGGATCGATATCAATTTCATGTCTGTGCATTCAGTAGAGAGATCGGTCCAGGATGTGTTTAGTCTAGGTAAGCACAAACATAGGAAGCAGTGTTGAGATGGCTAATTTCCGACAAAAGAGAAAAAAATGCTACTTCCAACAACTTCAAATTTGTCTTATTTACATTTTGTGTCATGTTTATTAGGAAGCTAGTCACTGGTCTATCCAAAAGTCAGCTAGACTTTGTTAAGAGCTTAAAAACTTACAGTATGAGAGGCTACATGTGCATGTAGTCACTTCTCCCAACTGTCATTAGTCATTAAATACCATAGTTCCAGTCATGGATGGATAGTTTACATGAAATAGGATTAAGTACAATAACAACTAAACACTTCTCTAAATTGTATTCTACTCTATGACTTGATGTCCATGTAAATGTTTGTGATTTTCCAGGGGCATGCTGTAAAAAGGGTGAGGACTAGAAACAGGAGAGTTTGCACTGCGTCATGTGTTCAGCGAGCTGTTACCATGCCAGTCATGAAGCTGTACAGACCACTGCCAGACCCAGAGTCCTGCACAGAGGGCATAATTGGCACTGTCGCTGCCCTGAGGGTCTCCACGACTGGGAGAGGGAGAATCAGGAGGGCGAAGGAAATGAGGACACAACGGACTACATAGAGGAAAGTCGATTTAAGTATGGCAAATATCACAGTGAAATGGTTTGGTATGTACAGCAACAATGAATAAGGAGTGAGAAACGTGGAAACTGAAAATGCAAAGAAAATTAAAAAAAAAACTGTTGTATTGCAAAAGAGATGCAATGGGCTTGTTTGGAGATCTTTCCGTGGTAAATGGATAAGAAATCTTAAACAGGCAGAAATATAAGCACAACTTACTTTAACTTACTTGTACTTTAGCTTGTGAATCTGATTATGCACGAACAATGCACAGCATTGTTCGACAGAAATAAGCTTGCATCTTGCATCTTCCCATACTGTACTACATTAAAAATTCTAATTTAGTCTAAGGACGCTGTATCACAGTGGAGAAATTCAATCACTTTCTAAACTCCAAGCTATGTAAAACTAACTTCTCTGACTCACACTGATTCACCCAGCAGTGTTTCATCTTTCTCATCCTCCACACACCGGCATAGTGATGAAGTCCACAAGGAGTGAAGAAATCCTCCATATCTGTCTGTCTCACCTCAAGCATCTCTTCCCACATCTGACACCTAGCCATAACGTGCACACACACACACGCACGCGCACGCACACACACACACACACACACACACACACACACACACACACACACACAAAACCACACACATGATAGAGAGAGAACTAGCTATATTCATTATAGATTGAAACAGATGGCACTATACACAAAGTGCACAAAAAGATATGCGGCAAGCATGTACTGTATGTATGTGGCGTGTTCATAGAGGACACTTAAATCTGTAATCATGTTTTTGAGGGGCTGTTGTGGCGGTTGGCTGGTTGTCTGGTTGGCACCCACACATTTGTGTACTGGGAGACAGATGCATTCTTACGTAAGACCTTATATAATGCTGCCCTGTCCTATCCAATAAGAGTGCTCCTTTTTCATTCTGTGAGCGGGAAGGTTAGTGCAGGTTAGACAACCCTTCCTCAACACAACCACCACCACCACCACCACCACCACAACCACCACTTCCACTTCCACCCCCAACTTGTGGCAATGAAGAAAGATGAAAAGACAGGCTGAGCAGAGGGAGAGATAGAGGCAAGGACCTCGTTCTGTATGATCCTATCCCTTCGGTCCCTTCCTCTCTATCTGGTCCGTTCTGGGGGGAGACTTTGTGATCAGGTGAGGAGAGGATGATGTGGACCTGGAAAATGGCCAGGAGCATGGCCAGTATGTAGGTGTCATAGAGAAATGCAGAGAGAAA
The DNA here is from genome assembly GCF_910596095.1 of Thunnus maccoyii. NCBI lineage: Eukaryota > Metazoa > Chordata > Actinopteri > Scombriformes > Scombridae > Thunnus > Thunnus maccoyii. The sequence goes on from NC_056541.1 coordinate 22,350,842, forward strand.
GAGAGTATGCAGGAAGGCTAAAATATCTTGGACTTATAGGAATACCAGGTTCAAAACAAAGTGTTATGATTGGGGGACCAGGACCCATCTTCCATTAAAACTACATAGCTGAGAGAGACACAGAAGGAGGACCAAGAAGGAGCGGGCTGACCAAGCATGAAAGCAGATGTCAGAGGAGACTAGAGACTCCAAGGGAGAGATAGAGAGATGGCGAAAACTGCAACAGTGAACTGAGATGGATGGATGGATTTCGTGATAGCTAAAGAATGATAGAGAGGGTAAAAGGGCAAAAAAGGTGGGGGCGAAGCAGAGAAAAAGCGAGCAGCCTTCCCCCTGCAGCGAAAGCTTCTCTTTCTCTCTTGCGCTCTCATTCAAAGGCAGTTAGCTACTCTTTGATGTATCTATAATTAGTCAGTACACACTGTGAAGTGTTTTAAAAGAAATCAAATTGCAATGAAACACTTGAGTGCTCCAAACAGGGGCTAACATGCTCCGGAGCAAGGGGAGCGAGCAGGAGAAATTAATGGCGGGCCTTTTTGATGTGCTTGATCAGAAATGTATTTATTAACTGCAAAGGGGAGTAGTAATTAACCCACAGACAGCTTGTTTTCTCTGGGTCTTCTCATGTGTCAAATGGTTCATCCCGCAAGGCTCCACTCTCCACTCGCCTGCTCATGCGCACACACCTCCCATCCTGTCCCGCTGGACCACTTTCTCCTCAATTAAGTAGACGGTGTGCATGTGTATGTATGTCTGTATGTGCGTGAGTTTGTGCATGTTTATGTGTGAGGGAGTGCAAAACACAGCAATAACAAGTGAGAAATATATACTGGTTGCTTTAAGTCCCATGTGTATATTTATCCGAGTATTTGTCCGAGTGCATTTGGATAAAAAGCCAAACAGCCTTGAGTGGAATACTTTATATAAACAATGCTCCTAAACAAAATCTATACTGCAAAAAATGATGATTGATTGGACAAGTTAACAATCAACTGCTCACTGAAGACAGAGTTGCTGATAGGTACAGGTGGGTGGATGAGGGAAGCTAATAAAAACTATGAGTGTGTATATGTGTTATTTTCGGGTTTGAATAGGTGAAGAAGGAGGACTGAAAGACAACAGAAGCTGAGATGGCCTCGAGGGAAACCTGACTATGGTGTTTTCGAACACCCTGTCACTTAAAGTGAACACAAGGATCTTTCAAGTCTCTATTTTGATGTTATTGTCCCCATAGTGCATCTGCTATATGCTACGTATTTATATATGCATACACTGTATATGAGTGTTTTAAGAGGGTTTTCACGTGACAAGGACATCACATAAAAGGAAGCAGTTAGAACCTTGTCGAGGCCTTTATACACAGAGAGAGAGAAAAAGTCTGACTTAAACACAGAGAGACAGAAAGATACCAACAGAGAGAATAGCTAGTCTTCGTCACACAGTGAGAAAGCCCAAGAGATTGTGAGGCTGTCACGGACAAAACACTGCATGAATATTTAGCAGCCAAATTAAAATTACAAAATACTAAACAAAAAAGAGTAGGTGAAAGAAAAAGAAAGAAAATAAAATATTCCTGAAAACACCAGTGGGACAAGTGCCCACCTTTAATCCCCCACTAACCATATTCTCATTGTGTCTCCTCCCTCCTCCTCCTCCTCCTCCTCCTCCTCCTAGGAAAAGAGGAGAGATATGTCCTAAATAATATGGGATGTGGTGAATATAGCAGTAAATCCTTCAGATCAAGAAACCAGCTGACTGGCAATGTAGCCAAGCTCACAGATCATAGAGAGGCTTGCAAACACAACTTGCACAGCGTGTTACTTTGCAGAGCTTAATACAGTGCAGTTCTTTGCAGTAACAGTATTTTAAATGCTAACATGGCTAGCGCTGCATGTTAGCAATAGGCCGGGAACTTAGCCAAACTAGCTACATACAAGTGGTTGCTGCAATTTCAGAAGCCAAAATTACAAAAACTTTAAGTTAGAAGTTACAAAAATTACAACTAAATTTTCTTCTTCTTCTTTTTTATATCAAGCTACAGAAAGCTACTGTATGCTAGCATTTACGGGGAAAAATGTGCTTTATGTTACTTATATGCAAAAAGGTTTTTTTAATGATAGTATCCTTGGAAATATGTGACAAATAAAATGTGATGGTTTCTTTGCAGTGCCAAGGTAAATTAAAGTTATCCAAAATACTATGAAATGATTATTAGTTTTTAACATTTTTCATTGTTCTTAAAATGTTAAGAAAGGAGCTCAAACCCAGAGTGAGGACGTATCCTTTAAGGGGCACATTAACTGCTCTGTATGTTCTATTGTTACACACATTAGACTCGACAATACCTCAACAACTATGTCACCTAGAAATTGCACTTATATAGTACTAATTTAAATAAATGTAATTTCTAGGAGACAAAAGCAGCATGTAGCCACCTAGTATGATGGCAACATTAACTTCCCCACCATCAACCATGACTCCTAAATGCTTCTCTGTTTCAGTAAGAATAACTCGCCATGATTGTATAGGCTATCTGCACATTGAAGCGTAACTATTACATAACTCTAGTCATTAAAACACTAACAGAAGAGAAAGTGATGATCAATATGTGATGCAGAATCCCATGAGGACATCACAGTAAACCAAAGACTAGAAAATAAAGCATTAACCTCAGAAGTCTTCATATAACCCGCAAAAGACACACTACAGGCCCATTTAGCTGAAGGGTGCGGTTATAAAGCCAAGAGGCTGGCCAAACTTTTATTTCTGCCCTCCCATGTGCACCATTAATTCCTTCAAATCCACCTCTCCCTCACCATCTTTCAACCTATTCTCTCCCTCCTTTAAGGCTGAGATATCTGCATGCTCTGCCACAGATCTAGTTTAACAGTACCACTGTAGTTGTATTGCCATCCCTACATTTCTTTATCCAGCCCTCTGTTTTCCCCTCTTTTACTCCTGTTCTTGATGTGCAGAGGAGGTTGATAGTGCCCTAGGACAAGGATGAACCAGATTGTTTACAGAACCAGTACTTTTTCAAAGAAACTAAATGCTATTTATTTTTAATTGTTCCACCATGTTTCACACACTATCACTCTGCTGCCTGTTTCCCTGAGGTTCCCAGTGTTGGTTCTGCTCTGCATGTTGTTTTTTGCACACTAACATGTTTGTCTGCATATACGGGTGTTAGTGCAGCATGTTCTGTGGCGTTGCAAACTTGAATCTGAGACTATGCGAGTGCTGGAATATATAATTTCTCCTTATGTGAGTGATCGTGCTGACATGAGCCTATTGTGTGTCTCACTGTGTCTTTGTGTCGGTGGGAGGTAGGACGGATAAGCGGAAAACTGAAACACTCACCAGCTCAACGAAAGACAGCCCTCCATAGCTGTGGGCCACGATGAAGACATTCTTGGCTGCGGCTTTGGACACAAAGTGGTCCCACACGTACAGCACGTGTTCCTCGGAAGAACCATTTTCCTGCAAAACAAAAAAGCCACTCCAATGTTAGATGCATAGCCAAAAAGACTAACTGACGACAGAAACATTAAAGGCTTGAACAAACTCCAACTAACACAGTTGTGCAATTACAATTCATTTAAGGTGTCAGAATCCAGCCAATATCGGTGAAGCATCGATATAGTTATCAAACTCTTTGAAATGTAGTGCTACAGCATTAAAACCTGCACCCGAGGCCTGCCAAAAGGAGGGGGGTATAAAAGAGAAACAAAAAAAGTGGTGGTGGCCTGAGGTGATTTCTATAAAGAGCCACACTTCAGTGGATCAATAAGTCTTGCATATTGCAAATGCCCTAAATGTAAAACTCAATAGGCTCGGTGACGTAACGTTTAAATCTTAATTTGTACCCCATTGCTCAATCGATGGCCCGTCTATACGCCAGTAGAGGCATAATGGGAAGACGCTTGGGGAAGGTCAAAGGAAAAACAACAGCGAGGGCATATATACATAAATATACAAAACACACAATCAGGCACATTATTGCACCCGTGCATACACACACAAACTGCCCCTCATCTGCATGGACACAGTCTTACAGTTCACACACATGAGCAGGAACAAACACACGTGACCAGAAGACATGTTTAATTAACCAGAGTTGTAAGCACTTATCCAGGGCTGGAGAGAACAACAGTAAAAGTACAGGCGAGAAAAGGGCATCCGTTAATGAACTTGTGACATTGATTCAAGAATTTGATTTCCTATCAAACTGTCTGGTTCACAATAGGAAGCAACAATACATTCCCACAAGAGGGTTACACCACACATGGAGCCCTGTCGACTGGAAACACCTGTATCCCTAGATCACAACACCACACAGTATTTATGATAGCACCACACTGAATGCAAACATAATATTCACACACACACACACACACACACAAGCACACACACATTTCTCTTAATTAGCATACAGATCTATATATATAAAAAAAGAATATCTTGAAATAAACAAACACATGGCCTATAGAGAATGGAACCTCATCTGTTAATTGAGTGTCAAACGGTTTAATGTGACTCCAAAACAAATAATTAGTGATATGAGGTGAAGGACAGAGCAGGTGTGTTAAGAGACTATCCTGTTAGTATCCGTAAATGTGTTTGCATTTTACAAAGTAAGACAGTATATTATCACAGAAAGATAAGTACTTCAACATTCGCTCTCTTAAAGGTGGTAATTGAGGAGACAGTGATACACACACACATACACACACACACACACACACATATACACACACACACACACACACACACACACACACACACACACGTTAAAGAAAATATGGTTTAAACTTCACTTTTAGAAGAAAGTAAGGCAGCTTGTGATTTGACGGGATGTTTTCGCTTGCACGTATCTGTGTGTACAACTTTGTGTGCAAGTGTGTGTGCGCTTGTACTATTTGATGATGTGCTGATGTGTGTTTTTGTTGCTGTGTTTGTCTAGAGGTAAATTAACCTGTCAGAGTGTTTGTGTTTACTGCTAGATTAGCATGAGGGGGTTGTAGTGTCAGCACCCACCGCCATTCACAGAGTGTGATGCAAGAGCAGGCAACTCCGCTCTGCCCTGCCCTTCTGCCATTGGTGCATGTGTGCGTGTGTATGTGTGGGTTTGCCTGTGCGCACGGAGGGGCTGGCTGAAGCAGAGTTGTCTGTCTGAAATGCTGTGACATCAAAGTCCTTTGAAGTCTCCCTCCTCTCTCCTCTGCCATGTCACCCTTCATCTGTGAAGCCCATTTCATTAGCCTGCCTCCCTCCCTCACTACTTCCATCTCCTCTACCTTCTTTCTCTCCACTGATGCCACCTGTTCTTCTTCACGCTCCTCCGTCTCCAGTTTTGTCCACTTCTCCACCCACCCTTTAGTGACAATGCCTAACATTAAGACACAAGGTGCTACTGTACATTACAAAATGATGTCTGTGTGACATCCACTTTTAAAGAATCTATTTATTTATTTGCTAAAAATATTTTACATTCACATTTTAAGATACATATATTGCGCAGTTGATGTCTTCATAAAAACAGGTGAGTGGTCCAATTCTCCTGACTCCATCACCCCACCTCACGCTAACACACACACACACACATTCTTTGTCTTCACCCTCAGCAGCAGGCAACAGAGTGACTGACTACCTGGCATGGCAGTGTAGTGAATTATCTAAACAGCATTTGCATATTGTTGCAATTATTTCCTGGGGTTAATTAGCTGCAGTGGAGCACACCGCCCTGTGAGACCGGCTTCCTGTCACCAGCTCTCACACAGTATCTTACCTTATTTATTTATTTCCCACTGTTTGTGTATATTTGTCTGTGTGTGTGTATGTGTATGCTGTGTGTGCATCTGTCAGCACTGTCAGAATAGTGTCCCAACTGCACACCTGTTGCCAGCATCCTTCAGCCATGACTGTCAAGGGACACTGAGGATATGTACTGTTTGTGTGTGTATGTGTGTGTGTGTGTGTGTTTACCGAGTATATATGATCCATACTGTCTCCTCAGAGAATATAAAATACTCTGCACTCTAGACAGTCTCAGGACCAGACAGTCTCCAGATGCTGACAGCTAAATATTATCAAAAAGAAATAAAAATGTGCAGAGAGAACTAGAGAACTAGAGATAAATAGAGAGAGAAAAAGAGAAAAAAGGGTGAACCATACACACACACACACACACACCTATGTGCATGTAAACAGAATTAATGTGCATTTATTGTCAGTCATCATGAACTCCAGTGCAGACAGCTCCCTATAGTACAATCGTCTGTAAGTACTTACATCCCACAGCCTGTGATTAAAGTGATATACGTATACTCAAAGATTGGACAGCTCAGTCAGTGCAGCAATGAATGCTGCCAAACACATCTTTGAGCAATATACAAGGGCTACTATATATACATACATTCACATTGAGTTTTTATACAGCTCTAATGGCTGCAGTGAGTCAACTTACCGAAATGTAGTTTTAGCCATCTAAAATTCCTTCTACCCGATGAACAGAACGCTGATTATGTGTTGTGTGTAACTTACGTCACCATAAGAACTGCTGGACAACCTGCTACGCAACATTGTGCATGACTATCTACCCCACTTTTAGTCCATAAGTGTTTCCAACTGTTACTCCTTTGTTGAATGTGTTTGCCTTCCACTGTCCAGTTTCAAGATTTTGTTCAATTTAGCTCTTTCCATTACATGCACAACTCACAACTGCATGCACACACACACTAACAGGCATATTCCAGTGTATGCACACAGATGCGCGTGCAGACACACTCTCCTGTTTCTTCAAAAGTTGTCCGGTCCAATACTTGCCCTGTGTTTATTCACTGTAATGAGAAGCAGGGAGAGGAGAGTGGAGGAGAGGAGTGTGCTGCAGCCAGAATAACAGCCCCAACGCCAACACAAACCCAGTGTCTGACCAACACAGGAAACAATGAATCTAACAACATCAACACACTCTGACAAACAACCACTTCAGACCTCCCTGCACCTCCCTTCTGCTCCTCCTCCTCAGTCATCAAAACCACACAGGACTAGAGAACTTCTGAGGAGGCTGGAATCTCTAGTTGGGAGATGGTGAGCAGTGTGGACCGGAAGGAATCTAGTGGATAAGAGCCATTATACTTTTTACACTCAGAAACCTTTCAGTGGGAGCCAGCAGTGTCAGGACAGTGTCACGGGATCCCTAAACAACTTTATTGGGTTTGGGCAATGCTGGTTTCAATCTTGCATGAATGTCAATAAGTATTTCAATGTGTTAGAGCCAATGCTGAAATGAAATTAAAAGTAAAACAAACCTACATCAAATTACACTATTACCCCAGAGTTGCTTCCAAAGGAAGAGGTAGAAACAAATTACCCAAATTAGCCTCTCTCACTTTCTCTCTCTCTGTCTCTCTCGCTCGCTCTCGAAAATGAACACACACACCCAAACTCTAAATGTCTGACCGATCTCTCTCTCAGTCCCCTTCTGCTCTCGGGCCACACACTGAGTAAACCCACCAGCAGGCCCAGTCATTATATTCTTTAATATGTCCTGATCAGCACAATACAAGATTGCTTTCATTTGCCCCAATGATTAAATATTAAATAAGCAATGTATATAATTGCATGTTTGGTATTAGCAAAGAGGTCATTAGAGTGAGTTAGTTTGTGTTTGTGTGTGCGGGTGTGTGAGTGTGATTGCGTACATGTCTCTGTGCACACAATTAAAAAACGGACCTCAACGACACCTGTTTGCAATTGCATTCTAATCAATGTCTAGGACGTGTACTCCTTCGCCATCTCCTTCCCTTTTTTATCCCCCTCCCATTTTTTTTTCTTTCTTTACCCTCTTTTAAGGCAGACAGAGAGCTGAAGTTAGCTAGAAGCTGTCTGGGAGCTGATGGGTCTGCTAGAGTGGGGGTAGAAGGTATGGAGCAAATTAGTGGCAGAGATGGGAAAATAATGACTGTGGCATTGTGGGTAATTAGCAGGTATAGTACCTATGGAGGGTTGGGAATATAATGATGTGAGAAAGAGACAGAGAAAAGGGAGAATGAGGTGAAAAACATGTGGAAGACTAACAAGAGGGGAGAAACTGTGTGTGCACGTGTGTGAGAAAGAGAGGGAGAGAGAGAAATGTATGTGTAGGTGTGTTATTTGACTTTGCAATAAGTGAGTGACTGCGAGAGAGCAGGAGCCAGAGAAAGGAGAAATACTATAGTGTACGTGTCATCCCACGTGCAGATTAGCGTTCACAGACTGTATACAATAAAATAGCATGACCTTGGTGGGGTCAGGCTGCTCTGACAATATTTGCCAGGGCATTGTTTCAAATCAATAACTCATTAACAAAGTACAAAGGAAGTTGCTGTGGGTTTGTGAGATTCTTTATTAGAAAAGAGCGGCTGCGGGCCAGAAAGGTCATCGCTGTGACATCTCGGCTAGCCTCGCGCCGCTGCCCGGATTGTCAGGTGAAATTACTGCGAGCCATTAATTGACATAAGGCAAAGGAGAGCGGGCAGGCAGACAAGGCTGTGTTTGTTCCAGGATGACCCTGAGGTGCTGTGTGTGTGTGTAAGTCTCTGTGTGTGTCTGTGTATGTCTTTATTCGGGTCAGCCTGTATCCACAACAGGATTGTGTGCAGAGAGAGAGAGAGAAGGAAAGAGAGCTCAGTGGGTGGGGAGGTGTGAGGGAGGGCAGGATGGATGTGTTTGATGGTTGACCTGACTAGAAGATTGGGAGCAGGGATCTGAGACCAGCTACACTGGTTCTGCCTTGAGCAAACACACAAACACACAGGTATGCCAGCACACACATATGCTATGTACTACACATAACACAGAAATGCTCACGCGGACTAACAAGTTCAAAATCTCACAGATTCACTCCTATTTGAAACTTTGATAAGTCAAATGACACTTATACAGTTAATTCAAATACAAGAAGATAACGCCCAAGTTAAAAAATGTCACACGTCACCACCACCATTAAAAGGTAACTCATAAAGACATGCACACAGGTCAAAACTTTTACTCTCCCACACTCACACTGAAATACACACCAAATACAAAGATGGCATCTAGCCAATTTGTTCTCTGCTGCAAGCAGGTGAGCTGCCCTCTAGCCCTGGTCATTGACCTCTCCTCTGACCAAGTTCAGGGGTTAATCAAGTCCCTACCTGTCCTTGGATATGCTGAGCCTTACTTCTTGGCACGATCACAGGTCAAAGGTCAAATAAACCCTGTCTGTATAATTGCTTGTGGGCCACCAATTGGGGCAAAGGGGTGAAGGTGACAAAGAGCAAAAGAGCCCAGTCCCATAGAGAAAAACTGTAGCGCCATGTCGAATACAATTACCAGTGTGTGTGCTTGTGTGTCCATGTCTTAATGTTTATAATCAAGTTTTGGTGTGTGTGTATGTGTGTGTGTGTGTGTGTGCGTGTACATTAGTGAATCCTCAGGACATTTTGTAGTACAGTGTGAACATGGGGGAACAGGACATCATCTGCTAAACACAGACAAGAACAAGGGTCTCCGCTGGCCTCTGTGGACAGTTGCAACTGGGAGTAATGGGTCTTGGAGAGGTAGGACCTAAATAATGCTGCTTCCTTTAGGAAACACACTCTACAAGTCTTATTTTAAACTGCTAAGAGAGTGTCTTACGTCAATGCTAACCAGAGCGAATGGTAAAAAATGGTTTAAGACAAGGGATTTAAACAATGCCTTGAGTAGAAACACAAGCACACTGAAGTGCCCCAATGTTTTCTCCATTGTGGTGCGATTACTCCAAATGAACAAATATAGGGAAAGTGGAAAGATGTGATGTGACCCTCTCCAATCTCCATCATACAGATATCTTATTCTTGAAGTTGAAACTGAATATAGTAGGGGAAAAAGAAGAGAAGGAATAGTCCCAATCTGCTACTTCAAAATGCTATAGGAGTGAAGGCTTCTCTGTCCAACTCTATGAACGTTTAAGTAACGTTCAATGTGACATGTTAAAAGGAAAAGCATAAAAAACTAAGAGAGAAAGAGAAAAGTATTCCAGTCATTTATAAAAATAAGTGGTGCTTAAAGAAAGGCGAAGCTCTGTTTTTTGTCCCCTTTGCTCTTTTTTTTCCCTTCTTCTTTCCAGGGCCTGCTGGCCTAATCCCAGCCAGCCAGCCTTGGGTGAACTCTTTGGAAGCTTCTTAAGCCCATGAATGTGCCTTTTGTTCCTGCCATTCCTCCGCTTGGCTGACAGAAAATAGCTAACTGGATTACTGCTAAAATTCAGAGTAAAGTGAACTCCCAAACTTCTATATGGCAAAGTGCTAAGAAAGCCCCCCCCCCCCCCCCCCACCTCCCACCCCCCACTCACCCCTCCACTATCCTCAACAGCATCCCTCCGATCAGACTTTCTATCCTTCCATCCCACCCTCTGTGCTCTCTCCTTCTCTCCCTCCTCCATCAACATCCCCCTAAACATGGCCCAGTGGTGTGTGATCTGGAGGAGAGGAGAGAAGAGGGATTAGATAAGGTTGAGAGGTTGCACACTATGAACCCAAGGCTAAAAAGTAAGAATCCTAAAAGCAGTTTAGAGCTTATTAATGTGTGTAAGGAAGCGTATTAATCAACTCAACTCTATCAGGGACTGGTGTGCATGTGTGTATGTGTGTGTGTGAGTCTTTGTGAGGCAATGTAATAAAAAAAGAATGCATATTGTAATTGTATGGGTCTTATTGGTATAAATACAGAGTATAACAGGTGTTGATTTAAGCTTTTTTATATGATGTCGAATTTTATTATATTAGAGGGAGTAGAGGCATATATTTGAGAGTGTGTGTTACTGAATGGCTGTGTGCAGGTGGTCTGGCAGCTCAGCGGGAGTTAGAGTGTGAGGTATAGCGAATAAAAAGGTTTGTGTGTGTGTGTGTGAATGCGCGTGTCTTGGGTGGGTGTTGTTAAAAAAAGATGAAAACAGCCCTGCTAAAGACGTTTGATTTGATTCACCACCCACCCCGACTAACAGAGGTAAAAGAAAAGGATACACACACACACACGCACGCACACACGCACACACACAAATGTCAAAACCTTAGTTCTTTTTCCACCTCCTTTACTCTTTTGTCTGCCAGTGTGTGTGTGTGTCTTTGCATATCTGCATGTGTGTATGTGCGTGCTCGTATGTGTGTGACAGCTTACTCTGAGGTGGACAGAGGCAGAGCAGTGGAGAGTAAAGCGGTGCAGGAGGAGGCGTGGACGATAGAGGCGAGGTCATACACACTAACATCCTGCTGACTTCTGGGTCAAAGGTCAAAATTCAAGGGGCACCAACACAGAGCCAACCTGCTCACTCATTAATCTTTATCCTGAGTCTTGCAATCCCTGCATCTAAGGACAAGTGTATTTGGCTGGAAAATCTAAACCTTCTACATGACCCCTATTTTTCTGGTTAATGAGGATAATTTTGTATTAGCCTGCTGGTCTGAAAAATATAGACACAGAAAACATTTTTTTAACCATCTCTCTCCTTTCACTGGATACTGCACTGGTATCAACTGCTAAATCAATTATTAGCGTATATTAAACAGAAAAAAAAAGTGACATGGAAATAGGCTGGTGCGGTATTTTCTTAAATCCTAACTCATTATGTTGTCTATCTGTCCTGACCCCTGTTTAACTGCACAGTATTTCTAAAGACACACCATGGCTGTATATCGCCTTTGTCTCAATGCATCTGACCCTGTCTGGTATGCATTATGCAGGCATGGGGAAAGCAAGATGAGCTCAATATCAAGATGTGAATAATATTGCGTGCTTCCTCGTAGGGTAGGGAAACCTTGGTTGGGACTGTGTTAACGATCACTGCTAACATTACAGAGTGCGAAAGATTTCAGTCAACAGAAGGTGAGCGGGGAGAAAGAAAGAGTGAGAGAAGAAGAGAGACATATGGAGAAAAAAAGAGTTGGAGGAAGAAAGAGATCATTATGTCATAGAGAATCCTTCAAGTTATACCTTTAAAATAAAAACAAGTTATGAATACAAGCTCCCATCATCGCAAGTATAACAAGATGTGGATTGCATTCACAATGAAAGATAAGATAAAAAATATGAAAGTTCTATCAGCCACTCAGAGAGTTGACAGAAGCAAGTTGGTTTAACTGAATTACATTACAAGACGTTAGGGATTGTTTACCATAAGACCTTTATGTCAGATAGTGCAAAGCCAGTTCATCAGTTATATGATGGGGAATCCAGCACACATGTAAAGAAGTGCGACAGAGTAAGATAGCGCTGCAGCTAATTATCCCTTATTAGAGTGTCTGTAAAGATACTGCCAGGGGGGTGAGAAAAAAAAAAAAGTCTGCGTTGACAGCTCACACACCGCCCGCTTGTCCCACAGCAGCCCTAACTCTTGTCAGACATTAGAGACTGACGTCTTTCACACACACACACACACACACACACATGCACGAACACCCACCCACACACACAAACGTACATGCATTACTGGGACTCTACTGCCATAAACTAAACTAAGACACAGATAATCGATGAGGACACTCTAGATGTATAAGACCCTGCGACAGGAAAACGTGTAGCTCATCTTGCCTGTAATTTTTAACATGTTACTGAATGAGAGCCTTTAAAAAAGAAAGAAAATTTTCTAGACCTTCTCGCAGCAGCAAATTGTGAATTCTGTTGGCAAGGGGTAAAACAAAAGCTGCCTATGAAGGGAAGATATTGTTGTATCTCACGTCACTTTGGCCATATTTATTTTCACAATGGAACTACATTTATGAAAAGGGTCACTTCCTTTGTTTGGCCACAAGGTAAACGGGCTGAGCTAGGTGCCCTCAGCCACGTGCGTGCGTCTGTACGTATGTGCATCTGTATATATGTGTGTGTGTATGATTAGGGGATGTATGGTCAGTGTCGCATGATAAGAATTTTGCAGTGTGTTTGCAGAGTGTGTGTTAAGGAGATAATAATCCCAGCGGTCAACAAGAGTGAAGGGCCACAGCTACACTGACCGGCCCACCATCTGAGAGAGAAAAAGAGAGAGAGGGAAAGAGGGAGAGAGGGAGGTAGCCATGTGGTTAACACTTGCTCACTGAGAGGCGACTGGAGCTCAGCCAACCTCTTCACACACAGGCTGACCACACAAGAGCCTCTCTTTCTCCCTCTGCTTCCCATCCTCCCTTCCTCCATCGTTACCTAACATTTCCTTTCCTCGCTTCCTCAGCTAGCCACCTCCCACCATCCTCCGCTCCGCACCTTCTTGCCTCTTTTGTCTCTTCCAAACTTACCCAAATTCCTCCCTCCCATTTTCTCACCTAGGTCTACTCCTACCTTCTCCCATGACCCTAAATGACCACGACCCCGTCACTCCGACACCCTCCCCCATCATGTCTACTTTTGATGAACATCTAGCCTTCTGTCCCTCCACCCTGGCTCACTTAACACGTCTTTCCTGCCTTCCTTTCCTGTCTCTCCTCCCTCGCTCCATCCCTATGTCCCTCCCTCCTTCTGCAACATACCCGTATTGGGGTCCGTTCAGTCTCTGTCTCCTTCTGAGGGTTGCGGTACTTCTCATAAAATTCTCTCTTCTTCTTGCCCTCTTTGTCATCTTTGCGTTCCCTCTTTTCAGCCGGTTCATCCGAGGGTTCGGTCGGAGAGGGCAGAGGAGAGGACTTGGACGGTTTCTCCACCTCCAGGTAGTTCTCATTGGGGTTGAGCACCATCACGCTATAGCCCTCCTAAAACAGATAACAGAAGTATGTGTATTAGAGCCATAGCATCAGCATCATCTACATCAGATACTGTTCATATTAAGTGTTCAGCATTCATGATATTTAATATATTTATCTATTTCTGTATATATAATACATTATAATGAACTTTATTTGTATAGGCCTTTTCACAACAAAGTTACTAAGTGCTTTATAAGGCAAAATAAATATACAAAATTCACCAGTTTGTATTGCAATGCAATTTAAACACATTATGAAAGAATAAAAGTGAAATCTATAGTGGAGAAGACTCTATCTATATTTATAAAATAAATGCATCACAAATAGACAAATTAATAGCCAGAAAGATATGTGTGTGTAAGGTGAGATTTGTAGAAAATGTAACATTACACATTGTTTATTTTTTGGTCGTTTTTTGTTTTGTGTTGGTTAAATTGCAGTTTTTTTAAAACTTTGTCAAACCCACAATGTAAAGTTGACAGAGAAGTGCATGATAATATCTGCTACACACAGTTCAGCAACTTTCCTGCTCAATCTAGGCCCTGAAGGGGCTCATGGGGTATAAAGAAGAGCTCGGCAGTGGATATCTAAGAGCAAATAATACAAGAACAACACTTGAAAGACCCCAACTGTTAGATAACTGGAGTAAAAGATGCAAATCCACCCAGAGAGAAACAGTAGAGAAAATGACAGAGGAGAGCGTGTCACTGCAGGGACAAGCCTGAGAAATAACTGAGGGATTGGAATTCAGTGACGGTGGTTTCAGTCGGTGAATAGCATTTAGTGACTCCAAAGGCCATGTGTCACTTAATATCAAACCCAATCGATCCCACCATCACTCAATGCAAGAGTTAGCTGCAACTGCATACGCATCTGTGTGTATGTGCACGTGTTTGTGTGTACTTGACTTGAAACTTCTACAGACAGCACTCCAAATGAAGCTCAGCTCCAAAAGAGCACCTCAAAATTTTAAAAAAAGCTAAGAAAGTTTCCACACCAAAACTAATTTTGAATAAACACTGATAACTGATACATTACTTCAAAATGCCAAAAATTAAAATTAATAGTTAAAATAAAGAGGAAATATACTGTATATATAAGAAAAAAGACACCCAAGTGGTTATAATAAAAGAGAATGACAGATGGGAAATGTATTATGGAGAAAAGGAAGTTTTCTTGTAGCCTTTAGTGACTTCTTCAACTTTCAAGCCTTTTAATTAACTGTGTTTATTGTCCCAAGCACTCTGAAACTTAAGCAGGAAATAGATGGATTCCTGTTTCACTGCAGTTGTGCTTTTCACACACAACCCCCATTGTGAATACATATACACACACACACCCCAAGACTCAAATGTATGGGTATGTGCCTGTGTAAACACACACACACACAAAGACACACACTAAGGAGTATGAAAGATATCAGTGCTGACAAAAAGACCTTTAGGAGATGTGAGAGAGAGTTAAGAGAGGCGGCATCGCTCAGCTTCCACTGCAAATTGCCATCGCACACACTGTCTTCTCAAGGCGGCACATCTTCTCTTCCTTAATAAGTGTTAACACAATGTGCTTGTCTTCCGTTGACGCAGTGTGTGTGTGTGTGTGTCCCTCCTGTGCCCATCGACATCAAACCTGCCACACACCCCTTCCCTTAGCACCTGCCGTGTGTTGACAACGACAAAATGACACTTTCTCACTTATTCAGATTATAAAATTAGTCTGATTCTCACTCCCTTTCAGATTCAGACAAGGCTATCCTTCCCTCACTGGGTATATTTGTAATGTAAAACTTAGTAATAGTATTTTTTCAAAATAATCTTAAGAAGCTTTTTTTAAGTGGGATGGAAATTCAACGTGATCGAACTTAAAGTATGTGTTTTCTCATTATTTCATCAGCTTTAAAATGTCACTTAAAATTCAACAAATGTATTTAGCTTTTGAGAATTTTCTGTGAGATAGCAGCAACTATATGATGATGAAATATATTTCAGTTTTGTATTTCTCTCTGAGATAAGTAGGGCGATTTGGCAAATGATTTATATCTAGGTAGATTACCTGTGTTTTCATGAGTTTGTGAGTATATGTACGTACATATAAAGCGGTAGGGGTGAAGTTGGAGAGGTAATGGTTTAGGATCTATTAGAGAGATTAAATTTAGCCTTCAGACATCACAGAGACATTTGCACACAAATACTGAATTTCAGACACACAAGTGCACATGCAGACAGATGGATGACCAGATGAAAAAGGAGCAGGAGCGATTGAGGGAGAGCGGAAAATAAAGAGAGAGAGAGAGAGAGAGAGAGAGAGAGAGACAAAGAGGGGAGAAAGAGTGAGGGACAGAGAGAAGAGAGATAGATGGATAGTAAAAAAGATAAGACAAAGATACATAGAGAAGGAAGGAGAGACAGAGAAATGTAGTCTAACCGGATCCACACCAGCTTTGTGGCACTGCCCACTGGTGGCAGCCTGATAAAATAACTGACAAGACCAGTTCAGCCTGTGGCAAAAACATTAGAGCAACATGACACAATTTAAAATCAATTAGTGTTTAGATGAAAAACTAAACTAAAATATGAAAAAAAACTAAACAAAGACAAAATGAGAAGCACACTACACTGTAAACAAATTCCCCAAATTAGGACAGAAAGACAGAAAGAACAGGAAGAGCCTCTTGCATTCAACCACTATCACATCACTTTGTGTGCGTTTTTCCTTTCCCCTAATCCCGGTTCACAAGGCCAAAAGTTAATGGTTTAGCAACACTGGTCCACGTGTTCTGATGCTAACCCTGAGTGGCCTACAACGGTGTTTGGCCTTCAGTGCTCTTAGCCTCACCCTGACTGGTCAATAACCCTTCCTGGCCTTAAGCATTCTAATGCTAACCTCAAGTGGCCCAAGTAGTCTGGTTCCTAGCCTTTAGCGTCCTTATGCCAACCCTTAGTGGCCTATAGCCTATGGCCTTTCCTTTGGAGAGGCTAACACACCTAACCGAGCTAACAGTGCTAACCCTTTCAGCTGTCCAGTCACCCAGAAGGACATTGCTGTAAAGGCAACCAGTGTTGTCGGCGTACTTAGTCTGGAGGAGCAGGGCCGCCGAGTTCACCTCTATGTCGGAAACCATCATTTATTTGAACACTGAGAGGTCTATCTTGATGTCAGGACAACACTGCTCTCCCTGCCCAGCCACTTCCTCCTCTTATTCTTCTCAACCAAATATACAACCATGAGTCTGAGGCAAGTGGACTGAGCACAACATAGCAAATGGGGAAGTTTCTTTCTTGACGTTTTTTAAAATAAATTTGAACTCAAACTAAAATATGGTTCTTTTATAAATGTGATAATTGTATTTTTTTCTTATGTGTAAAAAAAGAGTTTAAAAATAGATTATAACTTGCCACTATGATTGGCTAATTGGACATACTAAATCGATCTACATAAAAAAATAAATGTGTTGAAAGAAAAAAACATGGTATTCAAATTAAACAACTCAAATCCCGCACGCCTAATTTCTCCCACAGAACTCATGTTCATCATCCCAGTCTTTGCGTTGTTTTGTGACAGCTAAATCTTTCTACCATACACTGTTCTAGAGGTAGGTCATTCAGTCTTTGTGTGTTTGCGCTAACTGTTAAGTCTCACACACACCGACACACACACACACTCTGAATACACTGGCTAAATCTGATCTTTGTTTTGTGATGTGCTGTCAAAGTCTGAATCTTACACAAATGCACATTGCAAACCTTGGGTCACCCTGCTTTTTATGCCACTAAATCTCTCTCACACAGATTTCTAACATTGGGTCAGTTTGCCTTTGTCCTATACACACACACTGTCTCAGATAAAACACACACACACAGTCCTCTAGCGTTGGGTCAGACTTGTCTTTCTGCTGCAGCGTGTAGGCTAAGTCTCTTCCCATGCCCTGTGGGTGCCCCTGTGCCACCACCACACTGAGTCCCTGCCCTGGGGCCAGCGGTCAAGAGGGTCGCCCCGACCCCTCTAAGGGGGGGCACCCCGACCCCCATCACCCCGCTACGGACGCTCCTTAGCACTCCTTTGTCGGCCTGTCCCGAACCAGATAGCACAACAAAGGCTGCCGCTGCTACGGAAACCAGCGCTTGTCTCATCATCGTGATGAAACCCTTCCTCCATCATCACCCCATCTATCCACATACGGCATTGTGAAGCTCTTAAAAAAAACACTCTGTTTACAATCTGAAAGGTATTGGGAATTTTTATTAAATAAAAAAAGAATACATATATGAAGCTGTAATTTAAAAAAAAAATTGAGCATTAGTCGTGATTTATTATTACAAAATTAGAGCTATAACATGCCGTCTTAACAATATTGTCAATACTATTTGATGACACTGATGTGTTCTCTTTATGCTTAAATTGGATGCCGTTTGTCCACTTTGAACTTTGATGGTAACGGATCATTATTTTCCCTTCCACTCACATTATTAGCAAATAGCGTGTGTGTCTGTGTCTGTGTCCGCACGTGAGTGAGTACACAAGTGTGAGGGAGAGTAAATAAGATGTCCCTTTAAGACAGCAGCACCTCTATTTTTCCAGTGGCGTTGTAATGAAATGAAATGTGTCTAATGTGCGGGAGCGGGGAGAAAGGCGGCCGGAGTGAGAGGGTGTTTCATCTGTGCGTGTGGAGCTCAGCGAAGCTTTGATGTGAGAGCTCTCATGTAGTGAGCAGGGCTTTGGGCACAGGGAAAAGGACAGCACTTGACAGGTACAAAGCATGGCTGATAGCGGTCACGGGTGCATGCAGTGAGAAAAGTGGATGGTATGGTTGCGTGAATTTGAGGTTGTATGTGTGGCTGAATAGGAGCATATAAATGCTCTTCATTGCATCGCACTTGTATTTTAATGCATTTTTGTATCCGTATGCATGCATATAATGTCTCAAGAATCAGCATGCAGTCTATAGGTGTCTATTAAAATTGGCTCTTGGGCAGCTTATTTTATTAGTTTTCTGTCGGGGGGCTGTTAAGATCAGGGCAAGCAACACTCCCTTTTCTTAACAGCCGTCACTCCACTTCCTTGTTTCAGCAATACGCAGCTCCCGATTCGCTACTAAGGCTTGACTGACAAGGGGGAAAGGGTCACCCAGCATGGCATACCCAATAAGAGGAGGAGGAGGGGAGGGATGTCTGCAGGCTGCAGTCGGGTTTGAGGTCTGAACGAGGCACAATGGCTGACCGAGAAGAAAGGCTAAGTTGGAAAATAATCGAAAGCAAAGCGTCGCCGTTGCATCTTGTTTGCATTTTTAGTTACAAGTGGTTGCAGTGACGTTTAATATAAGTTAAAAAAAAACGTTTTAAAGGGAGGGGGGTGGTAGACTGTTCCTCAATAAAGAGGCATGAAGGAGCTGAGAGGGAAGGTACATACTGTAATAACGACTACACTCTTGTTCTGTCTCCCTGTCAGGGCCACCATGCTCTGTATGACCTTGTCTGTCTCCATCTCTACGTGAGCTTTTTCGGCGTGCAGGGCCCCTTTATCCATCCAATCCCCCTCTTTTCTCTCTCTCTCTCTCTCTTTTTTCCCACTCCCCCTCTCCCTGAGGCTGAGATACCACACAGATCGCACAGTAGTGTCAGATTAAGTCACGGTGCCCCCTTTCTCATTTTAACACAGCACCAGTCTGAGACCCCCCATACCCTCTGAGCACACAGCTATGTTTCTCTGAGAGCAGAAGGGCAGGAGAGTACTTACTATACCACAGGGGCTATGAAAAGACATGTGTGGATCTTAGGGGTCATGTGAGAAGGGATGAGACAGGATTGTCATCAGCCTGTCAGCAGAAAATCAATCATCCTCTTGATAACTACGGATACCCGGGGGACATGCCGGAGAAGACCTAAATGTAACTAAATATCATTATCTTTCAGTTTCACAAAAAAGACACCAAAACTTAAAGTAATACATGGAAAAAATAACAGGGTGAAATTACAACTTAGGTTAAGACATGTTTCCTCTGAATAAAGTGGTACGAATCGCACTACATACATACGATACATCTCATACAGCTCAAATTGCATTTTTTTTGGATCCACCGCTTAACCCCACATCCCTGTATGCTCAGCGAATCAGTTGAACAGCCAACACAAATGTTTACGTAGGAAAAGTAAGACACACTGGAGCTTCATCTCCCCATCTGCTCTCTGAGTTAATTTTGAACAAATTGCCCACTGCATTGGTTTCTCCTCTCATAAAGAGTACACATTTAATTAAGTTTCTCCGGATTCAACTTTTCACTTCAAGTTCAAAGACTACATTCGGTGTTCGCTTCCACTAATGTAGTCGTTCACTAATTTGGTCAAAGTAAATAAGACTCTGTGGTAATGATTATCTTTTTCTTGATCTTAATGAGCACAAATAGTTTAGGTCAGAATAAGACGCTAACCTTTTGAGCTAGTCAAGTAGTTGTGTCTGTAATAAGCAGCAGAGTTTTTAACCTTGGCATGAATGTCTGGGCTCATTTGGATATTGTTTATATGTGGAGCTGAATATTTATAAATGAGTTCAAAGTGGAGCAGTGGGGTGGAGGAAGTGAAGAGAATAGCACAGCTTCTGATCCCTGATGCCTCAGCTTCTTTTCATGCTCGCATTTACATTTCTTTCTCTCTGTTTCGCTTTCTATTCCTCTCTTCCTGTCTTGCTCCTCCCGACCTGTCTATTTTCAGCACCTTTGTGAAAGGATAGACATAATGACACACACACAAACTGTTGAGTAACTCACTCAGTGTAATGCCGAGGCCAGTTTATGTAATTATTTCTATATTCAACGTCACTGAATCTAGGCTTGATGGTTGATCAAGAGGAAGCATCCGAGCGTCTGGGCAGACACTGCCACATAAACACACATAAATACGCACACACACACACGCATGTTCGCTGACACACACAGAGTTCGGAGGCCTGCTTCATCTGCTCTCAGCACGACACACACAGAGGGAGGTGCAGGGTTGGGGGTGGGGGTTGGTAGATTGGGGGTGGATGTAGCATTAATCACCGTCCAGGTGGAAATTGTCAGAGCTATCGATTGTGCAAGTAAATGTTACACAAGTCATTTGTCAACTTTTTTACACAGGAACAGCGTGTCATTTGCAAAGACGCAACTGTGAATGTAAACTCAAAGACACTGAAATTTAGAGCGGTGTCACCACATGGGAAATCGGCTCCGTGGTCACTTAGCAGTCATGTAAATGTATGAATGTTTCCTAAAGTTTTATTATTTCTCTTTACGTTGCAATCTTTTAACAATTAGGAAAAGTAAAAAAAAAAAAGCAGTGTTGCTTGGGCAGATGATCAAATCAGTTGCATAATAAATTAACAAATATTTCCAGTCTAGTTTAATATTATTGTATAAAACATGTGCTTGCCACATACACAAAAAAGGAAATACAGTAAGCAGGAACAGTTCTCAGCCCACAGAGGGAAAGCTATGGGGAAATAAATACAGGAGGCTTATTCTGATGCCGTTAGCATTTTGATTTATATATTCTATATTGTCTCCCCTAAGCATACACATGTATTTTTAATGAGGGCACAGAGAGATATAGATCATGGAATGATAGGTGCCTCCCTGCCCTCCTGCCTAACTATTTAATGTATGAATCAAGGAGAGAGGAGAGCGGAGGGGGGGAGGCAGAAAAGCTACAAAAAGAAGGAAGACAAGACGAGTCCCAGGAGTAACCCTGTCCTGAAGGCCACTAATAACTGTGCACGGAAGGAAGAAAGACAAAGCCTGAGTTCAGTGGGCCTAGGAAGGAAGGCGTATGATCTTAAACGAAGATGATGATTATAATGATGCTGGGAATTTCAAGAAGTAAAAACATTGCTGCACAAGACCAGTCAAAAGTGAGGCACCTCTGCCATGACAGTAAAATATCCATTTCTGACGATGATACAACAGTGGCTGTGCGTTTACAGTAAGTTCGATTGAAGTAAAGACTTTGCCCCAACACATGAATTCTTAAAGTACACTGTCGATGAATGTTTCTACTTCACCATCTGGACAGGTAGTTAGTGAGTTAACACACATGAACACACGGTGGGTGTGAGACGCATGACCATATGTACAGACTGAGCCCGCCAGGGTCAATGGCAGGACACATCTAAACATTGCAGACACATGAACACATGTATGCAAGCATGTGTATGCACAGACCTATAGGCCCATACCCATCAGCATGGTGAAATAATACACAAGTACATGTGTGTGCCATGGTAAATTACAAAGATTTTTTTTACGGTTCAGTACATCCATCTGGTTAAAAAAAGAAATAACTTTGTGATGATGTTTTAATAGTTGGCATGTAGAATGTGCCATTCATGAAGAAAAACCACAGTATTTTTTATTTGGAAAATTGATTCTCGACCACTTAGTTGTGCTGAAAAAAATGTGTCAGTGTGCTGGACTGGGTGTCATCTCCCAGTAATCTGCACTGTGTTGGTGAATAATGAGACCGTGCTGTTGCGTCCAGGGTATTAATCTTACTGAACATCACAGGAACACTATGACCTCCATGGGTCAAAGGTCAAAGAGAAATCCCTTCACCCCTGCCCTGTTATTGTGACCTAGGAGGGAGAGCCACAGAGAGAACTGGTGGTCCTGCCGACAGTGCTGACTGTTGCTATGTGAGGCGTGTGTGTGTGAGATATTTCATGTTAAATGTGACCTTTCATGAGATTAATTTTGATATCTTATATGTGTAAATTCATTTCTATCTGCAACGGCATTGTACGTTGTGAGAGTGTAACAGGCTACAATCATGCAACCGGCAATAAATTTGAAGGCCACAGTTTTAGCGCACTCACAACCACAGTGACACACACACACACAGTCCAATAGTCCAAGAGAGTCTGACCTCTCTCTAAGTGGGGCTGCACCACAGGTCCTCGAGTCAGGGGAGGTCGCCACAGCCAATCACAAGCTGTGTTTGAAGTGTTAAGGGTAAACACTGTGACTTCTCTGTCCTGCCATTTACTCTGCTTATTTTCACAGGATGTAACTTAGAAAAAGAGGTGGTGGAGAATATTTGTGTGTATATGTGTGTGTGTCTGTGTGTTCCAGCACATTTTCCATAGTGTCATTACCACATGGCTGGGTTTATGCTCCACAGCACACACATGGAGCTACGCATGTATGTTGGAATCCCCTTCATCCTCTCACCATACGGCCAAATACACGTGGAGAAATCCATGCTATGGCAACTAAGGAAACCATGCATGGAGCAATAGACATTTTCCTATTAACCCGATGTAGCCTTCAAAAACGGTTGAAAGCAATTAGCCATGGAAAGCGGCTGTAAAACACATCCTCTCTCTCTTCAGTTCTCTTTCACACACAGTCCAACCCCCTCAACCCCACCACCACCACAATCCTCACTAGAGGCTCTTTCAAATCTACTACTTTTTTTTTAAGACCACCTGTTGTCTATTATTTTTACATTCTGCTTTTCTCATAAATCATAACACTAGGTAATTAATCAAGCTGTCAAAATAGGGACTGGAGGTCACCTGGAGGGGTCGGAGGTGGTTGCAGGGCCGATGGAGGTCAGGGTCACACTGCATTCCTCATTATCAAGTTGGGATGGGAGAGGGGCCGAACAAACAAAAGCGAAAGCAGATGGGGGGGGGGACAGATGAAAAAGAGAGCAAGAGAGACAGAGAGAGAGGGAGAAGGAGAAATTGACAAAGAAAAAGTGAAAGAAGCTGTCAGTTGCCTACAAATGAAGACAGGGGAGGCAATTCTGAGAGGGGAGACATCACATAAAGAGATGGGGGGAAAAAAAGAAAGAGAAAAAAGGAGGTAGGAAAAAAGAACAAAAGAAATCTACAACATGTTTCTACTGTATAGACCTGAAATTGGCTGCAGAGAGGAGAAAGAGAGAAAAGAAGTAGGTAGGGTGGTGTGGCTTCTTCGATGAGAAAACAGAGAATCAGCTGTGGAAGTATGATTGTTATCTTATTCCTTATTCTCTGTCCTAGTGTGTGTGTGGTGTGTGGTGTGTGGTGTGTGTGTGCGTGTGTGTGTGATGAGGCAGACTGATATCTTTCTCAGGAGTGTGTATCGGTGTCTCAGTGGGTTGAGAGTCAGTTCAGAGACACCAGGGCCACAGGCCTGGAGTGGTATGTCACCGACTCCACAATACACACTGCTGATTAGATCACACTGATTACACTGGCACGTATACACACACATAAACGCTTGAATAAATGCCCGCAGACAGACAAAAAAGCTGAATGAATGTTCTGTCTGTTCCTAAGCCATTTCTGTGGTCATCATTGAGCAGTTGTGTTATTTGGGAAACAGAAAATTAAAAAATGAACACTATCTTATTGATCAGTTAATGTTTTCTTATGTTTCCTGGTTCACTCAGTAATATGAATTATGCAATGTGTGGCAAAATGTGTTGACAATCAAGTAAAGTGAATTATCCAATTATGTTGGACATGATTATGTTATGTGAAGTTATGGGTGCACTATCAACAAGATGAAAAAACAGAAAAAAACAAACAAGCAGAATACTCGGCGGGGGGAGTTGAAAGACTAGGACAGACTACTGAAGTGACGGCGAGTGGGAAAGATAAAAAAGGAACAATTTAAAAAGTGCAAATGCCGCGGAACTACCCGTGCTACGTTCACATCCCCCTCCCTTGTGTGGGGCATGAATTCTCAGGCGTGGCTCGCTCTATCAAAAACATCACTCTTGAATGAGGCGCCGACCATTGCGCAAAATTAGCTGTCACCCTTTCCTCAAAATCTTTGTTAATCTTGTTTCCAGTGTTTGCGGATTTATCAGCACATGCATCAATGTCAGCTCCTTGGTTACTGAGCCGCACTACTTGGGAGAAGATATAATTAAAAATGTTTGGGGCGTGGGGGTGGGAGGGGAGGGCTGCTGAGGAGCGGGAGTGCTAGGAAAGATGGTGCGGGGTAGGGGGGGTCTGAGAGGAGGAAGGTGAAGTCTTCCTCTTGTCTCATAGTTTCCCCTGGGAGCCTGTGGAATACAGAGACTGTGATAACAGACAAACGGGCTGAGCCGCACCTCTCTTCCTCTCCCTCTCTTGCTCACTCTCTTGTATCGCTTGGGTCGTAATGACTGTTGCTCCGCTGATCTGACCATAGCCGGGAAACTGGTGTCATTGTTAACAGCTGCTTGACACAAAGGAAAATAACAGCCAAATGCATCCATCTAGTGACATCACTGCCTTGTCAACCATTTGAGTTTCAGAGTTTCACACGGGGGTTTCATAGCTGAGGAGAAAGACAATCGGAAAGACAATCATACAGCACATGCACGGACATCATTTTGGAGAAAGCCACTGTGGGTAAATAAGTAGAAAAATCCATTATTGGTATATTTAGTGCAACTTCTCTGATTATTGAAGAATCTGTTTGCGTGTTCACAGACTTAAACTAAAACACTTTGACATCTGGAGGGGCGGTGATGAATTTCACTGTGCCACCACAGCTTGATCCTTGATATGTTTCCAGCACATCTCTTATTATCATGTGGCTTTTTCCAAACCATCACTTGCCCATCCAGCTCGTGTCAAGGGACGAGGGACATCATGCATTAGAAATTCAACGTCCAATTCTCTCCTTCTAAGTCACAGATACAAACACACACCAGGCATGCATATACACATGTATAAAAAAAAAACACACACAGCCCTCTGGGATCGTGGTTGTGATGCCGAGACATCCCGGAGAGCTGTGCCACAGTACCAGCAGGTTTCAGGGCTGTGTGGACAGAACTCTGGCCACAGACATGACAGCTCGGGAGACAGCTCGGGAGGATGACAGACACATGTTTAAAACATAGCGCATAAATGCAAACCCCTTATGAGATGACACCTATCGTAGGGGCCCTCTGTCTCTTTCCCAAAAGACTGGGGTGTCAAAGAATGCGACAACTGTGCACCCTTGTGCCCGAATATCTATTACAGAAATTGGAAGGAAGGCCACAGGACAAACTGTGAGTCTGAATCTATTGTAGCCACAAATGGCTGTTCACAGTTTAGCTTGCATGTGGTCATGCTAGCAGGAAGGGATTAGATGACAGTGCTGGACTTTCAGGAAGGCAAGAGGTATTTAACCTTTCTGATTTCTCCTGCACCATGGTGGGAAGCAGCCATGATGATCTAGACTGAAGTTCACACGTCTTGGAGGTGAGAATACAGCTGCCCCATGGCAGAGGCCTTTCACTGCCGTGGGGTTGGGGGTGGACCAAATATCTCACCATACCTGATACGACATGTCAGCACTGCAAGCAGAGCTTTTTATCCATGCTCACATATTCTCTTCTTGTCTCCTCCTCTGGCTCTTCTTCCTCTCCCCTTTTCTCCTCCATCCAGACCTTTAAGTGCGGTCTGGCAGATTTGGCTGGGAGGTCGCGTATTCCCCCTCTTCATTAGTGAGAAAATGGACTCTGGTAAACGCTTGTTAAAGCCCTTACCTACACTCCCCCAGTTAATGGGAGTGATCCATTTGTGTCCGTTTCTGCCTGACAAGGCTTTACTGGAAGATTAATAGTGCGGTGTCAGGCCACGGCCACCCTCTGTCCCGTTCTCATTTCCTTTCTTCTGGGACGCACACATGCAATAATGGAGCCCCGTCTTTTGTTGTAACACCATGATTAGCCAGGGAGGAAAAAAAGCAAAGGAATGGGATAAAGAATAGAGGAGAGGAAGGGAAAACAAGGAAAAAAACTCATCCCTTCACGATGTGGTACACGTGTAGGTTTTAAGGCTGTGAATTACAGGCACTTGACAGTGGCAGAGTGATATTATTAATTAATCTCCATGTGAGGTGAAGAGAGATATAATGAATCACTTATGGATAATTCCACTGTTTTAAAGGCTGCCCCTATCTTGGCATGATCCAGAGAGAGGTCTTGGAAAAAGTTGAGGATGGAATGTATGACAGAAACAGAGACAGAAATAGACGGAGTAAGGGAACACCATGGGAGAAATAATAGAGAGAGAAAAAAGACAGAGAAAAAGCGAGAGAAAGAAGTGGGGAGAAGTCCTTAAAAGGGCCACCCAAGGTTTCGTCTATCACCCAGGCCCCCCAGCCATCCCTCTTCCTTTCGGGGATGACACTGTCAAGTGCTCTGTCCCTTCACCGGGTGAACAGGATAATCGCTCTTAATAATTACATGGACATTCCCGGGAAGTCTGTCCTGTCCAGGAAGAGCAATTCTTCAGATGAGAATCCCGTGGTGTAAAAGGCCTGGAAATGTGCCATATAAATGTAGAATTAAATCTAGATTTTTTTTATTTATTATATATTTTATTTATTTATTTATTTATTTATTTTTGCCTTTGTATTTTATCTCTCTGGGTCTTTTCATTCTCTGGTGATTTCTCTGATGGGCAGACTAACAATCTGGTAAACACACAAACAAACACAGACAGGGACCTGCATCACAACCCCCTCCTCACTACATCACAGTCGGTGCCAACGGAGAGCAGGGTGTTTCTCAAAGCAGAGTATGGGGGATTGGGCTGGTGGTGTCTCATTAAATTCTTGGGATTGTCTAATTGTCTTTCGTGGACCTCCGAGAGACTAGTACATTATACTCATTGCAATTAACTAAACAAAAGAGCCGAACCGCCCAAGCACTGGGGACAAGGCAGGCTAGGGGAAGCAAGCCGTCCAGCCGGGACCAGCACAACAAAACACAAACACACACACCAGAAGAGAGTGCAGAGAAACACTAAAGAACAAGAGAAAAGATATGAAGGAGAGCAAAAAAATGAAGGGGAGAAAAAAAAGGGGGAGGGAAACGAGTGAGGACTCAGACAGATCTTGGGATTGGCCAGATGTCAGAGTTGGGTGGGAGTTTGGGGTGAGGCGGGGTGAGTCAAAAGAGGAGGAGGGTGTCTGTGCTCATTTGAGACGCACCTTTGTGCTGGACCTGTCTTGTTTACTGCACCACAGCTTAGCAGTGCGAGGGTCCTATTCAGGGTCCAGGCCTTTCAGAAGGTACTGAAGGAGCCCTTAAGCCCACTTAACTACCATTTTCACACACTCTGCCTGCTCTCCTCTTTGTCCTTGCCTCCATTACATCAAACGCAGGAACAAAGGCGGGGAACAGAAACTGGGACTGGCAGAATGGCGCCCATCACAAATATTAATTTGAAAAGGTGTTGGAGAGTAGAATCTACTTTTATGCACAAGGACAACTTGGGATTTTTTTTCCCTACCTTGTGGGGGGGGGGTTCTTTGGGGGCCGCAATGAGCTTGGTTTTCAGGCTAAAGGGGAGGCTGAGGACTTGCAGCACAATTATCCAAGAATAAGGGGCTTGAGACGTGGCACACTGCTAAAGAATGAGCACACACAAGCGCAGAAACATGCACGCGCACTGCCTATTAAATAAGCTCCAAACATCAGGCCTCATTCATTTGCCAGAGCTATTAGGCAGAGCAACAAACTCAAAGAACACACACACATACATGTGAAGAGCCCATGCAGCGGTTGGCATACAAAAATTAAGAAGGAATCTACAACTCTCCTCCAGAAAAATGTACATAATATGAGCCACTATAAAAACTAAACTGCTACTTACTATAAATTTTTAAAGGTGGAGTAAGAAAAACAAAACATTGTGTGTTGAGATGTTTGAAACAGCGCTTTCATTCAGACACACCTGATTGAAGCATATTTGCTGGCGAGTAAATGGGTTTGAAAAACTGACCTTGAATTGACTGGTGGAAAGATAATTGTCTGAACTAGAGGTAATCCACAGTCCACCGCTCTTATTGCTATTAGCTCAGAAACACACACACAAGCTACACACACAAGCTACACACACACATACACACTCAGCACAGGAGCAAGGCGCATGCGTTTTCCGTGGAATGCTGGTCAGATCACATGAGAAAGTGGGGTGAAAAGTTTATGCTGCCATTACCCATCAGAAAAAAAGTGTACATGCCTCTTTCTGACATCGTCCCCCCCCCAACACACATACACACACACACTCATACACACACACACATACACACACACACACACAGTTGTAACACACACTTCCCGAGTTCAGGGAGTCACGGCCAGGGTAGTGGTATGTTGAAAAGCCCATCCTGTGTGTGGACATGGTGTATCGCTCTAATCTGCAGGATACAAGCTCCGCAGTCCCGCCCCCACCTCCATCTCATTCTACCCACACTCCAGGTCTCATTGCTGGTCAAACCAAACCCTGGCCTGCCCTGGCCCTGGCTCTCAGCAGGCTGGCTCTCACCCAGCTACTCTGGCTGACCCTGCAAACATGTGGTCAACTTGGGCAAGGCAGACCCTCAACTCTCTCAGGTGTGGGGTGGGAATGGGTGGATGGAAAAACGGAAGGAGAGAGATGAGGAGAAAAGGACACAGGGCTGGCTCCAAACCTAACCTTTATGCAAAAAATAGATTTGTGCTGTAAGAAATAAATACAAATAAGAAATAAGCAAGCCGCAACACTTCCTCCTGCCATATCGAGTTCAAATATGTATATTACGAGGTTGTCTATTCTCTGTATGGTAACACAGTGGAAGGTAGAAGCTGCAGTGTGTGTTTATGCATATGTGCTTACAATGACCAGCATGTGTGCAAGCACAGAAGCTGTCCAATCACCCATATAGGTATTCCTGAGAGGGAGGGAATGCAATAGGGGGAGTGCCCATTTTGATCTCTGACAGAGCTGCCACTGCCAGAATCAAACCCAGCTCAGTGGGGCGGCGAGCAGGGAAGGCAAAGCCACTTGATGGGGGGAGGAACACTCCATTCACCCGTGCACCACCCCCCTTCAAAAACATACACACTTACAATTACTCATAATCTGCTTATGATGCAGGCCTACGGTGGGTTTGCTAACATTACCAGAGTGAGAAAGAGACATGAGTGCGAGAGAGATTGAAAGACAGAAAGGACAGTCTCCAGGTGTCCAGTAATAGTAGTGACTGGAACGGTTTTTACTTTGTGTTTTTTTTTCATCTGCCACACACTGAGGCTTAAACATTTCACACAACTGCTTTGCTCCCAAGCTTCAAAGAAAATAAGAAGGAAATAAAGAAAGGGTGGATAGGGAATGAAAATAGTTGTTGAATCCACCGCATTTAGAGAATGTGAGAGAACAGGATTTAAGCAAATACTGTGTAAAGAAGAGTAAACACAAAGAAAAGGATGTAAAAAAGATGAGCTTTTGTTTTCTTGCTCATTCAGCTGCAGGATGGATGAAAATCTCTGGAAAGGCACCCTGACCTGTTGACATACTCAGATATCTAGGTTTTTTTTTTATGTTATTGTGTAACGTAGTGTACGAGAAAATCTTAGAAGGAAAACAATAATTTCTAAACTGACTGACATACAATAACCTGAGAGCCAAATACAGGATATCTTTATTCTGATAGCACACCAAAAAAATAAAAAAATATAAAATAAAAAAAGAAATATATTTAACATTGTAGGGGGAAAAAGGAAAGTATACAGTATGTTTATTCTGAGTAGTTTTGAATCCTGCACATTTTTCACAGTGACACAGCAAACAGTTAGCTAGTAGTAATCCTCCCTTTAGCAGCAGACTCACAATACAGGGATTTTCTGAGTGCTCGCCACAGTACGTTGCTTAGCAAAGGGAAGGAGGATGGAGATACGGATGCTTACGAAAAGAAGGAATGGATAGGAGCAGAAAGAAATTGATTCATACACCATATATTTAAAAAATTTCAAATTTAAATCATCAGACTTTGTTGTTTCTTTTTTTTTTTAGAAATAAGTCCATGACCAGCAACATCCACTTGTTTAAAACTATAGAAATGTTAACTGGCTAATTGAAACCAATATAAGCACATTTCAGTTAGCATTTACTTACAAGTTTTTGTAACATGCCACAAAGTCACTTAAACAGAACGTTAATGCAAAAGAATCTTTTGTAAAGTTTATAGTAGAGTAAACTAAGAGATGACAACTAAGTTGGAGGGTAACAACAACTGAAAATTACTTCCTCTTCCCACCCCACAAAAGCTGCTTAGCTTAAGGACAATAAAGGTAGATGGGAAAGGAGGGAGAGAAGCGTATGTTTGTGCCTTTGTGAGTCAGATGCAGGTTAGCGAACGGGAGGATGGAAAAAGAGAAGAAGAAAGTCTACGAGGTGAGGATACCACCACAGCAGTGTGTCTCGGGGGAAGAGTGGTGGGTGTTTCATGACAAAGCCGTCTATTTCCATAGGCTCTCTGTGCCTGATCTCCCTCTAGTCCCTCAGAGCCACGGCCTTGATCTGGGCAAACAGTGTGTGTGTGTGTGTGTGTGTGTGTATATGTGTGTCTGCATTTATCTGCTCACATCATTTCTAAGTTGATGGTACTGAGTCACAGCTGGTATGCAGTGCTACAATTTCTTATCCATCCACTCTTTTATAGACCCTGTATCAGACACTGTAGAATGAATAGCCCCGTCTACACTAACGATTGCTAACATCACTGCATTTTAGCATTTAAGCAGGGAGAACCTGCAGGGGAGATGAGATGAGGGAAGAGTCCATAGAAATAGAAAGATAGCCTGGAGGGAGATCGAGAGGAGAAGATGAATGATGAAAATAGTGTGATGGTTTGAGCTAAAGATGACCATGAAGGTACAAATCCAGCTCAATCCATGATTTGATAATATGAAAATAAAGATTTCTTCCAGAAATGGATGGATATATATGTATATACTATGATATTTATCATGGTATATAATATTTCTTCTGTTTTTAATATGGAACTCAAGCAAGACAGACAGACAAACAGATAGATTGGTACATATAGAAAGACAGACAAATAGATAGATAGGCAATAGAGAGAGAAGAAACACTGACTGAAAACAAAACGGGGCCCAATTAAGTCAGATGGAGAGGGGGGAGCGAAGGGGGGGAGAGAGAGATAGTAGATCTAGCCTGACAGTATACTGCCACCTATCTGTCTGATCTGGGACAACAGTCCCTTCTTCTCACACATCTGTCCCAGGATCTGTTGTTCAAGTTTCATATTATTCAGAAAAACACAAACATAAGTGAGGCAAGTGTGGGAGGAGAAAAAGAGAGGCAGGGAAATGATAAAAACCCTACAGAGATTAAATGCAGACGGTGACAGTTTAAGAAAGAGAAGGATGGAGAGAGGATAAAAGAAAAATCATGTCTGTTCCACAAAATCTATTGTATCAAAAGGTGGTATATCGTTAGGATTTTATTGATACTACTACTCTTATCGATACTCTTTATCGGTTCTTTTTCATTACTAAAGAATTGCTTTTTTTAAAAATATGTTATTTTAAAAAACAATCAATTCAGAACAGGATTAGAATTGATTTATATTTTAAATATAACTAAATATTGTTTCTAGAGCAGCAATAGTAACGTTTACAACAGCAAAATCACTATATAAACTCAATAACATCTCACTGGAAACTAATCTTAAATGTCAATAAGATAAATATTCCTGACATCAAAATACTGAGTGAAGTTTAGAAAGAAGACCTGCCTGCTAGTAAAGGGAGGAGGGACTGGTTTAGAGAGGGTGCTGCCATTTCAGCCAGTAGCTAAGTTTACAAGAATTTGCCAAATTTTAAGATACGTGACTCTAATCTAAGATAAACAGGCTACATAAAGACAGCTTTTGTTTTAGCTTGTTCAGAACAATTCACTATTAGCCAAACTAGCGTGTGCTGTGCTTGTGTAAGACATAGCAGCGGTGGATGAGAGACTGTGGACGGAACAGATGAAAATATCGCTTTTCTACATGTTTATGCTTGTTGAACAAGTGTATTGATTAAGTAGTGGCTTTTTACTCGTGAAGATTTATTGCACTTACAGTAACAAGCGTACTTGTCGTCGACTCGAGTAATCTTTCACTTTACCTGGTTCACTGTCTCCACCATGGCCTCTCTGCTCTGCTGTCTGTGCCGTGTCTGTGTGTGTGTGTGTGTGTGTGTGTGCGTGTGGAGGAGCTGAGCCCTGAGGACAAGACAGAGATGGGAGGCTCCAGCGTGACAATAAATTACACCAAAATGTAAAAAAGTACAGATAAAAGAACCCACCTTAAAAATACCACAGGTTCTTACAATAACAGAACCGGTTCCAATTCAGAACCGGGTTTCGGGGGCATCCCTAGTAGCACAGCAGCCTGGAGCAAACATCTGCTCACCTGCCAGCCAAGCCTGACCAAATCTCTCTCTCTCTCTCTCTCACTCTCTCTACCATCACACACACAAAAACAACCAAATGCACACATAACCAAATTATCATTTTTCATTTAATTAACATCAAACCCAACAATTTAATAACATGTGTGTGCATCTAAGAATCTAAGAAGATATAAATGTCCCCAAATCCCACCCCATACAACCACCCACCCAATTCTCCTTTAAGCATCAATCCGGTTTAGGAATTCCCCGGCTGGGGAAACGGGATGGCTGCAGGGCTGGGCTACCACCAGCTTTGGTTCATATGCAGGTTCCAGTTCATCCACAGTTCACGCATACTCTCATCTTTTTGAAGCAGCACCCCATCAGCTCAGGATCATGATTATTCAGGACAGAGAAGAGAAGCGTGGCGTGCCATCAATATAACATCTGCCCTTCTCCCTCCCTTGCTGTCTCTCTTTTTTCTTTTACAGACACACAAAACTCCCTTAGAGAGTTGGCGCCCCAGCATTTAGACCCATGTTCTGACCCTATATGTAGATCCATGCCAAGTAATCATTCCTCTTTCGCTCTCATTTTGTAGCGCCTCCTTGCTACAAAGCATACTGCCCTAAGCTTTGAACCTTTAACCATCCAATTTAACAAACTTAGAGGATCTTGCTGAAAGTTAAGCATGCCTATTAAAATTTGCCACATCTGTAGAAATACTTTGTGTATTATTAAATCTTGGACATAAAACAGACAAATATCAGCATGGGAATAGGCATCTCATGCGCCAAGTAATACTGATGGGCTTTTATTATGGATTAATCAAATTTAATCTGGTTATTGCATATGTACACACACACACACACACACACACACATGATGAGATGGGCAAGCAAGTGGAGTTTATGTTGCATTTTAGCAGAAATCATGACTCTCTACTCTCTGTGTTCCACTTAATCTAGCCTTACAAAGTACACAGCTAAAACAAATCACACAGCATTGCCCTTTATAATAATAATAATTATAAAATAATGAACAGACAAGTTGTATGAATTGCCTTTGCTTTGTATAAATTGGCATATAATCAGCTCATTAGCAAGAGGTGACTTTAACAGAGAAAAACAAAGGAAGAATGTCTCTGCTGTCAATAAAGAGCAGCAAAAGTTTTTTTAAAGGGGGTGATCAGCGTCCTCCACGCACAGCATAAGGGGGATTTTTTTTTCTCTGAATGCAGTGACTCAGGATCCCCACCAGCTAAACAGCTTTTCCTGCACTGCCACCCACTGCCAACATATGCCACTTCCATACAAAAGTAAAAGCACAAGGAACTTCACACAAACTACACGCATACATGTACGTGGACAGACACAAACACATATGTGCACTCATACACGTGCAAACACATCAATCTGGCTAATAAACACACACACACCCCCACTCTGTTCCTGCACACATCCACACAAACACACACACACACACACAACTTTGTTCTTCATCTGGCCTCCTCCACTCGTTGTCTTTATTTTAATCTGCAGGAGAGGAGTTCACCAAGAAGTCAGCGGGGCATACAGGAGTTGCGCCTCCAGCAGCACACACTTGCATACACGCACACACATACACGCAAAGCTACAGGGACACACAGCAGGATGGTGCAGAATGGGGAACAAGGCAAGGCGGAGGGAGGACGCATCAGCATTTTAAATTAACCAATGGAAAATATACAACAATTTGACATCAAGAACCCCCTTTTGTCTTCCTGTAACAGTGAGAAAAAGAACAAAGCACAAAAAAGTGCACCATTCTGCCAGACTGGCAGAGATGTTTGTGAAGAACAATGAAGCAAAAAAGGAGATAAAGATTTTCATTAGTGTTCTTATATATGTACATACATTACACCTTTAATAAAATTTATTTCAAAAATACACACGAGCATGGCAGGGGTGAAGGATATCGTGGTTAAAAAGAAAAGGACTGATGAGGTGAAATAAATGAGAGAGGGAGAAAAGAGAGAGAAAGATCGAAAGAAAATGAGAATGAGAGAGAGAGAGAGAGAGAGAGAGAGAGAGAGAGAGAGAGATCTGTATGTAGGATATTGCAGTCTCACTGCACCACTCTTGAATGTCAAACAAGAACCCTGGGCAGAGCAGAGAGCAGAGGAGAGAGCAGAGGAGAGGAAAGGGAGGAAAGACTGAGAGGCGGCGAGGCAAGAGAACGAGCAGCAAGCTAACACTGGAGGCTAACAGGAGGCAGGCAAGAGAAGTGGTTAGTAATGAGATATCTTAACTAAAGAAGGGCAACGAAGAGAAAGAGAGGGGATGGAGGAAGAGAAGAGAGAGGCATGGACCTGGATGTGGAAAACAGACCTGCTGGTGGGGAACACAAAAGAGGCGAATGAAGGGCTAAAAAAAAAAAAAATCTTCACACAACTGAGACATGTTTCTTTTCCTTTTTAATTCCCCTCTCACTTTCTCTTTAGCTATACTCCCTCAGTCAGCCTGTGCATGCTGCTGTAGTATGTGTGCAACTATGCATCTGCACATTTCTTGGTAAACATACTGCATAAAAGTGTGCATCATCACACACTTGAATGTGTTCTCTAACTGTATTTGTTTATGTTTTCGTGCATCCACATGTTAGTTTGTGTAAGCCTATGAGTGTGTGCGCACACAAATTTCCGTGTGTGTGAGTGTTAGGCTAGAGCATCTCTCTAATTGCTGGTGTATTAGAGGGCCAGCTCTTTGATCTGGGGGCTGTGCCAGGCCTCAGCACTCGCTGCGCAGGGTGGTCTCCCATCATGCTCGGCTGATCACAGACGCAGCCTCACTATTGGCTGCCTGGCAGGCCCTCCCATCAGCCTCGATGCTACACGCCTCTGACAACTTCATTATCCCGATTCAACCCTCCAAGTCTACTCTGCTATACCCTGCTCTGCTAGCAACAGAAGGCTAGTGCTGGTGCGACCGACACACAGTGGAATGCAGGAAGACTCTTACAAAAAATATCAAGTAGTATGATGAGAAAAAAAATAACACAGAGAAAAACACACATGCAGACAAACACATTTAGTTGCCAGTAATAGTTAATAAGCAGATTTTCTGTGTATTTTTAGTGTTTTGTGCTCTAATTCTGCATTGGCTGAGGTGCACTATACTTTTATTATCAGACTAATAATTGATGATTTTTTTATCTGATGAGTAAGGCGGAGTGAACATGGGGAGGACAGACGAATGGAATTTTAATACGCTGCTCTCTATTATATGGTTTTTCTAATACATTAAAGGCATCTCTGTCTCTGTCAATCAGTCTGTCTCTCACTTTCCCTCCCTCACACACACAGACACACACACACACACACACACACACACAAAAGCCGGAACTTACACAAAATATCTCTTTTAAGACCAAAATGAAGATGTTAATATGCATATGGTATATGGTGTGTTTGTGTGTAAACCCTACTCCTCTATATGTTAACTAGACCTAGAAGATGGTACACTTCAGGTGTATGTCTATGTGATGTATTTACATTTTTGTTTGTTGCAGAAGAATTTGCAAAAACATCTCAGACTGAGTAATTGAGGTAAACACACAAAAAGTGCCAGTTGTCTTTTTTACTCAACCCCGTTGATGCGTCATATGTGAATATAAAGCAAATATATTAATAGGATCTAAAACCAATCTCAATCATTGGCTGGTGTACTGGAGCCTCACTTGTTCTTGAAATATCAAATATCAAGATGAGAGCTAATCTCCAATGCTTCAGCTTGTCACAACAAAAACTGATTGACGGTCCATATCATCAATAGCCTTTAATCATTAACAGGCATAGCTGACACATCTAGGACAAAGCTTTTATAACATCCCATTTTCAATGACAGTAGTCATAAATCTGATCCCATTAACAAATCCTAACTTGTCTTTCATTCTAAAAGTGTCCCTACTGTGGAACACGCCAGCTCTTTAGTTTCCCAGGCACTCAAACTTTTTTCCCATGATGCCCATAGATAATGGAGTATGCAACTATGCCTCTTCTCAGGACAACAGCTTCTGTATTAAATCCTTCTGGCCAGCTCTTTGGACTGATTTGATTTCCAGGTTGCTGAACAAGACAGGTACTTGTAATACTGGGGTTTGGTAGCCGGAAGAGCAGGTAATCCAGGTTTACCATGGTTGTAGCTCAGTGGTAGATAGGTGAACTATTGAACCCTGTCCCTGCAGCTCAGGCTTGGTAGTGTAGCAGGCTAATTAGCCGGTCGCAGGGATGAGAAAAAAAAGATATCTCTCTCTTCCTCCTCTGCTCCACTTCTACTCCTTTTCATCTCTCATTCATGAGCCCTTGGTGGTGCCCTTGGCATTGGGTATGTAAACTATCAATTCATACCATCACACACAGACTCAGGACTGGCATTATAAAACTGTACCATGGTGCATAATGAGCACACAGCTTAATGAAGTTGTTTCAGAGGTGATGCTGTGTGGAAACGAAAAATCAATGATTATTTCACAATCCTGACACATATTTGATTAAATATGAATTTAAATGTAGTTTGGAGACTGTGATGTATCCTTAAAAGAAAGCAAAGCATATATTCATCTTCAAATGAATATAAATCATTCACTCATTTATTCATTCATCACTACTGTGATCTTAAGTACAGATTCATATGCTCAGTAGTTCTTGTTATTTACTCTGAATCCAAGCCCACATAGTAACCACTTCCTGTGGCCACAGCGAAACACAAAGAGTGAATTCCAACACAGAACACACTAGTTTAACCAACACTACTGATCACAGACTCCAATCTAGCTCAAACAAACAACACTATATCATGTCTTCTCCTTTTTTTTTTTTTTAACTTCTGATTCACAAGAAAACACAGATTTCAGAACTGTGTAAATCCAAAAGTACCAAAAGAGGGATTTGGTATTGGAACCAAAATTGTCAAACATCGGCTGGTTCCTGTTTCTCAAATGTAAGAGTTTGCTGATGTTCTCAAATTTAAATCACTGGAAATGAATATTTTTGAGTTTCGGGCTATTGATTGGAGACATGACCTTGAGCTCTGGATGGCTATTTTTCTGATATTTTTTTAACTTAACAATTGATTGCTTAATTAAAAATAATCACTGGTGGCCCTACATTCCATCATTCCAGATTATTGCTTTCTGTGCATTTGGCAAATTTTATTTTGACCAAAGTCTATCAATCAACTATTCCATTGATCAGGAACACAATAGCGGAAATATCCATCTAGGAAAGGGATGTGTTCCGGCTTTACAAGCAAAAGATAGCTGGCTGGCTGGCTGGCTGAGAGAGGAACTCAATCCCGTCTCCTGCTGAGGGGGAGACGAGCGCTGGCTGTCGACAGGCACACCACCTGACTACCACACAGCTACTGATTTGAAACGGCAAGTCAAGAGAAGTCAGGAGTAAATAAGAGAGATAGATAGAGTGAAAAACAGAGAGAAAGAGAGAGAGAGAGGGGTAATAGATTTCAAAGTGTTTTGGGGGAGTAAACAGATGGAGTAAACACAGCACGAGGGAAACCAGGGGACTCCCACCGAACCCGCTCAATGTGTCACTGACACTGCAGAGCAGAATCAACAAAGTGCTCTGAGGGCAACATGCACACAAACACACACACACACCTACACAATCACACACAGTTCACCAATTGGCAGGATGCTGGGACCCAGAGCTCCTATCCAGAGCAGTGACAGGCACATGGAGAACAAGCTGCCTGACAGCACATGACAACTCCTCAGCTTGTGGAAGAGGAGAAAGGCATCTCCTATTCTACTTTTAACTGTGGCTTTAACAAGTGGCCTGCATATGTGCTGGTGAAAATACAGTAACCTAGATATTTAGTGTGAAATATCTCTGTATTGAGGCATAGCTATAATTTACCTTCTTTCATCTCCTGATCATGCTCTAAACCTCATCCTAGCACCCATCTGTATTGCTTCTCTCTCCAATTTCTTCCACGCCCCCAGACCTGCTCGCACGCCCAAACTCTGCTGCTGTGTGCCAGCGTACCAACAGGCCTGTAGGCCTGTCCAAGAGAGAGACAGAGAGGAAGAGAGAAAGAGGGAAGGTAGCCAATTAAGATTGGGTAATGGGAGAGTGAAAGTGAGCGAGTGTGTGTGTGTGCGTGCACAGTAGTATGGGTGAATTCTTGACTTCAAGCGTCTGTAAGTGCACTTGCTCTTGTGTGTGCATGTGTGTATGTGTGTGCAGCCACAGGCTGTGCACACAGCCCAACTTAATTTAGCAGGCCCAGGATTTTAACACAGGCCTGAAGCTAGCCAGCAAGCTATAGCTGGACCAGAGAGCCAGAAGTTAACAGGCACATTGCTCCCCTAAACCCCCTGAGATCTCGTTCCTACCCTGAGGGGTGAGAGAACTCATTTACTCATTGATGACCATCACTGATCATATCCTTGTGGTCATATCTTTCCATCAGGTACTTCATTACAATAAAGCTTTATGGACTAAAAACTTTTCCACCCCAACTTCCAAGACCTAGACAGTCGACAATGCCTAAAGAGGTACAGGGCCCTCAGCTGTCATTGACAAGAGTTCTGACACAGTTTGTGATTGTTTGTGAAGCTGACATTTTGGAGGACTGCTAACACTTGCACTGCTGTATACAGACTGACAGACTCTGCTTGTAAACCATGAACAACAACAGAGGACAACAAAGGTGGCAACATCCATGTTTCTATTTTCTCTATGTCCCCTGGAAGGGGAGCTGAAATGACATGCTACCTTTTGTATGTGTGTGTGTCGTACCCATGTGTAATGTATAGTATGTGTGGTGCATGTGTAGCATCAGGGCTGAGATGGATGTGGCAACATGGAATTTTTGTACTGCAGTGGGGCATGCCCTTGACGTTGTTGTCAGTGATAAAAACACAGATGCAGCAACAGTCTGAACACAAGCACACACCTTGATCACTGGTGTTTATGGGAATTCATGCCTGGGGACTTAACACAACAAAACAGTGTTGGATTGCGTCTGAGCCTCAAAACAAACAAATATGCCAAACTAGCTAAGCACATAGCAACCAAATTTCCAGTTGTCTATTCACACACTGTTTGGCTATGGAATTAATAAATATTGCATCAATAAAAAGCGGATCAATTACAAAAGATGGTGGGTGGATGTAGCCTACAGCTAAAGATTGCAGAGTGACAATCGTACTGAACATAGAATGAAGCATGTGTGTTTGCGCATGCATGAGGGAGTGCATTCAGGCACTTCACACTGTCTCTGTGTGTCTCAGTGTGTGTCGTCTTATTCTACGAGGTAATAGGCAGTCAGTTTCACAGCCAGAGCATGACCTAGAAAGTGAAACCACGTCGGCAAGGGACTAAATGTGTCACATGGGCTCAATCATTTTCTCTCTCTCTGAAGACAGAGAGAGAGAGACGGAGACAGACAGAGGGAGGAAGAAGAGGAGAGAGAGAGAGAGAGAGAGACGGCTTCTACCATCCCGCTGCACTCAGAAGCTAATTAAGTCATTTGAAATAGCCACAGAGGGTACCTGTATGCAATCTAGCCAAGGCAAAGGGTTGATGAGGCTCTGCGAGGCCCCAGGCTAACTTAAAAAAGAAGGTAAAGGAAGGGAATGAAAGAGCGGAGGAAAAGGAGAAAGGAAGAGGGAAAAAAAAGTGAAGTGGATTTTTTAATTGAAGCCCAACTTGAAGAAGAGCATGTGTGTCTATGTCTCCTTGTGTTGTGCAGCAGGAAAAAGGTTAAGCATGCCCCCAGCAGAGTATGTCTGCACACACAGACTCTCAATGGGGAGCAGGTGGGAAGATGCAGGGATGGAGGGATGGAGGGGTGCAGGAGAAAGGCTGTGGATAATTGAGAGAGTTCACTGAGCGGCCATGTCGTATGGTGTGCATGTGTGTGCGTACCTGTGTGTGTGTGTGTCACCCTATCTCCTAGAAATTACATCTATATACAACTAATTTGCAACAGCAACTACGTAATGCCAGCCAGATTATGTTTTCTAGCAACATAATGAGGAAATGTTAATAATGTATCAGTCCGCAGTGACCTGAAGCACACTACAGTATGTGTTTATTAACATTTAACTGAAATCACAGTCTTTTACTAACCTTAACCAAAGTGCTTTTGTTGCCTTAACCTAACCACCAATGCAAACCCCAGTCTCTGGTGTCAGATTCCTGCCCTTTATACGCCCACCTCCCTGCAACTCTGGTCTATAAATGTAGCACTTCCTTCACTTATAAAATCATTGCCTCTGAAAATAATCCAGGCAGAGAAAATAACTAAGATATATATAAACGTTTATTCTAGGAGACAGGGTTGCTCAACAGCACATTCACACAAACGCACACCTGTGTGTCCCTTCTTAAGACACACATGCTGAACACACAAGGGACATTTTCTAATTGTCAGTCTACGCAAACTTTATTAACACTTACAGATGACAGCCACAGGCATTTACATACAGAGAGAAAACTGTGGAGCTGCTAATCCAGTCAGAGAATGTAGAAATAAAGACCACAGATGATATAGGAAATATGCAGCTGTGCTTGAACAGAACACACACATCTGAGGGTTTTGTGCCTTGTGCCCTAACATGCATGCCCTCACCAGGGGCAAGCTGACGACACCAGCGACTGAACTGGGTCACACACACACACATACACACACACACACACACGCTCGCACAGACAGTATAGACTGCGGCATTGGCAGCATGGTGATCACAGGAGAGGGCAGACAGGGGGCTGGATGTAGAGTGATTGGACTATTCTAGGTCAGCTCTCCTGACAATGCACCACTGTCTCCTAATGTGGTGGGCTAAAGGATAAAGGCTGTGTTTG
Organism: Thunnus maccoyii; assembly: GCF_910596095.1. NCBI lineage: Eukaryota > Metazoa > Chordata > Actinopteri > Scombriformes > Scombridae > Thunnus > Thunnus maccoyii. The sequence continues at coordinate 22,392,619 of NC_056541.1, forward strand.
GCCTGACATTACAGCTACACGTTCCAAAAGGAATACCTGCTACATACAAAGAGACACGCACACACATAGTGCTCGCGACGGCACAGTCGGAGCCAAACACATATCTTAAATCTCACGGTCACACGTACACGCTTGTGTGCATGTACAAACTGGCACGTAAACCACACGCATGTAATGTACACATGCACACATCTAACAGTGGCAAGGGAGGTTTAGGGCAGGCTCAAGACCCCCAGAATTGGATTCACCTCCCTCTTTTTCCACCCTGCTCTAATAAAGCTGTATGCAGCAGATCTCCTCTGCAGCCTATAGAGAGAGATCAGCCTGTGGACTTCAAAGAGGTTGCAACTAGGTCACCACAAGACACTGCAGTCAGCTAGAGCACAGTCTCTGGTCTGAGACATCTCACTTCTCTCCCTCTCCCTCTCCCTCTCGCTCTGGCTCTCTCTCTCTCTCTCTCTCTCTCTCCCTCAATACAATGATATCAGTGAAATTAAAATGGATTATGGTGCTTTTCTCTCTTGTCATTCCCTGGAGTCGTATAGCACCATGTCATGTTACTGTTACTATAATGTTACTTCTTTATCACTGTCCATCAAAGCCGGTGCTCAGCAGTTCAACTAATGTTTAATTTAGACACAGAGCAAGAGAAATGTGGAAAGAGAGAGGCAATGAGAAGAGCAAGAGACAGAAAATGAGACAGACACCAAGCAGAATGCAGAAACAGCCTAACCCTCCATGGTCACACACTGCCATCCTGATCTGTCTTAGGTCAAAGAGACAGTGACTCTAAAGGCGACTGCACTGCACTTTGGATAAAACAGACACAGAGGCAGACTGTGAGATGAATGGGAAAACAGGAACCTTAGAAAGAGAAGGAAGAAAGAAAGGAGAGAAACAGAAAAACACTTGGGGGTTTGAACAAGGTCAAAATGAACAGAGAGCTGCTGGGCCATGTTGCCTCTCTGAACACCGAGCAAAACACAACAACTCTGTTAACACAAGAAAACAGCCACCAACATCTTAAGACGGATACAGAAGATAGAGAGAGAGGGAGTGAGGCAGGAAGAGGGGGTGGGCTTTGCACAGGTAAGTGAAGGACATAATAGCCTACATAGTAACTAAACACACACACACACACACACACACTTTTTCTGGTGTTACGTTAAACTCTCCAATATGAAAAAATATTATAGAACAATAAAAGCTCTTTCTTAAATTGGTAAATGTATGTGAATGTCAGTTTGTGTCACTGTGCGTGTGCTTTTGTAGGCATGTGTGTGCAAACACGTGTGATTATGATTGTGCAAATATGTTACACACAAATATGTATGTCTGCAAATGCTTGTGTGACTGTGTATTTGGGTTTTCAGCAATGTCTTGTCTACCTGTGTGGCATCTGTGGTGCTTAGAGTATGTGTGTTCTTGGCATACATCACATTTGCAGAGTGGAGAACAAGAGTCTTGGAGCAGCTGGTTATCTTACATACTCTGATCCTATATCAGCATTTAAGTTAGATCTTTGTTTAGGTCAGTCTTACACAGCATTTTAACTGTCCCAACACAGGAGAAAAGTCTGGATACTACTCCCAAAAGTAGATACTGTTTATTTTGTTTGAATAGGACTCTTGATTATGTATTATGAAAATGCATTTGATGTGACAAACAGTCACCACACGTACATTAAACAAACAAAAAAAGTACAGTTCCAACATCTTCAGGGAAACGATTAAATACTTTATCAATGCACTCAGCACAAATGTCCTGATAGGGATATAATCATTTGTCTGCTGATCTATCTGACACAAATTATAATTGGTCAATAACTCAATTCAGCCATTGTCTAATTAATTTTTAATGGCCAAATCCTAAACAAATAAATTAATTAATGTTCAGGAAACAAATCCTGGTCAAGCATTTTTACTGGAGGGCTGCACAGGTTGCGCATGTGCAGAACATTCACCTATCACTGCAGAGACAATGGTTCAGTTGCCGAAGGCGATACCTCTGGCTTGGGCGTGCATTGCTACAAACACAGTAAGTGAGCCAACACCTCTGTTATGCACATACTAACATGTAATTACTACGTTTTCATCTCTGGCCATTAGATAAATATCTTAAAAACAAAACTCTGCCTGTATTTTTCATGTGATGAGCATAATCTCAATCAATTAAAGGCATAATTTTAATCGATTCATGGGTATACAGTACTTGTGGGTGTGTGGGTCTGTGTGTTACAGGCATGACAATTTTCACTTCAAGCTTGACTGCAGATGTTGTCGCCTTCTTCAGTCACCCAATGAAGAGCAGCATGTCGGTGCCTTCCTGGAGCCGAGCAAAACCGTCCTCACGTGGTGTCCCGATCAGAATGTGATTCTGCGTTCTTACTTTGGTCACATGCATTTACTTGATGCTTGCTTTATTTGGGTGTACAGTATTGGTATGAGTGACTGTGTGTGTGTTTTGTCACTGTAGCTGCGTTTCTGGGTGTGTGCCTCAGCGTACTGTGTTCTGAGCTCAGGTTGACATTCGTTTGACTGACATCGGGGGCGACAGCAGCACAGTGGCATATGGTAACCGCCTGCTAACCGCTAAAACTTGACATCAGCGCAAACAAGTCAGCCAAGCATGGCATAGTGTGCTCCTAAGAGGGTTAAGGGATAGGCTGTCAGCATACGGTGGGATAATAACACCTATCACAAGCATCATAATACCAGATAAAGGGGAAGGGAGCCAGATCAAATATACAGGTTGGTGGGGACTCCGGCAAAACCAATGACAAGTTACACACAAAAAAATAACAGGTAAACTGTAACGGATCCAAACATGTGCTGTGTGGTTGTTGTGGATCCTGATCTCATTGTTACACAGCCGGAAATGTAAAGAGACTCATTCACACAAAAAGGGCTGCCTCAAACATGGCATTTACAAGCATCTCTCATCTAGATTGTGTTTACAGGTGATGTAGTTGGATTATATTCACACCTGGCCTTAACATGTCTCTTTACACAGATCTAACTTCTCCTTCCTTTGCCAAAACAAACATTGTGACACACATCACTTCCTCACACAATATTCATACAGAAGGTGACAGTAAATACCCCGTCTGGCTTGTTCCTCATCCTCTGGTAATTTGACACTTTTTTGAAAAGTAAGCTACTATGAGAGCAGTCTGATGCTTTCTGCTTGGATCTGTGTGCTTAATGTTATCTCTGCCTATGAAGCTACTATGAATGGATTCACTGCATTTTCACATGAGACCAAATGCATCTCTGAACATGTCAAGAGGTGATTTGGTTGACCACACCTTCAATTGGTCTTTGCTTTTAAACATGGATTTTTATGCATTTTTGTGTCCAAGACAAACTGCATGTTGCATGATGCATATTGCGCAGGCCACAAAAAAACACACAGACGCAAACAGTTATTCACTGACCCACTGAGCTGCAGAAGACAAAAGAGCTGCAGACAAATCTGATCACTGATGTCATCTCTCCTCATTGTCTCATCTTTCTTTTGCACAGACAACACAAGCACACATCTCGAAACACTGAGACACTGCTGTCACTGCCATGATCTGATGTACCGAAATGTACATTTCACATCCACAGAAAATGCAGGACAATATCAGTCTCAAAAGACAGATAAGCCTTCAAATAAAGATTCCATCTTCAACGTCTGGTCACAGAGAGGGACAGAAAACACACAAGAGCAGACAGCTACAAGACTCTAATTCATACGAGTGAACACAGATAAAAACGCAGTCTCAAATAAATGCATGGGATATTACTGATCATCTATATATGACAAATAATCCAGTGGGCCAAATGATTGAAAATAGCGTCCTGTTGTTAGCGTCAAACACTACTGAGGAAAAACTGTCTCTAAAAACTGTATTTCAAATTTCTACAAGAAAACCAGAGCCTTCTCACAGCATCTATTTTCATTTCTAACCACAGAGCTTGCACTAAAACTATTAACAGAAAGATTTGTTGTTGTTTGTCTCTAACCCTATTGTACCTCCTGGAACCCTGGTAACCCCTATTTAAGCACTGGGTTTCCTCTCATCGATCAAAGTGTGGCACACACAGTCCAGGAGCATGACACTGGCACTGGAAAGCTTACAGCAGGTTTCAACTTTGACCCAAGAGATGCTCAGCAGCAGATTGTGTGTGTCTGTGCTTGCTTGTGTTTGCGCGTGTGTGTACTTGAGTGTAAATTCACATACGGGTCACCTATCTGCTCACCACTAGCTCCTCGCAAAACTCAATTTCCTCTCGGAGTGTCCACAGCTAAGCACTTTTAACCTCTGGAAAACCTGCTGCGATGGAGGATACATGCAAAATTTACAAGAGGATGAAGCGTATGCCTGTGTGTGTGTGTGTGTCTGCGTGTAATATTAATTGACTCAAACACATATACCCACCTGTACCCAAAAAAGAAGTAAAGGCTGTTACATTACAGCTGTCAGATACTGAACATGTTGCTGCACAGGCTGATGAATTGTGGAAAACATTGTGGAGGATTTTTCTGTGCATGTCTTTTGTGTGTGTGTGTGTGTGTGTGTGTGTGCGCCTGTGTGTGTTGGCCGTAGAGGAGTGTTCCCAGGGAGAGAGTGAGGAGGTATCCACCACACACTGCCTGGGGCCCTCTGGAGGAGAGACTAAACAAGACCTTCCCATTGGGACGCGCACACACAGCCTGCAGCTGCAAATGACCTACTACCCACCTCACACACAGACATACGCGCACGCACACACACACACACACTCACTCACACGCATGAAGAGAAAAGCCTTTTAGATTATATAATTTGTTAATTTCAAGAGCAAAAATAAAGTCAATTATCACACGTGGACTAATGAACGTACACTCCCAAATATCAAAGTCTTCCTCTCTCATTCTCTTCTGTTTTTCATCCTCCTGTTCTTTCCATACTCCCCCAAGCAACATGGTGGCATGCAGCCTGGAAACTGACACACCAAACAACTCTCAACAGCTTTTTCAATTATGTGCATCTATGTTTGAATGAATGTGCGTGTACAGTGCATCCAATAAGTTGTGTGCTTTTTTTTCTAACATCTGTACTTGTCATGTTCAATTTATGGATTCACAGTGGTGGTTCCTTAACTTTTTTAAAACCATGGCGCCCTGGTGGCACACAAACACATACTCATGCAACCTTTTAAGCTTAACATGACATAGTAAATATCTGTTATCAACATTTCTTTTAGGTCTATTTACTGTGAAAAATATATAATGAAATGTTATTAAAAAGGAACACCAGAAACTGGAAACAAATCATACCACATCCCTGGCCGGTTTTTACAGCATCCCAGGGTTTCACAACAGCCATTTTGGGAACCACAGATCTATGACGCTACGTTTAAAGTCAGTCTGTTCAATTTGTATTACTTCTAGATCAAGAATCCTCTAATGCAATTTTCAGGTGTGTAAATCTAGAGGTACTTTGTACCAAATAGAAAGCATAGAAAACTTGCCAGAGTTAATATACTGTTACTCTGAAAGTGTTAAAATCAACACTTCCTATGTTTATAGAGGCCAATCAACACTTATTAACACCACATTTGCTGTGTTTTCCCCTGAATTGCTGCTCTTAGCCCAAATGTGAAATATCATAATGCATGCTTGCTCACACACTTGTGTGAATTACGTATCTCGCAGATTTGCACTGAATGTAAATTACAGATGCCACTGGTAATTACGATAATGACAGGAACTCCCAAAAGAAAATTCATTTTAAATGGGGCTTGATACATAACGTGAAGAACATGTCCTACACCAATGACATACAGAAACAATGATAAAAAAACCATGAGATATGACCTTTCACCTACAGTTTGTGTTTAGAAAATACTTCAAATCCATGGTAAACTGTCGTTCCCATTCATCAGTGTCTTGTGAAACAATAGCGTGCGTGTTTTCCTAGAGGAAGCCTGAGGATGAACATATCTTCTTCATATCGTTCTCTGACTGACAAATAAAGGCTCCCTGCCAACAGAAACTCAATGAGACCACAATCAATATACTGCTACAAGGTGCACACACACATGCGCAAACGCACACTCATATAAACTACACAGATAGGGAATGATGTACGATTACCTGGAGCACATAACAATCAGCTGCATGCTCATACAGTATGCACATGCACACACTCTTGTACTGCAAGTGCACACACACACACAGATGCGCGCACTGAAAGACACTTAATATGCAAATAATTTTTTTTACAACAGGGACAGCACTCCATTGTTCATGTGGACGAAGGGGGGCAGATAGATAGATAAATAGGTCTCTAGATAGCTAGCTTGGACCCCAGTTGATGAGATTTCACATACAGCAGCAGCAGTGCTGTTAGGACAGGGAATACCACCACAAAATAATGTTTTCTCTCCCTCTGATCAATTTTTAATTTGGCCCGTGCAGCCGAGCCCTTGGCGGGCCTGGCCCCGGTAATTATGGTGGGTTATTGACAGCTGCCTTCCCATGGGAGGCTATTTAAAAGAGGTTTAACCCCTGAGCAAGTCCAGGCCCCACACCCGCCTTTGAAGGTGTCAAGTGCATTGATCTAAGCTGCGGGATGTGCTGGGACCTCTCCACCTGGAGGTGTGTGTATGCCTGTATTTGCGTGTGTTGGTTGCAGGGCTGCTATTACAAGGCCATGGCAAGGCGGAGCATCTTTTGACCCCTACACAGACACACCCACACACACACACGGGCGCACACACAAACACACACACACACACACATACAGAAAGAAAATGTCCTCTGGCTAAACCTGGCTGGCTGGATAGAATGATACCTATCTGGCCCCTGTAGCCACCTGATGCCCCGAGATAGGCTGTACACACACTGTACATACAATGTTATCACTAGGCTACACACACACACACACACCCACACACACACACAAACAGGTTAACTCACAGCTCGGGGGGAATTAGAAGAACTAATGAGAAAGGAGGAGGAGGAAGAATGGTGATTGGAGAGACAGACAGAGAAGAGAGAGAGGAATATCCTCACAGCACACAGGGCCATGACACAAGACAGGCAGAAGCCAAAGTGTGAAGCTGATGTTGAAGAAGACATCATCCAGCTAAAAAAGGAGGAGGGGGGGCAGCATGACAGAAATTAAAAGAGGATTTCTGTGTTTGAGTTTGTCTGCCTCGCTGCCCCCTTTCAGCCTCCCATTGAAATTCTGGGCAGATACAAACCCCTAGGCTTTTGACACACTTTTGAAAACACCACACCCCCTCTTTCTTTCCAGTGGGTCTCCAGTGTCGAGCCTGACTCACTATCAAGAGAGAGACAGAGAGAGACGGAGAGAGGTGGGTGAGAAGGAAGGAGGCAAGACGGGGGCTGTAGATCTGTTTTTGTATTAGCACCTTCCAAATTAAATTAAGTCATTCTTGAAGGCTTTTTATTGTTTGTGTGTGTACGCATGCAGTTAACAATTTGGGAATTGTCAGACTTGATATTGTTGATCAATTAATTCCTATTTGAAATATCTAACATGCTAAGAAAGACAACTTTAAATTGCTAAACTTTTTTTAATTTAGGTGAGCACTTTTAACCATCTGAAAAAAACTGAACTACCAACATAACTTCTCTAGAAATCATGTATGTATCTGTATGGCTGATAAAAATTACTATAACTTCTACGAATACTGAAAATTAATTGAGATTGAATACAAAGCATTTTGGAAGAGAGCATTGAAATTGATTCCAGCCAATAACACTGCAAAAACAAAATCTGACGACTGCAGAAAAGTTGGGGGAAATGTCAACAAGTGATATAAAGTCTCTACAAAATGTGGTCTTTTTCTTTTCTCACACTCATCCACATGAGTGATTTAGGAGAGCCATGTCCTGACAACAGTATATACGTGTTCTCTTTCAATTCTGACACAAATTTACACAAGTTGAAAGTGCTCCTGTAACTCCAACAGCTATCCATACACAGATACTATAACTAATGATCCCACCTTTCAATACTTCCTCCTTTCTCAATTATTCTGTCTGTAACCTCACAATCTACACACACTCTCTCTCTCTCTCTCTCTCTCTCTCTCTCTCCCTCCTGTCCCACCCCCCTCCAAACCCCTTGGCGCCCACCCTCCACCTCCACCATCTCAGTCTTAGGATGCAGAGCAGTGACAGGGCCAGAAGGTAATGATACAGCTGCCATGATGCAACAAGCAGACCTGTCGACTGTCAGGAATTGAAATCATGAAGGAATAAGCTGTCATTAAGAGGCCCTCTCCCAGTAGTGGAGCTGTCAGACGCCTGCCTTCTGCCTACTCTCTCTCTCTCCATACTCCCATCTCTCCTCTACCAGTCCCACCCCATTTGCAGTCACTGCCTCGCCCTCCTCTCATTTCTCTCTTCCTGCTTCAATCCTCTCTGTACCCCTCTCCTTCTTTCCACTTCTGTCCTCTTCCTACCAATCGTAACCCTCCTCCCTCTCTGCACCCCCAGACACCCCCCCCCCTCTCCAACCCCATCTCAGATTCCTCTTTTCCACCTCTTTCCCCAACTCCCTGGTTGTTGCTGGAGCAAGCTCCTCTCACCTGTCATTTTACCTCTAGGCTATGGGAATAGCACCACTTCCATGTGCACACACACACATGTACATAAAGTCAACATGTATGAGATCTGCACACACAGCACGAAGGCTTCCCTTAACCCGGTGCTACTGTATACACTGTGCCAAACACCACAAGCACACCTTCTGCCAGATGTGATGTGTTTGTGTCTGCGTCTGTGTGTATGCTTTCTCTGTGTGCACACGTCCATTTGTATATATTTTAGACTTATATTAACATATACGTTTTGCCAGCTTATCCATGTGTCATCATCATATAGCAGCATGACAAAGATATGTCATATTTGTAGACAGGAACATGGTGGATATGGGAGGCAGAGACAGGCGATGGGGTGCAAATGTTGTCTAAGAGACAGGATGCCCCAAGATTCACCCCTGAATGTGATGGTGTGTGTGCATGTATGTGGTGTGAAGGGCCTGATTAACTAGCGCAATCAGCTATTTTTCCCACAAGCCCCTGATTGGCAGTGGTGATCCCATCGGAAGAGAGGAAAGGCTGACTCGAGCTTCCAAGGAACATGGTTAAGAATTTCAGAGTGGTGCTTTAACACACACATATGCCGTAGTCTTGTGCCGCATGCACACACAAACATTACAGTAGTACTGTGTCTCTTTTGTGTGTGTGTCTGTGTGTGCTCATGAGTGTGTGTTTTGTAAAGCCACAAGCTCCCCCCATATTTCCCCGAATGCACTCCAGTTGACCCTTTGCTGCAGGCTTTGAATTTCCAATCAACTTCCCATGAGTAACTTCACACGAGCTGCACTCGAGGCAACAGATTCCTGCTACGAAACATTTTTGTAAAATGGGGCCTAATCTAAACATAATAAAATACATGCTCAAAATGTCAACATCTGACCCAACACTGCACTTAACAAAATTTGCAAATCAAAAATATTGAGTAATTGTCATAATGCCAGAGTCATACAGCCACACAGAATCAGGTTGTTCTAAAGATGATTTACAAATACGTTTCCATGCTAAACTTCGAATGTCTACATCGATGACAGTCCCGTTGAAGGAATATTACACTTTCAGATCTCACATGTCTTACATGGCTGTGTATCAGCAGCCTATTTCCAGTTCTTTTTTTAATGAAGTGGTGTAATATACTTCTTTCCTCAAGCTAGTTCATCAACCTCTTTCTCAGTTAGTCATTTCCTGCATTTTCCCAGAGTGGTTTTGACAAGTCAGTGTGAGTTTTGCATTGCATTCAGCTGTGGGTTATGTGTGTAGGTGGAGAGACTAATACTGATAGCTAGAGCTGTCGTGGTATTGTTTTCCTCACCGCACAAATTAGCGAAGCCGTTCAAACTGCCGTGGTAACCGTCATAAAAAAAAAAAAGAAACCTCAGATGTTACAAAATAATTGGTTCCTAAATACCATAAACTTTTCAAATGCATTTATTCCTGTAGTAGTCTATTCTTTATAGCCTCTATAGTCTAAATGTCTATCTTTATGACTTATGTCTCTAAATGTCTTATCATGTCATTCGGCACGTCATTCTTTATGTCAAGCCTGAGAGAATAACTGTTGTCCCATCACTTGAGCCACTCACTCAGCGGTGAAGTGGCTCAGCTTGACTCTGCGGTGGGCGTGACGTGATTGCGTTACTGCAGAAACCGTGGCGGCTCTACTGATAGCCACAGAGATAGCAATAAAAAGAGCTTCCCGCTGAGTAAAAGCGACCACCTGCCCAGTTTAATAACCCATAATAACTATTCTCATAAAATGTATTATATATTATATTACTGTATAAATGTAGGCCATCTATTCTAATTTTCATTGTTTTATCATACTGACTAATTATGTGGTATAACTTTTGAGCATACTTCAATCTCAAGCATCCACTGAAAAATACCACACTGAATAACCACTATAACGCATACTGCTGATGAGTATGTAGTATGTCACTAGTTTCAATTATTTTGCTTGTGGTTTCACTGATTAGTTCCTCCCTCTCTGCCTGAAGGGGAACAAATCATCAAAATCAGCTAATGGCATGTTAGGTTGAGAGGAACACCAGCAGGCTCTTGGCCCTCCATGGCACATTGCATTGGAGTGGTATATTGCTCTGTCACAGTAGTAATGGCTGGCTGGCTGTCCTTGAGGTGGTCTCCCCACAGTCTTGCTTGTTCACAGGATTCTGCTCTTAATATGGCGTAACGCTGCTGATCAGGGATTTTGTTGTTGTGTCTGTATTTGCTGTGTCACAGAGCTGCCATCCCTCTGTGCTGTCATTCATTTGAGAGCTGTTGACCAAACATGTTTTATTGCTTGTATTCTGCATACCTGCGAATTAAGGTACAGCGAATATAACTCTACGTTTTCTTTAGATGGTACAAAACTGTAGCTCTAATTCCTGTATATTCATTTCAAAACATCCACACAATTTTCACAGTATGACATACTAAACCACAAACATGCCCCTAATAGATGCAGACAGCATGCATTGACTGTAAATGTGTGTGCCTGTCTTTCCAGTGCGCACACGGAGTACAAGGCATGTGTGTGGTAAATGCCTGGATGATGATTTGTCAGGGTGTAAGAACATGATTTCTTGTTTACTATGATGAATGAGCAACACTCACACTACACACACCATGTTCTCTATATCTAAGCTGTCACTTTGGCTCTCTGCAGCACAACACTGCCTTCTCCAACTGTAATACCAGCCAGGGTAACTGTAATTCAAAGACAGTCTCGGGGTAGCTGAATCATCCGTTAGCACACACATGGACACACAGGCACGCAAACCCAACCTCTCCCGTTGTTGTACACAGCAGGAGAGGGCTTTGCACAGCAGTGAAAGTCTTTAAGGTATTCAGATGGACGAAACGGGCGAACGAGGGGGAGAGGGAGAGCTGGATCTCCTCTAAGTCAATTTGAACAGCGGGCCGATGAAATTACACAGGTAGTCGTGGCCAGGCTGGCAAATGAGCAAAGAGATGGGGATGAAAATAATAAGACAGGCAGAGCCACTTTTTGCTTGCTGACACACAGTTGTATACACTCGTGTGTAATCATATGGCAGAGAAAGAGAAACTAATCTATATTTTACATGATTTCTTCCTCTCTCTCAGCTCAGTCATCCATGAATACATAGTACTACATAGGAAATCATGCATAATAAGAATGCATAAATATTTTTGTGTTATAGTTATGATTATGTTGAGGAATATGCTTCATTTTACTAACAAGACAATATAAACCTTGATTCTGGGTTGAGAACTGTACATTTATAGTGTTATTTAAGATTATGCGTTTGCACCTGTGAATGAATGTCTGCTTGTTGTTATTTGCCTCTGTGATTATATGATGCTGTGGAGTGCTGAAATTACTCATACTCATATAATTTCTCATATGACCTTAGGACAAAGTTTCCTTTCACTACACACTTGTGTACATTGTAAAATGAAGTGAAACATAATTGAGTTGACGCAGTACATCCGGAGACTAAGCTATGAAAGCACACAGCAACAACAAATTACCACAACCACATTTAAACCTCCAGTCAAATAAAACAAAATACCACGACACAATGCCTCTGACTGTGCCACAAAGTTTTCCACAGTGCAAACTATTCAAACCAGCCCTTCAAATAAACAGTCTGCCTGTGTGTTACATTTGTAACACCAATATCACATCAGGCTACTGTGGTAGTGGTGGTACCAGTGGCTGCATGGTGAGCACACTGCATGCCTTTTTTTACCCCAAAACCCACAAACCCTGCACACCACAGACATGCAACAGGTTATACTTTGCAAAGGATAAACTGCAAGAAAAAAGAAAATGAAGGACAGAATTTAGTATTTATTTTGTCCTCAGTGCACCAAGCTCATCTGTCCATCTTGGTGAAAGATCAAAACAGGGCATCTTGGATCAAAGATCAAAAAATCAGATTGCTCGAGTGTCTTTTGTTGTTCCCCCTACCTCCATGGCTCTGGTGATGAAGGGGATCTGCGTCCCTGAGTCCAGGTCCTGGTTGATGATGAGTCTGCGGGCCCACTGACCGGCCCGCACCACACCGCTGCCCTGGATCAGCACCAGTAGCTTGGACGGGTTGGACAAGGCATTAGGGCTCATGTAGATAAAACTGGAGGGCTCATCGTCTGTGGCATCTACCTGAACGTTCAGGGAAACACAGGTTACCTTGTGTCACTGACGTACATCAAAATATGTCAAAATCTCATATAAGGAAATTTGTATACTTTCCCAGTGATGTTCACTATTTTTTTAAACTGCTGAACTGCTTGGGACATTTTACTCAATCAAAATCAAAATGAATCCTTGCCGTTCTGTGCAACAGCAGCAAATGCAAAGATGATCAAATTGTGATTTTATAATTAGAGCTTTAATTTCTGTTGCTTCAACGAATCGCCTGATAATGATTATGAAAAGAAACGTTGGGAGTTCTCTTATGTAACATGCATGAGTTTAAGGAGAAACAGCCTACTCCTCTGTGGCTTTTGTAATTAGAAAGCTCATATGCATCACCACACTAATCATCAATAATCATGATTAGAAAACAGCCTTTGTGTGATTAAAACTGAGGCAGAAAGTAATACAGACAGAAAGAGAGGCTAAGCGAGTGAGTGTTTGTGTGTGTGTATGCGCTCCGTCCACATCCCATGCGTCGTCGCATCCCTCCCAAGTATGCCTGGAGGAATCTCTAAGGAGACAAACACTGTCCATAAAAGCCATGGGTGGCAGCTGCAAGAACTTAATCCAAGCAGACAAAGAGAGCCGAGTGTGGGGGAGAAAATCTTACCCTTTTTTCTCTTGTGCTCCCTCATTCCCTTTCCCTATACTTGGCTGCAGTTAATCTTCTTAAAATCTGCGGTCACAAGTTCAATGCCACGCAGGTGGACAGACCCACCACTAACACACAAATACATACACACACACACACGCCATATACATGCAGGCGGGTGGGCAGCAGAAAAGCAGAACAGAGCCATTTTCCAGAGGAATAATGAGATAAATAGGCCAGGCAGATAAACCAGTAAAAGTGTATAGGGGCTAATGAAAGGCGCTGAGTCTCTGGCTAGGTGATTTATGGACACTGTTAGTGCTGGTGCTAACTCTGCTTCTAAACACCAGCGCTGCCTAACATCCCTATAAATGCAGCCTGAAAAATGATCACAACTTTTAGAAACAGAAAAAAGAACAGGAACGGAGGGGTAAAGGGGGGCAGAAAGAGACAAACATGCTTCCAACAACAGATAAAAGGGATCAAGTGTGTGCTCTGAGCCTGGATGAGCTGGGCAAAGAATAACTCCATGATGGCAGAGTAGAAAGTCCCCTTCAGCGCAAATGAATGCAAAACAGATTAAGCATCAGCATGCTGCGCCGCTGCGCCTTTGAAATGACACGTCACAATACAGTTAATTTGTTGAGGAGACACTTTTACACAAAGGATGTGGGCAGAGGAGGGGGTAATAGAAAGAGAGGAAGTAAGAGAGAAACTGAGTGAGATAGAAAAAGAAAGACAAAGACTGAGAGGAGAGCTGACTCCTCACAATCCCCTTTTCTTTATTTTTTTTTAAACAGGACACTCAATATCATAATCACACTCTGAAGCCTAAGCATTTACGTCAATTTTCATATTTAATACTCCCTTTAATCTTCAAGGGCATTAAATCAAAGAGGAAAATGCCTCTTTTCACTCTGGGTACTTACTGGCAGGATTGCTTTAGTCATGTTGCACTTTTTCTCCAACAGCTCATAAACATACTGAGTGATGATCTGGAGAGAAAAAAAAAACACACACACACACAGGCAGACATTACATTGATAATACTGTCTACTGCAATTAATATTTTCATATTGCTGTTGATACAAATCCATCCAAAAAAAAGTAAACTAAACTGTTGTGTGTATGTGTGAACAAGTAATAGCAACCACTGTCATACTTGCAAACAGAATAAAAAATACTATTCAAAACCCTTGTTTGCCCCCTGGCGTGTGTGCGTGTGTGCGCACATGAGCTACTTGAAAGGGTCTGGATTGTACTGTGTGTGTGTGTGTGTGTGTGTGTGTCTGTGTGTGTGTGCGCGTGTGTGTGTGTGCGCGAATCACAGTGCAGTGAGAGTGTTGAGGTTGTAAGTGCCAGGAGAGGAAATCTCCTGTACAAGCGAAGGGCTGATGTAAGTTATGTTTATCCCCGCAGCCACAGCACTAAAGAACCTTGTATACCGAGTCATTCCAACCCCAGGCCAAGCCTTTCATGGTTCAGTGACATTAACAACTTTCTATTCCATTTTCCTTATTTTCTCTTTCCTTTCCTCCTTCCTTTCTTCTCTCCACGTCTTGCTCAGCTGAGAACTGAAAGAAACACTCTGTGGAACAGATTTTCGACTTTTGATCGGATGTTAGAGAAAGACAGAGGAGTAAAGAGTAATAACAGATGACAGGGCACAAAATCACTAGCAGTAAACTGTGTTGGAGATATTGCTGCTGTGATGATGTCGCCCCAGCATATGTCAGGACAGACCCTATGTCCAGTCCGTGTCATGACAATGCTGTGTTAGGTGGAGGGACAGCAGGGAGAGCTGTGCAACATGCTGTCCTGCCCTGCTGTGAAGTTTCACTTTGGTTAGCTTTATAGCATCAGCCTAACTAAATCAGGCAACCAAAGGCTAGCAGTGGCGCCACCGCTAAAAAGCGTGTCCGAATCCCAGTCACGCTCTCTAGTCAGAGACCGACCAACTGACATACCCCAAACACAAACAAGGATCAAGAAAGTCATGTCTCACAGTACAGATCATGCTTAGCTCTGATTTATGTGTGGAAAGGGACAAAACTGTACTAGTATTTGATAGTACTCACTTAAGTCAGTGGGATTCATCCTCTGGGTACCATTAATGTCTGTATAAATCTATGAAAACCAAATTAAAAGTAAACACTCTGTATAAGGTACAGTATATGTACCAGAGGTGTAGTACAGCTGCATGACAATAACAAAGAATCTCAAAAAATAGTCAGGAAGCTAGACTTAAACTAACATGACAACATTTGTTCAAGTTCCTTGGAGGAGTAAGAAAATCTCTGCCGCCACTGTTGACATGACTGGTAGAAATATGCAGCAGATTAATACCAAAAAGTGAGAAAAGCCAAGACAAGATTCTTTTAGGCCACAAGCTGCTTAGCTTTATAATTTTTGGCACACAATACAAAATATTTTCTATTCCCATTAACCACAGGACAATGAAATTATACATATCCCTAAATTACATGTTCCAAACTCCAAACACATTTTAAATGGCATGAATTTGAGAGAATGTCTGCTATCTGATCTTGAAGGTGGCAGATTATTCTCCACACAGCTGATCTTTTACAGAGGAAGGAAAGGACAACAAAAGGCCAAAGTTAAGAGAACTTGAAATGGTTTCTACATTTGAGTCAAATGTGAATTCTCATGAATAATCACAATATTGCCATACTCTTTTATGCCTGAAAGAAACTCAATCCTAACTTGATTTACTGCTTATAGACAACATGCAAGAATAAAATTATGCACCAGACACATATTACCCTTATGACAGCCAATCAAAGGCCAGCAGACAGACTAAATGAGATGATCGATCTACTGTTTGACCCTGTAAAGGGAGGGGAAAAAAAAGCTAGAGGAGCTAAAACAACCTCACCTCACCCCAACCCACCAAACCTCCAACAGCTAATTCACTAAAATGTCAGCCAGTCTGATGAAGACTAAAATGATTCGGGGCCTCAGTATGCTAGTGTTTAATGACATCAACAATAAGCCTCACAGGAAATTTCATTTGCACTACGTTATTTGTTCAGTGCCTCAGGTGGCTCGAAAACCATCTGATATGGAATAAGGAGAGAGACGAATGGAGGAGAGAAGGGAGAAAAAAAGTGGGAAGAATGCAAGAGTTTCACTGTGTGAATGTGTTTCCGCTGATGAAAGGATACTATAACAATCTAACATCCAAATTTGTACAGGCTGTGTGGTAATCTCTATGTTTTAGCTCATACTATAAACTGCCAGATGACCTTTTCAGTGAACAATATACGATCAGATCAAAGGTCAGAGCTAAAAAAGTGAATAGTTGCAGCATTCCAATGGATCATACTCAGAAAATATTTTTTAGAAACAATGGAATAGACTCAGAGCTGAGGCACAGAACTCACGTAGTGATGCACACACATACTCGCGCACACACACACACATGTGCACACCCAGCCAACCTCCTTCTGTGTGGGCCTCTGTGGACTATGTCTCAGCAGCTGATCAGTACAATAAGAAAAGCCTCTTTGTCACCTAATTACCAATGTGTTATAAGTGCTTTAATGAAATGCCTGCAGGAAGCAACGCTGAGTGCCTGCATTGTCGGGATTGGATGATAGGAGAAGCATGAGGAGTGGATTTGCCAAATAATATTAAGACACACAAAGGGACACATAGGGAGGGGGTGAGAGAGAAAAACAGAAAGAGAGAGAGAGAAAGATAAGAGCAACCTGAATCAATCCAAATCAATAGGTTTCATGATAATAAGCATGCTTACAATGCCTTTCTATCTGCAACAAATATATAATATCATTCATGCTGACAAGATATTGTACGGGTGCAACATTACATAAAATGTCAATGTAAACTTGGATTCCCTGTCTATCATAAAACATGTGATCTGAAGTCCCAGACTGCACAATTCCAAGTCCAAAGACATAGTTTCCCCCAACGGAGACACACACACACACACATAAATGACCATGACTGACAGTTTATGAAACATGTAGCCCTCACTATGTAGACACTACAATGACCTGTGGGTCACACAGAGTCAGACTTCACTGAGGTAAAAAAAGAAGCAAAAATAGGTAAAAAAAGGAGATTTCAAGCAGCAATTCAATTGTCTTCTAGGACACCCGGGTGATGATGTATCCCTGAACAACGGCAAGCTTTCTACATGACCGTGCGAGCGATCGTGGGAGAGTCTGAAATAGACCTGCTGCGGCTGAGGTCACCTCTGTGTCTGTGGTTTGTTTGGTAGGGGAAGCATTGTGGCGATGAAGCAAGAACAGAGGGATCAGGGAGGAAGGAAGGGACTTAGAGGAGGGCTCAGTGGGAGGAAAGAAGGAAGACAAGAAGGGAGAGATGGAGAGGTAATCCCCAGGAGCCAGAATCTCGTGCCAGCTCCCACTGTGGTGAACAGCTGAGAGGAGAAGGAGCTGTGGAAGCCGGTATGGAGGGGGAGAGAGAACAGTACAGTACGTGGCCTTGATAAGAGCCCTTTAAAGTGGGTGGGCTGTGACTTCAAGTCCAAGCAAACCTCTGGTCATCCCCATAACAATCTCTTCATCACACTCATAAACACACCGGGCCAAGGTCTTAATGAAGACCGCTGTGGCTGCAAAGTTGATGTTTTTTAAACTCCTCACTACAAAGAGAGAGAAAGACCTCCCACATTATGGGTGCACATGTGTCAGTTAATGTGCGTGCGTGTTCTCCCACTGATTAGAACAGTCATGCCTGGTTTGGCTGACCGCACCTGAGGCTATAAGGAGATGATCCTTCCCGGGCATGCACAAAACAAACATGAGGAGGAAGAAAACCAGAACAGGAAGAGGAGGATAGATGAAGACCATGAGTAAGGAAAATATGAAGAGAAAAGGAGGATAGGAATCAGAGGGCTATAAAAAAAAAAAAGAGGCAGGGAGGATAAAGGTTGAGATGGTCAAGGGCAATGGAAAAACTGAGGTGATTACAGGAGAAGAAAAGATAGCAGTAATCTCAAACCGACCCTGAGAGGAGATTACAAATCATGATGTGTTTATCAAGATTGTTCTAAGTGTCAAAAAGATAAGTGAAACACAAGACTGTAATAATACAAATAAAATAATACAAAAGTCTTTGTGTATGTCAGGGTAATATTCAACTGAAAATTTCAGCTATAGCACAAAACTTCATAAAACTAATTTTGAATTATCTGAGGTCATATTTACAAAGGCCTCATTGGGTTTTCAGTTTAAATAATGTAACTGAAGATATTCTAACATTTACTGGGGGCCCATGAAGCCACACCGGTTTGTCTCATAAACTCCGATTACCAACCATGTGCACAAATATACTCAAGACAGCGAACACATACTGTACAGTATACACAAATACACAAGTAGCTCATGTACAGACACACACACCTCTTGTCTCTCTAGTCCAGAGCCCTCTCCAAAAGCCACTTAGCCATAGAAACCAGAGAGCAAGAAAACGCATCAAAGCTGTTTATATAATGAAACTGAAAGAGCTGCTCCATGCCGTATCACTGACTACACCCAGGAAAGCATTCCTTCTTCTCCAGAGAATAGAAGAGAGGAAGAAGGAAAAAAAAAAAAAAAAAAAAGAAAATCCCCCGAACAATGCAGCACAACAACAGTGGCAACAACAGCAAAGCATACTCAAAGAGAGAGAGACTGCGAAAATGAGAGAGAGCATGAGGCAATAGAAAGGTTGTTTATTTTAAGTCAGCCTTGTGTACCAACAGAAAGTGGTATTAAAATAGGGCCTATTGTTGTGAATTTGTGATCTGTCAGTCCATGTGGGAAACAAAGAGAGATAGAGAGAGAGAGAGAGACTGGTGTTATTCCCATGAGGTCTCTGTCATTCTTCTGTCAGAGGAGAGAGGGCTCTCCAGGGGAAGAGAAAGTTCTCAGACACAGACTGACAGACAGACTGTTTACACTTAGCGTAGATATTCCTCTCTCTCGTTCCTTCTCCTCCCTCCCTGCGCTACTCATCCTAATGGCATCGTAATGACCTCCTCAGGTGTTAACTGAGAAGCCGGTGGAGGGCTAATTCAAAGTAAAGTACTGTTTGCCACCATGGGTGCCGGCGGTAGCGACAGATGCCAGCGCTGTAACTACCAGCCCTCGTGTCTTTTCTCTGACACCCCCCTCAACTACTCCCACCCCCTGTCCAATTCCCTTCTCTTTCATCAACTCTAATCCACCTCACCCTGCTCCCTGCAACCATTTTTGTCTGACTGTGTCTGCTTCCTCCTCCCTGCTCTCAGCAGAAGCTGCAGCGGCAGTGTTGAAGTGTTTTGGGAATGGAGACGTGATGGTAGTCAGTGAATCAGGGCAGACAGCTGTCATTTATAGTCACTCTTTAGAGAGATCCCATTAGCTTCCCAACAAAATGGTCCACGACTGGTATGGGGTCTCCTGATGCTTTAAGTACAGTATGGAGGAATGTCTCTGGGGTTCCCACCATGGGCCTGATGCAACACTATATGACTACACCATGAAATTTTATAAATTCATAGCACCTCCACAAACTAAAAATGTCATTCATACCTTGTTGGTTACTATTGTTTTTACTAAACAGGTTACTACATTTCTGCTAAAACATCTAATGCAATACATTTGGGGAAAAAAACATTGTTTAATACCGTACAAAGTATGTTCTTTGCAAAATTACTTGATATAACATTATTTCCTAATATAGGTCACTATATTTACCTGTCTGCCCAACATCTAACCCTAACCCATACCTCCAGTATTCTTTTCTTTTACCCTCCCTCTGTCTTTTTTTAAAGATGATGTTTTCTGATAGAATTAAGATTTTGTGACCATTCACCTTCAATTTTTATTCAGATGCTCTTTAAAGGCCCTGATATACTCAGACACTGTTACAGAGGAGGCGAGGTGGGTGTACAGCGGACACACTATTATATATATATATATTATATTATATTATCTTAAAAGCTGGTCATAATTTCTCTACTGTTCCAAGGAAATTCTTTTGCCCTTCTCCTTAGTGTTTTGCTCAAGGACACTTCAGCAGGGTCTTAAACCTTGGCCAGCTGGTCACTGTTATGACAACACCCAGCATCCATAATGCGGAAACAGAGGGTGACAGGAAGAGAAGCATAACAGAGAGACAGCAGAGTGTAAGAGACAGACAGAAAGAAAAAGAGAGAGAGAGAGGAAGAGAGGAAGAGACAGAGAGAACGAGAGAGAGAGACGGCTTTCTAATTCAGCCATCTGGCTAGCTTTACTTCATTATAATATTCTGGCTGTGTGTGTATGTGTGTGTATGTGTGTGTGTGTACAAATTTGTGAGTGCCTTCCATTCCACAGATGCAGGCAGAGCAGAGAAGAATCCTCATTTATTAACAGCTTAATAGAGCTCCATCTGGGCCAGACCCTATGCTTGTCTTCTATCAGAGAGATTCATCACCGAATCACAGGAATTAGACTACAACTGACACCTACACACGCTGAGGTGACCCTGCTGCACTGAGCAACACCGCACAGATAGCCTGCACTGTATTACAGCTGTAATATTACAGCCACTACAATGTCACTACACCAGAGTTTTTCAGTCTTGGTTTGTGTAACGCTTTCAACTTGACTAAAACAAAACGGCACAATAAGAGGAAAATAACAATAATAAAAATATACAGTACATTAGATCAGTAAAACAATTTATAAACTGGGGTTCATTGAAATATCAGACAATGAGATCATTTATGTCTTTATAGAGTGCACCCAGAACTTGACAGGGATAATACAGTTTTTTCAGCTTTCCTATTTGTCCTACTTATCCAGAGACACAGACAACCATAGATACCTTTTTTATGCTACTGCCATACCTTCAAATTACACAGAGATATAAAAAAAAAAGGCATCAGTGTGTGAGCTGACTCTGGGTAAAAAGGAAAAATAGCTAAATCTACCAAATGAACTAAGCATCCCTTGAAAGAATTTAGTTTGAATATTCAATAACCACGTGCCCCCTTAGGATATTCTCATGCCAGAAAGCTTATGGTTTGGAGAGGCCAGCACTATTCTCCTGTTGACTCTATGTTTGCACTGAGTCAATACATCAGTCAGCTGAGTCAGCACATTCAAACCGTTGAATTTGTGTTATTTACTCATTGTTTTAATGATCTTTTGTATCCGCTTTCCTTTAACCTGTCTTGTTCAATAAGTGATTTCCTACATTTCCCACAATGATTTTGCACAACTCCCGACAAACTTGCCTTCTACTTTTATGTGTGTAAATATAGCCCATGGTGTCCAAACAAATGGAACCAGTGCAGGTTCTCAGACATAGCCTCTGCAAATCTCTCCACATCACACCATTTACTGTATGGGAAAATGTTTAAATTATTTTTTTATAGATTAAAAATGGAGAGTTAAAAATGATTCACTGCTCTTGCGCTAAACTCAAATTTTCTTCCCATCTCTTTCTTTTGCTTGGAGGCCATCACACCAACATCCTCGCTCTCACTCTTTCTATCCGTCCCTCCATTCAGACGAGGCTGAAGTGCAAATTGGACATCTGGTGCTGTGATGTGTCTGACAATACAGTCGCCTACCCCCCCTCCACCCCCCCCCTTTCTCTCTCTTTCTCACACACACACAGACACACACACACACACACACACACAGTCCTCCATACAAAATACAGGACCATGAAGATATAAAGAAACTGAAAAGAAGAGAGTAGGGAGGGAGAGATGGACAGAGGTATGGAGGAAGGGAGAGAGAGAGAGAGGAATGTGACTGAACATTAGGGGGCAATGATGATGCCATTCTATTCACACTGCCAGGGGCAAACACATGTACCCACGTCCTTGTGCCATCACACTCAGCTCTCAGGCTGCATTGTGGTTAGCTCTCAGACCGTCTCAGGTGGCAAGTTGATAGATGGAATTGAGGTATGTTGGGGAGACGTACTGACCCACAACACACTTGTCTGCATTAAAGTTTATTCTACATTTACCCTCATGACTTAGCCCACATTCAGACCAAAATCAGACCTGCATTAAAACAACACATGGTGGTTGGTGGGGTTGTGTTGTGAATTTGGAGGCTTCTCTGCACAGAGGTTTATAATAATCATGGAAATTTATCATGGTAGCAATTATTTTGTCTTTCATCGCGATGATTATGAGACTGAACAGTAGAAATACAGTTATTAAGTAACCTGCCAGGAATGTGCACTTAAATGTATTGTAGATGATTGGCCGATGCAGTGTATTGCTGGATGATGTTGCATTACAGCAGGTTTACATTTTTTGCCCCCCTGTGCTGGAACCCCTGCCGTGTCACCGGACAGGCTTCATTCAAATTAATAAGCAGTCTGTGTTTTTTCACGCAGGGCTACTATCTGAACCGGGCCTTTTACGCAGAATTCAGGAGAGGAATGAGACAAAGAGTTGATGGACAAACAATGACAGAAATTCCAGGTACGGATACATCTCGACCAGACTGACGCAGAAATAAACACGCAGGTATGCCTGTGTGACACACACTCTTAAACTCACACATACAGAGACTGACTAAGCAGCATAACCTACTTTTACAACCAAAGGCATACAATTCAGTAGCTGTGTCTATTTATAAAAGAGCATATTTCTTACCAGCAAAAACAATGCATTTGTACAAGCAAGGTACAGTATTCATTTTCTTGAATCATCTGTGGCCTAAAAACAACAGACAGATAATACTGCTTATTCAGGTAGTGCTTCTGTCTTCTCAGCCAGTTAATCTCCTGCAGCACAACTCAGACAGTATATGTTCTCATTACACGAGCTCATATCAACACTGATTGACACCGTTTCCTTTTTTCTCCTCTGAAGAAGATGCTTCTGTCAATTTTTTAATCATGGGATGAATAAAATTTGCATACATCCTGCTTGATGATTATTTGTTTCCTCCAAATGTTTGGCCCCCCTTGGATGCCTGAGTTCGGTTAGTTTAAATGTCTGTGTGTTCTTTCAGGGCCTTTGCTTGCCTGCTACCAAATGTTTGTTTCTGCAGCCTTTTTAGATGCTGGTAGATAGTGCCTGAGCAGGCAAAAGAAAAGAAGGGAAAAAAGCCTTCACAGAAGGCTGGCTCTCAAAGGAGCCACTGTATACCTGCATTAGAAATAATAAAAACACCCAGGTAATCCCACAAACAGGTCTATCACTTGCTTTGAACTTCAAAGAATGCACACAACAATTAAAAGCAACATAGCGGGGGATGCAAATAAAAAAACAGATTACAAAAGAACATTTGTCTCATTATCTTAATGCATATTGCATGTGGTGGTACTGTGGGAGTGAATTAGAGGTGAACTTTAGGATGGATATATGGTGATGCAGTTGGACGACCACGGAACTTCATAAGTGTGTCAACTTCAAAAAAGTGTCGGCAAGATTTTCAAGCTGTATGTATTTTGTGGAGTCCTTTAAATAAAAGTTTCCCACCATATAGTCCACAGACGTACAGTAGCAAAGAATAATAAAGGCCACAGTCATGTCCGAAGAGATTCTTTTGTTTACATGCAGTGTCAAGCCCTAAGTCTCCATCAGTACAATGTATGCAGACCTCCAGTAATGTGTGCATCACCAACAGGTTGCTCTATACACCAGCTGCCATATCACGCCTACTTCTTTCCTGGTACATACTTTACATTTGATTCAGGTTCTTGCTCAGAATCAGAAGATGTATCGCTGTCCAGTTCAGATTTTGCATTCCTGAATTTAACTGGAGTTATGTGACAAATTTGACCTCAAACTCAAGTCATACCTCAACTAAGCTGACAAGAAGATGATTAGGGTGAAATCAATTGTGCCAGTCTGCCTCCGCGGACCATGACCTTTAAAATACTTCCTCACTCTAATCTGACAGAGGCCTGGACCACAGGATACACCTCAGTTAAAGACATTCTGTAGCAGTGGCATTTAGGTGTTATAAAGCACGCAACAATGCGGTCCATCCAGGTTAATATGGAAGAATTTGTTAGAGATCTACCGTCCATACACACAAATTTTACACTGTAAAGGGTGTGGCAATTTATGTCCACATCATGTTTGAAACAGAGCTGGAATCCTGTCAATCAGCCTACTCAGGACCTTGTAACACTTTTGTAACTCTTACACAACTCAATTAACAGCCTAATGAATGGATAAAGCACACAAAAAATAACAATGTTCTTAGACATATACTGCACATGTATGGAAGTCAAAAGGAATTAAATGAGAGTCAAACTTGAGTTTCTGTATGATTACATTGGTCTGCTAGCTGCTGGACTGTGTAAAATAAGAAGAAATGGTCAGTATTGAGTTGCAGGAATGAAAACACAATCAACTTAAAACAAGTAAACATCTAAAAAAAAAAATGGCAGTCTGTGTAAGACTGGAAATGCTCTTCTTTCTTGGAGGAAATACTTTACAACTTGCCCTCTCCAGCAGTTCTGCCACCATGGTGAGAAAAATTGACATGACACTATTCAGTAAGGGGTATCTACAGTATATGTGAATGCCAAAAAACACACTGCCTTACACCAATATAGTAAAGCAATGTCACAGGTGCCATGTGTGATAAGGGCTTATATGCCATGTCAATTTGTTCCACAAAGAATCAACAACCATTGCTACATCTTGTGAAGCCATGTTACAAATAGCCTGGGTCAGGACAGAAAATCCTAATAAAACGAGTAGGCACTGCAAAAAATTGCTGAACCTGGATGGCCTGAAAGAATCCTAAGAACCCCCATATTATTGCTTACTGTAGTATGCCAGTAGAGAAAGCAGTATGTTACCTCTCCCAGAGCTTCATAACGTTTCTGGTTCCAGCGGTGGAGATCCTCTCTGGCATTGAACACAAAGGGTTCTCCTGTCTTTATATGTCTGAGTTGCCCATCTGTAGAAGACAGACAGAATGAAAGGAGGAAAAAAAAAAAACGCATCTGTAATGATAATTGATATGTGTATATGTGTAGGTACTGTGGGGGCGGGGGGGCACTACTTCTTACTGGACATGTATGCCAAATGATGCACTTCAGTTTTTCATTGCTTATTTTCTCTCTCCCACTTGCGCTTCCTCTCTTGATCCTTTCACTTCCTTACTCTCCCTCCCTCAGCCCCCCCATCTGGCAGGTACAAGGCCTGTGGATGCAGCAGCGTTCTTCCAGTCACGACTCCAACGGCCTTCTGGGTAATCTGGCAGGCCAGGGCTGGACAGCTGGTATGGCACAAATTCTCTTTCCCTCTCTCCCTCTTTTCATCCATTTAAAAGCCTCTCCCTTTCCTCTTCAACTGTGTCCATCTCTCTCTTCCTCTCCGTCCTCGCTCACTCTGGCGACAGGCCACAGGTCTGTCCTGGCTATTGCACCTGAAATCTCTAAAAGCAAAGACTAAAGGAGGTGTGGGAAAGGTCCAGAGTGTGTGTTTGTGTGTGTGTAAGCATAGAGAGAGAAAGGTGGCCTGGCACACATCAGCCACAACGACAACTGCTCCTTACAATTCCTTTGAGGATGCTGTCTGGGCATCAGCCAATCACCCTAACCAGCATTGCTTACACACTCATACACACACATAAACACCCCCGTCCCCTTACACACACACACACACACACACACACACACACACACACACACACACACACACACACACACACACACACACACACACACACACACCAGCAGCTCCAGCCAGGAAGACCAGGTGTGGTCATACAGTAAGTGTCACTAGGCTTAAGCATGTATAGTTCAATGAATTGTTGCCACGTCGCCATTATAACACATAAGAATTGAGTGAGAAAAAACAAAAGATCTTTGGGATAATGTTTAAGTTATTCATCATAATTTAGGGAAATCAGAGGAGTTTTAAACACATCCAGGTTTTGTTTCATATAAAACAGTCATAAGACGGTAAAATGCTGTTCAGACAGGGTACTACTTTTTTTCTTAATAAATAATTACCCTCGTGTGGCTGTTGAACCACTAGGTTTATACCTTTGCCAAGAGCCCATCGATCCTGCGGTTGACACTACAACACAATAAAACACTAAGCAGTGTTAAATTTAATTTTGACCTTCATGACTGCAGAATTTGAAAGAGCTAAACCACTGAAAAGTACACATACTTAACCCAAATAGCCAGGGGGCTCTCATACTTTCTCAATTATTGCACAATGTGAGAAAACACATCTAAGATATAAATAAATATATATGTTTGCAAGATAAAAGAATGCATAAGCTTTTTTTATCTGCCTCTAAATTGCCACCATTTTCACCCCTCTATCAATGTGATAAATCTTACATAGCTAATACACTGTGTATTACAGTACTTGCTTTCGTGGTTAGTTGTAATGTAATCCTGAATCGAGGTTTGTCATCATGTTGCATTAAAAAGCAGACTTGTGCCTGTGAGGTAGAGCAGGAGAAGGGTTGAGAAGTTAGGATAAAGCAGTGTGCACAAAAGTACCTTGAAGAAAATCAATTATGCATTCATGTAGGGGTGAGGATCTAAACACTACCGCCTAAGAGAAGGGAGAGAGGAGCTATAATGAAATCCTACAGTAGGAAAGGTGTGTGTGTGTGTGTGTGTGTGTGTGTGTGTGTGTGTGTGTGTGTGTGTGTGGGCATGAGGGAGGGATGGAGGGAGAGAAAAGTATGTGTGTGTGTGTGTGCGGTTGTGTGTATCGGGGGGTGGGTGTGGGGGTGGGAGGGGGGGAGGGGATCTGTGCCACCGCCTCCCCCAACACATCACATCCTCTCAGAGGAATAACGTTTTCTCAACTTTTATCCTCTTTTTCTGTCATAATTAGCATTCTGTTCTCAATTTGGCCGCTTAATTAGGTGTACATAACCTTGGATTTCCAGTAATGGAAAACCGGAGGGCTAGCGAGATGAAGCCATCAAATTCAGTGATTAAGATACCTGCAAACTATTGTACACAGCCTCGTCTGTATTCACATCATTACATGGTCAAATTAACATTTTTGTTCCACCTGTCTCGGGCAAAGGTATCCTGGGTGTAGCTATAGAAATGCCTGCAAGCCAGGGCGACTGCGAGCAGACATACAGCACTAGAGACACTGCCTGAGGGCCACCACGGCTTTAATAGAAATGCTATCCTTCAAAAACAGGCTTGAGTGGAAATTGACAAGACATACAGATGGGTATAGGTGTGTATGTCTGTGTGTGTGTGTGTGTTTGTGTGTGTGGGCAGGTAAGTTATGTCTCGGTTGCGGATTTTGAGCAGGGCAGGGACAGAAATAGAGAGATACGGAGGAAGGGAGAGAAAAGAGAAGAGGGGAGACAGAGAGGTGAGAGAGAAGAGACGGGAGTGTCTCTGAGTGTGTTCCTCCCTCCATGTGAGACTGAGTTGGGACTCGAGGGTGAGGTAGGGGGACGGTGGGTGGGGGGGGTAGGTCTATGTGTCTCTGTTCTTAGGCACAGCGAGGTTATGCAAATGCTCCGTCAGGCGGAGGGCAAGGCTGAGTAGGTTACTGACGGGCCGTAGAGTACACAACATGTCCCCCACTCAGCCAGCCAGACAGCCAGCAGAGACACTGACAGAGAACAGAGGGGGGGGGGGAGAGAGAGAAAGAGACTACAGGGGAATACTAAGAGCCAAAACCACCACCACCTTTCCAAGCCTCTCTCCACCTGTTTAGATCAAAGCGAGCCAGGAGAATTCTAAAGAGACTTTTATATCATCTGGACCAACACCACTCAGCTCCTGGCTGTCACTGTTAACTGACAAACAAGCACACACACACACACACACACACACACATGCACGCACACACACGGACATTCACACCACTACAGTACACCTGTACCCCCAAAATGTCCCAGGTGACACCAAACACAGTTTTGGGTCATTAATTCAAAAACAGTGATATAACACTGAACAGAAGACTCTCTTAGGGGCGTGTGTCCATATCACGTTTTTCTCTGGCAGAAAAGTGCTGGCAGGGCACTGGGATGAAGCGCTGAGAGAAAAAAAAAAGACACCGCACGTGGGTTTTGTTTCTATGACAACAATATCTTAACAATTTCTATGACAACATATCAACACTCTAACCACTGTTGTGTGATAGACTAGCATCGCCCTTGTGCTTACTAACTATCTATTTGTTTGACATTGTTTTTCATTGCTTGCCCTCATACTGTGAACAGATGAGCTTAATAACGGTGATGTCCCCGCTGTCACAGCTCAGTCTGACAGCCGTAGAACAGTGACGACACCAACGCCTTTCTGAAAAAGTTCAGAGATTTTCAACTAGAAGCGCTCACAGCGGCCGCACAAAAAAAGTAGGAACGCTCAGAAAAAAAGACGCTGGGTGCAAGGATTTTTCTCTAGGCGGCCACATGCTGTTGCATACACTCTCTCCTCACTGGGGACAACTGTAAAAAGATGCTGGCGCTCAGAAAAAAAAAACACTATATGGACACATGCTCCCATACTGAAAATGTCTCTGTACAGTAGCTTTAACACAACTCTGGTTGATGCAACCAACTCTATAGAACAGTGAGAAATAAAAGAAAAAGAAAAACAGATTGTTCTGCATCACAAATTTGAATTCATTTTTTTTGGACTTTTATCTAATCTTTGCTTTTATTTGAAATAGAGTTTTACCTCTTCAGGACATTAATTCAAGTGAAACATTCTTTGGTGGACATATTCAAGCTGTGACAAGGGGTCGCAAGTAGACGCTGCTTCATTTTAAGGGTTACAAGCTAAAAAGATGTGGAACCACTGCTTTAGACAACAGCTCATTGACTGCAAGGAGAGACATTTCCCTGCAGTTTATATCTACACCTCATGCAGCTGCCAATTCAGTGCCAAGATTTAACTTTATTTTCACCTGTGCCAAAGTATTTAGCTTGGACTTTAGTACTCAGCAGTGATGTTCTAATTTATTAAAGTGCATGGGCTTTGGTGTTTTTTCTTAAAGCAGAAAGCTTTATCTACTATTTGGCAAGCCATGGAACTCATGGTGGCACTTGTGGTTTATGGTTTGAAGTTTTAAATGAGCACTCACATTCATTGAAGGCATATTCAAACTCCTCCAGTGTTTTGGGGAAAGTGAAAGGAGGTTCATCTTTCTTCATTAGTTCATCTAAATCTATTCTTGACAGCAAATCTGAGGAGAAAGAGAAAATCAAATTAGTGACAACAATTATGGCTGCTTTTCTTTAAAAAAAAAAAGAAAGTCAAATTTACTTGTCATAATCACAGTCACAAAATTTTAACCTTAGCATTTCTAGCAAAGTGACATACATTTTACCTCCATAAGGTCTCCCCAATTTTGTTAAGTCATGAAGCAACAGCACCTTCTATGCCAAAGTTCCCCCTAGCAGATTAAACTAAAAGCTCTTCATTTCCAAGTGGCGCAGGAGGTGGAAAAGAAGATATTCTCGTCAAATAATAGCCAAACCAAAATGTCTATAATCATTTTTCTGCAAATTTTCTAACTGAAGTAGAAAGAAATTGCACAAATTGATCTGCTAAATAAATGGTGGGTGAATCTGATTTACTCAAGGTTAAGTAGAATAATTCCTGTCCTGTGCTATTTACTTTATGGGCCAGCAAAAAAGCCTACATATGCACTTCTAAGGAAGGCTTTCATAATCAAAAGACAAATATTTAAAAGAAAATCCTGTATTTAGAGTCAGACAGGCCACAAGAATTTTAAAGGAATGCATTCACGAATCAAATGGGAGGAATTGCTCATTATTTCATACCAGACTGAGACAAAACTTATTTTTCTGTGACATTTATTCTGCTGTGGCTTGTGCAAAATATTCTTGTATTTCTCATTTTAATAATCTACCATTTTAACAGTAGATGATAACATGGAAAAAAAAAATTCCTTCCAGTCACAAGGTTGTGTGGTGTTGTAGAAACACTTTTCTAGGAGGGATGAGTGGGCTGTACATCATCAACAGTGCAAGAACAGGAATTATGAGTTTTACAGGTATTAGACAAGTCAGACATGTTGGTGTCCCTGCCTCCAGGTCAGCATAGGGGAAAAACCTCACTAGGGTCAAAGCAGCTGACATTTCCAGGGGAGTTTGTTTGCATCGAGTTAGTGAGGATGCAAGTGACAGCTCCAAAACAAGAAGTCAGAAAGTTTAACTAAGAAGAAATAAAGAAGAATAAAATGAATACATATAAATAACAATAAACATGTTAAAAGTTACATCAATCTGTGCAGTATAACTGACCCTGTAAGTTATAACTGTAGGTTAAGTCCACTCTTCTCTCCTCTTAACACAAACGTTCCCTCTTTTCCTCTGTTCCAAGAGCACTACCTCACTTTCATATTTTCATAGTATTGCTCCATATTCACCTTTCAGTGCAGTAGTTTTCTCTCTGTCCTCCTGGCCAGCTACCTGGGCCATGGCGATCCACAGTATGTATAGGGCTGGTATGGCGGCACAAAGATGAGAAAGCATGGGCTCTGTGCTCCCAGAGATCACTGAGATGTGTCCTGTCACATGCGGGAATTGACAAGAAGAAAACTAAGAACTAGGATTTATCAGTGCTGGAACACATAAAGCCTACTGTGTGTATTTATAAGAACTAAACCTTTTGACCAACTGACCAAACATGTACTGCTAATTGTCTCAAAGCTTGTTGCACCTGTAAATTGGCAGTGAGCCAGAATATAGTTTACTGTTGAATCCTCTGTACAAGCTCTGTGCTTTAACCTCAAGTTCAGCTAATTCATGAGCTTGCGGAATAAAACGGATCAATAAGCTGCAATGACACACCGCATAAACATTTAACTACCACTGTCTGTCAACATTACTGCTATGAAACATGTAGCAGCGGCAACCGTGTGCTCGCTCAACTTTGCACCCGTGCCACAACTTTAATTCATTATGCAAACATAGCAAAGTTATTCTTGCTATAAAACGACGCTGCAGGCAGTAAAACCGATCATTATCACACGCTTAAATACCTCAGACTGCTTCGTCATTTACCCAACAACAGTCAACATCTGTTTAATGTTTCGTATTCTTTAAAAAAAAAACAACAACAACTCCGTGATGTGTGCACTCGCTCTGCATGGAGCTCCTCACTGCGAGCATGTAGAGTAGGTATAGTCGTGCTTTTTTTATTTCACATTCTTTAAAAACCAAACTAAGCACGGAGGTTCGCAGAGGACGAGTTGTTTTACAGTAGATGCATGCATGCTTTTTGTTCGACTCACGCACCATCAGTAAAAATGCGACTGTCCAGTTGCTGCTGCTGCTTCCTTGAAATTTCTACAAACAGGAAGGACTCTGAGCAGTGCAGAGCATGGAGAGTGTGAAGCTTCCGGGTTACCAGGGCAACGGACTGGAAGGATTATTTAAAGACACAGTAGCACAGCAGCTGCTTTCAATTTGTACAGATGTTTTCTGTAGCCTGTGATTTTTTCTTTTTTTTTTTTTTTTTTTTTACCCGTTGGCTGCGTTTGTTTATTGTTTATATCAGACGCCGTTCATATGTAAACTTGCCTTGTGATGATTTTATATTACTGAAGGGGATAGTTTTATGTGAAACAAATGACACTCAACTCTGTACTCAGAAAGTACAAAAAAAGAGTCATAATTCTGTGAGAATACAACAGATTAAAGTGAGAATAACTGGCCGCTCAAGGCTGATTTTAAGACAGTGGTGGAAGAAATATTCAGATCTTTCTCTTAAGTAAAAGAAGGAAGATTACAATGTAAAAATACTAATAATCTCAAGTAAGAGCTTTGCATTCAAAATCTTACTTTAGTAAAGGTATATAAGTATAATCAGCGACGTGTACTTACAGTATCAAAAGTAGATGCAGCAAAATGACGACTCAGTAATATTAATACATTTTATATAAAATTATTATGATTACTAATACATAAACATGTAGAAACATTTTAATGTTATAGCTGGTTGGGTAGATTGGTCTATAACAATGCATCATACTCGACATGATTATGTTTGGTTTAAAATAGTGAATCTTTAAAAGGTTAGTAACACGAGCTGGAAAAAATGTAGTGTAGGGAAAAGTCTAATATTTGCCTCAGACATGGAGTAGAAGTATAAAGTAGGAGAAAATGACTCAAGTCAAGTACAAGATATATTATAAGTACTTATACTTAAGTACAGTGCAGTCTTTGTTTTGACATAATAATACAAGAGAACAGTGATTAGCTGTATGTATTAGCTCAAGCTGGCAGGAGGGTGAATTGAGTGCCATCATTATATCACTGTTACCATGACACACCTGCCTCAGCACCCTCTATAGATTTTACTTATTGCTTAATAGTTGGCTTCTCCCTTAGTCAAACTGTCCTTTATTCAGCTTTTTGTTTAATATTGTCTCCTACATTGAGTAGAAGCCAATATAAAAGAGTAACATTTGTCATCTGTGTTACCTTAAATTCAGTATTATTTATCCTCTAGAATATTTAGATGTTGGATACCACCTCATGGTGATTTTCTATATCATCATTTTCTCTAGGGAGAAGCTGTTATGTGAAACCTTTCAGGTTTCAAGACTCTTCTCACAAACCTGTCAGGTTGACATGGATTATCTAAAGGGAGAGTAAAGAACTTGAATTCATGGTTAAGATGTTCATCATTGTGACTAGACGTGCCAGACTGATACGGTGACATACCTTGTTCACCTGTACAGTGTACCTGCAATTGTGCTTTATGACACTTGCTTTTTGATTCACAGAAATAGCCTCTTGGTTAAAGTAAAGCTGGATGCCCTACTTCTGGATAGCCTCTAGAAGTTGAAGCTGTTTCTCTGGGGAGTTGAGCTACCCTGTTTCCTCAAGCAGAGCGCTGGAGATGCTACAAAGAGAGACCCAAATGAGAAACAGAGATGACATATTGTGGCATTGATCTCCTCTGAGTTTGACAAGATAAAGGAGATACTTTTCATTCTGCACACCTAGAGTCACATGACTTGGACATAAGTCACATTTAAGTTTCTACAGTATTGACTAAATCAAAAAAGTCAAGCAAATCAACCAATAACTCTGGAATTCACCTGGAGTTGAGCCTAATGACTTAAACAACTTGATACCCTCACCAACACAAAAGCAGTTGTATAATGTCGCCTGTGGCTCTGAAGGGAGCTATTCAAAGTTTGAAAAATTTGACTTGGACTTAGTAAAAAAAAAGAAAAAAAAAACAAGAGAATGTGTTATGAACTGGAGATGTGGTTGTTGTTAATTACTTGAAGCTGAAATTTCAGGAACTAGGACTAGACAAAGACACAAATGGAAACCATGGTGCTCTGGCTGAAAGATGGTCTGTCTGTAACACCACCATGCTGGCTGCTAAACTACTAATGCTAAAACTGCTAAAGATTGTTGTACTTGTGAACAGATGTACAAGTGAAACCTACGTGTTTCTGCTGTGAGAGTTTGCTGTGGAAATTTGATTACTGCTGTGACTGTTTATCCCGTATGAATATGTCACAACTCAGGGATTCTAAAATGTTTATATAGGCCTGATAATCCCCAAATGGATACCGAATAATAGAATATTTCGTTTTCTTTGTGATTAATCATTCTTTGTAATGATTTGTTTTGAATTATACTGTCAGCTTTTTTGACAGGTGTCTTCTGAACCTATCACCTGTCTACAATAGAAATACAAATGGATAACCCTACATGTATTTACTCCAGGAGGGAGAGGGAAAAAAAGGAGATCAAAGCTTTTTTTTTCCACAGAAAACAGTTATCTTAGAAGAACAGTTTGGCAAGCTAAATACTGTTTTTCACCAACACCAACTGTTTTGTTATGTTAAATACAGTACATTTACAAAGACTAATTGTGCTTTGTTGCTGTTTAGCCTTTATTCAGAGTCAGAGACAGAATTCAGTTGCTGAACATTTTGTTGTCTTTTGTATTCTCTAAGTGGCTTGGCGATCATAATCTTACTACATTTGCATTGAAAACCTAGTTAAGGAAAGGAACATCCCTCTCTGGAGCAGGAAATGTTTTCCTCGTCTCTCAAAGGAATTGCAAAGGGTGTGCGGTAGCCTTTGTGAGCTCAAATTATATTCTTGTTGTTGAAAAGAGCTTCGTTTGAGTTGTTTAATCCTTACTTGATCAGATGTAATGGGGAAGAACACATGATGTTTTAAATCAAAAACGTAATGCTAACTTCATAGTCATAAATCATCATAAATTATTGACTGCACAGAGATCACACAAAACGATCATATACAACAGAAGAATATTCAATAAAGTGAGAATATATGAGAATATATGATTTTATTTTCATGTTTAATTCTAGAACATTCCATCTCCATCTCATGAATAACAAAACACGGACAAACTTGGAAAAATATACTGAGCAATCGTATTACACATAAAATAAATGTTTTCTCAGTTTGCACAAAATACTGACTGATATTACATAGTGGGGCAGATTTTTGGGACACACTGCAATCAAAACATACATCATCTTGCTTCCCAACCGTAATATTTGATGTTTGCTTTCAGGAACCAGGAGAAAGTATGCTGACACCAATGTCCTTACATTCACTGCCTCAAAAAAAAAAAAAAAAAAAACTTCAACTACCTATGATGATCACACAGTCCCATCTTGTCCCAGGCAAACAAATCCAGGCTCTCCATTTCCCAGAACTGATTTCTGGAGATGTGCTCCAAAAAGATGAAATGCGTCTGATGCAGCATAGAAAAGCACAGAGAGTTTGTCTGAGGGGTGTGCATAAAGAAGGAGGCGCCGACTCCCTCACTCTTTTTGTTGTTACGCAGTTTCTTGTCCTCTCACTCATGTTTTCATGCATACACATATGCAAATTTGCAGCATACAGCATATGCACAAACCCAATTACACCTACAAATGTGCACACACACTCACACCCACACACACAAACATACACACTCTAATACCTTGAGAGCTGCGAGTGTGTATTACAAGTAAACATTTACAACATGATAAAAATTCCAACTGCTTGGGCTGTTATTGGGCAGCGCTTTTATCGGATGTTTGCGGTCCCTCCTGGGTCTGTTCTGCCACTGTCTCATCAGCTTCAGCAGGGTCCTGCAGTCCCGGGCTGCAGTGGCAAACAAAATAGGCTCTTTGAAGTTCTTCTACCATAGCTTTCTCTCCATCTTCCAGCTCTGCACCATCCTCCATCTCCCACCTGGAAAGCACAGAGAGCATAGGGAGCGGGTGAAGCGTTTCAGACAGAATATCAGCTGTTTTAATACCAACAAACATTTATGTCTATTTATCTCCTCCTGCTGCCTGCAACTCGGCTTGGGTTTAGCACAGAGTGAAGAGTAACCAGTTGTCCATATGCATTCTCTCACACACACACGGCAGACCGCAGCTCTCCGCGGCTCTACGAGCTGCACTTTCACTCTTTGAGTTCTCATACGGGAGTCTTCTTCTCTTTCTTTCTCCATGATGTGGGGGTCAGTTTCACAGCAGTCTCTGCTGCTGTGATACACAATCAGACTTATACTTTTGCTCTCATGTGAACACACACAGACTTGCAGGCATCCACACACACACGTAGAATGAGGACTCAAGGGATGTTCTAGTGAACATTAAAACAGAAAAAACTTGGGGGAAAAAAAGAATACATTCTTTTGCCCCTATGTAGGACTGTCTGTCTCTTTCCCTTTCTGTCAATCTAATGCTTGAAGTGGCTAAATCATGGTGTAACAACTTCATAACTTCATACCATCCATGTTTGGGTGACTAATTTTTAGCATGAAGGAAAGGGCTCCCCATATCTTGTTGCTTCCGTCTTGTTAAACCGCTTCTACAGCATGTCTCTCCATCACAATTTCTAATTCTTAGGGCTACAGACTGGATGGTGGGCTTCAATATGAAGACATCAAGGGTAGTCACGTTATATGTAATTCACTCTCAGTATTTCAATGGAATCCCTTAACGAGTGACTGTGGTCAATCAAATCCATATGGAGAGCTGGCTGAAGGCTGTCTTTGAGCCGCCGCATCACACTCCTTCCAAAGGAGAATTATATCTGTCTGACTGCAAACGATTGCATTTTCATTGCAATCTCTGCGTCTCCTTTTATCCCGCCCTCCCTCCCCTCCGATTCCTCACTGTATCTTCAAACATGTACCATATAGTTGTGCTCTGCGCGTGTGTGTGCATGAGTGCAGTGTGCTTGTGCTTGAGCAGGAAGAGAAGGGGTGAAACACGACTATATCATGCACGTGTTTCATGCATACAAAAAAGCGGGCCTCTCAATTCACTTTAATGGAGTTTCAGCCTCTGTCATAATGTGTATCTGGCCAAATCAGACATCCTATTTTTTTGCTTCTCCGCCACTGTCAGTGTGATAATTACCGCCTGTAAGGGGAGGATCTGTTTATGTAAATATGCAGCTTTGACACAGAGGTTTCTTCTAATGCGACTGCTTTCTCTCTCAACATACAACTTCAGTTATTTCTAGTTTCTCTGTTTTCGGACTACTTTTTGTGACAGTCTGGATCTCTCTGTCCATCCATCACAGAGCGAGTGGACTGTTTCTCAAACAGGAAAGAACAAAGAGAAGAGTAGTTAAGTCTGCCTTTGATGGAAGCTGTAAAGAAGAGTATTTCTAGTAAAGAGTATCTTTAGGAAAAAAGCAGATAACTACTAGGGGCAGACAAAATTGCCACTATATTGTTTTTTCACTGACATAAAATTAAAATCAGTTCTACTAAATAACCATTATGGGATACAAATAACACTCACACAAACAAAACAATACAAATGTCACGCAGGGAGCAAAACAAGAACAGAAAGGGAGTGAGGGAGAACAGAAAGCTGGAGGAATGGGGGCCAATAAAGGAGCGAGTGAGCGAGGAAGGAAGACAGGAAGGTACGCTAAAGGTTTTTCAATGTTTAATTTTCAAATAGGATTAAGCAGAATGACATTTAGCTGAAGGTTACAGGCTCAGCATTGTCTTAGCTGATATTGATATGCAGGAGGCGCCCTGCTTGTCACCGGGACAAACACCGTTGATGAATGAGAAGCCTTTCCCCAGGAAGGTGTTAAGTGCAAATTTGAAATGAGAGAGAGGTAGAGGTAGCGAGAGAGAAAAAAAGAAGCAGCACACACAGACAGAGATTGAATTACCATGATAGTTGCCATGTACACTGTCACTAGATAATGTTGCCAAAAGTGTAAATTGTTCTGTAAAGTATAGGTTGCATATTTGTTGAGATTGGTTGATCTCGTGTTGAAAATGAGCCAAAAAATACACTAGGTGCTTTGCTGTGTGTATCTAATTTCAACAACTACAACACAACAATGCCTCTTAGAAATGCATAAGTAGGCTAAAGTTGACAATAACTTCACTGTATCCTCATTTCGGCAAGTTTTCCCCCAGAATTTACATCTTAATAAGGGGAGTCTTACCCTTTAATTCTTATGGGCTCTGCTCATTTTTCATGCATTAATACTGGAGCTGCTGACTTGGCTCTTCCTCTGAATACAGAATAGGACACACATATTAAGACTCATATATTTACAGGATTGATGCCATGGGAGATTGTCTCTGAGTGAGATGAAAAGGCTGGCTCAGATGTATTTCAACATGAACATCAAATGTAAGCTGTCCTAATCATGAGACAACGCAGGCACAAAACAGAGAGCATCTATTCTGATTTTCAACTGATAATGAGTAATGATGTTCAACAAATTAAGAGCATAAGCCTTGCTCAGAGATCATCCGACAATCAATTTACTTACTGAATCATACTCAAAACATAATGCAGGTGAAACTCTGATGCTTAACTTCAGCTACTACAAAAGACAGATACTATAAAAAAAAGGGATATGTAATCTGTGATGGAAAAAAATCCAGGCATGGAATGGGGAAAAGAAAGAAAGCAAGAAAGAAAGACAGAAAGAGACAGCAGAAACAAAATTAAAACAGGCAGAGGTACAAGTATAGAGTGTGTGAAAGAAAGTGAGTGAGCACGAAGACAAAGTGCTTGAAAGATCATGAGAGACAGAGAGACAGTGGCCAGTGGTTTCCTCTGCAGCTGTCAGCGGGCTGAGTGGTTTCTCTCAGAGTATTGGGTGTTTGTGCTGCGCTGGGTGCCCTGCCTGCTCTGCCACTGGGACCGCTGTTTGTTTAAAAGGCTCGCCTGTCAAACAGAGAGCGCCACCGACAGCCAGACACTCAGCTAAATGACTCTGACAGCAGCCCTAATCAGAGGCTTCGCACATTGCCGCAGGGCCTGGAGGATCCATCATAACCCAAGCCTAAATATTTAAAGTGCTAAACTTTCCAAAGGTCAGGCCTTTCCATGCATGCCAGGGCGACATGTGTCAGAGAAGTAGGATGAGAGGGACGGAACAAGAGAGAGAGAGATGCAGAGTGAAAAGAAAGAGAGAATATGATTAAATGTCTACTTGCATTTCCACCCTTGTGAGAACCCCTTTCAGTTGTAGACATTTGAAGTCAGGTTACTTTTAGTGAATGGGCAAAATTTTGACTTCAACCATCTCATTTGGGGTTAGAAATTGGGATTAGTGTGAGAGACGAATTTGACAAGATTTTTGTATGTAAAAATAAACATTTCTCAACATTTCACATCACAAAGTGGAGATGAAACGAAGTGCCATGCCATTGGTCTGACGGGCCATTATTCCGAAACCCCAATAGTTCGAAAAACTTCCAATTGGACCAAAAGCCCATTAGTCCAATGGCCCATTATCCTGAAAACAAAAGACAACTGCTCTGAAAATACACTCTCCTTGGAGTTCTTTGCCTTTAATATCTAAGTGTATTTTGATGTGCAAATGCAAGGATTTTTTGTTTGCCCATTGGCTAAAAATATCAAGGCTTTAAAAATAGATAAATCAAATTAAAATAATTAAATTAAAATGAACAAAATACAATATACAACTTGACACTTAGTCTACCCATTGAAATTCCTCAGCATAAGGCAGATATCTCCCAGTAATTTCCATTGTCAAGCTTCTGCAGCATGATTTTGCTATTACATAGTAGCCTACTAATGTGTGTGAATAGGAGGTGTAATGTTAAAAGCACTTGTGAGAATGTCATCTCTACTTCCCCAGAAATATCAACTTTCTTGTATTTATCTCTTAACTTGATCCAACAGCTGTCCAATGATTATGCCAGACATTGTTTCCTGTTTACAGTGCAAGCACAGAAGAGACAAATTGCACATCTCAAACCCAAATTGTTCCTTTGCACCCTAGGCAATGCACTTAACTGGAGTAGAGAGTAGGCTAATACCAATCAAAATAATTGATGTTAACATAAGCACACTGCCCAGGGAGAAAGGGAATGATGTGTTGACCATTGAAATGCAATGATTTTCCTTTCACATGATCTGTAGGCCTGCACCTCTGTTTTCAACAGCACATCATATAATTATTTATATTTCATATTTTTTACATAAATCATGTACACCTAAGCTATTTACAGTTAACTCATTATCTGATCTAAAAATAGCAATATAACACACTGATGGAAAGGCTGATCAAATCTAGCCTATTGGAGAATAAAGTTTTGAGAAAAAAAAAACCTTAAAAATTACTTTCATAAGTGTTACAAAGCTGGTATTGGCAGGGCCACCATTCAGTAATCATTTTTATCCAAGGCTAATGCACAAAACACACAACATGGTGTAAGGAAGATGTGTCAAGTTTAATTTATTCTTTTTATGTTTAGCTATAATTTTTATTTGAAGATCAGCTCACATCAGCCTACAACAAGTGGCTGTGAAGTAGGCCTACAATTAGAACACATCCTGGGGATGAAAAGGCCTGGCGCCAATAAAACACAGAACTTGAAGACACTTTCTCAATAAACAACAAAATA
The DNA here is from genome assembly GCF_910596095.1 of Thunnus maccoyii. Taxonomy (NCBI): domain Eukaryota; kingdom Metazoa; phylum Chordata; class Actinopteri; order Scombriformes; family Scombridae; genus Thunnus; species Thunnus maccoyii. The sequence continues at coordinate 22,432,850 of NC_056541.1, forward strand.
ATAAACTTATATATCTCTATCAACATTACAGAGAATACAGAGCTGGGGAATACAGGATCCTGGGAGCATATGGCCTATAGGGATGGGACCACACAAAATTGTGCACTGAATGCTGCACAGCATTCCAGTACTAATCCAATGTGTGGACTCGCTGATTATATTCACGCTTCAGACGCACAATTCTTTCCTCCAGGTGCTGCCATTTTCTTTTTGGTAGTGGCTGAGGTTATCCTTTTTCAGCAGCTGCAGTTGATGTTTCCACCAGACACTGCTCATCCTTATGCTGCCACAGGAAAATCCACAGTGATGGATGCCTCCTTTGCAGTGCCGAATTCCACCGTTGATGAAAACCTAAAACAATGAATAAAAACATGGTCAGATAACCAATTAAGTTTGTTAAAAAGTTACTAAATTGCAATTTAATATAGTTAAGTTCTTTTTACCTTCAACAAAGTTGTTTGTCCAGTTGATTGACATCCTGTCGAACATGTTCCACAGTTGTGGTGGAAACTGACTGCCATCATCAATGTAGTTTTGCTCACTGTAATGGATGAAATGAGCCAGACTAGGAGCCAGACTGTGTTAAGCAAACTGTAGCTCTATCAGTTGACAGAATCCTGAAATTCTGCCTCACTAAAGCCAATGGCAGGTATCCTATTGCCATGAATTTCCGTACACATTTCCGTTGCCTGCTATGCCTCTGGATATGAGAGGTCCAGTTCCTTTGTTCGTCTCCATAAGCTCTGGCAAAAGTGGAAAAAACAGCCCATGACCAACTCTTGGGCAGTTTGGTCTGAATTGCCAGCAGCAGTGAACTCTCAGTCACTTATTATGCACTGCGGTCTCCATCTGTGCCCAATTACACACTGCACCTTGCATTTGACGTATGTCAGTACCTGCCTGTATTGACCGACCATTTTGCCAGTCAACAAACATATAACCAATGGCACCACTCTACCCATGTACTTACCATGAATTGTCACAAACTGCTGGTAAGGCCTTGGGGAATGTGATATCAAATGTATACATCTTGGCACCTGCTGAGCTTGGCAAAATTCTCATCAGTACCAAAAATCAGAACTCCTTAGTCGTTGTCCTGATGACACAGAACGTCAGTTTCACACCATGTTTCAGGCCACCCATTTTCAACAAGCACCTCATTCATATTATGTGGTATTGGTGGTAAAAGTGAGGCACGTTTCTTATTCAGTTTTGAAAGGACATTACTGAATTCAGGGACATGGTCATCCTGCTGGGGATCTCTAACAACCTGATCATATTCCCCTTTTACAGGTTTTGAAGGGTCAAGCTCAATTGCCTCAACCATTTTCTGTTTAAGTGCACTGGACTCAATCACGTTCATATAATTTGGATGATTGTGATTTGACACGCTTATGGATATTGACATTTTTTTGTTCTATGTTAAATGTATGCAGTTTGAATGAAGGCATTGCAGATCTTTCATCAACAACACCAGTAAACAGTCTTCTGTTGCTTTGTTTTTGGTAATGGTACCCTTCGTATACCAAAACCTTCCCTTCTCGATTTCCTGGCTATATGGATGCCATTAGGCCTTCTACTGACAATCAACGGACAGCAGTTTGGATCAAGTTAAGAGATAAATACAAGAAAGTTGATCTTTCTGGTGAAGTAGAAGGGACATTCTAACAAGTGCTTTAAACGTTATACCTCCTATTCACGCAGATTAGTAGGCTAGGCTACTAGCCTATGTATTAATCATGCTGCCAAGCTTCTCAATGGAGATTACTGGGAGATATCTGCCTCACACTTAGTAATTTCAGTGAGTAAGTGTCATGTCGTGTATCTTGTGAAATGAACCTATTTTTAAAACCTTGACATTTTTAGCCAATGGGCATACTAAAAAGCAAACACTCGAAACCTTTTGTAATCGGTACGTTTGCATTTGCATGTCAAAATACACTACGATATTAAGGGCAAAAGATGACACCCCCCACCCCTCTCGTGCCCACTGATTATTCAGTACCATGGACAAGGCTGTCAGTCACTGAACTCCAGCAACTACAGAGTGTGTATTTTCAGAGAAATGGGCTTTCGGTCCGATGGAGCATTTGTCAAGCCATTGGGGTTTCAGAATAATGGGCCTTTAGACTAATGGCCAGTCCCCAAAATTGGTCCCACAGTAACTAAGACACTTAGATTCACCACAAACCTACAAACATTTTAAAAAATAAAAACTTGAGAAATAAAAAACAAGCTTCTAGACAGCAGCAAGTGAACAGTCTGCCCAGAGAACGCTGGACTCGCCAACAATGGACAAACCTTTTCAACCACTGCTACTTGACCAGAATAAGTTTTCAATTCAAGCAGCTTCTTCTTGCTGATGTTAAAGTTCGGAGTGTAAGGTTAGGTGTTTAAAGGTGATAGGTAAAGGTGAGGTCAGTGGATGTAGTCGGTGGAACGATGCACATACAATGATGTGTGTACTATGTCTGTGTGTGTATCTTCATCAGACTAAGTGTAGCCATGCCATGTAGTCCATGCTATCTCATTTCACGCTCTTGCACTTGGCCTTTGGTGTTGCAGCTCTACAGACAGCACTGAAGTGTACTCATAGTCTGCCGTGCACTTTTGCACGCAGGTGTCTGCAAAGTAGAGTGCATGGGAATGAATCCTTATAGGAGAGAACACAGAGGACTTTTGCGAGGAGACAGAAAGTGTTTGCCCGTCATTAGTTTTTCAGTGAACTAAATTAGTTCTTTAGCAAGCAAAGTCATAGTATGTAATACACATCTGTCCTAGTCTGAATTCAATCTGCAGTATACCTTGAAATAAAGCAAAAAAGAAATAAAAATGCATCTTTCAAGCTCAGGGTGACACGACAAACTAAAAGGAGGATTAGAAGCCTTGTAAAAAAGGAAACAAGTTATTATTTGGGAATGGATACTGTACATTAGAATCTAGTTCAGTTGGGGTAAATGACAAGTTCACAATACGGGGCAAGGGGTCATCTCTTTGACTCAATTTCCATTGAGAAGCAAACATCCAATTCAATTTAGATATGTGCCTGTGCAAGGCCATGAGCCAGAGGGAGATTGTAACTGACAGCCATTGGACAGCTGGCTGGATTTGAATATTGACGAGACAGAGACTTGACAGAAGGGATTATGCTCTACCTTCTGATTTACTAGCCGCTACACTGATCCATTCTATTGTCAGATCAACTCAATGTCAGGTCTACAGTATGTCCGTGCGGTGCGGTGATGCCACTCAGTATTAGGACCTACCTGAGATCCATCTCAATCCAAAGTGATGTCCACTCAAAAGATACAAGACACACACTAAATCAACAAGGACAAAAAATATGCAATATCAAAGCAAATCTATTTCAAAGCAAACACAAGCTGCTTCTCTCTAATGTTGCTGTGTTCAATATAGACAAACACAAATACATACACACGCAATGTTTGTATGACAATACTTAATTTTGTAACTACTAACCTTAACCCTCTAGCATAACTAAGTAAAAGGAGTCCTGTAAAGAGTCTGACTCTTTCCTTTTTTTTCTCATGTTTCTAATCTTGTGATGACATCTTTATTTCATGTCTAAAAATACAAATAAACAAACTCATACACAGGTGCACACACACGTGCATGCATAAACATCTGCATTGTCCAGTATTATGTTCACTGCCTCTTTTCAGTTTTGAGTCTTTTTGAACAAAATTCAACTGTTGTATCCTTCCTCAACAAACTTAATATCCAAATTTCATTGAATGTGTGTTGATGTTTATATGTTATGTGTGAGCATGTGGGTCAAAGCAACAGTTTTACCCACGTCAAATCCAGCCCCGTTTCCCACCCAGCACGCACCCTCCCATCTCGAGGACCGCCGAGAGCAGGCGAGTCATGGAGCGCCTGATCAAAGGGCCTCGGACTGATCTGTGAAGGCCCTTTGAAAGGACATCCACAGTTACACATGTTGACACGCTTGTACGTGCTTGGGCACAAACACACACCCTGAGTGTCAGGGGCATGTATACACACACACACACACACACACACACACACACACACACACACACACACACACACACACACACACACACACACACACACACACAAACACACAAAATCACGAACACGCCATCGCTTTAAACTTCAAATCCAAGCAATGATGATTCTAGCACATCAGAGGGCTAAAAGCGCCTTTTTCTCAAATACACCACACACACAGATGTATACACACACAAACACAGATCCTAATGCCAACACCACTGAGGACTCCAAAGACAGAGAGAGAAGAAGAAGAGGGAGGTGGAGGAAGATGTAATGTTGTGACATATCTCTTCTGAAAAGTTCAGGTTTGGGATCACAATCTACTGGTGTATAAAGACTAATGCAACAGACATAATGACTAATGTAATAGACCTATAAGAATAAGAGACATTTAGTACTATTTAGTACTACATTTAGTACAGGCATAGCAGACAGACTCGACTTATGGCATGCATGTACTGGACAACGTATTTTAAATATGTTCTTATGGGTTACTATTTGATTTTTAAATATAAATGAATACATCATAGGAGAGCAACTTGTATTTTATTTAATCTGCTGTTGTGTTTTGCCTCCACCCTCCTGAGGCCTCCATCAATTTGTGTGTTGCTGGTGATGGTGATGATGATGATGGTGTTGGGAGTGGGAAGGTGGTAGAGGATTCTACAATGGGTACCAATGTATAGAAATGATGTAACAATAATATTTCTTTAGCAAAAGAACCCAAATTTGCTTTCATACAAGATATCATTCTATTATTTGAAGAAATATGACTGTGTATTCACATCACATGACCACATATTTCGAATCCTCTGCCTGGCTCTTTCTACCTCCTCACTATTCTCTCCAGTCATCCAGGGGAAAGTTTGTGTAAATTTGCAGTGGCTTAATTACTGAATAATTTAGACCATGCTCCAAATTAATGTAGACATCTCCATATTAATGTGTTTGCTCACCTATTCCACATTTATTTGTACTGCGGACAGGAGGGTAGCAATTATCACAGCATATCATAGCAGTTGTGCCAGTATTTCAAACATCATTAGGCGACTTGTCCACCACTGTGTGACTGTGAGCACTACTCTGTTGGACACAGTTTGGTACATTCCTCAAATAGGCTCACAGTGGTTCTGTGGGTAAGATCTATCAAATCTTGCTCTGGAAAAAACGGGTGAGGAGGTTTGTTTGTGTTTGACAAGGTGGTGTCCAATTTAGAGTCCTTGCTGTTTGTGAATGTATTATTATGAGCAGAACACCTGCCACGTCTACACAGTCAATGTCCTCTGGTCAGGGTAGTATAGTGGCTGACTAGCTGATTGCTCCACGAAGACACTGAGTTCTGCACATGGCCCAGGAGGTTGACAGCTCTCTGCTCCTCTAATCTCCTCTCCTAACCCCCCTTTTCCCCACCTTACCTCACCTTTCTTTTCTTCCTCCTCAGTCTCCTGACTGGCTCTTGTTAGGAGCTTGGCTGAGCAGCCTGGCACCTTTCACTGAAACAGCACCCAAGAGGAGGTTGTGACACAGAGAATGCGAAGTGTATGTGTGTGTGTGTGTGACCTCTCTCACTTGAGCTACTGTAAATCATTATAGAAAGGCCCTTCGTTAAATAAGCCAACCACCTTGGCACCTTTCAGTCGAGTCCCCTGTATGCCTGAAACCGCCTCTCAAACTCCCACTGCATGGGGCACAACAATTAATTCCGAAAAGGAAACAAAAAGCAACTACAAATACATCTTAGCTTTTGTTTTCAGTCTTGCATTTCTGATGTTTGTTGACAGGAATAAAATGACATCTTTAACAACTGATGCATGTATATCTGAGCATGACAACCCTCTTTCATCTACCCCATATGCCCATATGACCACCCTGTTCCTCCTGCCTTCACCCTCCACTTATATGTTACTGCAGTAACAAGGGGAGGCTAAGCTAGTTGAGCAGTCAGTAAGTCAGCCATTCAGCCTGGCAGGCAGGAAGGCAGGCAGAGAGGCAGGTACCTCTTAATGGCTCCAGTGTGCCTGCAGGTCTCTGGGATCAAAAATCTCAGCAGAGCCAATCTGTCTTTCCCCATGAGCCAAAGGGAGAGAAGGACAGGGGGTGAGAGATGGAGGGAGAGAAATAGATAAGTAGGCAGGTAGAAGATAGAAAGCAAAAAGAGAAAATGTACTTACTTTGACAAGAATAAACATTGGGAGACAAAATGCACACACAGATATATGTGCACATAACATGCACATATCGTACATAATGAAACTACAAGTATAATCTCACACACAAGCTAAAAAACTACTATGTAAGACAAAGCCCAAGGTTCAACCTGAATGCATTAAGTTTTTTGACTGGGTCTCCTTCATATCTGTCAATTCCTGAATCTTTATGAAGACTGCGTTAAGGCGGGGGGGGGGATGATGAAACTCATATGACGTGTCGTAGAAACAAATCAGAGGGAAAAAGTGTTTGTAGTTGTTCCAAATGGCCACACTCAAAGGTGGGGTGAAAAGCTGGCTGTCATAGAAAGGGGCGAGACGCGATAATCGTTCAAATGAGGATAATGGTGCATACTTTCCAATAACCTTTCCTGTAAGGAGTTCATAGTGTTGCACTCCTTTGAACAAACAAAAAGTACCAAGTAGTTGTGTGAAGAATGAAATGAAATGATGAGCTTAAGAGAGAAGTGCAAATCCTGCCTACTTTCTCCCCTCTGCAAACCTGTCCAATTGCCGCATGAAGTGAGCATGATTGTAAGATTTTCAGTTTAGGAGACTTACAGAAATTGTCCTGATGCTGACCCCCAATTCTGACCTCAGAGAGGTGTCTCTCTACGATTTGTATCAGAATTATTTGAAAATTTCATTGCTAACCTTCAAGCTTTGTATCCTTTGTCCAGTCTTGGTACATCAGTTCTCTACAATCAACAGTCTTTTCTTCCATCTTCTGCCTTTTCTCGCAGTCCGCCAACAGCCAACATTCACTTGTCTCCAGCCCAGGCTCACTTGTTGCCTTCAGCCTTTCCCTGCAGTCAACATGTACCTTCAATTCCCTAGTCCAACCTCCTCTGCCACCGCAAGATGTGCAGGTCCCCAACTTCCTTTAGAGAATAATAATTAAAGCCTCCTTTAACATACCATCTCCTTCCGTGTTGTGTGTCTCCATTTCCTTTCAACCCTGTCACCAAATGCATAAAATATCACCCATGAATTAATGAACAAAGATGATTCAGATAAACAGTCAGTAGCTTTAGATTTTGCCCTCCACACACACACACACACACACACACACACACACATATAAGCACAAACACTGAGAACAAGCATTCACTCATGCAATCTCCCCACTGAACAGCATACAGAGGGAAAAAAAGATGTTCATTGTGATTTCACCTCAATGTGCTACCAGGAAATAGCCTATTACTTATTCAGTACTTTCTCTTTGTTATTTGTGCATATATAAACTGTCAAATCTACTAAGGAGCGCTGAGGGTTGAGAAACTGCTACTTGCTCTCAGACAAAGGCCTCACTCTCAGACATTGATCTGGCAAAACTTCTATTCAAACCCCTCCACATATTTCCATAGCAACTATGAATAAATTGCATTTTTCAGCATATTCAACTTTTTCCTGGATTATGTAGTGGCTTAGTTGGGTAGGTTTGCTAGTACGGCCGATTTCATGGTGAGAGATTGGGTTGAAGAACAGACAGACAAGTTGGAAAAAAACTGAACTAACTGGCTCCCTGTCGAGACATCAACTACCACATCAAGACTAATGCGAGCAGACAGTGCAAATTGTTGGATTTTTCACAGTTGTGACACAACATGCAATGATACAACAATGGCTGCGTTGAAATATTTTGGATTGAATCAACTTCATCAAGTGCGGTGTCATCACTCATTGATTACAGTCCCTGCTGCAGTGCATCAAATCACTTATTTACAAGTTGACCAATCTGACCAATCACAGGCATTTAATTCATGCACGCCATGGTTAACTGGTCTCTTCCTCCCAAACACTGGTGCTGTAAGAGAGTGGTGACTTCTCAGGCAATCTGCAGGCGCAATATAACTGGACAATGCAAGGGGTAAATCCTTTTGAGTTGGTTGCATGGTTGCAGGGATGGAAATTTAGCTTGATGTCATTGACGTTTAAACAACAGTTGCACTATGTAATTAACAAGACAGAGAGCTGTAGCTTCATCACTGCAGTCAATATCTAAAGCAACAAGAGCCACAGGAAAAAGGCACCCACACATATCATCAAGGTAATTGCCATAGCCTAGTACATAGTACTTGGCGTTTTTTAAGCAGAGCCTATCTAAGTCACCAGGTAAAACTGTGTTGTTTTAAGAGTATATCACTTGAAAATACCTGTCAGTAGTTGCACAGTGTGGTGAAATTAACTGACACCAGTTGGTGTGTAAATCCTCAGTGACGGCCATACTGTAAATAGTGCAGTGTTCAAGCTTCATTCATAATGACATTATTAGCAATGGGCTCCCGTGGTTTTTCTGGGCCTGCAATGCACTGATTAGTCCATGCAGACATTGATCTCACCTTGCTATGTTGTGTGTGTGTGTGTGTGTGTGTGTGTCTTGGCTTGGGGAGCTCTGTTATTGTGTATCAGATCAGGGCCTTGTTCTCTTACCATTTCAAACAGTTCATTTTCTACCATGCTAATGGCAGTTTTAGGGGGTTAAGGAGATAAATAAATCCTTGCTGTCACTTCATTTAAAATCAAATGCCACTTAATTATAGCTGTATGTGTTTTCAAACACTTTGCATAATTTATTGTTCTGCTCCATCCTAATCTCCAGATCCTTATCGCATGTGCTCTATTTTACCCCCTCTGTCCTTATAATAAAATTATAATGCTCCCACTCTCAGTTTTCCTTTCTCTTTCTTGCTGCCAACAGCAGTGTGAAAGAGATAAGGAAGGCGATGAAAAGACATTTTTAAGTTGTGCCTCACCTAGTACGGATTTGATGCTGTAAAGGTCTATTGTCAACTCAGGAGAGCGCGCACACACACACACACACACACACAACCCTCTGGCAGTGTCGCAGTTCTTACAACCAAGATACAAACACTGTCAAATTCTATAAAAAAGAGCGACGTAACATCATCATTCATGATTTTGTTATAAGCGCACACGTTCCAAAAAATAACTAATGCAAGCATGCTGACGAGATTTTTTAACCTTTATCCATGTGATGTCAAGGAGCTTTCCCTGATTTGCATGTGTACTGTACAGACCCACACTTTCATTTCTTTGTAGCACTAACGTGCCAGAAAGAACTACACACATTAGTGACATTAATGTACTAGCGAGGTGTAGGTCATAAAGGGAGGTGAGGGGCACTAATATGCTACTTTACTGGCTGAGGCTGCCATCATCAACACTAAATGTCAGATCACATCAGTCATTTTCTCTCTTTTGGAAAAAAATAAAAAGTTAAAAAGTTGGCATTCTGTTCTATTGACCTTGCTCACAACTCAATGAAAATTTCTTATGAGATTAAATTAATGGGCCATTAAAATAGAGGGGCAGAGAGAGAACTTTAAAAAGGCCTTAATTAAATTGCGAGTAAATGCAAAATAACATTACACTGACTAAGATGGATTTAATGTTGAAAACAAATCAGAATCATTTTATTCACTAAACTTAATAACTTAGGAGAATTTGGTGTCACTGACAGACGCAGATACTGACAACCTTTGCACACACACAGCATGACCCCAAATCCATTGTAAGTGCAAGAGTTATATCATAATTTATATGCAGTTAGACACAGTGGAGTATACATCTCACTATACATTCATGCAATCACCATTTCTATCATTTTGCATTCAGGGAGCATAGTGTACTGTATAGCTGCAGCTGCTGAGGGAGTGGTAATGTAATTGTCCGGCAGTACAGTGGACCAGAAGACAGATTTAATCCTTGTAATCAGTGGATTTTGATTCTTGAGCATTTATATCATTTAACTAAGTACAACAAGTAAAGACCTAGTTTAAATAAGCAAACACAGGCAACATCTGAAACTATCATTTTTGACAAGCCACTGATTAAGAAAGCAAGTAAGAGCTCCAACTGTTTTTGATTTGAAAGCAGCACGTATTTTGTTGGCAGTTGATCGTGTTATTTCTTTACATAAAAAACACAACAAAAATACCTCCTAATAAGTACCTTACTTTACTCAACTTGGGCAAATAAAAGCCTTTCATATAAGTTGGTGAAGGATACACACACACATACACACACACACAAAATCTGTAACACCTCCATCAATGAGCTTCAGTCAACGTGAATTGGGAGCAGATGGTGTGTGCATACCTAACAAGATGTGTATGCGGCTTTCTGTTCCACAGAATCAGAAGCAGTAGCTTCAGTGTTACCATAACTAGGTAATGGATGGGAGGAGCATGCAGTTGTGCATCCTCTCTGTGGGCCTTCCATCCTGGGCCAGTCGATGGACCAGACAGGCTGGGGCTTAGTATATCACATAGATCCCATGGCTGGACAGCAGAGCCGACAAATACAAGTCAATAGGAAGGTACTGCTTTTGAATATTCACAGTAGTGTCTAGTGGCAGGCTGCATATTAATTGGCCACAGAAAAATCGTGCTCTGTCTTTGATGCAGATTTTGTAAAGATTCCTTGACTGAGAAAGAAAAGAAAAGGCAATCCGTGAGGTGTGCATGGAGTTGTGCGTGTGGTAGTGGTGGTGTTGGGTGTGGGTGAGAGGTGAGGTTGTATTCTCTTGATTGAGTGACTTAACAGCTGGGTCACTTAAACCAACACAATCAATGTCAGTCAAGTCAATCTGAGTTCAAAACACAGAATTCATTGCAAATAAACTAATATTGTATAGTATAAACTTCAGATAGACACCACTATATAATTACAATAAAGTAGATTGCTTAGCCTCAGAAAACCATCAATCATATACAGTATAGCCATTCCAAACATATTCCCTATAGAGAAGCATAAAGATATTGCTATTGAGCTTTTGAAATGTCAGGGCAATGGAAACCCAGGCATTGTGCAATTACATAATGATTATTGCAAAAACTTTCTCCCCCTCACTCAGTGTGGCTGTAATATGCAGTGGATGGCCATGGGGGTTCATTAGTGAGAACAGGCTGCTGTTGAAAAGCTCTAGTTTCACCTCTGATCCCGACTAATGTGATTTGGACCTGAGATTGGTAGTGGAGAGATTAGATGCTAGCTCACCTCAGGGTGGGAACCAGAGAAGGAGACATACATCAATGTTGTTTGCTTTCAAACTCAAACGTCTTCTTACCTCTAATTTGCTCTGAAGCATCTGCAAAAAGTGTCTAGAAAGCATTCATCGTCTAATTTATTTTGCAGTGAAGGAGAATTGGTGGGGCTGAGCGGGTGCTTGCTAATCCACTCAGTTACATTTTGGAGTGCATGATTTGGGCTTTCATAACAAATCAATTGATTTGTTGTGAGTAAGACTGGAGAACGGAAGACCAGCTATGGATGACAACTGTGTTAGCATTCTCCTCTTATTACCTCATGGCTTACCCCCATGGCCCGCACTGCCAGTCGCAATGTCAGACTACTCCTTCTTTCATTTCCTTTTCATTAAGCCTCTGCGCTCTCTGTCACTTCTTAGCCTCCATCCTTACAGACCCTCCAATTCCATCCATATACTCCTTGTGCCCCCTCCACCTCCTCCATTATGTCTCTACCTCTTTCCCTCATTCCTCTCTCCCCCTCTCATTAGGTCATAGTTGTGGTGATTTGTCAGGGTGGCTGTGTTGATTAATAGGCCGACGGAGCCCCTATATTTGGGGGCTGTCAGCGGGGCTCCAGAGTGCCAGGGCCACCCCGCTGAGCTCCCTCACCACCCAGGTGGCCCCATTTGGGCTAAATGAGCTGTGAAGGGTCCCGGCTATGCCCGCCTGCCCCACACTCAGACGTTACGCACAAACACACACGCATGCATAGACACAAAAAGGCACACATGCGGGCACACACACACACACACACACACACACTCTGAGATGCAGGCGCACATGCAGGCACGCTCACGTACTCAACACCCTGGCTCTCACTGCCACGCACCCCTGCGTTCCCACATGATTTGTCACACTCCATCAATAGACAATAAGTTACTGCCACTCTAGCCTGTCAATGGGCCCTGTCTTCAGCAGACCCCTCTATGGTGTCTCCTAGCCCGAGGGGGGGGTGGGGGTGAGAAAGGGTGAAAGAGAGAGAAAGTAGCGATCATGTAGTAGTTGAGAATGAAAACGGAGAGGAATAAAAAGAGTCCGGAAGAGAATGAGGATGAGAAATATGCATGTGTATGAAAGAGAAAGAAAATAAAGACAGGTAGGTGGATAGAAAAGAGAGAAAGAGGATGCAGGAGATATTAGACAAATTGCTTTGCTATGCATCCCACATCCCAATGGAGGGTTTACAGAACTCGTCCTGATGCACAGGCAAGTAGCCAGGTTCAAGGAAATGGGAGTCTGAGCCTGTATGTGTGTTCGTGTGTGTGTAGAGTAACATGGTTCAGCTGCTCCAAGCCAATTGCCTGGCCTTGGAGTCAGAGGCAGGTTGTGTGCATGAATGCGTGTGAATGCGAACGTCCCTCTTTGCAAGATTATTTTTGTTCTCCCCAAACTAGGAGGGGGAGACCTTGGTGAATGAGATCATCCTGCTGTATTGCACAGGCACACACACACACACACACACCCACAAATGCACAAGCACACACACCTCCACAATGATTCAATCTGATGATGGGTATTGGAGGGGAAACTGGAATCTGTGAAGGTCAGAAAAGTCTGAACAGTAACATCCACCACTGCAGGCTACTGCCACTGTCTCCACTCTTACACTGTCATTACTGCTGGCTGGCTAGCTCTCATTATCAACTTACTTTATCAAATACACTTCATTATCAGCTTGTCCTTAACAGACAGATGGGATGGACCCTCCAGCAAATGACAGAGTAACTGGTATAAAGTGATTCCTTTTAAAGTCTATTCAATGAACGGGTCATAACACATATAGTCCTCTGCTATTAGTTTATCTGTGATTTACACTTGATTGGACATCTGGAGGAAGAAAAAAAGTGTTATGTTTCTTCAGAAAATACTGTTTAATTGTACCAATGGCTATGCATTATAATTACATCTGAAGTGATTATAGTCATTATGAAGTCGTTATTTCTGAGACTGTTGAACATATGAAAGGCGGATGGATACACTGGCTGAATAGACAGCTGTTACTGAAGATGTAAGTAACAGACAGCCCTATCACGCTGGCAATATGGACGACCATGAAATTAAGACTCAACGTATAGTAATTACAATGACAATGAGCTTTGTTCGACGTGTCAAGTATCAATCTAACACTTGCCAGGCAGCTTTCATATCATAGCTAATAGGCAGTTGGCGGGCCAGGCCGTTGCCAACCACTGAACCAAACTATTCATAAGCCGGCCCTTGTCATTGTGCTTAGCAGTTGACGTAACAGTAACACACACATCAGCTACATGTGCCCCCATGCAAATGAGTGCATTAGAGCAGACCTCGGAGAGCGGAGCGTGGCCAATAAATCCAGCCAGGGTGAGAAATGTAGCCTTTACCATGCGTGTCCAACCCCATCTATTTAACCTAATTACACACACCATACCAGGTAATAAAAGTCTGCATGCCATCAATTCTGACATCCCATCCAGGGCACTGAGAGGAATGTCTATTAAGATCTATAAATCTTCAGGGTAGTGATCTTATCTAGGTATAAAGTGTGTGAAAGGGTGTCTCAGTAGGCGGCTGTGTCTTTCCTCCGTGAATGTGTGTGTGTGTGTGACAGAGAGACTGAAGTGAGTCAGTATAGCTCCCATATACTTTTGACACGTATGTATGTATGTGCATGTCCGGCTATGTGCCTTTTCAACTACTTGTGCATCAGTCTGCTGGTACTGTAATGGAGCACACGAGTGAGTGAACGCACCCGCCTGTGTGCAGCTGAGTTGTAAGTCAAATTCTGGATGCAGGAGGTGCCACACAAAGAGATGAACCCACCGATGGGGTTCAACCATCCCTATTCTCTTTATGGGCTCTAATCCAAAGTGAAAAGACAAAACAACAAATAGCTGATTCAGACAGCAGTAAAACACGCCACCAATCCTGGTTTTGGCCGACTGCTTTTCCTAACCAGGTGTTTCATGTCGCTCAATGACAGGCTTGTCTGTCATGCCGGAGGCCGGGCGGAACGTGGCTGCAGGTACTTTCACTTTCCGACGTCACGCCTTGCGATTGGTTAAAGAAAACAGCATGGAGTTGCCGCAGCCAGTGTTTTAGCCACAGGCGGCTGGAGATAAATAGATGTAGTCACAGTAGCTTCACTTGCACTCTCCTCGCCTTTGTCTGCAGCACACCTGAGCTACACCTGATCCCCATCCCCACCCATGGATGTGGATCTTTGAAAGAGAGGATGAAGTGGTAAGGTGAAGCAATTCACAAAAGGAAGGGTGAGGGGAGTGAAAGACAAATAGCTGAGAGGTGATGAATCCTATTGTAGGAAGCCATCGCTGTGAACCATTTCAACTTTTCACCTCTCTGGCTAATTGGCAGAAAGAGGATCATTCATGTTAGAGTGGCAGCATTATTGCATTAAACACGATTAAATATACTGGCTATTGGGTGAGAGATGACAGCTTAGTAAAAGGAGCATGAATAAAAATAGAAATATTATCTAGGAGCTCACTAAAACTACTGTACAGTGGCATACAGTAGTTCAGCTGTAATTGCAATCATACTAAACGATAAATTGTTTTTAATGTGGTTCCTGATATTTACTTTTATAAAACATTGAAACCTTGCTTTCAGCTCTATGCAATACTCAATAGACAAGTCAATTTAGTGCTTCCACATCCCAAATATCAATGAAGAATTTGCCCTAACAAGCAAACATTTCAACAACCATAATGAAAACAGCCATACGGGCCTGTCTCCAACTCACTCTCTCTCTCATCATTTTGATGGCATATCACCCACCCAGTCTGCAATTTTCAGCTTCCTGAGAAAAAAAAGAAGAAGAAAAAAAACAGGATCACCACACCTGGATTTCCACTCCAGGATGTCATCCATGGAATTCAGCAGAAAAGCTAATCCATCAAACTCTGTAAAAAGAACAGCGTGGGTGTGTGTATTTTCTATTAAAAAGGATTACTCCATTACCAAAACACACCCGGTTTGAAAAGCCAGCTCAGAATATACGGTTTGGTAAATTGATTTATTACTGATTTATCTCGCATAAGCCTAAGACAGTGTTGGTTTTTGGATAAGTGCAGGCTTTGTGTCACAAACAATTACTGTTTCATATAGCTGGCTAAGAAAAGCTGGTGAATTCGCAGCGGCTGCTGTCAGAACATCAGGCTGTTGTGGCCCCTGTCACTGCAGAATACGCTAAATGGCTAGGATTGATAGCCAAGTTTGCTGGGAGGAGGGACTTCTTTCTCATTGCACTTTGTGCTTAGTTTGAAAATGGCAAACCCCAAAATAGTCACACATACAAACACATCTGCACAAATACAAAGATTTATAAACAGAGGCACATATAGAGTTTTATTCATGAACGTACACACGACACACAAAGGCGGTTAAATGGTGATTCGCTGTTGGTTTATGAAGATTATGCTCTTCTTCATTGTCACATGTTTGCTGCATTGTGCCTCTACTCTCTACAGAGCTCACAGCTTCAAAGCTCCTCCAGTGCAATTGTTGTCTCAGTCACCTATTATAAACAACGCATTTTTAGAGAAAAGGCAGTAATTGTGCAAAAGTGTGGCACAAATGGTTTTGTAACATTACTGTATGCCTTCCTTCAATGCAACCCATACACAGGACCCTGAAAGCTCTCATCAATTGAAGTTCTGCTTTCATCCAGCATAAAAGCTATGTTTGCAATTGAGCTTTGGTGCTATACCTTTCCTCGCCTTTACCCCCAACCTCTCCGCCTTGTTTCATATGAGTGCACAACCACAATGGCTTGAGTAATGGGTCCAAAATGCCTTTTCCTTGAACAAAATCACTGTTTTTGTGGGTCATGCGGAGGTAACTGAGACCTGTACAACTTGAACAGACTACTGCTATTACTAATTCCTCTCTCTCTCTCTCTCTCTATTCTAATAGTGAAACCATTCTGCAGTATCTCACAGGCCCCATCATTTAGCCTGGCTCAATGCAATATACACACACACGACAGAGAAAAAGTACGAGAAAGAGAGAGAGGCACACAGAGAAAAACACAGGGGGAGAGAAAGAGAGAACACAGGTCAACCACAGAGCTTTTTCCTTGTTTGAAAATGTCAACATCAAAGAGAAGCTTCTCTCCATTGGTGGGGGCGTGCTGGTGGGCTGTGGATGTTTCCCTGCTGCAGAATGAATTGGGGTCCAAAGCCAAACCAAGAGCAGTCTAAAATAGCCTGGTGACTGGGTGGTTATGGCCTCACATCTTATATGAGTCGAAGCCGCATGCTTTTAGTGCCCAGTGGCTGGCCTTGTTTGCCGCATTACACTGTAACTAGGATGTATAGTGGGAGAAAAGTGCTAGAGTGTTACATTGGCACAAAGGTTTTGGTTGAAAAGTTATTCTTAGTTTAAAAATCCTTTAATTTAGCTTGTAAACGACAAACATCCTGTCATAAAAGTTAAATTATTGACAATTTTGCTTTTCTCTCACTGTGTGTCAGCTGTAAATGGACCCAAGACACTGCCAGTTACTCCAAACTCACATCCTTTCACCACCTGCTGACGTAATATCCTTTGACATGTATCCTCTATCACATATGACAGCGTGTTGTGGGTGTGAGCACATGTGTGTGTACGTACATGCATGTTTAGAAGCGTGAGCAGGCTGCAGACAGTGGCCACTGGGAAATCAAGGAGCACTTTGTCATGCATCTTTAAATGTGTGACACTGCGTCTCATGAGACGGCGCCTGATTGGTCTACGAGGCATCAAAGAATGACGGGTGAGTGATGGCCTCGAGGGGATATAATGTGTGTGTGAGTTGTGTGTGTGTGCTGGCTGGGGTTAGAGACACAGGACAGCACTGTGACATGTCTGGGTGGCACCCTGTCAAAGCCAGCTGGCAACGTCTTATAATGTTGCCATCAGGGAGTCATACGCCACTCTAGTCTCAGTTTTCAAGATTCATATAATTTTAACCCATATGTGAACTTCAACACAGAGAAAAAAAATTGAATCAGCTTTTAACCGACCAATCACTCTTTACATAGAGATTTGTTGGACCGTGGATATCATAATGAATGCATGTCAAACAAGTCAGGAACAAGAACATACAGCATGTGCAAGTACCAAAAAACTCACTATCAAAAATTCACACTGTAAATTAAAGGAACTCATGTTTTTACATTTGACATCTTGCCATCACTTTAAGAATAATTTATAATGACTGCACAATAGGATCAAGCTCAAAAGCCCACACCACCAGCATTACAACCAAGTCCATAGCACAGAGTGCAATTCTGTAATCAACAGCACGAGACATGTTTCAAACGGAATGCACACTGTAAAAAAAAAGCACGGATGAAGAGAATATATCAGACAAAAATATTGTGCTGTTAAATATCATTAATCTTTTATGTTTGGAGTATTTCTGCATTGTATTAAGGTATGATGTCTTTTACTTTTTTGCTGCAGGGTGCTTAATTTACTGTACGTCGTCAGTCTTCCTGGTATCAGTGTAATTCAGTTGGTTTGCTACATTTCATAGAAATATTTTTGACCACCTGCAGAGACAAAGTGTAAACTTGTTGCATTTGATACAGAGAAGCAAGAGTCATAGCCTTCTATTATCTTTAGTTTTCTGACTGCATTGCATTCTGATCTACTGGGGCTGCTATCACTTTAGTATCTCTGCCTCTACAGTGATGGGGTTTTCTTTGTAGGACTGTTGAATACCACTGCAACTCTCTCTAGAAAGAAGATGCAATGTTTGTTCCCTGAAAACATAGTAAAAAAATCAAAGCAATTTTCAGTCCATTAGTTGTAAAAAAAAAAAAAAAAAAAAAGAAAGAAAAAAGGTTTTCCAAAATGACAGAATAATCAAGAAATTAGATGGTTAATTTTCTTTTTTTTTTATTTTAAATAACTGATGTTCCGCCTTTCCCTGAATTTGTTTTGGGGAAACAAACACATTGCCGTCCTGTTTGAGGCAGAGCACCCAATGGAAATTCACTACAGCTTCCTCAGCAAACCTATTTCCTCTTGTGAACTATAAAGAAAGTCTTTGCTCTTTAATTATGTTGCACTGAAAATGTGCTGATGTTATAGATGGGTGAAATATTTCTAATTTTGCTGCTCTGGACATGTCTCTTTAGACATTAATTTGAGGGAATAAAAAAGCATACCAACAAAATGAATGCAGAAAAGATGCAAGGTGCATAATCAATGGCTGTTTTAATGATGCTAAAATCTTTCAGGATGGATTTCTCATTTAATTTGAATATTTGCAACCATGAAATGCAGACTGCGTTATGATATGATACAGTGCATTTATAGTAAAGTCAAAAACACAGAGGAGTTTTTAAATCAAAAGTAGAACAAATAATGGGGATTTTTTTAAATAATATGATAGGTTGTATGTAATCTATAGTAACCCTATTACTATCATGTTGGAATAAGCTTGTAGTTTCTTTAAATACAAAAAAGAAGCAACAGCTTCATCCTCTGGTGTGTGAATCATGTGTGGCTGCTGTAAAGAAGAGCTGAAATCCAAAACCAACAGGGGGCAGGCATAATTACCGAGCATGTCCCTCATATTTACTATCTTTTAATAAGCTACTGACATAGAGCAGACAATGGCCTGTCATCTTTATTTTGAGTTTATTTGTATTATGTTTAGTCGTATTTTCATCAGTGTACAAGGACTGGCATGGAGTGAGAGAGAGTGTTTAACTTTGTCTCCCTGGTCTCTGGTTCTGATAGATGTTACCAGCTCTTACCACCCGAGAGGTGGAGAGAGAGAGAGAGAGAGAGAGAGAGAGAGACAGAGAGACAGAGTGAGGGAGGAGGAGGATTTACGCTGGCACCGCATTTTTGTCCAATTAATAGATTGCCAGTGTGTTGCGTATTTTGCATGACAAAGGAGGGTAATATTAAACTGCCATTTGTAATGAAAATGCACTTTGCAAATTAAAAAGTGCAGAAACCCAATTTTTCCTACCTCTTTAGG
Organism: Thunnus maccoyii; assembly: GCF_910596095.1. Classification (NCBI taxonomy): domain Eukaryota; kingdom Metazoa; phylum Chordata; class Actinopteri; order Scombriformes; family Scombridae; genus Thunnus; species Thunnus maccoyii. The sequence goes on from NC_056541.1 coordinate 22,452,127, forward strand.
AAATAAACAGTCCTTAACCAATTAAAGCGCATTGTAATAATTCTGTGATTTATTGCAGGTTGTTTAACTTTCAAAACTCGGCTAACCTATATTAAGGTCACAATCCATCATGTCTTGCATGGAGTGCTGTGGAGTAATGGCTGTTGTATTAGCTGCTTTTGATGATAGTATGAAAGAAGTATTAGCACTTGTCAACAAAACTGCTTACAACATAACATTAGCATGCATGAGCTGCGTCGCCTATTCATTATCTTGGCAGCTCCACACACGCGGTTACTGCCTTATAAAACATTTTGCCAGGCCGAGAGCACACGCACACTGTTTGGTTTTGTGATAGAGTGGCAACATGCAAACCAAGGGGCTCGCTCTGGTTGCAATGCAAACAGGTACCGGAAAGATGGAACAGTCTCTGTGAGACATAAGTGAGGATGGGAGGAAGAGCGAGGGAGAGAAGGAAGGAATGAGGGATGGATAAAGGATAAAGGAGATCACTCTCCATCTTTGCCTTGATTACTCTTCTTCAGTTAAGCTTCAGTCTCTGTGTTATAAACACACTAGAAAATGTCCACTGGCTGACAGCGGAAGAAAGGGAGAGAGGATAGGGGAAACAGAATGGATGAATGCAATGAGGGTGAGAGAGAGTACAATGTTATGAAAAAGCTACCAGCCTTTAGAGTTGAGCTGAGGCTGAATGATGACTGGCAAGAAAAAGGTAGCGCCAGAAGCGATACGGAAAGAGGTAGACACAATAGAAGCTGAGCTGTGAGGGTAACATTTGGAGGGCTGTTGAAGCAGATACAATGTGGAGAAAGAGAGAGCTTCAGTGGTAAGAAGCAACTGATTTGAAAGACAGAAAGATGGAGATGATGAGGGGGTTGAGGGTGAGACATGGGTTGAAATAGAGAGAGAGAGAGAGAGAGAGACAGATGTAAACACAGAGAAAGAGTTACAGCTGAAGGGCACGGCAGGGTACCAGCCAGAGAGAGAAAGATGCAGAGATGCAGAGCGTTGTGACATGGTGACATTTGCCTCCACAAATGGGCTCTCTGGCTTTAGCAGCGCAGTCTGGTGCGATGCCCCCCGACTGTGAGCCAAGAATGCACTTAGCTCAACAAGAGCAAATGAATGGCCCTGTTTTGACTTCTACCATTACACTCCTTCTCCCTGATAGCTGGTGCTGGGCAGAGTGGGTCTTTGTTGGAGCACAGGGATCCCTGCGTGTTTAAACACCCCTGCATGGTCTAATTAGTGTGGTAAATCAGCAGTTGGATAATATGTGGATTCAGTACTTAGCCCTTGATTCTGTAGTTCTTGTTCATCTGACTTGCTGCAATTTGGAGGCAACTAAAATTAAATTCAAGGGTCAACATACATTGTTAACATAACAATACACTAAATTTCAAACCCATTTCAAGATGAAAAGCAGTAAAGCAGATGCCAGTTTGTTATCTGTAGTTCCATTCTCATATCTGGACATACTGTTTGTTCTCAATGGGGGCATATAGAACCATGCTCTTTACTTCCCACACGGATAAATCTGAACGTATACCTGTCACGAACCACACAAACACCTGACTAGCCTACAAACATGTCAACAAGAGCCCATTTAGCAGCAAAAGCCACCATGCCAGCTACTCAATAGAGCTAATTACATCACTGAGGATTCTCATGTCCTAGAGCAGCACTGCTAAGCAGCATGCTTATATTATTTTATTTAGTTTTTAACTGGAAGTCCATTTTAGACACATTTTCTCATCTCTTGAATAAAACACACAGAAGTCTACTCCTCTTGTGAGAGACAAAAGTGCTCACTCAAAAGTTGTGCTGGGATTTTTTTCCCAGTTAAAAATACAATTATATCGTCAACTAACAGTAAAATGGACCAACCAACAAATTTATTTATTTATTTTTAACAACAATTCAACATCTATTATTTCATACTCTTTTGCATGTGATAATTTCCTCTTTAGAGAAAGTGTAGGCACTCGACTGAGTTAAGAGAAGTACACAGGTAAAGGAACTAGTTGCTATTTTGGGGAAGTAACATATTCATACTGTCAGTGTTGTTGTTATATGGTGTGTACATAGAGTACCAGGCAAAAGTTTGGACACAGCTTCTCATTCAAGGGTTTTTCTTTGTTTTTTACTATTTTCTACATTGTAGAACAATACTGAAGACATCAAAACTATGAAATAACACATATGGAATCATGTAGTAAACAAAAAAGTGTTAAACGAAAATATCTTTCATATTTTGGATTCCTCAAAGTAGCCACTGTTTGCCTTGATGACAGCTCTGCACACTGTGTTGAGACCATCAGTTATCTTGTACTGGTGTAGTGTTGGTATACAGGCAATAGCCCTATTTGGTTACTGTAGTAATCCATATTACGGCAAGAATCACTCAACTAAGTAAAGAGAAACAACAGTCCATCATTATTTTAAGACATGAAGGTCAGTCAATCTGGAAAATTTTAAGAACTTTGAAAGTTTCTTCAAGTGCAGTCGCAAAAACCATTAAATGCTATGATGAAACTGGCTCTCATGACAACCGCCCCAGGAAAGGAAGACCCAGAGATACCTCTGCTGCAGAGGAGAAGTTCATTAGAGTTACCAGCCTCAGAAATCGCCAATTAATGGCACCTCAGATTAGAGCCCACATCAATGCTTCCCAGAGTTCAAGTAGCAGACACATCTCAACATCAACTGGAAACTGCGTGAATCAGACCTTCGGGGTCAAATTTCTGCAAAGGACCCACTACTGAGGGAGACCAATAATAAGAAGAGAATTGCTTGGGCCAAGAAACACATGAGTGGACATTAGACCAGTGGAAATCTGTACTTTGGCCTGATGAGTCTAAATTTCAGATTTTTGGCTCCAACCACCATGTCTTTGTTAGATGCAGAGAAGGTGAACGGATGGTATCTGCATGTGTGGTTCCCACCGGAGGTGTGATGGTGTTGGGGGGCTTTGTTGATGACACTGTTGGCGTTTCATTCAGAATTCAAGGCACGCCTAACCAGCACGGCTACCACAATATTCTGCAGCAACACGCCATCCCATCTGGTTTGTGCTTTGTGGGACCACCATGTGTTTTTCAACAGGACAATGACCCAAAACACACCTCCAGGCTATGTAAGGGCTATTTGGCCAAGAAGGAGAGTGATGGAGTGATGCATCAGATGACCTGGCCTCCACAATCACCCAACCTAAACCCAATTGAGATGATTTTTGGATGAGTTGAACTGCAGAGTGAAGGAAAAGCAGCCGACAAGTGCTTAGCATATGTGGGAACTCCTTCAAGACTGTTGGAAAACCATTCCAGGTGACTAAAACATGAAGCTGGTTGAGATATTGCCAATAGTGTGCAAAGCTGTCATCAAACTTAACAGTGGTTACTTGGGGGAATCTAAAATATGAAAGATATTTTGATTTGTTTAACACTTTTTTGTTTATTACATAATTTCATATGTGTTATTTTTATAGTTTGATGTCTTCAGTATTGTTCTACAATGTATAAAATAGTACAAAATTTAAAAAAAAACCCTTGACTGAGTAGGTGTGTCCAAACTTATGACTGGTACTATATGTTTTGATGTTTTAATGAACTGCTGGATGGGCCAAAGACAATTTTCCACTTCTGTTGTATTCTAATGTGAATAATTAGTGTGAAATCTAACTTTATCCAAACATGTGCACACACACATACATGGCCATATACATCCACTGTATTAATACATGTATAGAAAGAGCTCTGTGTACTCAGACATGAGGAAACATTTAAATGCTCACTGGTTGAACCGAACATTCTGACTCGGCCCTTCATATTGATATTTGGCCTGTAGCACAGTTACCATTACATGTCTCCATACACTGTCTGTCTCTGATCACTCAGTCGTCCAGACCTGCTATGCATGTGTTGATATTCAAATCTCTCTATTTTCCTCTGTAGATTCATCTCCCTGATGATTATTCATGTGCATTTAACTCTCAAACAGCCCCTCATTAACTGTGGCACGCTGGGCCATACGTTGGGCCAAATTACGCAGCTTTGACATACACAAACCAGCAGGGGGGAGGGAGGGAGGGAGCGGAGTCGTCAGGATAAAAGGCCTGGCTCTCTACTTGGTCCTCTCTAACCATAGATAATGGCTGCCAACGTGTCTGTATGGTCTTTTAAAGCAATCAGCACTTTCACTTTTAGAGGAGTGGGGTTGGGGGTGGGGGTGAAGAAGGGGGAGGCTGAAGAGCAGGAGGAGAAGGAGGGAAAAGGGGGGTGAAGTGGTAAACACTGAGACAGGATTGGACCCTCACCATCAAACACACAGATGGTAAGGTGGGTAAAAAGCAAAGTCGAAAATTTTGACTAGAAGCAAGAGAGTTCCTGAGTTGATCTATAAGACAGGGATATTTAATTTTATCATTAATTGATTGGTATCAGTTACATAAAGCTTGATGTATTAAAACACAGCAACTTATTCCTTGTAATAAATAAACTGCAGCCAGGAGTTTTGACTAATGATATACACACTGACAGTTGTGGTAAGCCATGGGAGCACAGCCAATTTGGCTTTAAAAAAATTGGCATTTTGTGACTATTTCAGCAACATTTTGCAGGTGTTGCTGTTGGCTAAAAACTTCATTTGAACCTTAGTGTTTTGTTCATGCTGGGGATGATGATAGGTTGTCCAAATCCTGCCCAAACCTTCCAGCCACAATAGTACCAGACTAAAACTACCCTCTCCACAGATACAGTACATAAAAAACTATACCACACTATACTGTACAAAACACAATAAGTGACCATTATAGGAAAGCTGTGATGCAAGCTATAGTTTCTAATGCAGGCTTACTCAGGTACTTTAATTTATGCCTGCACTGTGAAGCTGTTTTATGTAGGAAAATGTAAATATCATATTGGGACTTGGCAGATACTCAATATTAGATGAGTTCATGAGCAAAAAAACTTGATTCAGACATCCATACTAGAGACTTGCTCTGGTTCTAAGTGATAGCTAATGAAAGATGGCTGGTGAGTATGTACTGTGTAAGGATAAGGAAGAGTTATTGAATTCTAGCGGCTAATGAAGTTAGCCAGGAGATTAAAAAGGGGTAGAAAATCTAAAAGGAAAACAGGCAAAATGGTTGTACAATGAAATGATAGCTTACATTGACATTTAGAAGTGATAACAACTCTTCCTCTTGTTGCTACAGTTGTAGTCTTATTGGAGTCAAGAGAATAATCAAAACCTTTTTATTGATTAATAGACGATGTCCTAATAATAGTGATCACAGTTAAATAGTGGAAAAGCCTAACAATGGATCTTGGTAATAGACAAATCAACCCTTAAAGCGGCAGAGAAATTAGCCCTCAAATATACAATCACTATTACAGCGAGGTGATTAGTCTTTGTCTGACAGTCTACTATACACCCTTGGCCACCACACATACACACACACACACACACACACACACACACACACACCATTAACGTTTTTGATACTTTGTGGGATAATGCAGGTGGCACATGCCAACAACAAACTGACAAAAAAAAAAAAAAAAGATTTCAACACACATTTACTATGGAAATAATGTATAAGGCCATAGTTCTGGTTTAGCCCTGCAACAGAGCTTACATTCTGAAAGTGTGGTGAAATAAACATTGTCGGACTGACGATGACACTTTGATATGTGCTGGCCCAAGAGTCAGGCTTGTGTATATTTCTGGGTCAGATTACTGCTCACTAAGGAGAATTTTATCATTTCAGAGGACTGATATGTTTTGTATTTGTAAAACGAAACAAACACTATAATATAAACAGAGTTCAAAATACATCCAACATGAAAAATTACATGTTATTTGATTCACATCACTTAACTATATAACCATTCTAGATACTGCGGTTGTATTTAGTGTATAGACATGTCAGTCACTGAGTCTTAAATAAGAGAGAAATTACTGCACACATCTGTTATCGGCTGCATGTTCTGACGTATCATAATAACACTGAGCGTGGGAGAACAAGTTTTGGATGACCTCAACCATCGACTAAACTCAACATAGCCATTACAAATCAGCCTTCATTGAACCGCAGGCTGAAAATCACTCATCATTGCCTCTCCCTGCACGTAGTTGGGCAATCAAATCAAAATGCGCCCTAATTTGACAGTTGCTATGAGAGTGACCTCAGCATAATGTGAATAACTACCCTTTATTACGAAGAAGAATTGAGACTAATTCTACATAGCTTGTCACATCTGACGTTGGACCTTAAGGTTTGGGGGGAAGGGTTAGCGCCATATGCTCAGTATATGACAGCTACATCACAGCATAGAAGTGTGTACTCCTCATGGGATGGTGATGGCCCCAGTGTGTGTGTATGTGTGTGTTTGTGTGTGTGTGCTTGTGTGTGTGTGAGTATCACAGATGTTGCAGTCTGAGGTCTGGTGCAGATGGCTTTGGGCATACTTGCCAGTGATCTCTTTCCAGTGAGAACAGCACCCTCACACACTGCTACCTGGACTCTGTTTACAGGATAGGAAGTGACATGCTGCACACACACGGACACAGAGAGACACACAGACCTCATATAAAAATGCACAGCACACAAACTCACCTAGAGTGATGCTTTTTATTCTCCTTGACAAAACAGGTCAATTAAACACTTCCTAAAAGAATACTGTTTAATAGACCTGTTTTGTCAACTGTTTCATTCCAAGCTGAATTTTTGAAGTGTGAGGAAATGCTTGAAATGAAACAGTTCTTTTTCTATGAATATCATTAGAAGGTTTCTTCACTTAAAAAGCCTTCTGTCTCTGACTAAACTCAATTGTTTCAACATTTTCCACCTTACATGATTATAACATTTAAAACAATGAAAAAAATGAATTTACTACAAGTGTTAACCCAATAAACACACTTTCAAAGCTTATGTGGGACAAAGCATATTCCCAGTTGGTATGTCTTAGATAGATTAGCCTGCTAATTCTGAACTTTCTTAAGCATAGGATATTTAGTGTTGCTACACGCTCCTCATTGACCAAAAAGGGGGAAAAAACTGCTTATCATACACTTTGTAGACACAGTTATGAGACATGAGCACAAAGGTTAATGTAGACCTCCAAGATACTAAGCCAAATTGCAACCAGAGTGTGTGGAAACAGTACACAGACACAGAAGAGCACAGGTGAGCACAAGTCTCTTTCTCTTATTCTATGTTTGTCTCTCTCAGTCTTTCTTTTCCTTCTGTTTGTCAGTGCCTCTCCCTCTCCTTGTTTCCCTCAGTTTCTCACTGGGTAAAGGTGTCCTCTGGGGGATAGAAAGGCCTTGGGGGATTTGTCTTAGTGCAGAGTGCCACCTTGTTGTCAAGGCTGCAATGACACATTTCTTTCAAAGCCACTCCTGACAGATGCTCTCAGAAGAGAAATGTCATTTCATGATGCATTGCAACATCAATGCAGCACATACACAGATAGTTTCTATGATATGTATTAAGATGAAAGGTGAGGAGGTGGATTGGCCACGGGCCAGACAGATTATGACATAAGAGTGTAGTAGCTCAGATATGACTACCTCATGGCATCTTATGCCAGTGGCTGGTGCTCCATCTCTGAAGTCTATGACTTTAATGCCTTAACCGGATGTTTCAAATTTAATTTGATTGTATTCTAATTAGGGGTATTCTTTTTATTTTTAAAGGATGCATGCAAGTAAATATGCAGTATGTGTTTTTAAAACTTGACATGACATTATTAATGTTTTTGTCAACTACAGTCTACATACAAACATACAAACAAATTATTTATAGAGTGAGTGAATAAATCTATTCCTAAAATAACAGCTTATTATATTTTTTACAAGTTGGTTTCCAATAATCAATTAAGCAAAGTAAAGAAAAATAATTACTTCAGTCAAAGTTTACCCCTCTGCATGTTACATCAATAAAGCTACACAGCTGATACTGTGAAGCTTCTTTTACGTAAAACTGCCATGAGTATGACATCAGTCTAAGAATCATTGCACTGAAGCTGTGAGAGACAGACAGACTGACAACAGATTAAGAGTGTATGTGTACATGTGTGAGTGCATAGATGTGCTAATAGGCAAAAATGACCATCATAAAATCCACTTCCTATGGCGGAGACGAAGGAGGGAGCATACCATACGCTGGCTCAGTAATGTGTTCATTAATGTGTGAGAGACCAGGATACAGGCAGCAGGGCACTTGTCACAGCATTTTACTGGATGAAGAAGTTAATTAAATGAGGGAACGCGGGATGAAAAGACAGAGAAATGGAGGAGAAGTCAGGAAGGACCGAGGGGTGATTGTTAACAGGACATCTGGCACAAGCTTGTTTCTCTCTGGGAGAAGACAGAAGGGAGGGGGAGATAGCAGCCATAAGTACTTGACCTTCCACTTGTCTGACTGGCAAACTCACATACACAAAATCAAACTCTAAAAAACACACACCAACATACAACCACACACATATGCAAAAGTGTATGCGTTTTCTGTGTGAACAGGTTCCCAGAGAGCAGAGAGAAACAGTGTGAAGGTGAACAACATGGCCGGCAGGGTGCTGACACGTCAGAGACGGAGACCAGAGGATGAGATCACTGTCCCGCCTGTGGGCTAGAATGGCATCAGGAGCCCCTCTTGCATACACATGCACAAAGAAAAACACACATGCACACACTTCAAAACATAAACAAGCAAGCATGTAAGCCTACATACACACATACTGTACGCACTTTTGTATGCACACAGGTACACGCAGAGACGCACATACTTTCTCTGGGAGTATGCAGTGAGTGTCTGTGCCTCTTGCATATGTGGCCCCATGCATAAACAATGTGCCCTGAGAGACAGTAGAGTGATACTATGGCCCTTAGCACAAGTCCCATGAGCCTCTCTGCACCCTCCATAACCGCTTCCAGTTTCTCTTTCTCTCTCTCTCTCTCTCTCTCTCTGTCTCTCGCCCTTACATTCTCACACACACACACACACACACACACACACACACACACACACACACACACACACACACACACAGGAAAGGCAAATGAACAGTAAAATACACACAAATGAAAAAAGGAGCAGCACAAAGAAAAAGCACAGAGAGAGAGGTGTGCATAAAAATGAAGCACATAGACACACACGCTTACTGATGAGCACAAGCACACATGCACATACAGTGAAGCACACTAGCACACTCGCACAGACACACACACACACACACACACTTGCACCAGCGACTTTCAGAAATAACAGAAGCAGCTGTGTGAGCTTGCGTTGTGAGATTACCTGCAGATAACAGAGGATACCTGCTGTACATGTACAGTACACACAAGGTGTAGTGGAGTGATTGTACTGTTAGTGCTGGCTTATCACCATTACTGAGACGAAGCTGAGCTACATATACTGTGCATACAGCAAGAGCAAGAATGTTTGAAAGATGTGTACTCAAAGTAATAGTCTTCCACAATTTCCGGTAAATACATTTCCATCTTGCTACCTATTGCGGAGTGATATAACACAATAATGATTCAACTCATGGACACTTCATTTTCTCTACTCTTCTTTCACTTTCACTGTTGCAAACATCTGGTGGCAGGCCAGTCTTTCAGGAGAAAATTCCTCCAGTGCACAGGAGGACATGCATTTTAAATTTTCAGCAGCAGCAACAGCAGTTTGATTGAAATAAACATAAGAGGAAATAGGTGGTTAGAATTTGCAGCACAGCTGTAGGAATAAAAAGGTGCCATCGACAGAAACTCATACGTTAATAACTTCACTACCAAGTGATCTCCTGGAAGTGTAAACCAAAATGTAACTGCAATGAGTAACTTGGACCTTCATGGGTTTAAAATAAGAACACAGGTTGAACACACACACAAAAAAAGAGGCAGATGTGAAAACAAAACCCAGCCACATGAGGACACACATGGGCACTGTGAAATCATCATTTTGGCTGCATGTGCAATAGAATGAGGGCAACTAAGGTGAGGATGAAATATATAGAGGCAAATTCGAGATGGACATTTGAGAACGGGGGAAGTAGAGGAAGAAGAGACACAGAGAGAGCACGGGAGAGAGACAGAGTGAGTGAGTTGGCGAAACAAAGAGGAATGTCCTCAGTATTACGAGGGAGATAATTGAGATATCCAACTCTTGACAAAATGTGCTATTTCACTGGTGCTGGGAAAAACACAGAAGTGGGGGGGCGGGGAGGGGGGGTGGGGGAGAGATGGAAGAGAGGGGGAGAGAGGGAGAGTAGTCTAGAGGGAGGTGACAGTGGTGTATGTGGCTGTGCTGTCTGTCTGACCTGATTGCAAATAAGCGAGGGAGCTCCACCGCGGCCCAGAAGCACTTCCTCATGCACACAACTCTGCTCTCTCACAAACACACACAGTCTTTCCCTTTAATAAGACTGCTTAATGGTGGCTGTACACACATGCCACAGCAGTAAAATCTGAATGCATGCATGTGTATGTGTGTGTTTGTGTGTGTGTGTGTGTGTGTGTGTGTGTGCACGTGCACATGCATGGATACGTGTAACTGGTGAGGAAAGGGACAAGGAGGAGGAGAGGGTTGCTGTAGTGAGACAGCAAGGAAAAGGGGGAAGAGAGGGAGGGGAGGAGGGAGGGGCAACGGTGGGTTTCTGAGACGCATTTGCAATTTAAAACACGGTTTGGTATAATGAAAATGTAAAGCAGTGGTTTTATTTTATTCAGTGTGGCAGGTTCAGATTCCCAGAGAAGCTCCACTCGAGCAATCAGTCCATTAATAATTGAATTTTGTTCAGGAGCTGTGCATGTTTGTGTATGTGAGTATATGAGTGTGAACATACGCGCGTGTAGCCCATGTGTACACATGTGCGTATTATGAGTGTGTGAAAGTGCATGTGACAAACCTCTCTTCTCTTTCCAGCTGCTGACCCTAATATGAAGCAGCCAATTAGAGATCTTTATTTAATTGCTGGGCGACTCGTCCTCGCTACACACCGCCACGCTCTGCCAACAACTGGCACTGTGGCACTGGGGCAGGGCCAGGGACACGCACACATACAGTACATCCATGCATATGCACACACATACGCACACTCTCATAGAAACATGCACACACACAAATGCAAAAAAAAATGCCTTGATGATAATTCCCACAGGAACATGCCTTGCTGTAGCTGGACTATTTTAAGTCCTACAAGCAATATTATTTTGCTTTAATATCAGCAACCAAAATTACAGTATGTGTGCACCAAAACATATATTAACCCTCAAATGGTTCATTAGACATAACTATGAATATATGTGTAGAGGAATTTCCTCTTCTTTTAGCTCTGGCATGTCCTTCATCCCTCTCTCCTCATTGACTGCTCTTTCTCTCTCTAGGCCCTAACTTCTCTCCATCCCTCCTCTCTGCCCTAAATCAGGTCTCTCTCCTCACCCTCCCTCCTCCATCTCTATATCTGTCTCTCTCCCTCTCCCTGGCTGTCAGAGAGTATCAGATCAGTAGTTAGATCCATGGCCGAGGCCAAACCGGCCTCTCCGCTCTCAGCACTCTACCACAACACATCATTACAGCTGACAGCAGGACTTCACAACGCGCCGTACACACACACACACACATGCAAGTGTGCATACAAACACATACAGTCATGTTTATGTGCATGCTCTTACTCTCTCTCTCTCACACACACTCAAATAGACACACACAAAACCGCAGTTACAAAGCATGAGGTCGCTACACATTTAATAACAATCCCACTGGAAAGATTGGACAACTTTTTGCCGGATGCATATTCACTAACACAGCTGTTTTTTTTATTGCGTAAATAGTTTTTTACAGATCACTTGGTCGGGTTTCATAAAACACAGAGATTTAAAATGAAGGGTGGAGATGGGGGAGGAGGGGGAGGAGGGGGTGGGTGGGGGGGGGGGGACCACTTCCAAAACCAACAGCAGCAATATGCCAGCGCTGGCGGGGAGAGTTAGCCTCTGTGTAACACTTCCAAAGAGAGGGATAGTCCCTCTTACAAGCCGTAAGGGCCAACTGGTATGTGTGTGTCTGTATGTGTGGGTGGATATGTTTTTAAGCCACGCTGGGGACTTTAGAGCTCCTGCTAAAGTGAGTTTTACACACACACATACACACATACACACAAACACTTGAGAATACACCTGAGAATACGCACAATCACCATGTAGAACAACAAATCTAACACTTTGCCCACTTTGATCGGCTACCCGAAAACAAGTCAGTGGTGGTGGTGGTGGTGGTGGTGGGGGGAGGGGGTGACTGGGTGGGTGAGTGGATATGGGGTGGGGGGCTACTGAAAAGAATTGGGATATAGTGCCCAAAAAAAAAAGTGCCCACTTCCCTCCCCTCTGGTAAGATGACAGGAGGAGAGTAGAGGGAAAAACAAAACACACTAATCTTCTGGCTTCGCAGGAAGCCACAAAGCATCATTTACACAGCGGAGTTAACAGGAGAGCACCAGGCTTCCTGATTTGCAGCGAGCAGCCTTGTTCTAGATAGAGATATTCAGACTGTCAGTATAAACTGCTTCTGTTTTCGTTTTGCATTTATTTCAATGCCAGACTCAGGGCATAAATTTTTCATCACCTGCTAAGCTATGAATAAAAGATTAAAAAAGGAACTGAGAGGGGAGTGGAGGGGAGGGAGGGACATAGAGCGAGAAAGAGAAAGAGGATAGAGAGGGAGAAGAAGGAGAGGTACAAAAAAGTCTAACAGATGTGGTGCATGCGGTGCAACGTGCGAGCACTGTGTGCATAGTGAGAAGGTCTCCCTCTCCTCTCTCTCTTTGCCCCCGCCTGCCCAACTCCCCCCCACTCCCCCAACCCCCCTGCACCACCATCCCAATATACCTCTAGGAAGAGAGCAGTGGCTGCGGTGCAGGGTAAAGATGCTATAATGAGCGGGAGGCAGAGGAGCATCTCACCTTGGCTTTTTATAGGATTACCTGAGAGGTGAACTCTCTGCTCTGTGAGAGGATTCATCAGTACATCCTCTCTCTCTCTCTGCCCTCAGCGGTCTTTGACAGGCAGGGCGAGAGTGAGATGTCGAAGAGCTGCCGGAAAATTCTATGCAATACAGAGCTGACAGGTTCAGGTGCGGGTTAAAGAAGGGAGAGAAAGAGAGGGATGGAGGGAAGGATGAAGAAATGCAAGGATACGGAAGGAATGCATCTTGCTCTCTAACTCTGTAATTCTACTCTCTCTCTGTTGATTTTATGAAGCTGTACATCTTGCCTCATGAGGACTATGAGTGTTAAATCTGTATATACCTCACACCATTACTTCCTCTCTGCCCTGCATTGACAGTATGCCACCTTTATTGTCAGGAGTGCTAGTGTCACTTGCATACTTGAATCCTCAGTTGTAGTTAGATAATAGACATGGCATTTTCTAGTATGTCCACTTGTGGCTAAATATAACAAGTAATGAATACACACACACTTGCAGACCAAATAAACAAAATGCAACTATTCTGATTATTGTTTTGTTACTGCTGAAAATTTCAAACATCAGTAGTGGTTAGGAGGTAGAGGATTTCATTATGTCAGCACTTATTTAATTTTTCTCCTGTTTAGTTAGGAGATATTTTATAGGCTAAGTGCTGTACACATTAAAAAGAACAATTAGCTACCTAGAATTCTCTAGCTATAATCAGTGGTCTGAAATTGTATTTTCGGTGCTTATCAATGTACTTCAACCCTCTCATCTGATAAGTGTGACATGCAAAGCAGAACTACCTGTTGTTGATTGAAGCAGTAGAAAATAAGGTTAAAAAAAAGTTCAGAGTGAGGGTGACAGGAATTACATCTGCACAGAAGTACCCACATATATACTTATACCTTATACCAATTGACCTAATCAAACAGGATGTAGTCTAAGGAGACAGGGACATGGAGGCAGTGCTGTATACAACAAAACAAACTGGGTCTACATCATGTCAGGCAGTGTGTGTGTGTGTGTGTGTGTGTGTGTGTGTGTGTGTGTGTGTGTGTGTGTGTTTGCATGTACACAGTTGTGTAGGTGCTCAGGTCTGCAGGGAATCAAGATGCCTGATCAAAATAACCACTTATATAGATGGGCAGTCACAGCCCATCCACTCAATGCAGCATCCCCACAGTTGTACATATATACATACATAAGCATACAGATGCAGTCATATGACCTTGTCTCAACATGTAAAAAATTAATGCTAGACTCTCTTGAAATATATACATTACACTGACACAGAGATAAAGAACACCCACTCGCTCTGTGTACTTTCAGACACACACACACACACACACACACACACACACACACACACACACACACACGAGAGTGCAGGCACAAATGCAAGCATACACGTGTGTTTGTGACCTCATGCACAAACATGCACGCGGACAAATATATTGTGTATAAATATATAAAAAGCCAGAAGGTTGTAGTGTATGTATGTGCAGGGTGAAATTCATCTCTGGTTAGAGTAGAGGTAATATATCCCACCAGGACCTGTGTTCCACGTAGCAATTTAAAATAATTATTGTGAGACCTGATGCTAGACGTCAGCCCCAGCCTTCTGCATCTAAATGAGGCTGAGTGTGTGTGTTACCCAGTGAAAAACCATGGTGGGGACTTCCCAAACTGCCTCCCATAGCCTCCTGTTCCTTTGCAATGGTTATGTTTTATTCTATTGAGATAAATGAGTCAAATATTCTCAATGCAAACCAGAACAAATCAGTACAATATGTTAGACATCTGAAGAGCTACCAAAACAGGGTAATGATATCATAATGAATGTCAGAATATAAAATGAAAGTAGAACTATTAAAATTTTAGAATTTGTGCTGCACGTTTCTGTGAATAAAATATGTTTCTCTGCCCTGTTTTGTATGCAAATGTGCTCATAATGATACTGACACTGTAAATCAACAGGTTCATCAGTGGGCATTCAACCACAGTCCACAGTGTCCTCATCATTTGCAGAGTTTCTTGGACAAGAAGTACAGATACTGTATGAATGAAGTGTGGGAGGAGAATACTACTTAAAGCAATAGAGAAATATGAATGAAGGAAATAAAAGAAGAAACTCAAGATAATCCACAATAATATATCAATTCACCAATTCAGGAATGTTTTGTAAGTAGCCTACTGGTAGTACACTTATCAAATAGAATTTCCAATATAGTAATTAAAAATTAAAAAGTGTTCTTTTTACTTGTAGAAAAAATAGATTTGGCCAGTTGACTGTGTGAAAGTTGAATAAAAACTGTGAGAGGGGTTCTCTAACATGTTGCCATCAGTTTGCCCTATGCACCGCACCTCCTACTCTTTCACCTCCTGCCACTCGTCTCCTCACATCACCACCTACTCACCATCTTTCTGTCTCGCCTCCTTTTTGTTGAATATCCGTGTCACTCTCCTTGTCACCCCTTCTTCCTCTGCTCCCTGTGGTAACCCTTGTTGCCCTCCCTCTGTATCCCCTCATTTCTGAGTCTGACTATTTCTTCATCCTCATTTACTGCAATCTCAAGCCAAATTTTGTGAGCACTCCCTCCAATACCATCTCATCTCAGTCAGGAATAAGGGTGAAGGCCATGCCAGAAGGAGTTGGCATCAACCTGTCACCCTACCATTCCCGCTTCCTCCCTTCTGCCAGCCTGCTTAATCAAATTACCCCCCTCACCCATGCATACACAAGTCCATTTCTCAATCAACTTCCCTCTATACCACTCTCCCTCCTCCTTGCCCTTCCTCTTCTCATCTCCTAAAACTTGCTCCCTCTGTTCTCTTTATCTTCCAGTTTCCGACAGACTGTGTAAAAAAAACCATATAAGGCCACAGTCCAATTGGCAACAAAACGTATGTGTTAACATGACTATTTTTGTGTTTGTGGGTCTTGGTGACTTTGCTTGAGTCTACGTGTTTGCGTGTGTGAACGGTACAAAATGGCATACTGTAACAATGGCTGAGGCTGCTGTTTCATCCTAATTAAATTTCCCTCCTCTTTTTTGCTTCCTTCGTGTGCCCGCTTGCCCACGCTCCAAATGTCAACAGAATTTGGGCACATGGAGTGGCATCTGGTGCCACATCACCCAACGCACATGGATACAAAAAACCTCACAGCACGCCGAGTTAACCTGGAGTGCCGCCAAGCCAGCAGCTACGCGCTAGCTAAGTGCCACAGCGCCAGTCAAGTGCCCGTTCGGCTGTGCGCCCACCCGCATCACTGCATCGCTCACACACATACACACACTGGCGCTTTCAAACCTCGATGGCACTAGGCGATGACAGGGAGACAGAAGGGCCTTGCCTTGCTGAGCCGCTCCCTGCCCCCAGCACATACTGTACAGCTCCCAACCTAACCCCAGAGCCATACTGTATCCCCATACCCTCACTAACAGTCTGTTAATGTGGGCTACAGACACAGAGAGATACCAACCTGCTATTGCCTCCGCTCAAACACACATGTGCTCTTATAAGGAATATACATGTGCGGACGCAGATATGCACACATATACATTACCAATTCCACTGCAGTCCAGACATTAAAATATACACACAGGCATACATTTACACACCAACATACACACACCAACACACATACCGACACAACTCTTCTTTGATTGAACTGTCTCAGATGGTACCATTAGAGGCTGAGGTCTGGCCTCCAAACCACAGTGTTCCTCTCAGCTATTACAGCTTCCCAAGGTTTGCTGCGAATTTGGCATTTCTGGAAAACACTTAAAAACACATGAGCATGCATGTACAGACACACACACACACACACACACACACTCCACCTGGCCTAACTTTCAATTTGTTGCTCTTAAAAAGTGTTTGTGCTGCTTAAATCAAAGGACACACATGTATGTGTGAAAAGAGAGGAAGAGAGAAGGAAGAATAGACAGAGAGAAGAGAGTTCAGCATTTACCAGTGAGGTCAAATATGTTTTAGCTGTGGGGATGATATAACAGAGGAAAAGAGAGAAGTCTCCCAAATATTGACTGCTTTGGTTCACAATACTCATATTCTTATAAAAACACCACTCAACAGATTTATGCCGACTCCCCGTGAATTCAGGGACCCCTTTTTTTCCTCTCTTTCCCCTCTCCTCCCTTGCCTCCATGCAGATTAGAGTTGACTCTCAATTACAGTCCATCTCCGAGCACAGATGACAGTGTGAAGCAGGTCCAAATAAAACACATCAGGCTTTTCAAATAGGCTGGTTCAGGACCACTGAGCAGCCAACAGCTAGCCAGCCAGCCAACTCTGTATACATCCATGGCTGTGAAGAAAGCTCAAGGAAGCTGGAAAGCTGTCCATGTTGCCTAAGCCCAACATATGTTCTATTCCAATCCGTGTCACTCTTCATTTGCCTGTTTGTCCCCCTTGTTCTAGACAGCTCTCTCATTCTCTCTCTCTTATGTTGGCATTTTCCTTAGCAATGTGTCTTTTCTATCTCTTCTTAACTTCTTATTCTCTCTCTCATTTTATTTTTAAGAAATTTCACTCTATTGTCTTTCCTCTCTATGATTTGGTAATACTTGACTGGTTCTTATTCCACATTAAAATATTTTTGCATCAATCAGTGACTGGTCTTCTCTTCTGTATCTGAATGCTGACCAGCTCCATAGCATTAGACATGTTGTCATATGGCTGTATCTTTGGCAGAACAAGATCAAGACAAAGTTTGGAGAGGAGGATGGGAGGGAAGCATATCCTGGTCCATTTGCACAAATTTGGCTTAGTTTTGAGGCAGTATACATATAAAAACAGACACAGCCAGGCATGCAGAGAGACAGATAAAAATGGGCCTTGGTAGCTGAAAGAATTGGGCTAAACAAAAAAATCTATTTGGCTTGTTTGTGAAGGAGATGCTCCATGTTATTTGTTTGGTGCTTGTCTTTCTATTGACTGAGATAATCAGAGAGTGATTATTTGATGTAGGAAAACACACAAGCTCACATGGTGCCTGCCTGTTAAAATGTAAACACATAGAAAGCAATAGCACAGCTTTTCATCTTTACATGAAATGACGCATTGTACTGTATGTTTATTGTACCAGATACACATGGTGCCTGTGTGTGCACGTATTTGTCAAGTGCACATAATATACTTAAGGTGGTGGTAGATGAGTGGTGGTGGTGGTGGTATTGAGATATGTGTGTGTGTGTGTGTGAGAGAGCTTGAATGACATTGAGCTCCACATAGGCATATACATGTGCAGGTGTGTGTATACGTGCACCTTCTATAAGAAACCCACTCAGTGTGTGGCCTCCACTTAAGCGGTTGAGTGCGTTTGGATCTGTGTAGCCACTCATACACCAAAGAGAAATGAAGCAACTGCTGCTGTGCCAGCTTAGTGTGGGCAGGACAGGCTGAGGGGTAAGAGAGAGTTCATTAAGAGATTTCAAGGCACCTGAAGTTCATTTGTCTCCCTAAAGCATCAAAACAGGATAATAAGGAGGGGAGGAGGGAAATGGCAACATCGAGTCATGCCTTTGTTTTTCCTCTCTTTAACAATTCTCCCCTTTAAATACCAAAGCACTTTCATCCTTATCTGCTACTTGTCTCTAAATTTCAATATGAAAAAAATTCTTAATGCGTTCCAATGTCAAGGTTTAGCTAGGGCAAACCTGTCTTCTGTTATAATGCGGTGCAGATAAGGGAAAATAAAATTACTCACAAGAAAATATTTCAACTTAAACTGCTGGTCACTTCCTTTTTTACTGCCAATTAAGGACATGATGTTCAACTATGTTTTGAGGGAAAGTAGATTTCAAAATATGACCAATAGTATTTTTGTTGCATTGTATTAAGTGTTGTGATTGTATCCTGATAACATAGCTGATATAGTTTGATTTCAAATCCATGCCTCACTGGACCTGAAAACTTGCCACTGCCTGTATCTAGCCATTGCATAATTGATGGGAGTTAATTGTCATTTAGTTTCTGTTCCTGACCTCCCTCACTTGGTCTCCTGGTTTTGTCATGTGTGTGAGCAGTGTATCTGTCATTGTACCTGTGTGTGCACTCTTGCCCCTGCCTTGCACACGGCCGGTGCTAAGGCTAATAAATATGCTCTTATAATCCTGCTGCTGGTGTCATCCAAGTGTCACTGGTAGACATAAGGCAGGGTGACAGTGGGGCGCCCCTTGCAGTGTGTGTGTGTGTGTGTGTGTGTGTGTGTGTGCTTAATGTGACTTTGCTTGGATGAATGCATGGTTGTGGGTTTGTGTTGAGAGCTAGCTGTGTGTGTTTATTTGTGTATCCTGAATTGTGTGGTATGTGTGTTTCTGTGGAACTGATTAAGACACACTCTAGTGTGGTGGGACACCTGGTCTTGGTGGGAAAATGGGCCATGGGCCACCAGGGCAAGAGGCAGGGAGAGAGAGAGGCAGGGGGAGGCAGGAGGGAGGCAAGGTGAGCTACTGGGAAACACTGTCATCCACTTCCGCACCAAAAGGACTTTTAATTTAGCCACAGTCAGATTAGACCAAGGCACATGGCATAGGTGGAGAGACACACTGCTGCCAAGTTATTAGGTAACCCTGAGTGGGCAAGGTGACAACACACAAATAGATATACTATATGAACACACACACACACTCACACACACACACACACACACTTGCAGGTCTCTCGCGGGGCTGTAGGGCAACAAAAACAACCATGTGTGTATTTAGGACATAGGTTTACTGACCTATGCTGAATGGATAGCTCTGACATCACTACCAAAGCTAATACAGCATACACTGTGGCAAAACAGACAACACGTGCCATATCTTTTGGTTATAATCAAATGAAAGAGTTCTGAAAAGTAACATGGTGATATGGCAGATTCTATATAAAGTCTTAGCAAAAACACTTTTGTGATGAGTTTGTTGAGGAGTAAGTTCTCAAACTGCAATGAGATGTTGCATTGCATGAACTAAACCATGTGCATAAATCACACATTCAGAAAAAATACCAATTTCAATCACACAAACTTTAGAATGACAGAATAAAAGATGGAAAATGGAGATGGAATTTGTTGGTGTCTATTGTGTTTTGTCCAAACGAAATTACAGAGGACCAGGTATTTCTTACACCTCACTTAAACTTAAAAACTAACCAAGATAATCCACATAAAGCATAAGTGGAGTATTGCTATAACCTGTGAACTGCTGTGATAAGTGCACACATGCACACACACACACACGTCTAACCCTAACCCTTACCCTAACCTTAACATAACCCTAAACTAACCTTAACTTTAAACCAAGTCTTCACTCTAAAATTAATGACTTGCTTTCAGTCCCTATAATGGAGGCAAGTCCCCACAACATGACTGTGTAAACAGATTTACGTCCCCACAACATGAGGAATACAAGAACCACACACACACACACACACACACGCACACACACACACACACACACCACATCCACAGTAAACATAAAAAAAGCCGGAGGCAGCTTGCAAAAATGAAGTAACAAAGCTAAGCAGGAATGGCAGTTTTCTTGGTGTCTGTTTAGACTTATAGTAATTGCTGCATGTCTGTCATTGCCGACGCAGGCGAAGAAAATGTCTTCCTCAGCTGCTCCCCTGCCTGTTTTGTTCACTGCACTTGTGTAAAGTGGGAGAAAATAAGTGTCATTCAATGAATGCAGCTATTCTTCCCATGACAGCTTCATATCTGCGAGTTGGGGGGAGGCCACCCCAAAATTCTCCTTTCTGCTGGTAACGCCTTTGACAGGGTGTTAAAAAAAAGGCCCCACCTCTTTGTCCAAGCATGGGTAAGCAAACACACATATATTGATGTGCATACACACCTACGTCCCACTCTAATAAGTTTTTACACACCCACTCAACAATGCACAAGGACTAACATTCACACACACACACACACACAAGCGCACAGAGCAAGCAGTGAAGGGTGTCTGTGCTGAGTGAATGGATGCCCTTTTTAACCCTGCTCAGCAAGGGTCCCTGTGTTAATACAGCTGATCAGATGGCTGAAAGAGAGACACACAGAGAGAGAGAGACAGAGACAGAGATGCGGCTTGAAGAGTCGAGAGCAGAGTAGAAGAACTTCCCTATATTCTTACAACTATACCTGTCCATCTGTCTGACCCTGTCTCACAGTTTCTCTCAAGCTCCTTCACCCTCACTTTCATATGCAGCAGGCAAATGGGTCAGTTGCTATGGTAACAACTGAGAGGCCAGGGATCTTCTAGTCTATTAAGAAAAGTGGGGGAAGTTGTCACCCTCCCACCCACCCCACACACACTCATTCAGTTGAACAGTGTAGGGAAAAAGAGTGAGATGGGCTGTACCGGGTGGAGTGGGATGCATACAGAGGCAAATTTAAGTTTCAGTCAAACTAAAAATTTGCTGGTTTGAAAAACTGTAATGCAACATAATGTCTTCATACAAGGCCAGGGCAGAGTTGGTGATGACAGTGCTGATGAGTGTGAGCACAACAAGAAAATCAGACCAGGAATAGGACGTTTGGTGAATCTGTGTTAAGGTTTATAGGATTTACAGCCTTACTTTGTGTTTTTAAGGTGACACAATTGACATATTTTTGTATTTGGGTTGTACCCGCAGTTTAACAGTGTAAACTAATTGGAAGAAAATGTCCATGGTACATTCTCTGTATACAATCAATGTTTGGAAATTGTTCATTGCATAATCCTAACGACTGCGACCTTTTGACCTCTCCAGGAGCCTATAGCCCACCTGACCACTATGCTTTCCTGAACTGCAGAGATAGCCCCGCTGATGGTGCACTCCCTTGAATATTTCAATAATCAATGAAATATTAATAAGCTGCACCGAGATGATGAGTAGAGGAAGTAGGGGACGGGGGTGGAGTGAACGAGTGATAGAGGGAAGGACTGTGCTATACGAGGAACACAAACCGAGAGAGAGGTGGAGGAGAGAATTCTTGTGAGTTTTTTCCATCGGTCCACAAAGTGTGGTAATCTTTTTCACTGCAGACTGAAGAAAATTCTCCACAACAACAACAAAAAAAAAGACAAACATCCATACCCCATTATTAATACAAACGGAATAGTTAATAGCAATCTATGAAGACTAATAAGCAAGACATTTGTTCAGCTTTGTTCACTGAGGCAGGGCCTGCCAAATCAAAACTGGGGAGCAGTCATGACTGGTCTCTGATATTACCTGAGATTATTGTATATTGTATAAAGCTTAGTGGCAGAAAGAGAGAGAGAGAAGGAGATAGAGACAGAGAGACCCCTGCGGCTCACACCCTGACGTGTATGTTACGCTCTATTAAATTAGCATGAGTCCAATATTAAAATAATAACATTTACCTCCACAATAAATGCGTTGGGTTCCAAAATCAATACCTCTACCCTATAATGCCAAAGTATCATTACAAATAATAAGAGCAAAGTTGTTGCATTATATTGAGCATTAGATTAAAAAAAACTGAGAAGGGCATGCACATATTATAGATTAAATAATTTCATTTCAAATGTCACAGGTTCCTATAAGAGTTAATAGAGTTACATTGTTAATGTGATTGTTTTTTGTTTGTTTGTTTGTTTGTTTTTTGGGTAGAGGGCAAAGAAAGCAAGAGGTAATAATGATAATGATAACAGAGAAAAGAAAAAACATTCTTACACCAGTATGTGCTCTCCATATTTATACGCATTACACAACTTTCTTCAGGGACGAAGAACCTTTTGAGGAATTCAGTTTCCCAACCTGTGTTTCCACCGGAGGGGCCAGGATCTAAATTAAGTTCCAGGGATATTGTTTTACCCCCCAAAAAATCTGCCCCTGCTTGGGGGGAAGCAGTTTTCAAAAGTACAGGAAGTTTGGGAGTGCAATTTGCAGGGATGACCGTTTCTGATTGGTCAAGCACAAATACCTTGTACACAACTTGTATACTTGTGTACTCGTGTAGGGCTTTATTCAAGGAAGCACTTTAAGTCACTAAAGGACTCATATCACTCAGCATCCACAAAGCAAACCCATTAGTGTACCCTCCAGAAAAACTACTCCACGCATCAAATCAAGGAGAAAAAATCATTGATTGAGGCACGCACATTAATTAGTGAAATAAAAAGGACCTAAATGTTGGAGTGGAGTGATGATTGTATCATCTTTGAGTTGATAGAGTTGAGTCTAAAGGTGAGAACAGAATGATAGGGAACTATACAGCTGGATTGTGAAGGTCCCTGTCATGCTGTCTATGGCCTTATTGGATGAGCCACTCTCAAGGTACTCAGTCTCTATTCAGAACATGAATCAATGGCTCCTGATTAGATTTCGGGGGGTTACTATGCTGTTTTTGTTTGTTGTGACATCTTTCCTCGCTTTGTGAGGTCTCTGTGCTCCTGCCTGACAAAGGCACCACCTCCTCCGATGGAGGAAGAGAGAAATGGGGAGACAGGAACTGGGGGAGGGGGATCACTGAGAGGGACCGTCAAGGCTGTTTCTTGTCGTTCCTTGTTGTGTTGCGTTCCGCCGTGCTGTCGTGTGCAAGTGTAAATGTAAGAATTTGTGTTTTCATGTATCAATCTTAGTGTTTTTTTTTGACCATGTGAAGGCATAAAGCATTTGCAGTCATGGAGCGCAATTTGTTAAATATGTATCAGCAGTGTGCGCATGTGTGTCTGGTCTCAAACAAAATCTGATTTATTTTTCTCTCTATGTCTATTCCTGGATGTTCCTGCTAATATTAGTCCCTATTTTGTAACTGCCCTTCCATTCTATTCGGCAGAGGAATAGGGAAATGAAAAAAGAACATGACGGAAAAAGGAAGAACATTTGCAAGTGATGAAGGCTCCCAAGTTTCCAAGTGTTCATTAGACTAGAAAATGCAGGTCAGAATGACATTCTTTCTCATGTTCGATGGCCACTTCAAATAGCGAAAGTCCAAACTGGAAACAGCCCACCACATGCCTAACTCTTTCCCTGTATGAGTCACGTGATTTTTGCTCAGTACACACCATATTGCAAAATCCTCAGTAGAAGAAATGTGTCGTGGGGAACGTTTACCAGAAGCTGTTATATATCCCACTGCATTCCAGCCAAGCCAAGGCCGAGCCTCACAGCTATCACAAGTAAACTGCCTATGTGATAAGGGGCTGAAAGAATCCGATAAGCTCTAAATCTAAACAGGGCCAAAGCATCTGCCTTAATAATAAATGTGCCATGCTAAAAGGTTACTTGAACTGCCGAATTCAAATTTAATTGAGGCTGTGTGTTGAATAATTAATCTTTTTCCCAGAGAACACAAGGCGCACTGGACAAGCCAATGCTGAGAGCCCAGAGAGGCGGAGAGGAGGAGAAGAGGAGAGGAAGAGAAACAGGCAAAGATGGAGGGAACACAGCGAGGAGTGTGCGCCAGCCCACGCCACGATCCCATGAACCCTGCCAGAGCGCGACCCACTATACAACACAGTCAGAGCATGATGTCATCCGCCACATCATCACCCTGGTAACCAGCCTTCGTGTGTGTGTTTGTGTGAAGACGGGAATAAAGAAATCAACCTTTCAACAACTGAACCCAAATAGGAGAGTGAGAAAAAGAGCAAAGGAAGGAATCAAAGCTTTCGCGGCGAGAAAAAAAGAGCATCATGAGATGATAGTTGGGATTTTTGTTGTTATTATTGTTGTTGTTGGGGTACAAAGCAAATATAAAGAGAAGCGTTTAACATCTGTCTTTAATGTTTGTATCAGTTTTACTCCCTCTCATTCTTCTCCTCCTTCTTCTGTAGGTATTTCAGTTGGAGGCGTCTCCTTAGATCTGTGCCTTTTAATGCTGACTGCCGCAAATCTTTTGAGGCCGACTACAAAAGCAAGCTGGCAGTAAACTTTTCCCCCTGAAGGAGAAAAAGAGGAGTGCTGTTTGGGATCGCTCCACTCTAGGGAATCTCCTCCCCGACACGGGCTGATCTGAAGACGCCATTGCCCCTCCTTTGCCCCGACTGGCCCCCGAACACACACACACCTGCAATAGCAAAAGAAGCTTGTGCGTGTTTGGCACGGCCACATGTCGACTGATTTAGTTTTCTCCATGCACATGAATAAGTAAGGGGGCTTTTATGTATCATTGTTGCATGTTTATGATGTGCCTTGCTGCCTGCAGTACACCACATTTCATATGTAAACATGATATTGTGCATAATCATAGTCGTTTTATTGCAACGGTGCTGTCAGGTTGCACTGCCTGTCTGCCCTAGCAGCAGATGCAGAAGCAGCAGTCCTGGTCTTCTAGGTTTTTTTTCCCCCCCTCTCTCACTCTCTCTCGTCCTCCTATCAGCCCTCTCTGGGTATAAGGCAGCTCCCCTCCATTGTTGATCTGACTCTGGGCTCTACATTGCTGAGGTGGCGGATTGTGGCGAAGAGATGCCTCTGTCAGGAACGTGCTTATCCTCTCGCTCTAGCCACCCTCTTATACATAAAATATCAAACATCTGAGGGACAATATGCTGACCTGCTGTGACCTCCACACATGCGTCCGCACACAAAAGGGACACACACACGCATGCAGACGCACACGCTGGAAAACAGAGACACACACACACACACACACACACACACACACGCGTGCACAGATGAATGCTGGCATACAGTGACACACACACAAAAAACGCTCAGAGAGCTCAAGTCGGCTCACATCCCCCACTCGTACGTGCCTTGACTTTTTTCCATCACCACCGCATCCCTCAGATGATGTATTTGCGACATCTGGCGGTGCTCGCTATATTCATGGGTACCGAGATACCATGTGGGTAGGAGGGAGAGAGAGAGCGAGAGAGAGAGAGGAGAGAAAAAGAACCGTGGTTGCCTGGGATGGCAGAGCGACTGAGGGAAAACAAGGGGAAAAAAAGAGCAGGGTAGAGCGAGGGAAAGGACCCCTAATCAGGGGGACATAGACGGACGGATTCATTGGCAAATATACTATGAGTTGCGCGCCGTAAAGCCGCAAGCACCTCGAGTTCCATAGCAAAAGGCTTGGGTACCCCCTAGTGGGCGCCCAGCGGCAATCTGGCCCTTTTGGCGATGGTGGGGTGTGGGGGTGCTGCGTTGGGCTGCCATGAATCCATAGGGGTCAGAGGTCAGCCTTCTTGAGTTGCAGTGACATCATGACAATGGGACACTTCTAGAGCCTCAGAAACACAAGCTGATCTATTCTGCTAAGGCTAAGGCACCAGGCCCCTCTTTTCCCACACATTCACACCCTCTGCCAGACAGGGAGTGAGGGAGTGAGAGAGAGCAGAGGGGTGAATGTGTAGGCCTCACCCCCAGAACCCCCACCCCTCACCCCATTTTTCTTTCTTTCTCTCCCTCTTTCTTTCAGGGGCTAGATTAAAAGAGATGGCTTAATTCTGTCTAATTATCCACCCTTACCCTCTCCCTGCTTCTCCCCCTCTTTTTTTCTCTGCCTCTCCCCATATCTCAGTGTGTGGATACTAATTAGCTGATGTGAATTGTATCTACTATACAAATAGACTGGGCAATTATGTGAAAAAATTATATTCCTGCCTTTTAAAACATTACACATTTGTACCACCAGTACTTGTTTTCTTTTCCCACTGAGGTAGTACAGAAATAATCCAGCAGTGTAACTGTCTTTGCAGTGGACCAATCAACACTATGATACCATGAGTGATGATATTCATCACACATTATCAAATTGCTCAGATAATTGCAACACATAAGGGGAAAGCCTGGTGTAAATGCCTGAAACACTGAACGGCACTGTCGACTAAACCTACAGCATTACTACAATCTCAACATTAGAATACATTTGATTCATTCATTCAGTCTAACTGTATTAGCTCAACAATAAACAATACATTTTCACCCACACGTTCATTTGCTTTATGTAATAATAGTGCAATCTCTGTGTGTGCATATGTTTGTATGTAAGTGTGCGCGTGTGCATGCACGTTACATAAGCAGAAATCACATTAATGAGATCATACACTGGTGTTGAAAGTGCTAATTAGTTGCTGGGCTGAGGGTGAGGAAACTAGGCGAGGATCCTAGTGACTTCAACCATTGTTTCCTAATCCCCTCCACACATTCATAATTCATTCCATCATGGACAGCAATAATACAGCGGCGCTCGTTTTGTCTCTTTTTCTTTCTCTCTGGTTGGGGAAATTATGATTTTCTTTTCTTTTTTTCTTCTCTTTTTCCTTCTTGCTGTGAGGTTTCACTGCGATCATAATAAAATGTGCGAGTGAGGGATGTTCGCCTCGGGACCCAGCTGTCGGGCCACTTTGACAGCTTCATTTGTGGTGTCGCTCTTTGATCCTTCCTGTCACTGATATCCAACGCCACTGAACATACATTTGCCCCCCAACCCAAATAAATAAATAAGTAGTGAACTGTGCAGTGTACAGCCAAGTGAGGCGAGGTTTTCAAGCTAGTTGGCTGTTTGCTACATCTGCTGTGAACTGGCTCGCCTCCACCCTCTTTGCTCTCCCTCCACTGCTGCGATTCACCGACACCCCCAGGGCTGATCCCTTTGTAAATGCTCTCTGACACACACCCACCCACCAACATACATACACACACACACACACACACACACACACACACACACACACACACACACACACAAACAAACGCACATCAACGCACTCACAACCCTGTACAGAAATAACAGCAGAATCACTTCCAACAGTAACTCCCTTTGCATACAGTGTATATTCCCAAAGTGCACCATTATTGCATGGAAGAGAATAAGAAAGAGAGGCGTTGTTAAGATATGAAGACAGAGGTGCAACACTAAACAACAGACAGAAAAATACAAATGCACCTGGTACAAGGTAAGAGTAAGGTTGTGATACAGAGAAAAAAAAGATAGCAGGAGGGAAAGCCGGAGGGGGACTGATTATGATCGGAGCTGTCAGGTCTGAGATGCTGAGATGACAGAGATATCAGCCATATCTGCTCTCAGTGATACAGATACAGAGAGACAGATATCAGCCCACACTGGCCTCCCACAGCATGGACGCAACCTCCTAAATAGGAAGTGATGAGCCAACAGTATTTATTGCTTTATGTTACTGTGTGTCAAATGACACACTTATGCACTTGTAACCTACATGTTTACGCTTTGTCAACTTCATGCTTAATGAGTTAATGAGAAATTTTGCATGACTAACCAAATTTTGAACATTTTAAAATCCACATTTACACCAATAATATTCAAATATTAAAATACAAAAGTTCTCAAGCCCGGTCACACAGTCACAGTGATGGATAACAATTAATTACAGTGCAACCCTATAACATCTCCTGTAGTCGTGGTTATGCCTTCCCCATTCTTAGTAGACAATGACCTGGCCTTACCCTGGTACAATTACAGGTAAGAACGCACTTCTGATGATGCTTGTCTTATCAAACCTACAATAATTACAATGAATACAACGCTAACACAAGAAGAATACAAGAGACATGGAACAGCAGACCATCTTGTAAAACTTTTGCTACTGACTATCCCTTTGGTTCACTGATGTTTGTTTTCTGATGTGAAAGACTGTGAACCAAATTTGTCGAGCCAGTCTTGTGAACTCAAATGTCGCTGCTGCAGCATGCTACCAAAAATGCCTCACTCATCATTTCATTTGCACTTGACTGCTAGTATATGGGTGCTTGAAAAATAATGCAGTGCATTTTTTTTAAACATTGTTACTGGTATCACTGTAGATACCAATTAATCAAAAATATCCAGATATCACAGTAATAATTACACCACACTGACGATAGACTACCAGATACCCTGCATCATAAATTCATAAAGTAAGCAAATATTTCTATCCATTTTGCAATTGCCTTGCCTTTTTTAGTATTCTAAGTGGTATAGTCTTAGAATACTAAGACTATACCACATGCACTAAGATAGATATGAACATAGTGTACATGTAGGAGAACCTCCTTGAAACGCCTATACTGTTGGCAGGCTTTGAGATTACCGCAGGCATTTTGACCTCTCCACCAGCCATGTGGGCATCAAAACTACAGACCCCACAGATACCCTTGGAGGAGGTGGGTAGGCCTTCCAAGAAAGAACAAGAAAAAAGGGAAGGAGGGAGATGGTAGTGGGCCCAACTTTTTCTCTGTGTTTTTTTGATAAAGCATCTTAGGATGAGAGTGTACGTATGAGCATGATTACAAGAAAAGAAATAGAAAAGACGAGAGCAGGAAGGGACTCACCTTGAGAGAAAGTGAGAGTGAGGGTGGAAGTGTGTATGTGTGGATGGTCTCGAGCCACCTTCCAACTTCCACTCTTTTGTAAGGTGTATGTTAAGTACTGTATAGAGAGCCATGGAGGGCTGTATGGAGAGCGTTGGTGGAAGCTCACCTTGAGAGGAAGAGCTAGAGGGAGGGTAAAACCTCCAACACCCAGATGAGACTGTGTAATAAGCACAGAATGGACAGATACCAGTAAGGTTAATATGAAGGACAGTGGAAACAGAAAGGCCACAGAGTGATGCTAACCTTGAGAACAGTGAGGGGCAGAGGGAAGGTCTACCACATGGTGATAAGAAGGGCTCTTTTAAAGAGCTGGAGAAGGAACACTCAGACAGGAGGGCTAGGCAGGCTGACTGATTGCAAGGTACAGTCCAAGGGTCACACTCTGACTCAGTGAGGGTAGGGATACTGGGCACATATGCATACACACACAAACCAGGCTCACAAAACCCACCAATTCACACAAAAACACCAACTTGTCCATTCACACACAAACACACACACACACACAAACACTCTATACCCCCCTGACCAGCTCTTCATCATTACAAGTTAAACTCAAGATGAAGAGAAGACAGATTACAAAACAGATGGAGTGATAGGAGGCCAGATAGGAAGAGACAGGACAGGGAGCCTCGACAGTAATCTAAATGTCCTTTCCTATGATTGTCATTGGCATTCTTATAGACTGGCATGTAGCAGTACAATATGTCAAATAATACCACTCTCCGTTCAGTCTGCTGTAAAGGGTAGAGCAGTTTCCATAATGTCATAAGAAAAAAAAAACAACATCTAAAAAAGATGCTTCCAGCAAGCCAGGTCCTGCATCTTAAGAATCCATCAAGATCACTAAATGTCTCCAGTGGCAAATTCAATCAAACAGACTGTTCTTAACAGTCATGACAGAGAAAAGATACAAAACAAAGATGTTTTTTTAAAGAAAATGAAGGAGAGAAAGAATTGATTCCTGCAAAGGCAATTCACCCCAGAAGAAAAATTCCAGCGCTTTGCCTTTATGTTTCAATTTTTTCTTTCGCTCCTTCCCTTTTTCTTTGTCTTCTGTCAAAAACAACTTGGGCTAACATCGCAAGCTGTCACATCAAGGCCATCCCCTGCATCTTACAAAAGGGACAATTCTGCAGTTGGATGGAGCGGCAAAGCTCCCAGACACCCAACCATCGTTTACACACGAGGTGTAAAGACTGGGGGGAAAAAAAAGGCTTTTTCTATTTGAACCAGAGTTTGTGCCCTGAGGACAAACCCATTATAGCACAGTGAAGGAGGTTTTCCATGCAATAACTTAACAAACAGATATGGATGAATGCTCAGAGTGGTAGGAGATCTAAATTCCAACATTTTAAGCTATTTAAAAACAATGTCAGGATTTTAAGCGCTGAGGTTTTTTCCTCCCTAATGATGACTGCATCATGACATCATCATTATCTTTCCTTACAGTACAGCACAAAAAAATGCATTAATTGCTTCCTAACTAACTTTGAATATAGTTACAATGTAGCTGCAACATGATCACAACCCAATGCTATAACAAAGTCTTTCATCATGTCTGAGTGGACACACACACACACACACACACACACACACACACACACATAAACATACAAAACACACACAAAACACACACAACACACACGCAAACACACACACACTTTCAACATCAGCAAATGCTTTCAACCATCAACATCATAGAAGCCAGATAAGTGTGCCCCCTCTTTGCAACAACCACTGGGGAGGTGAGAGGCCTTGTAGTCAACATGCTGAAAGACTACTCAATGATCAAAGACTCAGAAAAACATGACCCATGATGGTTTCTCTGAGAAGATAGGAGAGAGCCAGAGCAGGTAAAAGGAGAAAAAGTTGAAAGAAACAGAGTAAAAAGCTGCAAAGGTGGGGGAAACGGATAGCAGGAGGCAAGGAGAAAGGGAGAGTGCAAACACACACTTGCCATTTGCCACAGATTGGCAGCCTACTTGGTCATCACATTTACAGTATATGCTGATCTTGCTTGCTTAGACTATTATTAGAGTTTGGGTATACATTTAAATTAGGCTTTTAATTTACAATAACTGGTAATTTTTTAGGAAATGTGCTTTTCCACTCCACTTATCAGTTCTTGAAAATGAAATATGGATCTTCTTTGCTTCCACCTACATCAGAGTTTACACACTTGTCAATGCATTATTTTAATATTTAAAATATAGTTGGCTGGAGATGCTGTAGCATTTAAAAGGCTTGCTTCACAGAATAGAGTAGTGATACAGGGAAATGGGTGATAATTATATCATGCAAGGGAGGAAGTCTGCATGATCCCAAATAATTTACTGTAGCATGTGTAAGACTACAATGGTTTTTTATTATCTTCCTTGTCTTATATGTTATTGTTCCAGTATTAGGGGAAGAAACTCCAGTAAAAGCCACTGTAAAACAGCAACATTTAACTTGAGCAATGATAAGACAGAGCAGGGTAAGGCAAGGAATATTATTACTACTGCCATAGCTGAGGGAGAGAGGAGAGGAGAGGAGAGGAGAGGAGAGGAGAGGAGAGGTTGAGTCCAGCTGGAGTGTTCGCTCCAGCTGTCTATAGATTTGTCAAGACAAGTGTCAAGACAAGTGCACCTCTGTGCTTACCTGTAATGGCACAGGGGCAGGAGGGCGGGACAGGCTATTTCAATTCAGCGAAAGTGTGTCTGAGTAGGTCTAAGTGTTAGAGTGTACATGTGATTGCGTGTGTGTATTCGAGACAAGAGAAAGAAAGATAGAAAGAGAGTGATGAAGAAAGGCAAAGAAAAAGAGGAAACAAGTGTAGAGGGAGCTCATGAACAAAAGGTAGAGGCACAGAGTACAAAGATGACCGCATTAGAATATGAATCCAGGGCCTCGAGCACTCTTGGCACTTAAAGAACCCCTAAAGTCAAGTGTCAACTATTATGTGCCATCAGTGGCGACACAGGGTCACAGATCAGGACGGATGAGGTCAGCAATGGTGCTCACCCTCTCTCTCAACATGCACCATTAAACAGTCCCACAGTGTGCAAAAAGGACTAGCTGTGATTTGGGTGGAAAATGGGCTTTGCAGTGACAGGAACATCTATCCAGCCTTTTACACAGGAGTTGGGATTTCCTTGTATAGGAGAAACACCATCTATGATATTCAATTATGTGAACAGAGTCAATATTTGCATAGACACATTCAGCTAATGATGTGATATTTTACATAATAAGTGACACGTACATTAAAGGCTGTAACATTCACAGATGTACCTCATTTCCTCCGTTTAACTATCAAACAGGTACAAATACAACACACAGGCAACATGCTGAATGTATAAAATGCTTCAGTTGTTTGCTGTTAAACCAGCTCTGTAATTACCTGAAGGATGTTTTAATTGTTGCATGTTCTACTCTTAATATTAGTCAACGCTTTAGCGGCTCTCCAGGTGAGATTGATTGGATAAATCAGTCGGAATTATGGGAAAACAGGAGGCCTGCCAATCAGCAATGTGCAAGTGAGTGTGTATTTTTAGTGTGTGTGTGGCTGGGAACGTGCCAGGGCATGAGCACATGTACATGTTTGTTGGGATGTGTGCGTGCAAGTGTGTGTGTGTGTGTGTGTGTGTGTGTGTGTGTGTGTGTGTGTGTGTGTGTGTGTGTGAAAGTATATAAGGCTGACAGCTGGGCCTGTTCAAAAGGCTTACCGAGCATTCTGCCTGTTTGGGAAGCAACAAGCACAGTCTATCTGAACGGGGATCTAAAACCTGTGTAAACAGCATAGTACAACGCATGTAAACAGCCACTGAGTAAACATACTATCATTCACATACCAGCGCAGAGGCAGCTCTGATACACTGTATTATACACATGTAGTGTAGTAAAAAAAAAACTTTCACATCATAACTGTATTGGTCATAGGTCAAAAAGAGAGAGAGAGACTAATACTCTATTTCAGTAGCAGAACTGGGTAGGAAACATGAGAGAGACAATGTCAGTGTGTGTGTGTGTATGCATGTGCATGTTCATGTGTTATTGTGTGTTTGCTAGTGCACAGAGTTAGTGTGAGTGTGTGTTGGTACTATATTGGATGTGGGGTTTGTCAATGTGTGTGTATCTGATGCCAGTGTGTGTACATGAGTATGACGCTGCACTGTGTGCATGTGTGTGTGTGTATGTGTGTAAACATGTGTGTCAGTCCATCAGCATGTCGGCGTCACAGCCCTTCACTAAGTCCCAGATTAACAGTGACAGGCAGAGATCCCTCTAATTATCTCTTCCTGGACCACATGCAAATGGCAGAGCTGAGCGGAGAGCAGCCATTGGCTGGGGCAGCCTGGGCGCCGCCGACGGGCTAATGAGCCTGGCGACAGGATACAACCTCATGATGTACCACCAAAACAAACCCTCACCGTCACACAGGCTCACACAGGAGCACACACACACACACACACACACACACACACACACACACACACATATATTAAGTTTTAGGGGTTTAGTTTATGCTCTCTTCCAGAGTTTCTTACACTGAATGAGTATGGAGTATTTTTGGCTTCTGCCAGTTATAAAATTAGACTCTCACTTTACTATATGGGGATGGTATCTCTCATGCTAAAATGGTGTCCTAGCACACCCATAAGCAAATTATGCATGTACTGTATGTGTTAAACCACTATACCTAATACAATCATTAGCAATATTAATGCTACCACAATTACTGTTGGACTGATATGAGTGCAGTTCTTCTTGACTGCTGTATTGACACTGTAAACTAAAATTTTATTATTAGTTTTTCAATTTAACATTGAGTTTTACAGAAAAATCCTTCAATGCACTCATGAAAAAGTTCTACATTTGCTGCCTGGTAAAAGCCTAACTCAGTGTCACTCCAGGGTCTGAATAAAGATGGCACATGGAGTAGAATATTTAGAGAAAAGAAGACAAATACAATGATGGACTGGAACAGACGGTCACAGTCTGGCTCTTGACAATGGACTGCTGCAGTCAGCTAAAAAGTCAACTCAGTAAATCAGCAGGAAACATGGCAACAGCGTCAAACAGTCCTCCATATCTTGAACTGGGTCCCAGTCCATCTAAACTGGTTGACAAAACTGGTTCCAGGGGCAAAATATGGAATTATTTTGCTGACAGAGCTGACAAAAACAAATACCCAGTGGACATTCTACAATCTCTGAACAAAAGTTGTTACAAAGCTCCCAAAATCAGGTGTGGTAACAAAATATTTGCAGTTAACAAGTGTGATAACTTGGCAAAGTATAATGACCACTGTACTAGGATGTTATCATATCATGTTTGTGTGCACCTCGGTATTGTAGTAACACTGAATTTGTTATATATTTCATTTAAAATAATATATATAATTTGATTATATTACTACTGTACTGTACCACTGTCAATGCAAGACTACAGTTTCACTCAAGTAATCTGGCATGGCTCAATTGGCATTTTATTGAGACATGTTATTTCAAGTAGGATGTACAAGAGATGATAGACAGATCTCTCACTTATTTACTTAAACACCAACATGAACTCTTCTATTACATGACAAATACACAATTTCTCTGGGCTGTCATTGATCTTTGCTTTTGATTTTCACCCTGACAAAAACATGGCGGTGGTTTGAAAAGAAAAGTGTTAAATGGGTGCTGAATCATGGCTCATTTTATATTTATAAAATCTGCTCAAAAGGTTTGTGAGCTTGCAAGATGCAGTGGTGTCATCCTCAAAATTCAGGCATTTTAACAACAGAAATTCATTTCCTCCACTATTATCCATACTGAAGACAGAAACATAGCTTCCTCCTGCTGTGTGGAACACTGTCTTTATATTTGTACCATCAAACACCCCAGTGTATTTGAGGAGCCTTGGGACTTGCCATTTTTAATCAGGAACGGGTGGCTTTGTCTTGTCCCTGTTCCAGCCAGCATTTCTATCCATCCTTGGAGGGCTTTGCAGTAGATTAAGTGGCATTTTCATTTAGCTCTGATGTTACCGAGTCTCTCCAACTATTTATCCATCCAAGGTTGGAAGTTGGAACAATCGCAGAGGTTGCTATTTATGTTATGAAAGTATCCAAAATCACAATATTTATGGGAGGAAATTTAAAGATGTCACATGAAAGTGCTGAAAGTTCACAATACACAGGGGATGACCAGGTAATCCTGTTGAGAGGCTTGTCGTATGGCATAATCACTATGCAGCGACAATTCTGTCAGTGAATAGTGATATTATTGTAACTATTGTTAACAATTGTAACCAATTCAAACGCCTTGGGAGTGCAGATTGAAGCAGTAAAATGGTTGGAATGTGTTATATGATATAATAACCAGATGGGGATCGTTTCATTTTCACATGACTACATGACGGAGGCATGTGTATTGTACCCCTAAATACACTGTACAGTCAAAATGGCACATAAAATATTCTGACTATATGAGAAAAACGCACTACGCCAGCTGGCTGAATTATATCTTCACCTGTGTATCGTATTCATTTTTTAAACTTAACACAAATTTGTTGCCACTTTATCAACATTCATAGTTTGAATGAATTAGGATTTATTTAATTTACAAGAGAATGTGGACAGTTGGATTTGAGGACAATATGTTGTTTAACTGTACTGTACCACAAAGTACAGTCTGCTGTAACCACAGACAACAGAGCAATGTACAGTAATGACTGATGTCTCATGTCTCTAGAATGGTTTGACCATGACCACTCTCTGAGAAGATAGATTTGCCTCGACCCTCCAGCTCGTTTTTAGAGGGACAAGACAAATATTTCAGATGTATCACACCGAGGCATCACGCTGGAGGTGAGAGAAGGAGAGTAAGGGGAGACTGGGAGATAAATACAACAGTGGCGAGAGAGAGAGAGCAGGGGAGAGAGGAAAAGTGCGGCCTGCCTGCCTGCCTGGCTGACAGTTGACTCTGTTGGATGTGACTTTCACAGTCTGCTGGCGGTTTGTGTGGAAGCTATCACATCTGTGACTGGCCGTTTGATTAATGAGCCTCTCAGCTTGTCTGTGCAGTTTGAGGAGGGGCCACGGCCTTATCCCAGGCATCACTGATTTATTCGCCTTTGGAGCAAACCTCCAAATATCACACATACTGAAATATAAGAGTGAACATTCACACACATGCAGGCAGACACATGTACGCCCTCCATGATATGCATACAGTATACAAGTTGGTGCAGTGCAGATATGTATGCACTAAGGCAGGCATGGAAACAGATTCATGCGCACAAGCTCGTCCCTCTCTCCGACACCTGCTTACGGCTAATGAAAACCTCAATGTGTCAGTGCTGTCCAAGGCTAGCAAAGACAAAACACACCATGTATAACCAAGCAGACAAAAGATGTATTCTGTCTCCACCAACACAAACTCCCATCCCTAGCTGTCAGTCAGCAGAGGGTCACACACAAGGGGATCAACGAGAGAAGAAAGAAGCCCTTCCTCAATGACACATCACACTCTCCTGATTTTCAAAAGTGACAAGTCTTTTGAATTTCTGGCCTCGCAAGATGGAGAGCCTGATGATGGCTTGAGAGCGTTTCTTCTTGTTTCTTTGGCAGCGACAGCCATGAAATGTCACTCTGGCTAACCTTGAAGCTCTTTTCTCCTGTGTTTTTTTTTAATGCTTTCAAGACTAGGGCAACCAACTGCTCAAAATGGTATGGTAGCATCACCCTTTAAGTCAGATAAATGAATCCAAACATACTTCCATGTACATAAATGTGAATTAGTGTGCGCATACCCTCACACAGGCATGCACATGTGCTCACACACAAATACACAGCCCCACCAACCACTGGCACACACTCCCTCATTCCCTGAAGCGTAAAGTAAGACCATTAATCCAGACACACTGAGATCCAGCTTCTCCCCAGGTTGATCAGCGTCCGTGGAGGAAGACGAACATTCTGACATATTTGTTTTTATTTTATTCCCTGAGAAAAAGGCCCACCATATGGCAGCACCCAGGAACAGATGGCGATTGCCCACTTTCTGAAAGCACAAGCGTCTATCGCCGCAATTTAAGGAGCCGCTCAAGCAAGAGAATGCCACAGACTGGCATTTTTCCACAAACTGCTATTGTTATAGACCTAAGGGGTAAAAGCAACAATGAGACAATGCAGAAGAAATGCTTTAGTGTTCAGTAGTTACAGTGAAGCTTACGTTATTATGCTACCAAATCTATGGGTCAATGCTGCTAGTACTCTCTTACTGTCAATGTGCAGAATAAAATGGTGAAGATGAGTGCTTTCTCAGGATATTAGCTGTGAAAATAGCAAAGGCCAAAATATACTGAACTTTAAAGACACTGTTGGCCAATGTATGAAAATAATCTTTGTACTATCCAATGCATTTTTAGGAAACGGGACCCAGAGCAGTGGGTGAGTTTTGTTGATGTAAGTATGAATGTCCTTGGATGATATTAGGTGCTTGTGATGGAGTAGAAGAGCTGCCCTGTGACACATGAAACTTCATCTCTCATTCTTGGCTACCCCTTATCAAACAGGTCAGGGGACCTTCTCTGACTTAGCCACACACAAGCAAACTGGCTAAAAAAGTCACCTTGGCAGATGACAGTTAAATTGTGACTCTAGTTTCCAGCAATATCCCATACTTTTCTCAAAGATTTGTTGTATTTTCCTTGGATGAAAAAGAAAAATGACATAAAAGACTACAGTTCATAAAGGCCTTGTAACACACAAGAAGGGCCAGCATTGCTGCCATTAATTCAAACCTACAAAGGAGTTGTGTTGCTTTTGACTGTTTCCTACCAAAGTATGCTGTGACAGTTATAAGTGTTCACTAAAGAAAATAGGATTTCAAAGGTGACCAAGGACAAAGCAGACGAGTTATCCATTTATCATTAGTTGAAGAGAAACTATTCACTATCAGTTGAATCACTTAGTCCTTTAACTCAATGCCTCTACAACAAAGAGTGGCTCATCACTTGAAGCCAAAGATTGAGGCAATATGGACACATTTCAATCGGTAGATCATGATAATAAACATGAACTCTTGGTGCACAATTTGTTCAAGGTGAAACGTCAAGTGCATATTTAAACTAGGCATGTAATGTCATTCATTTTAGCATTTTAAAAGGGAACTCAGCTTAAAAGCTGCTAGAGACTCATGATGAAGGGAATGAGTGAATATACATCAGAAGGCTTGATATAAGTCTATGAAATTTACTGTAGTCCTACCGAGGTCTGCCTATGAACCTTGAATGTATGACTGACTGTATCATGTGTTGTTTCTGCAGCATACCTGATTCATAAGTCAAGTGTCTATCACTATCTGTAATATAGTCTAAATGACTAGATTTAAGAATAGAAAGAGTTGATGGAAGTGTAAAGATGTAGTTATGAAAAGAAATGTGGGAATTCAGAGCAAAAATGCTAGTTAAAGTTAACTCCCAGAAGCTTCCAAGGATTTACAGAATTTAATTTTGTATAGAATCTGCTAATGTGGGTAAAGCTAGGTTGGTAGCCTCGGTCTGGCATTTAGCTATCAGCAAACTAGTCAACCAGTTATTCTCCCAGTCAGTCCATCATCCATTTATCAATCCTTTTTCTTTTGATTAGTCAGCCACAATACCATTCAGAACATTATTAATTCATCTAAGTTATTCCACTAAGCATCACTTACATACATTGTACCAACCAGTCAGTAAGTAACCAAGTCAGCACACCTGTTAGCTACCCATTTAGTCAGAAAACAAGTGGGCTAAAAAGTTAGTCCACCCACAATTCATCTATCTATCCATTCAAACAGCCAGCCTACCAGGAAGCCAGGTCGACCAGTCAGCCAGTCAACCCTGGGGGTCCTAGGGTAGTATTAATCAGTCTGGTTTCTGCTGAAAAGCTCAATCTACAGATGATGGATGAGCCATCGTGCTGAGGGAACTGAAGTGACAGGTGACAAAGAAGGACACACACACCTGTATAAATCCACTCTCCCTCCTGTCTGGCCCCGATGCTACACCGTCAAGGTAGCAGGGTGAAAGTGTATGTGTGTGTGTGTGTGTGTTTATGTGAGTGCAGGCGCAAGTGTCTCAGCATGTGTCCTGCTCTGCTAATGAAGTCATCTGAACAGTGATTTAACAGCCCTGGTATAAAGGCCTACTGCCCTTAACTCATAGCCGTGCTCCATTAGAATGTGATATAAACCCTAGGCACAATAACTGTCCTGCCACTGTAACAATATATAGCAGGCCAATGGACCACACTGCTAACTCACACAGTCCAGGGAGTGAAAAAATTATTGGCTGTGTACAGGGAGGGGAAGTCATTCAAGGAGACTAAAAATACAGAACATCACAAGGTCACAGTAACAGGTGTTTTTGTACAATATGAGACAGTGTCATTACAATGAATATTGTCAAGTGTGTAAGATTATATCCTGTGGTTTGTCCAGCAACTGGAGGTAGTAAAAGAGTAATTGTTGTGACGCCTTGGTGAAAACAGCCGAGGGCACTTCAGTCTGCACTTATGCAGAAAGCATTATTCTTATCTGCACTAACAAATGGATCAGTGGATCTGACATTAGTGCGCTTATCCTGTGAATGGCCTTCTATAGCTTGAGAGATATTTTTGAGTCTGAGATGGATGCGAGAAAAACTTTGACAGCTTACATGTCGCCAGCCGTGAAACTAACTTCCTGCTCTGTGACAGCGTCTCAGGCAGAACCAAAGCCATTCACCAAATCCTCCATGAAATCTGCTCCTCTGGCCCAACAAAGAGAGGCTAATCAGGCAAATGACAGAATCTCAGACATTTTGATACTGTGAGATTAGGGTGAATTATATAACCTTTACCCCCTCCCACTCCCATCCTCCCTCATATTTTTTTGGTGCCCTGTCAGTATTGACTGCTCTCTTTCTCTCTCTTTATGTCACTCACACTCTCAAACTGCAAGTCCAATCTCTTTTTTCTCTCTCTCTCTCTCCTCCTATGTGACTTCATATCCACTTCATTCAGCTTCTATTCATGAATGCCCCAACATTAATTTGGTTCGGTCAAGCAATGACAGCATCTGTTTTAACATGCAACAAAGCAGCATATAAGGGGGGAAAGAATGGAGTGCGCGTGTACTGTATGTGTGTGTGGGAAGGGGGGGGTAGAGGCATGAGGGCGACAAAGCTCGTCACAGCACAGCATAGAGCTGCGTACTTCACCCTTATTAGACCTGTGTCCTTGGCAGATGCAGAGCTTGCCCTTTGTTAGAAAGGTGTGTGTGTGTTACAATGGCGGTGATTTAGAATGGATTGGGCGTAGGCGTGGAGACAAGGTGCAGTAGCCCCATGGCTCCCTGATAGCTGGCAGCGTGACAGCTGTGAATGGAGAACAGGGAACAGCCTGAAGTATTGCCATCTAATATGTGTCACATACCTGCATAAATATTTATGCCCGTTGCAGAGCAGAACAGGAGAGGGGGGGGGGGGTGGGACATGATCGGTGGACTTGGGTGAAAAACTCTTCAATCAGGTGACACCAAGATCTGAGCTAGCTGCCCTTTTTCCATCCCTAACTACTTATTTGTCTTGTTAGGAGAGTGGGCATACCTCAATTACCAAAATCTGCAAACATTTCCAGTTGTCAGTCGCATACATGCATGTGCATCCACAACGAAAGGAATCCATGATTCACCACACGCAGCATATTATAGTACTCCAATATCCTTTTTCCAAAGAGTTCTTTCCACAGCTCAGCCTGGAAGCCACAAGAGCCCATGGCCTTTGAACAAGTGGTAGTTTGAACCTCTGATGAAGAGCAGCTAGGCTATATGATCCCCAATGACTGAAGCTTATGCCAAACTTTTGTCAAAAGGGAATTTGGGGGTGGAAGGAACGTTTCTTTAGAAGTCCCAAGTAAGCACCTCATTTTGTACAGGTAAAGACACAACTGATGCATCACATGCCTCTGTGGAATGGGGCTTTTATTTCATGAAACGACAAAAAACACCTGTGAGGAGCAAATTAAAAACATAAAAAGACACACCCCGTGGTCAATCAACATGTGTATATGTAACAAGTGAAATTACTGTTTTACCTGTTAGCCAGCAGAGTTTTGAAGGTGACCTGACTCATGCCCTGAAAGGCTGGCAGCAGCCTTGGCCAGTCCCATGCCCAGTCAACCACAGCACTCTGTTGATGTATGAGGATAGCGTATTGTTAGTTATTAATCAGGGTTAATACCATCAGTGCATTACCGCTCCAGCTGGGACCCACTAACAAAGGAGGAGGGGGATCCCCAGCGCAGG
Organism: Thunnus maccoyii; assembly: GCF_910596095.1. NCBI lineage: Eukaryota > Metazoa > Chordata > Actinopteri > Scombriformes > Scombridae > Thunnus > Thunnus maccoyii. The sequence goes on from NC_056541.1 coordinate 22,493,691, forward strand.
CCACCAACACCAGGCGATCAATCATGTCCGCACAAGAAGGTTTTTATTCCAATAAGACAGCAATTAATTTATAAATCCATTTGGGGGGATGTAGCCATCATTTATAGAAAGATAAATCAATTTTGGGAGGTAGTCGTTACTCTTCTGACTGCTCTGCTTTTTTCTCTCCATCTTCAATGGCACCCCGCCAACCCCCCCCCCTCTCTCTATCTCTTACTCTCTCTCTCTTGCTCTCTCTTTTTTGCCTAAACACACACACACATTCACACACACACACACACACACACACACACAGAGAGAGAGAGAGAGAGAAAAACACACTTGGCACTAGCACCATATTGGGAAAGCAAATAAAAATCAGATTGCTTTGATTGCCAAAATGTCACTCTTAACTCCAGGCTGAGTTTTATTGACAAAAGGAGGAGAACTCAACTCGTTCCCTCCATCCACCCATTCCCCCTCTGCTCCTTCCTCATAGGTGATTGATGGATGTAACTTTTTTTTCTCCTCCCTCCATCTTATTTGACAAACAACACAGGCACCTGAAGCGGAGAAGGCATTTTAATCATTCTCTTAATAAGGTGTTTCTATGCAAAGCTATGCAGCCTCCTGTGATAAGCCGAAAACAGGCCAAGTCTTAGGATTAAAACGTGTCTGTTTTTGAAAAACAATAGCGTCAACGCAGCTACATTACAAGGGATCACAAATGTATAAATACATTTAATCCATGTTAAAAAGTAGAAAGACACACACAAGCCTGTCTTGAGGAAATACTAGCCTTTGTTGTTTGTTTTGTGTGATATCAGCAGTATTTCCCCTGATAGTAGGAGGGAAATGAGGGAGTAGCTGACAGCTTTCACATTGAACTAAAACTACCTGTAGCTACAGATATCTCCTTTAAGGAGGAAAAAAAAATCTGACAATTAAGTGAACATCCTGGTGGCACTCTTGGGGATAAGTTTGGGGTAAGAGGGTATACGGTTCAAAGCCCCAAAGAAGCGCACTTTAAGACTGCACTCTCCTTTAACATAACTCATTTTTTATAAAAAGGAACATTTCTCTCATCTTTTCACCTTTTCAGCATTCTTTTCTTCCTGCCAGCCTAACTCCTGCTTGGAAAAGGCAGCGACCTATGGAGAATAGGGAAGCTGAGCCCCAGAAAGACCTGACAACTTCAGAGATTGCCACAGTATCCAGTTCACTAGAGACTCAAACAGCTCCTAACCTTCAACATTACGCTTCTGGCCTTAGGAGAAAGTAAAATGACACGACCTTGCGCAACACAAGTACACCTACACAGTGAAAAGTTTAAAGACATAAAGAAGCACCAAAGAATCTCTACAATATTTCAGATATTTCATAGAGCTAAAATAAAAACTAAATTAATTTTTGCTCCCAAAATAAACCGTGATGATAACCTAAAAATATCACCTCACTTGACTAACCTGATCCAGCTTCTTTTTGCCAATATGCTCAAATTGGTGGAGCGGGTTGAAACAGGTAGTGCCCACATGACCATTAAAGCCAAGGTCAAAGTTCACCAAGTGAGGAGGATCATCGGGTGAGTCTGTTTCTCCACTCAGTTTAGACATCAGCAGTTCCTATATCCAAGACAGAAGGGGAGAGAGGATAGAAACACAGGAGAGACAGAAAGGAGCAAGGTTTAAAAAAATCCATATCATGACTGACAGAAAATATTCTGTAAAGAAAAAAGTTGACACTAAGACCAACAGAGGGAGGCGAAAAAGTTATGTACAAGTAAACTAAACTTCCCCAAACTGAAAGAGCAACAGAGTATACAGTACCCTAGGACATTCAGCATACAGTATATTGACATTTACAACATTTTTTGCTATTGTAATATTTATTTTTCACCTGCAATAATGATAATGACGATTTTTTCTTCAGTGACTTCCAGTTTGACTGACTATTCACAAGAGTAGAAATTAATCAGAGCTGTTGTTGGTGTCCTGCAAGATGTACAGTATAAAGTAATGAATGTGTGTATGTCTCGATGTGTGTGTGTGTGTGTGTGTGTGTGTGTGTGTGTGTGTGTGTGTGTGTGTGTGTGTGTACATGGGCATCCTGTTGTGAATTCACTATATTCCCATCCGTCAGTTTGACATGGCCTCCGAACCGCCTCTCCCTCCACCTCACCACCAGCCCCGTCTGCCCCTGACCTGCATGTTCTTGCCTCGACCTTGGGTGAGTAGAGATACTTGAGCTGAGCGGAGGGTAACTCAGAGGCTACTTGGGAATCCCATTCATATTCTATCAAATTGCTACGCAGACTTATGGCTATTTATGGATTCCATCAACAGCAGTGTAATGTATAGGGTGCTTATGTTTGTGTTATTCCACTGTGTGTCCTCATAGACAGTCTACAGGACACAGCTTCTCCTAGCTCTTATTACACCCTATTACTATACTTATACCTATACTACTATATATATATATATATATATATATATATATATATATATATATATATAGTTTGGGGTTGTTTATTGCAGATTGGATGTTTAACCACACGTGCCATCATAGAGTTTGTCAGCCTATTGGTGGGCATAATGTATAAATATGTGTGTGTTTTCCATTTTTAAAACATTTTGACCTGACAAAGATCAAAGTAGGATTGAAACATTGTCATCATTAAACGTTTGTGGCTTGGAGTAAGTGTGGAGGTGTTACTTTTTTCATTAATGCCGTCTTCTAATAGCCTCGCATCTACACGATATGTGTATAATTACTCTCCGTCAACTTGTTAGTACTGTCAATATCATTTTTATTATTGTTATGAGTTGCTATTATTTTTTTCGTTTTGAATGCATTTTATTTGTGATTGCATTCTGCAACAGCAACAGATAATTAAACTTTATGCTACAGTACTTAAGGATTAGTCTGTTGATATGTTTTTTTTTTAACTTCAACAAATCCCATGAAAAGACTAAAACCAACAATAACTGATGTTACTAAGAAGTATTGTTTGTGTAGACAAAGCCTAATAGAGTACAGCTTATTTGTCTCTGCCGTAGACCACCATTCGAGACGTTCTTAAATATATACATCTTCAGTAGGAACTAATGGGCTTGAGGCTCAGTACCACAGACAGGCTGAAGAAGATGGTAAATGTATAGAGACAGACTAAAGCACAACAGTGCTTTTGGTCTTTTCATGGAATTAGTTGACAGTAGCAAAAATACAGAATATCACCAGCATTATCCTGTAATTGGTTTTCTCCCAGATCGGAAGAGCCACTGTGGAAAGGCGCAGCCTCTATATGGAGCATGTGATACAATATAGCATATATTGTTTTTTTGGTTGGCTTTTAAAAAAAGGAAAAGCCTACCCGAAGAGGTGTTTTGGAATTCGAGTTGCCAAAAAAATTCTCTTAATAAGGTAACTACTTTTTAACTATGTACTTTTTACTTACTTTCAAGAGTCCAATCCTACTAGAGGGCATGTTTTACCATCTGCTTGAGGAAAAATATCACTAAACTCTGTACATACACAACATATAACATCTACATTTTGATTTACTTGAATTAACTTAGGCACTTTCTTGGGAACTGCTACTTTTTATTTTGTTTAACTTTTTTTCTCTGAAGTGAATTCTGATTTTTTTTAAAAAAGAATCACTGCTCTTTCTCACTCTGATCTCCCCGTAAGAGCTCTATACTGAATGTGGTAACTCCATGTGGCTCCCTCTCCTCCACATGTGGTGAGTGTATAACACAGGAAATCACTGTAGGTTTGCACCCTTGAGGTCACCTGAACAACAGAAGATCAGAACAAGCAGACATCGCACAGGCAGCAGCCCTCTTCCCTCTGTCTCCCCCTCCTGAACAGCCTGCGGCCTCAGGCCAGCAGCCACCTAATTGCTGGGGAGAGGGAGTGCTTCCCTACCTCATTGCCTTGGATGATGTGATAGATCTGCCTCAGGTAGTCCCTGCCACCTGCTTTGTGGCAGACCTCCAGCAGCATCAGGCCTATTTTCTGCTCAGTCAGTTCAGCTGCAGCGACTCCACTCTCCCTTCCTCGCTCAAATACGCTGAGAGAGAAACAGAGACGGGAAGAGGAGGAGACGAAGAGGAGAGAAATCACAAAGTCAGAAAAAACACAGAGTGGGGCAAAGAGAAAGGGGAGAAAACGGAAAGAGGGAGGGTGAGCTTGTATCTGCATACCACCTCTGGCTAAGGAAGTATTTTCTAGTTTAGAGAGGAATTTGGGATAAAATTTAGAATTTGCTATACAGAAGAAAATTAACTGAATCACTACTGAGTTTAAAATAAATGGGTTCTTTTTAGTTTTTAGACAAACCATTCACTCCAGAGGGCAAATCGACTCAAAATGCAATTCTTGGCAAGAATAGAAATAGAAATATTTCTTTGCTCCAAAAACTTGTTTGAAAACCAGGCAGCCTGGTCAAGGGTAACACTGGTGAAAGTGAGTGAGAAATACATACAAATTATTGAGCAACTGATAAAATAATTTTCACTGTTTTCATTACTATTCATGAGATACATAGGGGAATTTTGACCGAAGGATGCTGGTGCACTAAAAATGATTGGTGTGTGTGTTCTTAAGTGCGTATATGTGTGTGTGTAATTGTGTGTCAAGGTCCTCACGCATGTACAGTCCCCAACCCTGGCAGACACCTGCATCATTTTCCTGCCCTTCTTGTATGGATGGATATCAGACTACCTTCCATCAAACCTTTTCCTTCACATACACTTCCTGTCATTGTTCTCTCTCTCTTTCCCGCTGTCCATGTCTCTCTCTCTCTCTCCACCTTTGTAATTATAAGGTGGCAGAAACGGTGTTGCCTGTCAGCCAGCCATTGGCTGCTTGACATTGAGAGTGGCAAAGGAAGAGGAGTCCTGTCTCGTCCATACATCCCCTCATTCTTTTGCCTGGCGGCCCAGCGGTGGTGTTGTCGACGATGGTGGCTGTGCATCCGTGTCAGCACCTGCGCTGTATCCTTTCCTGTCCATCACTGTGCAGGTGAAGCAGATGATTGGATTCAGTCAGCGGGGTGATTAATGAGGGCCCCTCCGGATTTGGGACAGCCTATCAATCATGTCATTAGGGCCAATGTGCCCTGAAAGAGGCAGACCTCCGCCAAGGAATAACTGCATTCATCTTCATCTGTGTATGCATCCCGTCAGCCCAGCCAGGGTCACCATGATGGAGAACAATAATCTTCTCTTCTACAAATTACTTTGCAAAGACAAGGTGGGTGGCGTGGGGAGGGGGTTACAGTTGGGAAAGGAAGGAGGGAAAGTGGGATGAGGGAACAAGGGTGGGAGGGCTCACAAGGGGCAAATGTTCTTTGTAGAGGGGTTTACTCTGGGTAGGTGTGTGTGTGTGTGTGTGTGTGTATGCACGTGAGATGCCAGTGAGTGAAGTGCCAGTTGTTTTTGGAGTTATTACATCCACCACACACTCTCTCTCCCTCTCTTCCTCTCTTTCTGACACTGTATTCTGATTGTTTACAAGCCAGGCGTCACTTCCCTGTGAAGGTTAGTTTAATGAATAGTAATGATCCCACTGAATGCCTCCGACAGGTGATACATAATCACTCTTCTTTCACTTTTCCGCCTAACCCCCTTCCCACCTCTCCACCGCTCTGTCTCTTCTCTTTTTTTTACTCCAGTCTTGCCTGCTCTTCCTGTCACTGAAACAGACAGGATTTCCTAGAACTACCCATTATCTTCTCAGTGTTTTTATTTATTTCATTCTTTTTTTTTTTTTTTTTTTTAATTGTAGATGTTGTGTTAGGACACTGAATCACCTTTTTATGAAGACGGATGCATCCAGAGTTTGTTATGATGAAGTGAGCAACCAGAGACGCAATTTCTGGGAACGAGCTACAAAGCGCTGAGCCAAAGGTCACAGATCAGCCCAAAGTGAAAGCTGTTTTCCCATCACTCCAGCCTGCAGTCCACTCAGTCAGACTGCGTGTCCATCATTTACCACAACAAACATCGCAGAGATACATTGATCTTACACATAGAGGTTTTCTATGAAAAATGATCACAATGATACGATACATCATAATTTGAATGCTCAATTAAAAAAGGCATATCTACGCTGCACACTCTTTCCATTGTTTTATTCAGCATCTATATTGAATGTCAACTGCCTAAATACATCATCAGTCAGTTTGATCTGTTTGAACCTCCTCCTTCAGACCACCAACCCTCAACCTCCATCTTACTATTGATAAATCACTAAAATTATCTATTGGGAAATTAGTATTCAGTTTATAAAAAGCTGTTTTTATGATCAAAATGGTCTGAATAAAATGATACCTCACATGAATAATCAATATCAAGTGAGACTAGTGATGGATTACGCATAATAGCACTTTCCTGAATGCATGAAAACGTTAATATAAAATACTATACTAATATAAAATCGATACCATTTTGAATTTGACCTATTGCTAAATCCCCACAGTTGACCTCTCACCTGTCTGAGCAAAGTTTGCGGGCCTTCTGCAGCTGCATGTTTGTCCATTTGGGTCTTTTTTCCTCCAGAGCCTGCAGCACTTTGTGCACTGTGGGTTTGGGAACACCCTGCCAAATGGACAACCAAGGTAAATGAGTAAGAAAATCAACACGTGGCACACATCAGCTCAACTATTATCTGGGTTACCATGTCAGTATTTCTTTTAAACATGTATAAGTAAAAAAATGTATACTTTCAGCTTGTTCATACCAAGTATAGACTTTGGAATAACCTTCTTGACGAGATCAGGGCTGCAAACTCTGTCTCGTCTTTTAAATCACTTTTAAAAATACTTTTTTTTTTTTAAATTGTTTTTTGGTGAAATTGCTTTTCATTTATATTTTATAGCATTTTAGTTTGTTTTACTCTCTCTGTGACTCTCTACACAGGATGCAGCTCATCTTGGCCACTTATATTTAACATCTCATTCTTTCAATTAACCATACCGTATGACCACAGGTGAGATTTGGAACATAACCACAAGCTTCACCTTTAGACACAACTCCCACTTAACCACAATAGTCCACTATAATGTCCTACCTTACGCTCTTTGGTGAACAAGACCCCTTATTATTGCAATTATTGTTATTATTCAAACCTTTTCCTTTACCTTCTGTTGAATGCCCATTGAAGCCTGCAGGCACTCAGCCAGCAGGGCCAGGCGGTCCTTTGCCCCACGGTCCAGGGCCAGCCCACTGATCTGTTCTATTGTGTCTGGGTCCTCCAGGCCCTGGATCAGGCAGTTTAGTAGGGCCCAGAGCAACAGGCCCACTAAGCGCAGCTGCCGGCTATGCTGGGAGAGGTGCTTCTCTGCCACTTGGAAGAGGTAGCGGATGGGGAGAGGCAAGGATGCTACAACCAAGGGCAGGTTGGTGAAAATGAAGGATAAGGCTTGAATGGCTAAAGATATGACAGCTGGAAGGAGAAAGAAACATTAGCTGTTAGTTTTTGTAGAAACCTAAAAAAAATTCTGATATCTCGCTTTTCTTGAAAATACACCCAGTCCATGCATACACTTAGAAGCAGTCTCCTTTCCTCGTGCTTCCAGTGATGTGTAGTTCCACTCCTTGGGTACTTTAGCCAGGACACTCTCCGGTACATCCTGCTTGAACGTGGCTCCACTGGGCTCCTCTGTGGCCTGCCAACCCATCACCATGGAAACTAGGTGTACCAGGAGGCTGTTGGTAGACTTGGTGACTATTTCCCGTACACAGCTGATCACTACAGGTACACTCCGTGTTGTTTCTGACAAAAAAGGTGAATGAATTTGGCAGGTAAAGAAGGCTGTTTGATAAAAAAATATAAAGCTTAGCTGAAGCATGTAGTTCATGTTAGGTTGTGACCAGTTGTGAGGAGGACTGGGCCAGTCAAGACACTGTGAGAAGAAACCCAAATAACAGGCTAAAAAAGTACTTAATTGTCTCATTTTGGATTAGATGTTTGGCATGGAAAATGTCTGCTCCACTAACTGAACTAATGCAGCTGATTCTTTGTAGCTGTGTCCTACAATGGCACATGTGCCATTGTGTTTTTTGACATTCAGAGACCACTAACTGACAGAGTGATTAGCTGCTGGTCAGAGCTTAGCTCAACTGGTAAAACAAATTATGCACAGTTGAATTTATTACACAGACATATTGCATGTTGAAAAAGTACTCCTGTATTTAATTAATTTTTTAAAGTGGACATGCAGCACAAAGAAGTCTCTCATTTCACCATGAAAAAATAAGACCTCCAACTAAAAGCTTTTAATACCATTCAAGGTCTTAAATCATGTATAAGGCTATAATCCATCTAGTCATAATAGTGTACTTCATCTGTGTCAGAAATGACGCCACTTTTCAAACAATGGGAAAATACAGAGACATAAATAGCAGTGCTGTGGTATTCTGTTGAAATATCTGTAATAAAGCAAGTGATATCAAGTTAAATTCAGATGTTTTCGATCAAACCCAGGTGGCCTGACAATAGAAATCTTACTACGTTCTCCAGGTGCACTATGTCTTTCATCACTCTGCCCTTTCATATCCTGCTCATATTGATAGCAGAGCAGCTACAGCATGAAGTTGTATGGCACCCATAAACTTCCTACAGCATCGGCTGTAAAACCAAAGGCTACAACAGAAAGATATAGTACAGTGGCGGCATCGGAAGTGCTCTGAAATCTCAAGGGACACTTTACAAATGTGTGACCTCAGACCCATAGAAAAAGAGGAGAGCGGAACAGAAAATGATTTAGCTTTTTGAAGGAGAAGCACTCTGTGGCAGGTGACACCTACACCTATTTTTCAAAGTCACTTGGTTTTCAGACTTTATACCGCCAGCTACCGTATTGACTAGCGTATTGATTTGAAACAACCTGCTACTGTGTGATGAAACATCAGTCTAAATGGAGAAATGGTGAAACTCTCAACGTAATCTATGAAAGTTAAATCAGTGAACAGTTTAAATAGAAATGGGGGCACTGGGGGTATCCTGTAACCAAAATTATAATACAAAGATTTGGCACGGTCCAATAATTAAACTAATTGCCCTGTGAGGATAAATGATGATTGGATGACATTGAGAATTTCTCTCTGGCTCACTCTATCTCTTTTTCCTTCTTTTCCTCTGTCGACCCCTCCCTTGCTCTGTCTCCATCCAAATACTCTTCTCCAATCACCCTAATTTATGCTACAATAATTACCACTCACCCAGGATATAAAAATCACCACCAAAAAGAGCTCCATACTCCACAGGAGTTCTGATTAAGCTCTGTATCAAAGCTTGTACCAGAGAGAGGCGGGAAAAAAAAGAAAGAGTTGGGAAGTAATTGCAGTCTCTGTAACAGCATATTAAAGTCATTCTTTAACTCACGTGCATGCAATGTCAACATGGGGCCTACGAAAAATAGAGATATTCTTTGTGGGCAGAATTACTCGTATTTTACATATTGTATACATTTTTGAAATAAGTTAGAGAAGTTTCGTACATCCATTTTCTCTTACCCAAGAAAGAAATTGTTGTGTCTCAATAGCCTGGGAAGTGTGACAGAAATCAGTTTTCCAACTCAACATGAAATGATGGCGCTGACTTGTTATTTTATCATCACTTCATTTTGTATTATCTTACATAGTACATTATACTGCCCTGAACACTGAGGAATGAAAGTATGAAAGATATCAAAGTTTATCCTGTGCTCCGCAAACGCATTTTTTGTCCCAACAATTGCACATATTATTTAATGACATTTCATTTCTATGAACATGAAAGTTTTTAGTACAGTAGCCTCTAGTAAAATAAACTGTATATCAACCTCCACATCGATATAATATCAGTAATATTGGTTGGGAATACAGCAGCCTGTAGTAATGACTCCTGAACTACAACATTATACAGCAGCTGGTAGTTACTTTACCTGCCAATGTATAGAGATGTCCCCATATGCAAACCCTCTCTAGGTATGGTTGAAGGGCCTGAGTCAAGGCCTTGGGAACATTATTCAGGCAAGTGAATATGTTGAACAATGCGACTATGAAGTCATCTCCCGCCTTGCAATTCTCTGTAGACACTTCTAAGCCACTCTCCTGGCAAAAATCTGAAAAAAAAAAAATAGAGTCAGTCTAGTGAGACACTTCTACACACAATACAAATAAATGTGTGTGTATTCAAAATGTCAATGAATTCATGAAATTTTGTTACTCAGGGGCACTTGATACACACACAAACAACAGGATGCACAAAGAGATGAAAAGTCTTACCCATACACACATATACTTTCAGTAAGTAGTGTGTAGGTGAGTGTAAAATCTGTTTTTTTGAATTATGATTCAGAAAATATCAACCTTATAGAGGTAGGCAGTAAGAGATGTAAAACCCTATCCTACGAAACAGCATCTTTCTTCGCACAAAAACACAATGGAAAATGTCAAGGCTGCCCAACCTGACACATGTTAACAGAAAGGGTGAACAAAAGGCATTGTTGAATAGAAGGGGAAGAAAAACCCACATCTGTGTTAGATGGAGAAAAAAAACAGACCAGAACAAGCAGAAAAAGAAACAGATTTCAAAGCCCCTGGCTGTGGGATCCACAGCACATGGAGACAGGAAGTGAAAAGGAAGAGGTTTTGACAGGGTGTCCTTGTGGGGGTTGCTGTCTGAGCACAGGGCTGAGGATGGAGGTGTGTGTGCGTGTGTAACCCATATGGATGTCTATATACAGTATGTGTTTTCTGTACTTACAAGTGTGTGTGTGTGTGTGTGTGTGTGTTAAGTTGACAGGGGTTGCTGAGGAAAGGCCCATTGCTCCAGAGGTGGCAAACATCCAGTGGTCTGTCAGTCTGCAGTGTGGGAGATGACAGCTATTTGAATAGGATAGTGTATGCAATGCAGCAGTCAATGAAGGGGTGCCGTGATGGAGGGCAGCATGACTTCCTTCTGACTAATGCTGGACTATTTTAAAATGACAGGACTAAATTAGCTGTTGCAGTACAGGGCCAGTAATATCAGCCAGCTTAATAACAGGCAGGTAGGAAGCACTGCCACCACTCAAGGTCCAAATGAGAACAGATTTCCCCTGTCTCTCTCTCTAAGTCTCCCTTCATGTTGTCCACTCTTTCCTTTTCTTTCACAATCATACATCCAACACATACACTCACAAGTTGTCAACCACCTTGACCTACAACAGTCTATTAGGCAGCATTATGTGGGCTATGCCGGCATCTTGTTCTCTGCCTGTCTGGTAATTGGTCCTTAAGGAGAGAGTGTTCTGGATATCACTGCTGTGGCTGCAACGGTCCAAGGAAACAGTGGTGACTAACATTAATTTCCACTTGGGGTGCTGGAGAGCATGGCAGGTTAACTAGATGCCTTTTAATAATGATCCCATTATGGAGCAGCAGATGACTTCAGAAAACAGATGACAGTGCACTGGCACATCTCGAGTTTCCACTACTGCTGCAGCACACAATAATTCCAATGTGTTTGTGTTTCTATGTTGATTTCTCTAGTGCTTTTTTCTATTTTTCCTCCCTTTCCGTCTCTAAGCTTATCCAACCTTGATACATAGCCAAAACATACACCTGTTTATCTTCCGGACAACCAGTCAACCAGTCACAGGGGACCCTCTCTGCAAACCTCTGTAATTGGAAGCAGGCACGCTGATGATAATAAAAAAGGCTCTGTGTGTGTGTGTGTGTGTGTGTGTGTGTGTGTGTGTCTGTGGTGTATGTGTGTGTGAGTTTGTGTGTGTGTGTGTGTGTGTGTGTGTGTGTGTGTGTGTGTGAGTACCAGAAGTAATGTAATGTCTCCTGATTCAGGGCAAGTTGTGCAAATGCTTGGAAAACTGTTACTGTATTGTGGATATGGAGATATTATCCCCCTGCATTTTCAAATCAGCAATCAATGAGAAGGTTAGTTAGTTAGTTAGAAGGTTAGTTTGGTAGTTAGCTTTCCAGTGAGTTAGTTTGCTTTGATAAGGCAGAAATACTATACTAACAACACAGTTGAAAAAGAGCGATTGGTGAAATAAAGTTAGCATATTAAAAACAATTCACTGCCAGATTTGAATGTGTCAGCAACTAACTTTCAAAATGACTGTAACACATAAAACTGAACTGACTAATATATATATATATATAAATATGTGTATGTGTGTGTGTGTGTGTGTGTGTGTGTGTGTATGTATGTATGTATGTATGTGGCTTATGGGACTGTAAGTGTTCAGTCAAGCCGTTCCTTCTGTCTTTCTGCTTCCTGGTTAATTAGCCCGTCACTGTGATAACAGGCGAGAGTCAGCGCTTCCAGCATTGATTTACGGCAGCATGTAGGGAGAAGCATTGCAGAGCCTCTGAGCCAGACTCAGACCGAGCAAGGGAACGAGACAGTGAGAGTTGTTATTAATGAGGTCGCTATAATGTGAATTAATGTGCGAGTGCACAACAGTCTTTAAAGGTTAGACTGTTGCTGGTGCGGAGGAGAGAAGAAGGAAGGGAAAATCTTTAAAGGTCACCATGTGTGCTCCGCCTGGGCCTGTTGAGTGTTTATTACTGCGCTCTATTGATTTAGTGATGATGATGACCAAGGTGAAAATGATGATGATGGCAAAGATGATGATGATAACTTCATAAAATGGATAGAGCTCATCTAATATCCGTATAACTTACTTAGGATCTTAGAGAATAATTAAGACACTGGTAAACACCTTCCCACACATAGCCCCTGTGGTATCGACTCTGTGGGTCCACTATCATAAAAAAGGAAATATTAAAGAGAAAGGCTCATATTTTTATTCTAAAAGATAGACAGCTAGGTATGTACACAGCTTATATACACACATATAGACACTGTGCCCTTCATCCAATAACACCTACCAATCCATCTACACCAGAAAGAGAAGACTTACAAGAGTTTTCCAGGAGTATTTGGGGCAGGTGACAATCTCTGTAAAGCAGCATTCGCAGTAGCAACCCGGGATTTCTTCCTGGGTCAGAAGTCAGCAGCCTCAGCTGACATGCAGAGGCCGTCTGGCCCGTAAGGCCATCTCTGAGAGTGGAGAGAGGGAAAACAAAGTTGACAGTTCTGCAGTGTCAGGTGAGTGAACAGATAGTAGTCCATTGTGCAAGAGGCAACGAAGGAGGAAAAAAGATTCACAAGTGAAAGACAAAGACAGAAATCACAGCTTGGATGACAATCTTGGAGGAAATAGTATTTATGCTACAACGGTATCTTCCTTCAGTGTCACTCACTCCTGATGTGAGTTTAGTCTGCAAATGCCTTCACTCTCGCTTACTTATAGTGTGCACCGGGAAGGAATTAGCTCTAATCTTGGCCAGCTAAAAGCAAATTAACATTTGGGAGACAGCCAAATACATGAATATACAGCAGTACCCCCCTCCTACATCTTTTGTATAACCAAGAGGCTGCAGCCAGCTGTGGGTAATGAGCCATATCCTTGGTGTGTGTGTGTGTGTGTGTGTGTGTGTGTGTGTGTGTGTGTGTGTGTGTGTGTGTGTGTGTGTGTGTGTGTGTGTGTGCGTGCACATCCTTCGGTGCCTATGCTTGTGGTTAATATGTGTGCAAGTGTGAGAGCATGCTGACATGTGTGTGCCTGCATGTTACTTTATACATCTCAATAAAATCTAATGGAAGGAATGGACAGAGTTTGTCTGAAGAGCAAGGAGGCAGGAGGCTGTACAGGGGGTGTCTGCCCAGAAATTAACCATTCTATTTGAGCCAGAAAGCTAGAGCCGGGTGCACCCTGCTGCTTGACTGAGGAAAACTATGCCTCGATCTGACAGCGCAATTTATGATGTCACTGGGACCGCAAATCCAGAAGAAATCCTCTTTTAACTGCTCTGATAAATCTACCCGGCTACAGCGCAGGGTCAGCTTACAGAACCAAGACATACAGATACAGACACACACACATATGTGCAAAGCAAAGAAGAAAAATGCAAGAATGTATGCGTGCACAGAAACACACATAAAGCCAGAAAACAGAACTTCAGATCCTTTCTTTATAGCCTGTAATGCTAGATGATTTATTTATGTGCTTTGTGATTTTATTATTGTTTTATTTAATAACCATAACAATGGGTTTTATTTTAATGAGCTGGGGAGAGATCTGGCCACAGAGAACGGGTCCTGGATGAGGACCTGTGGATCTGGCCCTGGGCCACCAGCAGGCCCCCTGGCGCCCTTGCATGCAGGCAGGAGGTGGGAGCAAAGAAATAAAGAGGTCATAAAAATAAACTAATTTCAGCTCTCCAATACATAGGAGCAGGAGAGCGGGAGTTAGTTTGATTTGTGCTCCATCAGCACGCAATGACATCACCTCTGGCTGTGAGGGAGATGAGAGGGGAGGAGGGTGGAGTCAAGGGTGAGGGGGTAGAGTGATTGACTGCACCTCGGAGGTCAGTAACAGTAACTGGACACACATGTATGCATGTACACATTAACGCATACATAAGCACATACACACCATAACGTACTCTGTTGACGCCTCATGTGTAAAGCCCTCAGCAACCATCAACATAAACAAAATCAGTGTCAGCGGCAATGGTAGTTTATGTTATTTTTTTTTCTTTCTCAGCTTGCATCTGTGTTATATTACCACAGCAACTCTAGCTTGAAGCCCTCAGCAATGTGTAAGTCTTGTAATATAGCTGCACGTATGCTGCTGTAACTCCACACACACACACACATATGGTTCTTTATACAGTGGGTGGAGGTGTGTGTGATGGCTTAGCATACCAGAGTGTGTGTGTGTGTGTATGTGTGTTTGTGTGTGAACGTCCATATGTCTGTCTACTGTATGATGGGTGATGGATGGTATAATGGTTGTTTTACATACCGTATGGCCTGCTCTGTGAAGAGGTCAGGGTCTATAGCATTTAGCCAGTGGACAAGAGGGCTGTCAGGCTGGTGTGGCATGGACTCCTTTGCAGGATTAATCAGAAATGTCCTGGAGGAAGACAGATCGCTCATGGCAATTTTAAACAATATATCTTCAATATACTATCTTCTCTACTGCAATTGCTTCCAGGGAGCCCATCATTTCACTTTTTTTTAACATTAAGAGCCCACTCATTTTTATTATAAAATCTAGTGTGGGGCTAAACCTATTTGAGACATACATGTTTCTAGAGTCAGCAGCTATAGCCACATGACTATCTCTGCGCTCTAGTGTCAAAGTGACAGTACAAAAACTATGGTGTGCTTAGGTCATATTTTACTAAAACATACTGTGTATACTGACCTGTACAGCAAAGATAGGGGTGCTGTGACAATGACGAGGACTGTCAGGAGTTGGTCACACAGGCTTTGGATTTGGTAAGGCCAGTCTGATCCGCCCGCTATTATGGCAATTGCTGAAGAGGGGTCGGAGTGCATCAAGGCCTCAGGACTTTTACACACACTCCACAAAAGCTGCTCCACATACAGCAACACCGTCGTAATGTCACATCTTGCACACAGAGTAAGAAAACAGAAAAGGTGAATGTACAGATGAAAACAGAAAAGATGAGATGTGAGGGGAATATGTGAGAGAGAGAGAGAAAGAGAAAGGCACTGTCATGTTGAGGCACTGAAAGAGAACATCTTCAAAGGCTAACATCCACCATTACATCATGACATAACAGCCTCATCGCACAGCCAGTCAAATACCAGAACCTCCTGGTGATTTTACAGTTGGAAGGTTAAATGTACTGCTGGCTTTGGATTTCACTATTAAAGTCATTGCTTTTACGTTTAAATGCCCATAAATCTGTTTCCTCAATTGGACGGGGGGGGACTGCTCATCATCTCTCATCTCCTAATCCCTGCTCTTCCCTATGGCCTAAATCGTTATTAGACCCACACAGGGATCGACTGATACAGGAGAGGTGAGGTAGCGTAAGAATACCCATGTGAGTGCTATACACATAGGAAACTTTGAGAAACTTTGAAAAGCCATCTGTTTAGCCTAGACTTACACTTTACAATTGTCTCTCCAGACACACACGCATCTCCAAGCAATATAAACCTATAGACTTTGTGTTGACATCATGTGGCGCTACACATGTACACTGCACTTTGTCCTTGTCACTCTTTCATCCTCTCACTGTGTGTCACCTGCTCATTATCATCATTCAGTTACATATTAAGAGAGGTAAGAATGAGGATGAGGAGAGGATGACCTCTTGAGCCTGTACAGACAGTACTTCTATGACGCACGAACACAATGCTCAGACCTCCACCAACGGCCCCATAGGAGCCGAGTGAAATTAGGCCAACAGTGAGGAAGAGGGAGCAGAAACTATTTAGGGCTTTGTCTAGGAGTTCTGATGTAATAACTGAAGTCAAGGTAATTTAGGATACCATTATGTGTAGCCAAGTCTATATTCATATAGGCTATACAAAGATGTGTGTAAAGAAGGTAAAGAAGGAGTTATGCAGCTCAAAACATAAACATGTAATCACTCAAAGAGCTACATATACAATATCTTAAAGGAATAGTTTAACAGTTTGGGAAATATGAGTATTCACTTTCTCACCAAGAGTTAAATGAGAAGATTGACATTACCAGGAAACCAAAGTCAAATTACTGAAACTAATTATCTTTTTGGATGGAAAACATTTATAATCTCATTTTATGCTTGCTTTGGAGCAAGGGTGCGTGATACAGATAGAATCTTCCCTTTCACTTCATCACAGTAAATGTAATTTCATGTTATGATATTGATATATATTGTGATTTTGTAAATTTTCTGGAAAATCAATTAAGAAACCATTTGCAGATGTAATACAAGACATGAATATCTGCTTTGGGCTAAACCAGTGAATGAAATACCTGTTGGAGAAATTATGTATGTACTGTACACTTTTGAAATCAAACAGTCCTGCTCACTGATTTGCAACTTTTCCCACAACAGCAAAACACAACAAGAGATATTAAAGGGATAACTTCCGAAGAGGATGGCGATGGTCGACAAATTTGTATTTAGAGAACAGTATTTATTGTCACAACACCCAACCCTACTCTGCAGGCAAGTTTGAACTACACTGATGTGCTCAAACAATGGGTAATGAGTCATACAGCAGTGTATGACTAGATTTTGTATGTTGCTATTTTAGCAGCATTTTAGCGAAATTTCTCAAGGTAATATAACTATATCCAGTATAGGACAAGATAAAGCACCTGATCTGCAGGTGTCTCTTGTATGAAGGCTGGGCCCTGGCATATCTTTGCACCAGCAGCTGTAAGGTCTCTGACAGCACCTGGCCGAGCACCTCTTTGGCCAACTCCGCTGGAAGGATAGCCCAGAGGTCGCTACGGAGCCCACACAGGAAGTAGAACCACATCTGCACCGAGAAGGAACAGCGCTCGCCCTGTGGAAGAGAGAGGTGGATGGGAGGAGGGTGGGAGGACAGGGCGGTTACAGATGAAGATATATTATGATATGGACATTAACAGTGAAGGAAAAACACAGAGAGCAAGAGGAGATAAAAATAGAGGGGGGAGAAAGAGAGAGGGAGAGAGAAAACATGAAGGAGAAGAAAGAGAGAGACAGAGACAGAGGCAGGTCTGTCAACACCAGGATGTCTCAGTGGTCACGCCACCTGCACTCTGCACCTGGGTTTCTGCCCCCACTGGGATTTTAGACTGCTTTAAAGTCCTGAACTGGAGAACACATCACAACAGGCATACACTCGCGCGCACATACACGCTCACACATACAAAGAGAGAAAGAGAGAGGGGAGAAATTGAGAACTTCTCTGCGATAACGTGAGCAAAGACAAAAGATAGTGAGACGAAAGAGAGACAGAGAGAAAGAGGGACAGATGGGGAGAAACATTACTATCCTAGCATCCTAAAGAAAAGATATAGAATTAATTTGTTAAAAAACTTTCCTCTTTCACCTCCACCTGCCCAAATTCTTCATGTTTAACTTCCAAAAATAAACTGTTCCAGCAGATGATGTGTGTGGCGGAGATATTGACACATCCAAAACTCCTCAACTTCCTCTTGTCTTCAACTCATCATGCCTCTCAGTCCCTTTCATTTCCTTCTTACTTCACCTCATCTATCTCGTTTTTTTAGTTCTCTCCCTCCTCTTCCTCCCTTTCTTCCCTGGAGCCAGTCATTTAGGGATCGGTGTTTGATGGGGAGCGTGACCGAGCTCTATGTCCGGGATTAGGCTGCCATCCTCCGCCTGTGGACTCAGCAGAGCAAACCCAGACACAGACTTTGGATCCAAACCAAGAGCAGCCACAACTACATGTGTGGTTGGACTGTTTTATCCCTTCATTCAAGACAAACTTATTTAACTAGCCAGGTCAACTATGAACAAATTCCTATTACTGATGAAGGCCTGGCAAGATTGAAGACTGAATCTGGGACAGGGAACTAAGGATGGAACAAACTTGGAAACTCATAATAGCTTTTTGTTTTTTTCAGATGAAATTTAGCAGTTTGGCTTTATCCATGACAAGGAAGGTAGCCAAGGTCATGTTCTTAACTTTCTTTGATCGCCTCAACTGACCTCATATGCTGTTAATAAAGCATATTAAATATTTCTCTGCCAAAAACTATTCAAGTGTCAATATCAATGTTAAATAACAAAAGAGAGAGAAAGAACGCAAGCTGGAAACGGGTCTCTCTGGAGCTGTGCTGAGCCGCGTGAGAGCCAAGACACAGAGCTGTGGATCCAGGAGACAGAAAGCATTCAACTACACATATACAACAGACATCAAAAATACAGATACATACATACATACACACGCCAAATGAAATGCACATTCTGAGATGCTGCTGCACACCCACACATGCATTCATCTGCACAGATGCACACAGGCATGCTTGAACAAAAGAACACACCTGCGCACAGCAGGTCTGTCTGACACCATTGACCCAAGGAAGGAGGGAGGAACAAAGGGAAAAAAAGGCAAAAGCGAGGTAAAGTAAGAAAGAGAGGGGAGGTTTAGATTGGTTTAAGGGCATAAGGTAGGGGAGTTCCAGGGGCCCTATGCTGTTTCCAGACAGTCCCAGTGTAGACTGCAGACTTCAGACAGCTGAATCCCTGGAGCCCCCAGGGCACCATGGAAGCCACAGATGTTCTCAGGGAGCTCAGAGTAGAACACTTGGTTAGAAGAGGGAGAGTGGGAGGTAAAGGTGTATTGTGGGAATAAAAAGAAGAAGCAAGAAAGCTCTAGAGTATAATTCCTAGAGTTCCTCAAATTTTACAGAACAAGCCTGCTAAGACACGTGGCATTAGAATTTCCACTTTTTACAATGAAAGGAGGGATATCAACACCAGACAATTTGAAGTTTTTCTTATGTGTTACTGTTCCTTTTGATTTGGCAGTAAATAAGTAATATTCAAATAGGCTCCATTGATATATCATAATTGCTAGAAACTTTAACAAAGTTGCCTTGGGTAAAATCAAACAGATTTCCGGGACATGTAAAGATACTTTACCTCGTAGAAGGGCTTGGGGTCAGCCCAGTGGTGGCTCTCTGCGTCCTGAAGAATGCAGGTGGAACAAACTTGGATACAGTAGCTGGTCAGCTGGTCTCTCAAGGCCTGAATTATATCTTGGTACTTCTGGATAGGGAGCAGGGTCAGGGGTCTAGGCAGTGAGGAAGGAAACAAACCTTGGGATTACCTAACGGTAATGGCCGATGCATAATCTATAATACATATGGTATATTAAGAATAAAGAAAGGGACCGTTGAGGTCAAGAGTCCAATAGAGCAAAATCCTGTAATCTAGATGTATGATTGACTACTGTATATTCAGGGAGCTATCAAACAAACATGAGGTGAAATGATTAGATGAAAGAACAGATGATTTATTCTAAAAGTTCAGTGTGACATTTCATATCCTTTAAATCTGCCTGCCTTGATACTTTCCAGAGAGAGGCAAGAGTTTAACAGGGGTGCAGGAGGCTTAAAACCACGGGGACTGAATGGTGTAGAGAGGGGAAAGTGCTTTATGACCGGAGGGGGCACAGTGCAAGTGCAGGTGGAGGGGTGCACAGGGCCAGAGGTGGGAAAACAGGAGCACCAAGGGCACCAGGGATGCCTTTAGAGGGGATCTGCGGAGAGCAGAGGTTAAGGGGGTATTACGGGGCATAAAAACTCACCAGATGTAGACACAATATGGGTGTCATTACTGCCTGTCAATCACTTCCAGTCTTTTTTTTTCTTATTTTCTATGCTCTCCTCTTCTTAATCTCAACTTTACTGGAGGAGTTAATCTCTCTGATCCCTTCATACTCTCTTTATCTCAGCTTAATAAATATCTTTCTTCAGATAGGAGTCATGCATAATGTTGAGAAAGAGGCTAAGCACGGGTAGAGAGATGTGGCAGAGATTATGAACCAAAATACTCCAGATTTGTCTGTGCTGTCCTCTTGACAGCCATTGCCATACTTACATTCATACTCCAAACTTGGTAACAGGACTCAGTAGCAACTGAAATTTGATGTCTGTCTGATCATTGCGTCAGCACAACTTAATGTCCTATACAGTCACCATCTGTGGGTTGACACATCATTTGAATTTGGCTACAGTATGTGTTGTCAGTGTGATTATAACACAAAAGAACATATCCAGTGCAACTCTCATTTGTAAATCCAACATTTGGTTCTTTGCTGGAGGAAAGTGACAAAGGTGGCGTTTCAACAAATCTATCTCCATGTTTCTGCTAATGCGTGCAGCCAGTCAGCCCTACTCACACAGATACATACATGTTCCACACAACTCAAATCTGATGTTATTGTTCCTCTGGCAAAGCAGCCATTACTGTAGAATAGTTGGGCACTTCTACATAGATTCTCATGTTATTCATTGAGCTCACAATATTCAATCAATTACCAATAAAAAAATCTGTCTGTCATCCACTGCATGCTGGAATAAACCATAGATAGACAAAAAGACAGATATTGTAGATATAGATAGATAGTGAAATGAGCATATACACAAATTCACTGCAGCCGATGTATCATTCCCCTCCCATGCAATCCCACCAACACACACACCCTCTCCTTACACTTTAGCTAAAGTAGTAGTTGAATCCTTCAGCCTGGCATGGTAGTGCTCCAGTCGTTGGTGCACATAAATGCAAGTTGCCAGAAGAGCAGGGAGGTTCTTCAGAGGTGCAGAGGCTGGTACCTCCAGGGCCCTCTCCTCTAAACGTCCCAACATGGCAAACGCTGCCCTGCCACACGCCTCCACGAAGCTTGATCGCACCTCCAGGAGAGAGCTGTCCCTGCAGGCTGCTGCCAAGGGCAGTAAGGCATCCAGCTCCTCCATGATTGCTCCACAGAACTGAGGGTAGAGAGAAGGCAAAGACAAGACAAGATGATCTCAATAAGATAGGGAAAATCTGTCAGTAAGAGAAAAAAGTGGGGGAAAAAACATCAGAAAGGGATTTGACTAGATGTAAATAATGGAACAATTGCAAGGACTTATCAGAATGACAAGGATTTTAGTCAGAGCTGAGTATTACGCATGTAATTTTTCACTAACATTGTACAAGCCATTATAGCTGAAAAGCAAATATCAGTGCAAATGTAGAATACAGATGTAGAGACACTGAAGACATGCCCTCTACATAAACTTTGCTGCTGAACATGCATAATTGTTATCAGGTCAAATAAAACCTTTCCATCTGAGGATACATCAGCACTGTCTAATTTTATAACAGCATGCATCATGTTAGCCACATTCAAACAGAAATGTTACACATGGGAAGAGATGGGGAGTCAGACGTGCTGAGAGGGAAGAAAAAGGAAAGGGTCAAGCAAAGGTGAGAGTGAGAGAGGGAGGGGGAGAGAGCTGTTTCAGCAATGTAAAAGACCTACAGCTTACTCTATAAACTGCCAGAGTAACAAGCAAGACTTATCTCATTTATCCACATTTGTCCTAGAGATAGGCCTATAGGGACAGGGCTGCCTACACCTTTCCCTCTCCAGACGCTGGGAGACAGGCTGATGACAGTACTTTAAGAGAGTTGAGTGTGTGTGTGCTTGCTGAGATACAAATATGCAGTCTGGGTATTTGCTGGTACTTACATAATGCTGTATTAATTAATATAATGATAGCAGTGTATCAATCAGTATGGTTGACACAGTGCTACTTCATTCTTCTTCTGCCAACGAGAATAAAGTGAAACAATTTCACAAACACGGCACTTGATGCTGTTGATGACAGGAAGCTTTAAGGAGAGTGTGCATGTGTGTGTGTTGGGGTACGTGCTGGCTGCCAACTTATGCAAAAAATAAATGCATAGCATGCATAAACATTACTGTAGCGTAATAGTTTAATATGTATTCTGCAGACACTTTATAAAATGCACCATGTACCTATCACTGCAGAGAACAATTATACACCATGATACCACTGCCTCCGCTACCATATGTGCCTTCTATAGACATCACATAGCGAACAATGAGAGATGATCAGGCAAGTGCCAAGGAGTCACATATGGGCGTGACGCCAAATCCAAATTTATACATCCATACATGTGAGTTATGAGTCAGGCAGATTCTCAAAAAACCTTAAAACAAAGCATGTTTCAGTTATTCCCCAGAGCTACAAAGCCAGGTCACACCGAGGGAAAAGACATGCAGAAAACTATACCGGTTTAATCAATCAATTGATCACAGCATGTATTACTTGCTTCATAGTAATTCTAGAGTCACACACTCTATTACTTGACTTACTGTACTGGCTGGCTGGGAAGTTCGACATTCTGTCAGATCAGGGCTTCAGCGTGTGTACACAATTGACAATCTCACAATCTCTTTACACTATTTTCTCCATAAAAGCTTCCAGAGGGGTTAAAAGGCCTGGGAACAAAGGCCGTTTGGACAATTAAGTCAATATCTGACTGCATGTAGTCATTAGGAGCTTAGCTTTGAGAGAGAGAGAGAAACCAGAGGGAGACACAACACTGTGCATTACCAGGGTGATGAAGAGCCCTGGAGAAGCATCTCATACACATGCAGAGTTGACTCACACTCCCACAAACACACACATACTCAGCAGACAATCATCCTCACATGTACATGCATGCTCACTCAAAAATAACCACCCGCATGCACGTCCACGTTGACGTCAGGCTGAAACCTTAACTAGCTAAGATCAAAGTCTCGAATCCCACCAGGACTATTGCAGCAAGGTAAAAGAGATCGTATAAAGTTTTTAAGTGCTAGGGAGGCCTGTTTGTGTGCGCAGAATTTGGAGTAGACAAACTAGTTGAGAACTGAACATGCAGGTGAGGGCTTGAGTGAAGTCTGAATACAAAAAAGGCACTTCTGTTGCTATAATAGAGAGCTAACATCAAGGTTAGAAGGGCCAACCCAAACAAGGAAAGTTCAATCCCAGGTTTTGACAGGAGGTTGAGTTCCAGCTGTTGACGAGATGCTATTCTGTATTTGGTATGCAACTGACTGCCAATAAAAAAGTACACTATCTAAAGTACTCTGATGGATGAATGGTATCATCGCAGCCAGCCTATGTATGGTAATACAGACACTGAAGTGGGTTCACATGAAAAAAAGTGAGGATTGAGGTATGAAGATATGAATATAAATGTGTGAAATATTGATCCATCATAATGCCGTTGAACCAGCCATATTTCATGCTTACGTCTTGTATAGTAATTTGCTCTCTGCTCAAACACTTGGGCATGTGTCAAAAAAGGACGGGGGGAATATATATATATATATATATATATATATAATATCTAACGGCCTCCTCTTGGATGTCTGTCTGGCTCAGTGTTATTGAATGCAAATGCATGCATGTATAACCTTTGGGCTGAAAGGCTCTCATCTTTGAAGCGTTGACCTACACATAAATACGTTGTACAGGTCCTGAGCACAGACAAATTCTGACACTCGTTAGCAATGAGAGCCACAAATACTGTCAGTGTAAAAAGGGCTAGAGGAGAAGGGGAGGAGGAGAAGGCGAGGAGGGGGAGGAGGAGGAGGAGAGAGGTGAGGCAGTAATGATAATAGTCTGTACAGTGTGTGGTGTAGAAGAGAGTAGCGTGCAGCAAAAGAGTCGAGAGGAAGATGCAGGATTGTGAGCTGGACAAAGTTTCAAGGAGTTGCAGAAAGGAAAGTTAGGTAGTTGTTTTGCAATAGTAAATTAGGAAAGAAAATGGAGAGAAGAGAAAGAAAAAAACGGCACTAGTGCCACTTTAAATAGAAGTAAGTATATGGCAGTCCAGCACCAAACGTTGGAGAACCTTTGTAGAGTTAGACATTAAGCCTGGTCTCACATCAGAGACTGGTCTTTCTCCTGAGAAAAGTCAATCTCTGGTGTCATCTTCACCCCTCCCTGCCTTTTCCCAGGCCCTCTCCTCTCATCCCTCTCTCTCTCACTACCCCTTCTTTATCCTGCTCTCTACCCTAGCATCTTTGCCTTTGTGATCACTCTATCTTCTGTATAGCCGTATTCAACACCTTTTTCAAGACTATCTATCCCTCATAATATCACACAAACTGGTTCTTGGTTTCCTCCTATCTCTCTTTTGTCCCCGGAGTCTTCCCCTCAAGTAATACTGATGACTCTTCTCAAGGCCCTTTCTGATCCAGGGTGTCAACTGTGTCAGGCCCAAATCATTTGGGCTGTCTATTATAGAGAGTGCTTTCCGCTGGGGCTACAAAACCATTAATCTTCCCGGGTCTGGATGATGTGTTTAGACCTGCATTGTTCAGCCAGTTAGTAATAGAGGATAAAACAGGACAAAGACATTGGTGTGTAGGGCAAAACATGCTCATGCACGGGGCGAGGAGTGACAAGTTGGGGTCTACATTGATTATGTGTAGATTGTGTGTGTGTGTTTGTATATTTCTGTTTCTGTATACATATGGGGGCAGAGGTATCAGGCGCGCAACAGCTGAGTTTTACATCTAATGTGACAAATCATGTGTAGGAGAAATTATGTAATCACACTGTAATTCTTAGATGAATAAAACTTACATGGTTAAATATTGTAAGAATGTGCATGACACAAAAAAAAATCATTTCATGTTCTACCAAAACAAACCCTTTCCTCCTACACATAACATCTTTTCTTGAATATGTGGGGGTAGCCATATTTGCATTAAGACATACTGTATGGTGTATTCCACTTTTTGTTGCATCAGTATTGCTACGTAGTGATATAAACACCTTAAACCTCTCTATCAGAGTTCTCACAGGACACAGATCTAATGACACACACCTGACAATGCCTTCCAAAGACATTTACAGCTCTGGTAAGACACTTCACTGTCACTTTCATTATTTCATCATTCACAAATCCACCTGAGGCTACACATTTCTTGTGCTTCCAGCTCTGCTTGTGGCCATTTACAGAGTGGTGTGTCTTTCTTTAGGAAAGCATCTTTGGGTATCCTCTATTATCTTTGGGCACTGTGAAAAGAACTGCTTAAAGCACAGTTTTATATCAATACTTGCATAAAGTCTTAAGGTAATTCAATAGTAACATGAGAGAAATACAGGGTTTGAGGCACACTGGAATCTAATATGGTAACATAAAGTGGATAGGGTGTCTTTAATCATTAAATAGGCTTTGCTCAATTATATTAAGAAAATAAAATAAATGAAATAGTCTTAAAAACTAATTGAAACAGATTAATTAAAGTATTACCTTACTGTAATTATTGTCCAGATCAGATTATTAATGTGTATATAAACACAGCTTGACAAAGCTGAACAGCTCTAGTTAACTGATTAAAATGGCTAACTTAAGAGTTGGTGATGTGATGCATATCCCCCATTTAACCATTACTTCAGATCTTAAAGAGAGAAATGGAAATGAAGGCAAGCTACTGAACTTTTCTGATAAAATAATAACAAAGTCCTGTGATCCAGCAACACAGTTGGATGGGTTGGTAAATTCTTCCCAGAGGGCAACTTTTAAGAGACTGTTAACAGCTTTCCGCAATCATATTTTACCATCAAAATAACAGCCATATTTACACCCAAAAGTTTGATTTACATATGAACATTTTACAGTTTGAGCATCTACCAACTGAGTTGTTTAGTTTTTGACCATGTATTTAAAAGGCAGTCAATCTAGAACTGATAACAAGTTCCAGTACTGTGTTTTATATTAGGCTGAAGCTGGGCTACGATTTTGTTTGCATAAGGATTACAAATTGTGCCTTTGAGGGGAAAACTGAAAGATGCCAGATTTGTTTTTTCACTTTTGTGTTTCTGTATAACTTGCAAGATGACCCAGTTGGCAGGCTACTCACTGTGAAACCATTCGACAGACACTGATGCTGACCAACATGTCAATAATTTGACTCCCCTATATTTCCTCTCATTGACAGCGCATTTGTCTAGTTTTGTCACACCAGATACTATACTTGATAAGGAATCATATATAAACATTGGATAACTTCTGCAAACTGTAAATAACTGTAATAGCAGAGTACCTTGACTATCATTTTGGGAGTCTCGCTCTCTGGGTAGTTGTAGAAGGAGTCTTCTCTGAGATGTCTGTTGCTTGCAGTGACGGTCAGGGTGATTAAGGTGTCTCCTGAAGAATATAAGGCCTCTTCCTGCTGTAGACTCTTGGTACAAACATCATCCAGCACCACTTTAACACAGTGCGCCATGTGAGGGACCAGCCCCTTAAATGCTGACCTCCATTCAAACTCCAGAACCTGTGCCGCAAAACAGGAAATGAGCAAACAGCCATGAATGCTGAAAGGAATATTTCACCTGTTCTACTTCAATGCTACAAAGAGGCAAATCGTCTTGCCTCTTTGCAAATATAGAGAAAGGTAACAAGTCTAAATATCACTGAATAGTTGTAATAGAATAGAAACGTCCTCGCAGGGTCTTACAAAGGAACACGCACAAAACCCTTACCTCTGATGTGTGGAGAAGTGTTTCCGCTGTGGATTTCTTGTCTTTTTCAAGATCCCTAGTCTTTTTCAAGATCCCTAAATGACCAATAAAAGTGTCTCTTTAATGCAAATATCACACAAGATAACATTTTAAGATATTTAAAATGTCACAATTGATATTAAACAGTAACTGTGTCTGGTCATACTCTCAAATCATGTCAGCAAAATCTCACTGGAGACCAAAAGTGTTCACTAGTTATCACACTTCAAAGATGAATGACTATGTGGTGGTGGTCTGTAGCATCTTTCAAATCTATGCATTATTTAGCTTGAATATTTCCATATCACTCACAATATGCTGTGTGATATTATGTGCTAAAAGCCTGACCGAATGCCAAGTGAGGAAACATGAAAGCCACTGTATAACTCAGAATCAGATATGGGTCACATTGTTCCCATGTCCCCCCACCAGCCAAAATGAGACACAGTGACCGGAGAAAAACTGTACATGCCTCAGAGGGAGCATAAACAGGCAGTAGATGCGAATGGTGATGGCTTTATGAGTCTAAATTTGGGGCTTAGATTTAGATAGATTAGATAGATAGCATCAACTACAGTATATATGGGGGTAATTCTATGAAGGGAGATTGTGTGGATGTGTGGGGTGGCGGGGAGGATAGGGGGGTGCATGAGACAAGCGTACAGGATGTTGGGTTGGGTTGCAATTAAAAAGCGTGAACATCAAGGCCACAGTCTCCTAATCAGAAGGCGAAGAGTGAGACCCCAGGCGAGGCAATTTAGGCGAACAAGACCGCATGGAATGGAAGAAGGAGGAAGCAGCAAGCGCATCACTTTTTGACCTTTAAGCCCATCTGATGAATTTCTGGTAATTAAGCCGTTTGATTGCCTGGAATTAATGATTTGGATAACTGCCCTTTAAAGGCTGTTTACCTCTCTGTAAATTGAGCCTTTCTGCAAGTCTTGTTTTTGTAAATGTAACCTTTGTGGAAATTACTCCATGCACCAAAAGCTTTCATTTAACATCTCTGTAGCAGCAGTTCAAAGGGGAGAGAGGAAAAGGGTACTAAAGGCTTATATAACACCCAAGATAATTCCTTACTAAAATAACACATTTCTTCAGACACAACTCAGACATCCTGCTAGAAGTAACAATGTGTGTGTGTGTGTGTGTGTGTGTGTGTGTGTGTGTGTGTGTGTGTGTGTGTGTGTGTGTGTGTACATGTTTGTGGGGGTGTAACTGGACTGTTTATGCCTGGAGGGGTCACACACATGCAGGGCTATAGCCAGAGTTTTAGAAATTCTGAGGTCATGAGTCCCGGTGTTGAAAAAAACCTGCATTTTTCTAATTATTTAGATTATTCACATTTTATTTATTCATCAACTTTTTGATCATTTTCTGTAAGACTAAGACTTCCAAAATTCCCAGAAAAAATATAGAGAACACAACCTCAGAGGTCAACAACCCTGATTACATGTCTGAAATGTATGTGGACGTGTGCATTTTGGAAGGAGTCGTACCTTTTACACAGGGAGTCTCTCCTGTGCAATTAATGAAGGTCATGTTAGTGACCAGCTCCTTTATATTGCTCTCAAACCCCAGCAAGGTGCAGGCCAGATGGGTTAACGCCCTCAACTGGTGGGAGGTCAAACTGAAGCTTCTGCTTTTCATGGGAAGCTCCATTGGCGCTGTGAAGAAAGAAAAAAAGAAAGAATAATAATAATAACGTAATAGTGGAAAGAAAGGAAAAATAAACAGTTTATGTACTTGTGAATGTATGACTAACATAGAAATAGAGGAATGAGAGCCGCACTACAGTTTACAGTTCAGTAAAGGAATAAACAATTTCATGAAAATAGTTTTTCAACTCAACCTCCCAACCTGCATGCACTCATCAGAAAACACCCGCCATCCTCAAGTCTTGCCTTGAACGACACCTCTTATAAATATCGACCCATTCATGTTTTCCCAATACACAACATAAACAAAGAGACAGTGAAAAAATATGCAAAACTTTGCTCCCCGAGAAGTCACACATGCACATCCTTCTCTCCCGGCACAAAACTTTTCTCCCCCTAACCCACCAATGACCCCCTCGGCAAATATGGATTTCCCATTTTGGAGGCTGCCAAAGCCATCACCCGGGGGATGTTCCGCATTAAGCTGGAGAATGGGCGGCTGGGAGATGCGTTGCCATACTCCCAGACACATGCACAAATACTTTTGTGTGTCCGCTTAAATGAGCTCCTCCACTGCAAAGGCATTTGGGAATGGATGAGCTCAGTATTAGCCTTGACTCTGAAAGCGCAGAGATGATTGAGCGTTGAGAGGGAAAGAAAGAAGAGGGGGGCCCTTTTCCAATAATTGTAACATTATTGCCTCTGGATCCTAATGTAATTTTGCCATATTGTTAAACAAAATCTGACAATATGACAACAAACTATCCCCAAGGATGTGTGGTTTAATCATGCATGAGGTTTGATTCTGTGTGTGTGTAGGTATGTGTGTATGTTTACATCAGTGTTTATGAGTGACAGCAGATGTAATTTTGTGTGTTTGTGTTTGTCGGGTGTGCACACGCGTGTTTATGTGCATGTAATGCAGGTCATTATGAATAACTTGATTTGTAGAAGACACTTTCACACACATTTGCACATGTCAGTCTTCCAAGATAATTGCCATACTGCAACCAGACTCTGTGGTCACCATGGAACATATTCTGACCTCAAGTTTGTTTATGTTTGCAATTCTAAGCGTATACATCTATTTATGTCTATGTGTGTGGGCATGCATGGATGAAATCGCATGTGAGCAGCGGCGTAATTATTTGGTGTGTGTCTGACTGTGTGTGCATGTATGTGTGTATGTGTGTGTTTGTAATTAAGCTGCATGGGTCTGCAGCTCAGCAGCTCCTCTGTAATGGGGTCCAGTGGGAGCCTGAGCTAGAGAGACTACCTCGTACTGCATGTGTACATGCGTGACCTGGCTGACACCCACGTGGCAGACTCATTCTCCAGCTTGCACATTCGCACACGCACCACCAATCATGTCTATTTCTGAAGTCACCAGCAAATCAACACAGAGCTTTCTGTGTCTCAATGCTGGGGCAGACTAAAGCTGTCAAAAACTCAAGAGTAAACAATCTAACCAGATGAGACAGGGACACATTAGAGACAGAGCTGCTGGAGTCTCTAAAAAGCTATCACTATTACACCTCACATCCCACCCCCACCCATCCCACTTTCTGTGGGGCATTAATCTGAGCACAGCATCCTTTAACCACCACTTCATCTTGAGTGTCACCTTTTCTGGAGCATCATCTCTGTCTCTGTCCTTTCTCACCATTCATTCCTTTCATACCCTCAACCTATGACTGTTTCAGTCACTAAGTCACACACTAAATAGTTGCACATGACCTTGATGTTTAGCAATGCTCTGCCTCAGTGTCTCATTGAGTGCTGCCGCCCAGGCTATATAGGTATTTATAGTTGTCTTCCTAGCCAAATAGCCCTATAGCCATAGCAGTCTAGTACACAGCCATCTAAACCTCATTATACCTTTGTCACAACAGTGAGGCCAAATGGAGGCTCTCATAGCTGGTTGATGGAGAGGGTGTGCTTAGAAGCACCCAGGTGTGTCATATAGCGTAGTGCGTAGCATGTCCCATAGAGCAGAATGAGGAAGGGCACTAGCAAGCAGAAGGGTTCAACCAAGGGTCAATGTACTGAGAATCAATAAGGTGCTGAAAGCAGGGCAAAAATCATACAGTATGTTTATATAAGAGAGCTCCTCCATACGACACTATAGTGTAAGGATGTTCTTATGAACAAAAAGACAATTAATGGCTTGCCATATTACTATGACAACCATAAATGTAGTATGCATCTCTTCAGAAGCCCTCAAAGCAAACAATCTTAGGGCAGGTGGGGACAAGGGTGGGGGCTGGGGGTTCATAAAGGGCAAGAAAAATGCTAAAAAATACCGAATTCTGTAGGTCTACAGTGGACAGTTTCAGTTTGTAGCTTTTAAAAATGACAATAATGCAAAACAAAAGGAAAAAACAAACGGAGCAGGTATTTTTGGCGAGCCATCAGTCTTCTCCTTGTCTGTCTCTCCTGTGGGTTCCACCATCAGCTCCACAGCACACACACTCTCTCTCTCATACACACACATATGTGCACAAACACACACTGCTCTTGACTGGCAGGGAACAGAGACAGAGGGGAGAGAGGAGGGGATCTAGGGGAAGGGAAAGGGGTGGTGGTTAGGGATGAAAACATGGGGAAGAGAGGGAGGGAAAGAGAGGGAGAGGCGGGATAAGGGAATTCCCTTAGCAGTTGTTATTGATTCCGGTGTTTACGGGCGAATAGTTTAGTGCCGTTTACAAAACAGAACAGATGCAGCCAGTGAGCAAAAAGGTAAACAATTGCTGTGTGGCGGGCTGCCAAATCCCCAGTCTGATGTATTAAACTCACGGTGAAGAGCATTTCCCCTTTGGCTGCACTTATTGCCACTTCATTTCCTCTTCGCTCACATACACACTCTCTCCTTCTTGCCATCTCTCCTCTTCTCTGTGTCTCTGTGTCTCTCTTTCTCTCTCGTTCTCTCATTTATCTGAGGAAAAAAAAAAAGAAAAAGGGCGTAGGACGCTTTTTGCCGTCTGGCTAGTTTCTGTCCTTCTGTGACCCAGGAGGCCCAGTTCTTCCTAACAGAGCCATTAGTGGGGGGAATTGCATGTGTCTGACATGGCCGAAAACCAATTATTAGACACTTTCTACCAAATGATGCCCAAGTCTTTGGGGAATGGGCAATCATGCAATAATTTAGCCACTGATTTAATTTCTCTCCAGCACAGCATCTCTCCCTGTCTCATCCCCTGTCCTCTCTTTCTCTCATTCTGTCTCTCTGTAGTGTAAATCAGACCATCAGAGGGGTGGTCTGCCTCTCTCTTACCACACTGCCTGACTGGCCTGCAGTCTTTAATCATGTGATTAAAATGTGTGAAGACAAGCTATTTGTGTTTGTGCAGATGTGCGTATTGTGCAACCCTTCTACAGGTGATGTAAGCATTTGGTCTCAGTAAATTCAGAGACATAAGGAAGGAAGATAAGCAATTTTAGCATGTTATACACAATGTAAATTCAAGGTGCTTTACGTATAGCATAAAAGGCCAAAACACAATCATATAAATAAGATTATTGCTATTGTTCTTGTTACGACCGCTTTTATTTGTATCTGAAATGAGGATAACACACATATTTCTGACCTGGCTCTTTGCTTTCAAAGTGATTGATGGGACCATATAATACCAGGCAAAGAGATTTCGGTATCAATAGAAGGGGACCAAGTATTGACCCTTGTGGGACTCCACATGGTATTGTGATCAGGTTGGAAACTATATTGCCAATGAAAACAAAACATTTCCTGTCTTAAAAAAAGTAACTGAGGCCTGAACCTAAAGCAGTTTAAAACAGTCCTCAAATGTCTCAACTCAACAGTTCAAAGTTAAAACAGCCTTTAAAACATATAAAAGTAACACTTTGAGAGCAAAGCAGAGCAGTAGCAGTGAAAGCAAAATGTCAACTGACAATTGGACATGACTCAACACAACTCTGCAAGTTTCTCCTGCAGTGGAATCACCATGTGCTTTTCTCAGCATGCTGTCTGATACAGATGTTAACCAACATACCCAGGGACTAAAATAGGCTGGTTCATCCCTTTCTTGTGTATATGTGTGTGTGTGTGTGTGTGTGTGTTTTTTTTTGTGTGTGTGTGTACCACTTCCCACTTTCATTCTTACCATGAGGCTTTGCTCTTGGGGTGTTACGCTATGGTTGCTGAGCACTTCTGTGTGTTTCTTTTTGTGCCTGTGTTTTCTGTGTATCCATGCCTCCTTGTGTGCTCATCTCATAGGGTGTCAAGCAGGGTCATGTGGGTGCCTTAGGGTACGTCTGTGCGTGTATGTGTGCGTATGTGGGTAGAGGGCTATGAGCCACAGTGGACCGCCTGCTAGGCCCTGTGACAGCTGGGGTCCTCTTCGTCAGTTGCGGCCCACTGCTCACTCAGACAGCCTTATTATGGGAGGCCGCCTGCTGTGATTCCCTAATACACACACTGACAAGTGCACACACATGTACACACACACACACCACCCAAGCCCTGGTCTCTTGTGGCCCTTTCCCTGGGCACTGTCCAACCAGGCCACAGCAGGGGCCACCTGCCCTTCACAGAAGGGTAAAGTAGCAATATTTGATATCTCAATTAAGCTGCCTTACCAAGAAAGTAGGTGTAATGGTGGTGGTTTTTTGTATTGACAGAGCAGCAGGGCTAACTGCCTCTGCTCTATGTTTGTTTTTTTCTATCTTTCTCTCTCTTTGTTTCTGTCTCTCTTTGTGGTGAATATTGACAGTGAGATAGGGGTTAAGATTTCTCTGGCTTCATCCCCATACTTGAACGGAGCAGCTTGGATGAAGAACACGGAGGAATGTATTGTCTTGATGGGAGCATTTCATTAAAACCCACTTGTTTAGTGCCCTTGTTCGCATTATTGTTTTCAAGCCCTCAGCGAATCACACTGACTCTTCATCACGAACTGCTGGCTGCTCTCAATAAGCCAGCCATTTTTGTCGGTGCTTTCTCAATAGGAGGTGCCAGGAAAATGTTCATATCCTTGAGCTTTTCAAGAGTGAGACACAAAAGACATTGTGACCACTCGGAGGAAATGGAAAAAAAATAAATGGCATGCATAATACACATTCTCAAGGGCCATGAAACATATTCTTTTCTGTGATTTCATTGGAGCCATGATTTAGAGAAAATGAACACTGACACACACTCACACATAAACACAACCAGAGAGTAAAGACTCAGCTCTCATTAAGATTAGTAAACAACCACTTATGCTGTGTAGTAACTCTCTTAAATAAGGCCTTCTCAGTGTCTACCAGGACAGGAAGAGAGCGACATAAAAAAAGCATCATCCATGAACTGGAAGCGTCACACAAACACACATGCCCACGTGTACACAGAGATGCACACACACCCCCCTACCTTGCCCATAATTACATGGCAGCATGCGGGTGCACGTCCCTGGCTGACAGTGTGTATAAACTCAGGCAGAGATAT
The DNA here is from genome assembly GCF_910596095.1 of Thunnus maccoyii. Classification (NCBI taxonomy): domain Eukaryota; kingdom Metazoa; phylum Chordata; class Actinopteri; order Scombriformes; family Scombridae; genus Thunnus; species Thunnus maccoyii. Next base: position 22,527,688 of record NC_056541.1, read on the forward strand.
GATCTAGTGAGGAGCTGCTCTTATTAAATATTAACAAATGCCATTCCCAAGTAGCCTCAATCCCCACAAGCACCTCCAATGCCAGTCAGAGCCTCAGCCTAGCTATCTCGCGTCACTACAGAACCTCTCTCCCTGCTGAATAGGCTGCTGTGCTTTCTCTAAGAAAGAGTTCAAAGAGCCAGAAAGGGCGAGGAGGGTGGTGCAGTGGGGGTGAATGTGCTTTATATACATGTTCTAACTCAATTCTTTTTTATCTATAGGGAGCTGCAGACGTCGTCATATAGGGAAATTAGTGGAAGTGGAATTCAAATCAGTGCCATCAGAATGGGGTTGCAAAGTGTTTGAACAGAATTTCACAACCACGACTTCACCCCTGTGGTCGATTGTTGGGGAATAAATTGCATGTGTGTATGCAGAGAAGTTGGAATGAAAGCTTTTGATGTCCTACAAAAACACGGATCTCCTATGCATACGTATGCAAATTGCCATATGGAAATTTAATGATGCATTTTTAAAAAGGAGGTATTAAATGACTCTTGATCACACAATTTTCTATATAAGCCTGCAATTAGTGTGCATACACATACTAACATTGAGTAAAAGACAAATGGGCAGCCACGTGCACATGACACATGCTCAAGGGTGATTGAAAATACACATGCACTCTTGCAAACCCACCTACCCACACATACACACATCATGAAGTCAAAAGGTGAAAACATAAATAAAACTGCACCATAGCAAATGGGTTTGGTGCTTCTGCATGACTACACAACTTGTTCTAAAGGTTTAGCAAATTCTGATCACCACTACCATCTATATTAACAGGAACAATAACTAGCTAAATTGTTGAGAGAAACAGTGTGTAAATTGTCTGCATGAAGAAATTCTTCAAATGTGACTTTTACTGTAAAAAAAAATCATAAAAGAGTTAAGAATTTGGATTATTGCTTTAAAGTATTAAAACTGTAACTGATGGCCAATAGAATATCATAGCCATGACTGAAAATGTATCCGACCGTAACCTTTTACAGGCAGGGACACTAAAAAAATGTAAATTACAGTATTTTTCTTTACTTTGGCAAGGTACACCACACACACACATATATACACACACATACAGTTACATGCACATGCAGACATAGCCCACCCACTTCCCAGCAGACTCAGCGAGGTGTGTTAGTAAGGTTTAAAGCCTGTATTGTTCCTGACCAGCCAACCTGTCGGGCCCACTCCCCAGTCTCACTGCTCACCCCATTACACTTGGAAAACTATGAGAAAATGGGAAAAGACAAGAAAAGAAAGAGAGAGAGGAAGTGGACGCGAGAGAGAGGGAGTAAAGGAAAAGCAGGGAAAAGGAAGAAGAGGAAGAAAAATAAAGAGGGCTGAGAACCTTCACATCTGTCTAGGTACAATGTCAGAGCCTGCCTTTGAGTCGGTAGGGTTAAAAGAGGAGGCAGATCTTGCCGTGAACGCTGTTAAATGGTTCAGTGGTTTGACAGTGGCTGATGCTACAGACAGCGCTGCTCCCCTGGGAGCCTGCACAGTCTCCCGGGCATGGCTCTTATCAAAATATACCTACCGCCTGCCTCCACTGCAGAAATAAACAATAACGCAGCAGGGAAGGAGGGCGAGATCTAAAGAGTCATTGGATGTTTATGAAAATAGAATCACTTTTTGTTACCACTGTCATAATTGTCTAGACAATTATGGGCGTAGCACAGAGTATAGAGAGTAAAGTGTGAAAACAGATTATGCATTAATGTTCGAGCTTTGGCTCTTTAGGAGCCACGGGTGTTTGGGTGGTGGATATGTGGGTTCTGGGGCTTTTTGGGGGGGACTTAAAACATGAACACAAAAATGTAATCCCAGTTGTAGCCCTCAAAGCTGTGTTGCAGCTGATAGTCAAACACACACACACACACACACACACACACACACAGACACACACACACGAAAACCCAGCACAGGCAAAACTGCTCCATTTTACCATCATTACACAGCACGGGTCCCCCGCTCCCTTTGGAGCCGTGTTCTGCCTCCGGTGCTACATTTGACGGTTTGTTGAGCGGCACGTAGGTGTGTAGCCTCCGTCGCGTTACGTGATCAAACAGTCCAACTGACGCATGGCCAATTATCCTGGCTGCCTCCTCTCATCTCACGTTTAAGGAGAGGGAAAGTAAAAACCAGAGAGGGAGATGGAAAGAGAGAGATGGAGGGAGGGAAAGAGGGAGAAAAAGAAGCAAGGCTGGTGGTGTGTTTATCGAAGAATGGCAGATGTAAAAGCACTCTTCTCCCTGTTCCGCAGGGAAGCTGACATGTGCACCATTTTTGAAAAAGTAAACAATGGCTCACACACTTTAAATTTTTTTATGGTGAATCTTTACCCTCAGCAAGCCGTAAATAGGCCAATATGAAACAAACAAAGAGAATATGAGGGGAATTGAGTATCAAAAGTGACACAGTGTGTGACGGTCTGTGCTCTTCTCTTGTCTCACTGTATAACATCACTGCCTGTGCCATGACAGTGACACATACTGCATTAGTGACAAATATTAAAAGCATTTCTTTGTATTTTTTCATCCCTCCCACTGTGTAACAAGGTCCAGAGAATGTTGAACCTTGCTCCACCTTGCGCCAACTCTTTCTTGCCTGTTGTTCTCCCTACATGGCTGTATCACTGCTCAAAAGTAAGAGGAAGGTTAAGATTAATCAATTTCCCCTTCTCTGCTATAAGGTCCTGTTGTCTGAAGCCACCAGTGCTGCTCCACCTTTGGTATGTTATCAAATCATTTATGATCTTAATAATAAATGAAATTGCCGTAAAGAAGACAGTAAAGATACTGTATGTTAATCAACCAAAACAAATCATTGGCCAATATGGCACAGTACATATTGCCAGGTGCATGGTGAAGAAATAAATTAACTCTGGCTTAAGCTCACTGTAAAGACAGAACTTGGATATAGCTTGGACCTTCTGAGGATCAGGGCTCATCACAGTCATAGTTAAAGTATGTGGTAAATAGTCTTTAGAAGTAGTTTCAAAAGAAACCTTGGCCCTGGAAATGCTGCTCTTCTCTTTTTGTTGGTAGAGAGGAAAGTGAGGCAGACGGGAAACAGGGCAGTAAAAAGAAAGCAATTACAATGGGAACAGCAGTTACTGACAATCACTTACAGAGGCCTTGGCTCTGGCTCAGATCACTACACACTGCAGTTGGAAAGTAACAGAAAAGTAAAAATGGAGAGTAGGGAGAGAGAAAATCGTTAGCCTTTATTGGGTAACAATAAGAAGCGGGAGGAGAAGGGGAGAAATGGAAGAAAAAAAGAGCAGTAAAGCACATCTAAATAAACTATCAATACCACAGTCTAGGAGATAGAATATAAAACAAAATGAGCAGAAAGAGTATAATAACAGATCTAAAAAAATAAATAAAATGAGCCACATACCTACGGTTGCCCGGGACCTGGCTGAGTATTTCTTGATCTTGCTGCTGAGGGTGGTATTGTCCCTCAGGGCCGTCTCAGATTCTCTCTCCACCGTGGAGGCCAATTCCCGAGCCACAGTGCTGAGGTAGGCTGCATTAAGGAAACCCAGGATGGTGTGCGGCTCTGCTAGTCTTGGAAGGACATGGAGGTCCTCTGTGAGGGCTTGGGTTAGAGCTGGGACCACAGAGCGGAAGCCCATAGTTAGTCTGTCAAAGCCAGTCTCACTGCCTGGGCTGGAGCTCAGGGCAGACTGCAGAAGAACCACCACAGATTGGCTTCTTAGGCCCTGGATAAGTAAAATCAAAATAATATATCATTGTAAAATTACTACTGTATCATATTGGTAAAGTATGTTCACAATGTGGATCTACAATACAAGAAAACAACATAGTTCATGAGTAAACTATGCTTGAAACGCTTGCTAACATATGCATTCAAACACATTTTATTCATACAGAGAATTATAGAATATCTCACAAGATTTTTCACTATTTCAATGTACCTGGTAATGTGTGAGCACTTCAGACTCAGGGTAAAGAAAGCAAAGCTGTTGCAGGCAGTGGATTCGTTCAGTGATGGACAGAGCGGAAATTAGTCTGGGCCCAGGACTCTCTGGGCTGCGGGAAGACAGTCGGTCCAGCAGGTAGCGGCGTAGCTGGAGACGCACATCATCCCACGCCTCCTGGATCTTAAGAAAATAATCAGATGAAGGGGAAGTGCAAAAATACACAGATGATCAACAACACCACATTTATAGTAGGAGGTATCTGAATATTTCTCTTTTATCATAAACAGTGCCACTACTATTATATATATATGAGTATAGCCTGAGCAGTGCATCCTTTTGTCAATATAACTTTTTGTTATTTGTTTAATTGTTAATTTGTTTATTTAAAGGATCCACATTGGCTGATACCATGGCAATCAGCTAATCTTCCTGGGGTCCACACCTGACATATTGCACATAACACATTACATGATAAATATTAAATTGCATTAATATACATCAAAAAATACATCAATATATACATTAGTATAAAAAATGCAAACTTAACATTGATAAATATACATATTGGTACATAAAAAATTCAAAGCCAGTCAACACTGAACATACATTTAGGTAGAATACTAATTAGAAATCAATATATAGATGATATTTAAAAAACTGAGATTTATATAATTCATATGAAGCAGAACACGAATATTGAATACTGAATATTGAAAACTCGCACAGTTATAACTCCTACTATTCAGTCTGTCATCTGCATGCCAGTAGATGCCTCTGCATATTATTTGTGAAGGATGATTTATTTTTTACTTGGCAGATATCGAGGGCTAAATTATTCCAGTTTTTATGGCTTCATAAATGACAGTTTTTTTTCAATAAGTTATTCCTCAGTCTAGGTACCACAATCTGAACGTTACTGCCAAATCTGGTGTTGTGGTTATGTGTGTTATTGCAGTAAGCTATTTGGTTGAATAAAAATGTTGGCATCTTTGAGTTAATGGTTCAGATGAAAAATGTGGCAATGCTTGATGAAATCCTTTGCTCAATGATAAGCCATGAGAGGGAGAGTGCAACTTTTCATTGTTAGTTCTAATAGAGCTGCCCAGAACAAGTCTAGCAGCCCTGTTTTGTATGACTTGTAATTTTACAAGATTTGTTTTGGATGCAGACAACCATACTGTTGAACAATAGTCCAGGACACACAAAATTAATTATTTAGAAACTTGACCCAGCATGTGTGATTGTACATCAGGAAAAAACACACATGTGACTGCAATGCCTCGGCCCATTTTTCTAAAACCGTATTAATGTGCTTGGTCCATGATAGGTGACTGTCAAGGACTAGGCCCAGCAATTCAGCTTTGTCCACCTGTTGTATGGGTTCACCAGATATGGATAGCTCCACCAACCAATTTGTGTTGTGACCCAAAGAGAATATCTAATTTGTTTTGATCCAGTCATATACTATATTCAATTCACGAGACGAAACTTTATTCATGGCATTTGGTTGCTGCATAATATACAGCGAAATCATCAGCGTACATTATTATAAATTACTGTGCATTTTTCACAGCAGGGGGAAAAGTCATTAATAAAAATTGAAAACAGGAGTGGTCCCAGACAACTTCCTTGAGTTATACCACATGCTACACTACTACAATTTGATAGACCACTGTTGTAAAAGACCTTCTGTTTTCTAGAGGAAAGATAGCTCTTCATCAAGGTAGTTGCAGATGGTCTAAAACCATAACATTTGAGCTTTTCAATTAAAATATGATCACTGAGTCAAATGCGGCACTGAAATCTAACATAATTGCTTGCACTATTTTTGAGTCATCAATCTCTCTCAACCAATCATCAGTTATTTGTATGTGCTGCACAAGTCAAGTAACCCTTTCTGTATGCATGTTGATATTTAGTAGTCAAGCTGTTGTTGTTATAGTAGTCTTTGATCTGAATATGAATAATCCTTTCCATAACCTTGCTAAGCGCAGGAAGAATACTTAAAGGTCTACTATCAAGCCCACTGAAAGGTAACTTATTATTCCTAAGCAATGGAATGATTTTTCCCTCCTTCCACAGTCTAGGATACACCCCACATAGCTGTTCAATATGTGACTTAAAGGACCTGAAATGTTATCAGCAATGATGTTTAGCACCTTGCTGTCAAGATTGTCTGTGCCTGCTTTGCCATATTCAGGAAGAGTCTTCAGCAATATCTTAACATTTCTAGCCTCTACACAGTTAAATTGAAACATATAGTTGAATTGAAACATACACAGTTGAATTGAACCTGTACCACCTAGGCTCTGCCTCAGATTGTTCACCTTATTGATAAAGAAGACATTAAAATAGTGATATCTTGGGGCTTAGTTAAAAACATACCATCTGATTCAATAAAAGAAGCACATGCATTTTTCTTCCTTCCTATGATTTCATACAAGATATTCCAAAGTGTTTTTACCATTATGTTTAATACTGTCAATTCTTTGCTTATAATATTCTTCTTCCTTTTGTTCAGTTCAGTCACTTGGTTTCTCAGTTTACAGAATTTTAATATGTCCTCCAATAAACCTGATTTTACTGCCACCAATTTAGTTTCATCTCTGTTTCATTAAATTCTTTAGAGGTAAATCAGTCCATTGGGCTGTTTTAGTTTTAGCTGTGAACTTTTTCACAGGTACATGACTATTAACGATTTCCATAAATATATTCATGAAAGCAGTTAAGGAAACCTCTGGGTCGTCAGCACTGTTCACACCATTCCAATCAACATTTCTAACATCCTCCACAAAGTGATCATTCGCAAATCTTTTGTATGACCATCTATATACAACTTTGGCTCTTGCTTTAGGAATTTTAGCCTTTCTACTGAGAGTAACTATATTGCTGTCACTTAAACCTTCTAGTACAGAGACTGTATTTTAGCATAGCTCAGGGACATTAGCATATATGTGATCAGTACATGTAGAGGAAGTATGGCCTGCTTGATTAGTGAAAACTCTTGTGGGAAAGGAAACAATTTGTGATAAATTACAAGCACTAATTAATGATAATATTTTTTTCTTCCTTGGGCAGTTACTGGTTATCCAGTCTATATTCATATTTCCAAACAAATATATTTCACTGTTCACATCAGAGACTCTGTCAATCCCTTCATATAATTGAGTGAGATAGTCAGCATTAGCATCAGGAGGTCTGTAGCAGCAGCCCACCACTATTGGTTTGAGGTGGGGTAGATGTACCTGAACCCACAATGCTTCTACATCATTCAGCATGAAACCAGCACGTAGTCTAACAGGAAGATGGCTTTGTACAAAAATTGCCAAAATTGTCACCATGTATATTTCTATTCCTCCTAAAGAGGGAGAAACCATTAACCAATAACTCGGAGTTCTGAATAGATTAATCTAAATGAGTCTCAGATACAGCCAATATATGAATGGAATTAGAAAGCACCAGATTATTCAAGTCATGTATCTTGTTCCTTATGCTTCAGATGTTCACATGTGCAATTACCAAGCCTTTGTTTGGGAGCTTTAAAGGGCTCGATTCCATTATTTGGGAGTAGACGCTGCCTTGGTCATAAAGTCAGAAGTGTGTAGTTCAATAACTTTTTCTGGGATTGACGATCAGCTTGTCATACCTCAGCACTCAACTGTTTAATTGCACATTAAATTAATTAACCCAATAACTAATTAAATATTGTAAGGACTCAATTGAACTGAATTAAAAATCATGTATTACCATGAATGAAGAGTCATCTCTGACTGTGTGTAACAAGTGGACGGAGGAGGCATTTAGTTGAGCATGGTGAGAGGAAGACGAGGAGGAAGAAGAAGGGGTACAAGGGAAGCAGACACCACACTGGGATGACAGATTCAGCAATAGTTGCAGCGTCACCTCCTCTCTCCCCTCTTCTTCAGACCTCAGGTAATGTTGCTGAATGGAGCAGAGGAGGGATGGAAATGTTAATATCCTGAACTACCTGAAGATATGAACTGTGGACAGTGCAGTCTGAATGACAATTTTATTAGCCACACAGCAGTGCAAAACTGACCCTACGAGTCAGAATAACAATAGTTCTCATATAAAAGGTATGAAAAATGTTCGCAGCCAAATCCATTTACTAACTCCAGGGCTTGTCATGGTCTTGTGAATAAACAGTTAATTTCAATAGCTGTGTGTCAGTGCAACTAAGTAGGAAATTGAGGTTTCTCCACAAAATCAGTGCAGATTGATAAAATCGTTCAAATCAACATCATGAATTAACAGTAATCTTCATCTTAGTAAATTTCTCGTTTTTGAAAAATGTAATTTGCAACTGTTTTATTATCTGCAAAATATATGGTCATCATTTGGAAAATATTAATATTATAATCATCTCCATCAGTCATTGTCATCATCCTAACATATTACCAAGCTTTTGAAGAAGTCCATGAGCTCTTGATGCCCTGTGGTAACAGGCCTAAGACTATTGGGCATTCTGAGGTTGAACCACTGCAGGCACTCTGTAGGGCTGGGCGGACGTTCCCCTGTCCGGGAGTCTCCCATTTTGGCCTGAAGCTCCATCAGCTGCTGTTCAATGCTGAGTGACAAAGAGATATGTACATTGTATGAGACTATGAGCTTAAACAGAATACATTACCAAACTGGAACAGCTACTTCCAAAGTTCCCTTAGATTACATTCAAACAACAAAAGAGAGGAGATAAATATGAGGCAGAAAGATGACATATTCAAGCAATTTAGTCTCACCTTTACAGTATTACTTAATAAAATTGATCACTTTTGTATTGCAACTGGTTTGAAAGAGAGCTCTTCCATCTGATGCGTGTTCCTGTTGAATTGCTAGAACTAATCTTCTCCTCCTTCCTTATCCAGACAAGATCGAACAAAGTGTGTGACTATCAAGATCTACTGAGACGTTGTCCTAATTTGAAAGAAGACTCTCAAGAGATTAAATATCACCTCAGACATCAAACACACACACTGGGAAGAAAAGCACACAAAACCAGCCCCATTACAGTCACACATACACATAGACACCATATTAAAGATAGACATGGACCTATACTCCAAATCACATTTGGCCCTCACTCACTCTCATTCAGTGTCTGTATTATGAGAAGACAGATACAGAAGCATCAACTGTAATGAACACAGACATCGATATATCAGTGTGTGAGTGTGTGCTAAGCATCTGGTGTGAAGTGGCGTTACAGGCATCGGTAGGCATCTGAGACACGCTTCTTGCCGTCTCACGTCTTACTCTTCCCCTTGACACACATACACAAACAGACAAACACACACGCATGCGCGCGCACACACACACACACACACACACACACAGCTCTTTTGATTTTAACAGACAGCACCACCTATTCCGCTTCCCCCCTTAATATGACAGATTAGAAATGACATCTTTGGGCCTGACATGTTTAGTCATTTCCATGCAAATCAATGCATATATATTTGCCAATGTAAGACAGTGTGTGTGTGAGTGCATGTGTGAGTGTAGGCCTACATGACTGCATAATTAAACAAGTTATGGTGTTGTGAACAAAGCTATTGTGTTTATGTGTGGCTGTGGGTTTATAAGTGGACATGTGCACAAAGCTGCATAAATGAATGGTGTGTGTGTGTGGTAGTGCATACAGTAGCAGGACTGAAATTAATAATCAGATGACCAATTGCTTGATCAACAAAAATTAATTAAGAAAAGAGACTCAAGAAAATGTATGAATGATGATCAAATAATGGTTTTGGGATTTTCTGCATTAAAATATCAAGATGCTTTTGCATTTCATATTACTGTAATACCTCTGTATTTTTTGATGGCTTTTATAGACTAAATGATTAACAAAGAATTCAAATAAATAATCAATATATAGTGATAATACTAATCAGTTGCAGCCATACATATCTGTCTCCCAAACTTGTGTGTATGTGTGTGTGTGTATAGTATACATGGTACAGAGCCAAAGTGCCATTTCCCCATCAGACAGCTCATCCCCTACCGCAGGTCTATAAACTGCCTCCTGCCTGCTCCTGGGCCATGAACGCATCCAGATGTCTTACAATGGCAACACATTAAATAACCGTTCAATCTGACATACTTTCGTTTCAGAGGGGAAAAATGCAAGGGGATAAAATGTTATAGACTGTTACAAACCACTATCCTCTAGACTGAACACCGCCTAATGCTATCGTTCTCTCTCTGATTATCTCTTCCTCTCTCCTTCTTCTTCTTTAAGGCAGGCAGATGATGCATCTCACCTTATTCTCTTGACACCAACTTGGTGACTGACAGAAACCCTGATTATAAAGGTGGCTGTGTTTGATGTCAAGTCATACTTGTTATACAAGTGCAGAACTCTTTCATTAGGGTAGGTCTTTATTATGTTTATTTTTTCCCCTGCCATCCCCTGCATATGTACGTATTTTTTTGTTAGTGTGCACGGTTATGCATTTGCCTGCATTCATGTATGCACGTGATATAGGGGAGGATAATGCCCTGAACTTGTGACAGATTGTGTGAGTGCAGCAACTCTTAACTATACTTGCCCAAAGCTCGCTATAGCTGTAAAACACAGATTCAGCAAGGTTCAAGCGTTACCAGCATGGCTCAGAACTGCTGACGGTACTGTGTGTTAAAATTAATCGACCCCCACTTTAAACAACAACACAAAGGACTGTTCAGTTTTGTTTGTGTGACCTATGACTTTGCTTTCTCTTAACAGAATAGAGCAATGACTTTCTGAGAAAAGTCAGTGGATACAGTATACTTAAAATCACAACTTTCCTTTTCCCTTTTTTGAAAATCACTCAAGGCAAACAAAATATAAGTGAAGAAATATAGATTTAAGAGGAAATTCAAAAGTAAGAAATGTCATAAACTGAATTATTTGCATAGATTTCTGTTTGATGTCTTGCAAAGAAATAGGTGAAATGGCAGCACGTAGCTCTATGCATGTTTATAGTTGGTTCTGGGCTCCACCCCAGGACTTCACATAGACAGCAGGTTTCAAATGGGCCTCCATCTGTAACTCACTTTTCACCGACTGTCGGAAGTTCATTAAAAACAGAAAACGTAGGTAGAGTGCACAATGGATATGAATTGTGTGGTTTTTCTCTAGTTTTACCACAGAACTGAGGTCTGAGTTTAAACCGCAGCTTCCTAGCACTTCAGGATATCCAACGTTTTAGCCTCTTAGAGTCTGTGAGATGTTACAGTGGTCTTTGAACTCAATTTTGCCATATGTGGACACAACAGAGAGGTTGCTGAATTGAAACCCATATGAAGCCATAGACTGAGACAGGAGGGAGAATGTCTTTTAGGCTACTCTAGCTCTGGCCCCATTCTCCATCATTTCACTCTTGCCTTCACTCAACAAAACAATGTACTCTAATGGCTACAGCAACAGTGAAGTCTTTTTTCCAGTTGCCTCTTCAGATACATTTTCAAGCCTCGCCTCCACAGTTTTCCTCTCTGTTTTCCCCCTCTTTCCTCTCTCTCTCCTCAAAACTCTTACTTTCCTAATTTTCTTTTCTTTACTCTCGCCTTTCAATTACCCCTCCTTAGGGCCATGTGCTGTAAGTTGTAAAGTCAATGTGGATGGTCTGTGTCAAGAAGTCCATCCAGCTCTCGACAATGTTGTGACCTTTTGCCCGCCAGTGTGAAAGCTACCTGCAGCCTAATCAACTTGGCAGGATTAGCTCCGAACCTGATGACTTCCACTGCCAGCAGCTCAGACGCCAAGCAAAGAGACAGAAAGAGAATGAGAGAAGAGGAAGGTAAAAATAGGTAGAATACAGAGGAGTCACAGGAAATAAAACCATTCAACTTTCTGAGTAAGGACGACAATGGACGAACCCGTAATGGCAAAAACGCAGAGGCAGAACTCAACAAAAGACCCAGAGAATGAGAAAAGAGGCAGAGGAAACTGTGAGGAAACGATTCTTTAGGCCTCTTGACAAACATGTCAATCATCTCACCCTAACTGACACACATACACACTCTTGCATTTTCACTAGTGAAGTGAAATCTAATTGTTTCTCAGACAGGTCTAGCTAGACAGTCAACACCGTAACCGTGCCCCCCCCCCACCAACCTTCACCACCGCTGAGAGAGAAAGGGAGCAACCGGAGGTCTTTTATTAGATATGATGGCACATTTCACAGCTCCCTGACTAACAGAAACCCAATCCCGCGATTAGTCAGCGCTTTGACGTTATCTTAAGTTCCTTGTCAGAATTAATTTAGTGTGGGTGGGCTGCTGTGGGGCTGCCTGTCTGTCGCGCTCCGCTCCCCTCCGCTCGCCTACAGGAGGTGGGGGGTTGGAGGCAACGGGGGCAGGAAGATCCCTTTCAAATAAGCCCCAGCTCTAGTCAGTGCCAAACCAGCCGCCTGAGAACTAAATATCTCCTCCATCAAAGGGCCCCATTCTGCAAGGGGAAAAGGAGTGAATGGGGTTGAATGAACAGGCTGAAAACAGATCCCGTCCTGGCCCGGCATGTCGCCCACTTAGTGCCCTCAACCCTCAGCCCCCCGGCCCGGGCAATGATACCGGAGAACCGATACAGCTGATATACTAACTTAACACACGCGTCACGCACAGCTAAACACAAAATCAACGATATACTGTGAGGACTGCAGATCAGTATTTTTGCTCATTGAAAAGGAACCTTGCACGATAGATTTTATACTGTGGCAGGTTTTCAACTCCACCTGCTTGCACACATATGCCAAATCCTGATTATCACAGGCACTCGGTACATACACACACACACACACATACACAAAATCAAATTTAAAAGTATTGATATTGTACCCTGATCAAGATTGGCAGGCGACTAGTGAGAGCCATTTACCTTGCCAGTGTGAAACTAGAGGCCTGTCTGCAGTCTCCTGGCCTGTGCTGACACTTCATTAGAGGTCTTTTCCTGGTGGCCCACCACTCCCCAGCCCCACTCCCCCACCCAGCCCTGCACCGCACCACTGTCCCATCTGATGAAAACTAATGGATTACAGCTTTTCAATTTGGGGGAGCCAGCTCCGTTGTCAGCCTATCTTAATCTCCTCCAATTAGGAAGCAGCTCTTAAGCAAATCTCTGACATCTGAGAACTGGGAGCAGGCCAGTCACTTTGACCCATAAACAGGCTGAAGTCCTTCACGGGTGTAGGCAGCTCTGTGTCCTCCATCTCCCGTCTTCCCTTTCCTCTCCTCCACTTCCGTAATTTGTCCCAGACACTGATAAGTCAATTAGGCAACAGGTGAGTGAGCTGTGGATGTGTGTATATGTCTGCAGGCCACCCTGGTTGAGGCAAAATAGAGGCCTTGCAAGATTTTGTTTGCCTGGATGTGTCCTGACAGTGAAAGGGCTATCCTGAAGTAGTCTGGGAGGAAGTTAGCTGCAGCCTGACAGAGACACTGACCAGTGGTCCCCCACGGCGAGAGGAGGATTGCCTTATTTTTAGCCCATTCTCCATTATCTGGATGCTTTGTTCTCATAATGGTTATCCCTCTCCCATCTGCAGGAACACAAAATAACCCTTTAATGCTTAGAAAGCAGAAAAATGGCCCGGCCTTCGGTAATAAGCCTTGAATTACCTACCCAAGGGTTTTCGTTTCAAGATGTGGAATCTTCAATTATTATGTTCCCATTTAGAAGGAGGAAGGAAAGAAAGAGAGAGAAGGGGAGGGAGAGAGAGGGACAGAGAGAGGGAGGAAGGGATGAGTCCCAGACACTAATGGTGCCAGAGTGAGGCTTTGTTCACTTGCTACATTTAGCCTGTCCTTCATCATCTGCCCTCAGCCTCACAACGCTGAAAACGATAAAAGACCTGAAATATAGATTTCTCTTTCTCTTCTCTCCCCCATGTCTCCCTCTTTATCAATCTATTTGTGCTATCACTGTCTGCCATCATTGACAGACATCTATATTTCAGTCTTGAGTGACAGCAGCACTAGAAAACAGCAAATTTAAGTTGCTACACTGCATTTCTTCCATAGCACAAGTTTTCTTCTTTTCCCTGTAATTAATGAAATTGACCCACCAAGATTGAATTCTTCTTTCGGTGTATATTATTAAATACTTGGCTTTAGATTTGTAAGATAAGAACAATGTAAGATCCAAAGTTTAATGACCTCTTCATGAAAGTCAATACAATCATCCCTTATCAGCTCAAACATACATGTGAATAATCATGAACAAACAGAACACATTTACATGCACATAAAAAAAAAATATTGAGGAAAAATCAAGTTTAAGGCTGAATCAGACCATGAGCTACCAACATTACAATAATGTGGTCACTCAAAAACCCATAGTTACATGCAACTAGTCACATCTCGCCTGACGCACTAGTATTTGTGTGAACAGAGGCAAGTGTATTTTCAGTGAAGTTATCACTTTTCTGACTGCTATTTTCCTGCTGTGCAAATGTGTCTGAATTTTATAAGCAGCCAAGTGTTCACCTGTGCAAACAGACTTTTTTATTCTAATTTTAGTGTCAGTTATAATCAGATTGGATATAATTGCTGTATTTTAGACGCAAGAAAATACAGCAAGAGGAATGATCTTTTCATTCATTCCTCTGCACTTCTGCCACAGTTATACTTAACCTGTATTTATAATGCATATCTATACATATAAATATCCTGCTGAAAATCTGTGTGTGTATATGGTCAAAAAATATTTTTTTCCAGTAGTTGTGTTACCCCGGTTTCTTTGAATCCTTTACTCCGATGACGAAAATTAGGTTTCTTGTTTAAAAGACATTTAAGAAATCATGTTACTGCAGGTTCCTTAAGTGCATTTATTGTAAATTTACACAACTGAAATTAGGGGTTTCTCTCCGCTGAGAACAAACATCTCTGTTGTAAATGAAAAGTCTAAATGTTGTGATGTTTCCAACTGCAGGCATTTTCAGAGGTAATGATTTTGTCCAAGCTCACAACAGATTATATATCAACAATGTATGTGTAAATTACCCTGTGCTCTTCAAATGACTCTGGGATATGTTATGAAAAAAAAAAAAAAATCTAAACACATAGAAATACACATACACACACATGCACACATCCACAAAGTCCAAATGGACAATACAGTCCAATGTACAAAATGTGGCTAGTCTAAGGGAGAGAGAGAGAGAGAGAGAGAGAGAGAGAGAGAGAGAGAGAGAGAGAAAATAATACAGATCAACAAAAAGATGGATGCAATATTTCAACTTTTAATTGTGATGTCATATTTCTACTGCTGGAGCACTGCTGGTATCACTGCCATTGTACAATATTACTGGTGTGGGTTTTTAAGTCATGTCAATCATGCAGATTGCACTTCACTTTTACATTATTCCTGCTGGTGTCTCTGTACGCAGTCAACATAAAGAAATCACATCTTGTTTTCCCACCTTCAAAATAAGCCATTTGTTTTCCTTTATCTTTTAACAGTAGGAAAAACAACTTCCACAGATGTGAAAATTGACATAAAGACATTACATAATTCATCAAAGTACCGACAAAGCTTTAATTATGTCTTGTCAAAGTTTTTGTTTAACATTTATTTTATCGTGCCAGTGTTGTGTTCTCTATAAACTGCACATTGCATTCACCTGACATCCACAGAAAGAAATGGAAGTCTCCACCAGGAAATAATCTCTTAAAACATGCTGTCTTAAAAACTTCACATCCATGTCTTCTTATTTGGGGTGTCATTGTCAACTGGGACGGTTTTTAATTTCAATCTGGCTTTAACATCAAGTAAGTAAATGTAAAAGAACTGCAGGATACATTAACAAATGATTGGGAGACGTGAATTACAAAAAAAAAAAAAGAGTATAACTCTAAATGACAAGTCAATGCTTTTGCTACTCTAACTGACCTGTTGGCATTGAGTCTGAGTTTCTCCTCTGTGTCCTTTAGAAGCTGTTCAAAGTCCAGCTCACTGGAAACCCCTGGAACCACCAGCTCAACAAAGGCATGGTCTTCAGGAAAATCCCCAGGCCACTCCATACTGCTCTGCAGGGAGGAAGAACTGGAGGAAGAAAAAGAGAAGTGGCCTTTCAGTATAACATGTAAAAAAACAACACATGACATGTTCCAGTTCATAAAACAAAATAATGGAAAAGACAGCAATGGTGTCAGGATTAAATCAACATTGTAGACTGACATCAAACGACTGAGATATCTGGAGTGTTGTATTATCACAGCTGTCTGTCAAGAAACAAACCACAAACACACACATACTGTACACACACACACAGTCATATGGATTGTAATAATTTGAAATTTCCTCAAACAAGAGTCTTATTAGGAGGCAGAAATCAATTGCACCTGAAACAAAAGGAAGCTTATCATCAAGAAAAACAGTTTCCTGCCTCTCCTTCCAGTTCCCCTCCTCTTTCCCCAGAAAATCATTTGCAGTAGGAGGACCCCTGATCAAAATGCATTGCCTCAGCCTCTAACAGTTTCCACCTACTGACACTACAGTGAGTTAACACAGAAAAAAAGACAGACCAAATAAATAAACAATGAGGTGAGATGCTCTTCAGTCGAGGCTTTAAATAAACAACTCATCTCCTTACGTCTCCGCCAGAACTGAGGGCCGCCCCCCTACCCTGTGGTGCTTAACGCTCATGCTAACAGCCAATCCCACGCCAGTGCCGCGTTGCTGGGTCTCATATCAACATTGTCATCAACGCGAGTCAAGTGGAAGGTAATGGAGAGTGTCTGTGTCAATTTGGCTTTCTCACACTCCGCCTCTCACCCCTTCCTCGTCATCTGCTCTGATTTTAATAATCCCTGTCAAACTCCAAACAGCTCCCTGCACTCCGCTCGGCTTCTTCGCTGCTGCATACAGTCTGTGCCACTCTCCCTGACAGGGCAGACAGGAAGCTCAACATTCATTTAGCCTGCACAAAGGGAGGCCTGTCCAGCTGGACAAATATTATTTTCCTCCGCTGACAGCCTCACCAGTTAAGCTTGTCCTTTATTATTTCTCCCTCTCTTCTTCTCTCTTACTGTTTCCCCTCATCATCATGCTCCCTCTGCGCCACTGTCTGAGAAGGGGTCTATACGCAGCCATTGCTGAAAGGGAAGATTTTCAATCCATGGATTAGGAAACTCAACATTGTAATTATATGGGCTCAGCCAGACACTGTGTGTGTATTTTCACAAGTGTCTGTGTGTGTGCTGTCTACAACCACTAAGTGTATGCAAGACAGACAGACAGATGGACAGGGGGTCTGAATGTATACGCTGTGTGTCTGCTGGGTGTTTTCCTCCTGGTCTGCCAACATATCATCTGTTATCTTAAGCATGAGTGTGTACATTCAAGTGTGTGTGTCAGGAGTCTCCAGGCAGCACACAGGGCCTCATTAGTACTATACTTTAAATCATCCGGTCTCTATTGTCTTGTCATTAGCTCTTTACAAAGCAGATGTTGGAGGAGCCCCTGTGTGTTTCACAGTGTTGCAACAGGGACAACTGGGCCAGGCGCTGAGACGCTGCCTGCGTGTACTCTGCAGCTATTAGAACACAGTAAGGAACACAGTCACACACACACACATACATACATACACACACACACACACATCACTGTCCTATCTCTCTTGCTGCTGCCTGTCTACCCCAGCTAGGCTAACACACAGGCCCATTTACAGTAATGAGTTTGTCCTGAAATATTTAGCAGCACGTCCCCCAGGCCGCCGCTTTAAAGCCACTTAGAGCATGTCAAGTTAAAGTCAACATTATTTTAAAGGGGGTACCTAACAGTCTGCTGTAAAGGAAACATAATAAATTAAATAGGTGCATATTCTGAGATCACAATACTGCTGAGAACTATCTCATGCATGCCCAGGGGGGAGCATGGCTTCATTGTTACCGTGTAACCCATGTAGTCCTGCTACACTGCACTGCTTTTGACTGATTTTCTTTTTTAAAAGAAGTCCTGTCTGCTTAGCGACGGGCTTTAGTCTCATCAGATTTGATATAGTGACATTTTCCCTCAATTTAGGAGGCATTAATCCTGTTCATATGTATTGGTCACTCTTTTTCTGTACCTAAGGGAAATATGTGGGCATAACATCTTCTTAAAATATGTAGCGTAAGACTGTTCAGAAATTGCAGCGCAACAACTTGGCATCATCATAACAAATGCCTATGTGATTAGCCTACACTGAGGGAATGAATAATACATGACTTAATCCTGATATTACTTGCTGTTGCTGTTTTGTGAAATAATCATCATCATTCAACAGTATTAAAGTACCCTGAGCAATGAATCAATTACAACCACTGAAAAACAAGACAATATTGTCACACTGGAGCAGTTCATATTGTGTAGCTTATTGTCTCCCAACTGCCATGATTTCAGTAATCGTAAACCTCAACACTTATATTCTGTTGGGCAACTGGTATACATCAAATTCATACACTTAGAAGTTGGTATGGTGGTATATCCTTCACATAAGACAAAATATTTGTCAAGTACAAAAAGAAAATGAATCAATACATCATCAGCTACAAAGATGACTGGTTCCTGCTTGGGCTGCAGCAAATTATTTTCATTTCAAGTAAATCTCAACATTATTTTGTGATTAATTGATTAATTAATTTGTCTATAAAGTCTCAGAAATTCCCAGACCCCAAGGTGAAATCTTCTAATTGCCTGTTTTGTCCAACCAACAACCTACAGGCAAAAGGTATTTAATTAACAATATTATATAACAGAGAAAAGCAGCAATTAATCACATTCGAGAAGCAGGAGCCAGGTAATGTTTGGTATGTTCTTTCTTCACCTATGACTTAAATTAATTGATCAATTATAAAAATTGTTGTTGATTATGCATCTTCTACTGCCAAATCGGTTACTGACATTACATCATTAGGACTTGAAAATGTATTTTATTCTCATTGATAACAGTCCTTTAGAGTATTTTATGGTGTTAAATTATAATGTATAGGCGAGCAACACACCTAAAAGAGAGTGACCTTGGACTGTAGTCTGACAGCTGCTGTTTTCTAGCTTTTTGTCATGCTGGTCTTTGGCCATGTAACTAGACACATCCAGACCTTTTAGATCACAGAAGCTTAATTCTTTGTCAAATAATTGCCACTGACTGTTTTTGATTAGGTGACTTTGACGGGTGATTTGTACCTTTTAATGCTGTCGATTCACGTGGTACAACTACAACTACATCCAAGTTTTATTTTTTTTGAGCTACCACACATGCATCTGTGTGTATCTTACCTGTCATAACATCTTTATACTCTTCTCTCGGTGAAGTGTGAATCCTTTATAGGTTGGCACAATATGAACAGCGTCATCTGCAGCCACTTATTTCTGACATTTATCTGCGATACAAATGTGTAGTTATGACAAAACGGTAAAAACCAAGACAATTCTACATCAAACATGCCACCACGTCACAATAATAACTACATTCATGTGATGGACATTGAAGCATCGCTGTGACCGAACGTTAACTGAACACGGCGCTGGGCAGTTGTTGTTGTTGGCAACAGTCGTGCGGCTTCATGAGCAGCTTCTCTGTCAGAAATCACCTTTCAAATTGATCGATCCATCAGATATTCCCGTTAATCAATCAGTGCTGCATGGTATCCAGTTATTGTGGATATTTCCGGGACAGCAAGCGTCCGTGACAACGACCCGGAAGTAGCTCTATGAAAACTTCCGCTCGGTGGGAAAGTCCAATTGGCAAAGCAAATGGGGGGGAGGTAACTTTAAAGTGACGGATAAATACGCAGCTTTTATTAATTGTAGATATCGTGTAACACAACACTTGACTTTAGAGTAATTATAATATTTTATGTCAAAAATATCGTCGATTCAACGTTGCGTATGCACACCATACATATTACTATGTGAGTGAACTTCCCTCTCCAACAAAATCATCTGTGCCGTGAAGCTGTCAACACATGGCAGTAATGGGCGGTGAACTCGATTTCACACATATAGACTATTTAATTACACTTTTGAGAGACGATGTGTGTCTGTTGACGAAGTTGAACGTATGTTAGGATTAAGGAATCTAACACGCACTCATACACAGGAAACATTGGATGTCGCTGTCAGAGTTTTGGCGCGCCAGCTCGTCACTGGAAGAACACAGTCATCGGTGGCATGAGAGAGGTATCTGATCGATCATCTGTGTTTAAGCAACTGAAAATCAAATTCTCATAAAGTGAACACGACACAACGCCGATTTGTGCTCATTCAGTCAACTGTGAGCCAGACTGTATAGCCATATGGGTGTCTATGTCAAGCAATTATGGCAGAAAGTTTTAGTATACCCTTATTTTGTTTTACATGCAAGTAACTTTTCTCAAACTTTGTAATTATGTTGGCTCAGACAAATTACCCCCCCCCCCCCCCCCCCAGCCAAAAGTAACATAATGTGTCATGATGTGTAGTGCAGATCTTCCTGCTTTTCCAATACTGTTAATTAGTAGTGAGAGTACATAGTCAAGTAGTAGTCAAACAAGACTTGCAGCATTATTTTCTCCACTGCAGGGAATGACCTTAACTTACTCAACTTGTAATTTGCATATAATAGACTGGAAACTCCTCTTCTCTTCATTTTCTTCTTCAGGATGGAGAGCTACACACATGTCTTCCAAATCTCTGGGATCAAGAACCGTGATAAGAAGAGAGTTTTGGTTCAGGGGATCCAGCAGCTGGGTGGAAGATACATTGGTGGCTCAGTGAGTAGAGATCGACATCTTTCAAAAAAAATAAAAATAAAATTGTAGGATCTTCATTTTTTTTTTCTGACATATATAATAATTATTCAGTCTAAAGATTCCCTACTATAGCCCAGAGTGAGAGTCTTAAAAGTAAACCAAGCAACCTTGAAAACCAAGCAAACCTTTGCATTTTAAAAAACCAGCAAATGTTCATATTTTTTTTCTTCTTCTTAAATGATGAATTTCATAAATCTTGTATAAAAACTCAATCCAATTAATGTTCTGTTCAATTAATCCATCCACAGTCAGGCATTAGACCTGTCTACTACATGGAGCCCTAGGCAGGTTGTCTTGTTAATAGCCAGCCTACGGGGCTAAATCTACTTTTAAGCCCTGAGACTTCGAATCTCCTTTGAATTCCAACTGCAGCCACTTCCTGTGAAAGCTTTTGATTATATTACATTATATTACTGACTGTATATGCTTAATAATATGAGACAGCAGGGATGAGCTACATTCATTCACATGGACAGTATGGTAAACATGGAGAAAAAATTGTCTCTGACAGCAGTTCCTTTTTGACCTTGTGTCTGTCAAGTAGATGTGTTCACACTGAGAGAGACCTCTTTGTGCTTAATGCTGTAGTTTCTACAGCTGATGGATTACTGTAAAGTGTTTCTGATAGTTCTTTGGGATTTAAAGTTTTAGTCCATCATGTGGTCTTTGAAAAGGTTAGTCTAGTGTTAGATAATGTAGGTGATGTAAATCGGCCCTTCTGTCTTGTACTTAAAGTTTTAAATTACAGTATTATTCCCACATGTATGGCTGGGCTGGATAATTGAATTATTATTCATTAATGTTTAGTGAATTTATTTGTTATTTTATACAAATTCTGTTGTCCAAATGAATGACTCAAAGCCGACTGTAATTATAACTAACAAAATAAGTTATTAATACACATGAAGAGTACTGTCTAGAATAATACATAACAGTGAAAAACAGTTCATTTATCAGTTCATTTATCAGTTGGATTATTTGATTTTTATTCTCTCCCAGAGACATGATTTTTCTTTAAAAAGTGAAATCCACCTCTGGTTTTTAGTGTGTAACATTTTCATATACTGATGCAATGATTATCTTCCAGGTCTATCAGGACATCAGCACCCATCTCATAATCCCTCAGGTTTTGTCCAGCGAGAAGTTTTTGGCAGCCTGTGCTGCAGGTCAGTCATAATGATTCTGATTATTATGATGATTCAAAAATAAGTCATATTTGATTAGCCTAATTATACTCAGATCACTCATCTAACTGAGCTACTTACAGCACTTCACCGTAGCGCTCCTTTTTTTTAAGTCTCAAGATTGACTCAACCCCAGTTCATTTGATTTTTGCCTCATCTTGCCTCATCACTGTTTCTGCTGCTTCTCTCCTACTAGGAAAGTGGGTTGTGACTCCAGACTATGTTTTGGACAGTGTTAAGAATGGCTCCTGGCTCGCAGAGGGACCCTATGAGGTGGCCATTTCCACAGGTGCCACATCCACCTTCTATCCTGTCAGACAGTGGAGGGAGAAAGTGGCCAGTGGAAAACTAACAGGGGCCTTCCAGGGCTGGAGGGTTCTTCTTAAGATCCAAGAGCCCACTCGCAGGGCCATGTTCAAACGGTGAGGTGACACACAAAAATGCTATATCACCAGTGTTGAGTAAGTTAACTGACTTGACATCTGTTATTCTATTCTAAACATTTACACAATCTGATAATCATTCTGTCAATGAACACCAATGAGGGAGAAGATTTGTTGCAAGATATGATAATAAATTAATTGTAATTTAATTTTTCCCAGGCTCCTAAAAGCCGGCAGGGCCAAAGTATACCGCTGTCCTCCTCCCTCTCATGCTTCCATCACTCATGTCATGGCTAAACCTGTCACAGAGGACTCAGACTCCCATAATGCTCCTTGCTATCCTGTAAGCCACATCGTCCAGTACCTTTTTGGGGTAAGTAAGTCTGAGAGAAGGATTTAACACTGGATTGGCCTGCTTCAATGTTATGGCCTGAAGTGATTATCAGGACTCATTATGTTATTCTTATTTAATTTTTCCATTCAATTTTAAATATCATATGTGGTCAGTCATACAGTATGTGCAGTTAGCACTCGAGCCTTAACGGCTTTAATTTGTTCTTGCTCATGATCAGTTTCTCAAACTCAAAATGTTATTTAAAGCTTTTAAAACGTAGGAATAAAGGTTTGAAAATCTTGTTTAAAAATCTTTAACAATCAGCCTTTTTTTCTCTTTGGCAGAGCAATTGTGTGGATATGAATTTCAAAGTAATGAATGATCTCCCAGCTGAGACAAAGGAAGCCAGTTTTATTGATGTTGACTTCTCCAAGCTGGAGATGGAGCTCAGGGACTATGTCATCAAACAGCAGGTGTGTGCGTTACAGAAAAGCACTAAAGCGTGATTTCAAATCATCTGGTCTACTTTCATGGTCACTTAAATGGGCTGCATTAGCTGTATTATACATATTTGACACTGTTAATGGGGTCTTTTTCTTTAGGGCCGGCCGAGACTGTGCTTCCTTGAATTTCTGGGTTACCATGACCCCCACCGTCCACAGTCACAGGTAGACGTGCATACATACTGTACCCACCCCCCATCCTTGATCACTACTACACATCTCTAAAATAACTGTGTTTCATCAAGAAGATCAGGTCATTCAATTTCCTTTATGTCATACATTTCAATGGAAAGTGACTTATAGAGCGAGGACGCATCATACTCAGGTCACTGATTTAACCACCACTGTCAGCTGATCTGAGAGTTTTGATTGGCAGACCTATTAACATTACTCTCCACTGTCCTGTCCATACCTTACCCAAGTGGATCTCCATCAGATTGCTATTATAAGTGCTCGTGTATTTCCATTCTGTACTCTCTGTACTCCATATGCTATTTGCCAATAGCTGACAGTCAGAAATGACCACAGGAACCTTTGATACCCATTCAGTTCCTATTTCCATTACCCTTCTGCCCTCGTTTTTTCCCTCCTCTTTCTGCTGTCCGTTTCTTTGAGTGCCATGTTTTCTCCTCTTTTCCATATACCTGTTAAATTTCATCATTGTTCTTTTATTCCTCTAGGCAACAGAAACAGACTTCAGCAATGTTGGTAGTATGATAGAGTGTGGTCTCTTCATTGAAGCCTTGGACTCAATCAGGAGTGCAGTGTTCCCAGGTCTGCTGCCACCAGCGCCATACCTGGTCTCCCTCTTAGAGTACGCACAGCAGGTAGGACCAGAATTACTAGACTGCATTAATTTTCACCTGCTGCTGCATGAGCCTCAGGGCCTGTATGAAAGTGTAACGTGTTTTGTAAGATTTCTCGAATTTCCTTCCTTTCTGGCATTTTACCAGGATCATTGTCATTGAACTAAACTGTAAATTGACATTCTTGCCGTACATCATAATATCCACACCACTCAAACTGTTGTCTGTTTATTTTGTCACAGGGTCATGCCACAACTCTCTTCCTGAGAAATTTCCAGCATGTCATGTATAGCCTGCTCATTACCAATCCTCCCTGGCTGGCCCCCAGCACAGTGAAAAAATATTTTACTCAGGTGTTGCAGTGTCCTCGGTGTAAGACAGGCCTGTGGCCTTTTCTAAAGACAGCCATCAGGTAAACTTCTGAAATTTCAACAAATTATTCACTTAAAAATGTGTGCACCTTTAATTTCTTAGAGAGAGATACTTAAACTCCTCTTTCATTAAAAGCAACCCTATTTGTATAATTAGCAAACACTATAAAATTCATTGAAAAAGTAATAGTAATTTCTTTCTCATATGTACTGTTCTTCCATATGTCCTTCAGTTACTGCCTGTCAAGTGAGTTCACATGTCACCCTCTCCCTGGACCTGCCCTGCCAACACTGTTACATTTCCATAGTGACCTCCTGGCATTTTTTCTCAAGCTCTTCCAGGGGGAACTCCACTCTGTCACCACTGGGTAACAACACAGATACACATTGTGGGAGATAGGGCAGTCCCTTTTGTTTGTTTGTTTTAAATGCATAGTCCTTTTCCATTCTGTTCATTAAAGGAGCCCCTAATCTTTGTTGCATGGATAGAATTGTGGAGGGATTTTCCCACAGATGTAACTTGCATATTCCAGAAATCCCCAACAAATCATTGTATTTTAACTGGTGTGTGCTGCTTCATTTACCCCTGCCTTTCTCTGTCTTAGGGATTTTCTATTGCTTCAGGGAGCAGGTGTATCTCAGGTATCAGCGTCAGGCTCTTTGCTGTATGGAACCTTCTGGACTGTGTGGGAGCGCACCACCTTGTTGTCTTGTGCTGTGAAACAGCTTATCCAGCTCGTCGTGCAGGCTGCCACAGAGGTGAATATTATGGAATTTATACATTGTTATAATCATTTAGTTGTCTCATATCACTAATATCAACCAAAGTGGCTTCATCAGAGTTATAATCACCCAACAAAAATGTAGTTACTCTGATCCATTTTAGCTAGGATGGTCAGATTAGTGATGTGACTTGACCGAAGTCTTCTTAGAATTTACTAACTCAGGCGTGGGACATTGTTTATCTATCACTGTAGGACTATGCTGAGAGGGATGAGAAGCAGAAGCTGCATCTGGCGGCTACCCTTCTGGACCTCTTGTCTGTGTTGGTGGAGTTCTGGTGTCAGCAGCACTTCAAACTGAACCAGAACCTGGTGGAAAAGGGCCTGAAAGACCTAGCGGAGCATTTTGCCGTTATCAGCCAGGGTATGAAAATACAAATGAAAATACAGCCACAAGCGGCAATTCATGGGTTCAAACCGTTTTGCGCTCAACAGAGGGGAGCAGCTCAATTGGCCAAAATTTAAGTGTCGAGCAGCAACAAGTGGGTTTCAGGCTTCACAAAGGTGAGCAAAGTCACTTCAGCTAGTTTAGTTCTGTTAGAGAATGAGCAAATATGAAGATAGGCCACACCCACTTGCACTGATGAGTATGACACTTCAGATTTTGGTAAAAATTTGCCCCCCGGAGCAGGCACACCAATTTTGGTGAAATTCTGTCCACCTGGTTTTCAGATACATGTTTGTGGCATTTGTGGCGCCCACTGTGGGTTGGACTCAAAATGCTTTGGTAGACCTATTTCCTACCTATTTATATCAAGGACTTAAATTATGTGCCAAGATTTATGATTGGACAAATGGTTATTGAGTTATGGCCAATTTCCTGCTAAGCCCCGCCCTTTGCAAAGATATCCTCCATCATGGCGGACTTTTATGGTCCAAGAGGCTTTTTTGTAGAGGACATTGACCTGGACCTGTGGGTGAAATTTTAAGCCAATCAGGGGTGTGGCCTTTACAAAATTGCATTTGCGCCTTAATTACAGCGCCACCATCTGGCCGATTGGGCTCATATTTCTTGGGAAGCATTTGCACATTGTTTCCAGTTATTGGGCCAGAACGGTTCTACCCCTTCGGGATTTGAACCCTAAATATGTTAAAAAGTGGAATAAAATACATGAACTAATTCACTCAGTATTAAGCAGAAGAATTTGGATTTTATTTTTTGAACGTCTAATTATGCAATGGTGTAACATTTTGATGATGAATAATGAAATGTTTTTCTGACCAAGACAGCTTGCTTTTTTAAGTCAAAAGTCATATTTGACAGTATGGTATCTGATGTATTTTCCCTCTGTTCTGTCCTGTAGATGTGTCTCCAGCGGCTCTGGCGGAGCTGGTTGTCAGAGTGTCCTCCACCAGACTTAAGTTGGTGATGGCTGATGCCATATTCAGGAACCTCTGCTGCAGAAATGGATTCACTGTGGGAGATGAAGCCCTCTCTCTCAAGAAAATGGTGTGTATGTTTTTGGCTCTGATAAAAAGTCTGATAAAACTACATGTTTGTAAAAACATAGCAAAAAATAAAGGAATTGAATATACTTTAATACAGATTTCAAATCTGTCTTATAAAAACACAGGTACATTGTAATTTTGTTGAATTTTTCAACTGTGCTTTTATATTATGGTAAAGAGGAATAAAACACAGATGTTCTGCATTAGTTAACTTGGCAGTGTGAAAATTCATATAGATTTCATTACAATGCTATGCTACAGAGACAAAGACTGCTAGTGTGGTCTACCCATTATGTTGCAATAGAACATCTGGCTTTCTCACTCACGGTTCGTGTCCCCTAAAGACACACAAACTTCCACTTACACTATAAAGGCACTGTCTAACCTTGTGTGTGTATGTGTGACTTCTGACAGGTGCTGTCCTACCTGCCTGCTCTGGGAAGTTTATCTCAGAGTCCCAGCGGTGCTCGCCGCAGGACTGAACCCACCTCCCACAGCTGCACCAGCCCGGGCACCGGCTGCGGGTCAGTTACACACAGCTGTCTGTCTATACCACTTTCAGTCTCAGTTGTATTTTCACAAAAGCCTGAAGCAGAACATGTAAGGACATACGTGCAGAGGTGGGGGCTGCACACAGTATAAGAGTCTAGGACACTAAATACATTTTTAATTAACTCAGGACAGTTTTTCCTCATTTCACTGTCTTATACTAGACTACATTCAACCAGGAGTAAATTTACTTATGTTTAAAGATCAACCTGGGAATTTCAAACGGCAGTTGTGTGCAGTTCATTGCAAGTCCATTGCTCTTCTCTGTCTTGTTCCCACTCTTTTAATTCAACATTTTCTGTGGTTGAGCAAAATTGCCCTGGTCAACTGCTTTAGATTCCCTCCTAGACATCACTTTCTTTATCAATGTGCGTTGCTACTTCCTCAAAAGTTTATGGCGCAATTCCCCCCTAAGATTTTCAAAAATGAACAAAAAGGCATGTATAACAGCATTCATTCATCTTGCTGGTTAGATGCATTGCATATCTTAAATAGTAGAATTCTTTAACTAGCAGTCTGTCCCTCGACTGTCAAGATTCCACTCATAGGTGTAAGAGTAGAGAGTAAAACGGGTGAAAATGTACAAACTCGGGGGAAATCTTAGTGAAGGGGAACAAAGGAACACCTGGAGAGAGGGTGTGTGTGTGTTTGTGTGTGTGTGTGTGTGTATGTGGGTGTGTGTGTGTGTGTGTGGGTGGGGTGGAGGAGCAGAGATGCATGAATGGAGGGACTGAGGGAAAGCTGGGGAGAGGCAAATAGAGGTCAGATGGAGCGTGAGGAGTTGGCATGTGATGGGTCATGCCCAGGTCTGATCCTATCAGTGCGTGCTTGCTGACAGGAGGGGTGCAAAGGGAGGTTAGACCCCTCCTCACACACACACACACTCATATACTGTACACTCATGCACTACTGAGTCTGATTTGGACAGGAAGCCGACAGATAGACAGACTAGGATATCCCATCAGGCCTTTGTGCCTTCCCTTATGACCAACAGCTCTCAGCCTTCACCCCCCTTCTCCACCTCTCTTAATCTGCCCTTGCATACTAAATCCCTCTTTGCCGTCTTGAACGCAATCACGTACACACACACACACTCTCCATAACCCGTATCAGACATCTGCTGTTCCACCAGCAGGTAGTTGGCCTGGAGAAGGGCAAGAGTCACCAGGGAGCAGGTTCATGTGAAGGCTACTGGTTCATGCACTGACCAGATCCCCTTTTCCTCCCATCACTGCTCTCTCTTTATTTTTTCCCCAAAGTTTGAAGAGTTCTGTTTATTTGAACATAGACATGAGAAGAAATGAAGAAAAAAACAAGGAATGCAATGTGTGTGGATGAGATAAAGAAATGCCAAAGGGTATGTGGAATCATTTGACCCTAAAAGAAAGAATGAAATCAAAATGACAAAGTCTGCGATAAACTGAGAACAGAAACCAAAAGAAAATCTTGTTTCTCCTTTTGCATGGCTGAATTCATGATATTATACATATCGTCAGCGATGTTGACACTGTTATGTTGACACATTTATAAAACTGACACACCCCTCAATCTCTTAAGCTTTCTCAACACAGTTCTCTGTTTTGCTTCAGTGCAGTTGAGGAGGAACTAAAATGGTAACATAAGATTATTTTAGGAATATTTTATGTAAGAAATCAACTGTATTTATAGTTAGAGCACTTGTCAGTATTTCACAGTGCTTTACAAGACAAGTCAAAATATAAATAGCATAAATGTGATTGTGGTTTCAGCAGTGAAGTATTGATGTTAAATGGTTCTGTTTTATCTGCCTTTTCAAAGTGTCAGCTTGACACAAGATAAAACTCGGGCAAGATGTTGGGTGTTGAATTTATGAAAAGAGCCGGAGCAGGTCTTAACCGTTGAGCGGAGCCACACAACCCCTTTTATCTTTAATTTCTTGCTGTTAGAACACGTTAGGCTGGTTTACTATGACTTGAGGCTGCTGTGGTAGTGTATGAAATGATGGTGAGTGTGCTTCCTATACACCAACTGGCAGCCTGGCAACACAACACACATTGAAGCCAATCTGACAGGCTGGCTGATTGACTGACTTTAGATGGCTGTTTGACTTGCTGGCTGCTGTTGCCGCTGTAATTGAACTTAGGTTTTCTCCTACTGGCTTAATCACTCACAGTGTAGTGCTGTTATCTTTTCAAACCATTTGACTATGCCGTTATTTTGGCTTCATCTCTTAGAACCAGACCTGTGTGTAGCCAGAGTCAACTCGATTTAAGAAAGACCTTTAACTAGACTAACTCAGCAAATATTTGAACAAAAGAGGGACTTTCATCCATTTGGCTTTTTTGGCTGTGGCCTTTTAGTTGGAATTAAAGCAAGTAGAATGTAATATATAGCTTCTGCTTGCTGTGGCATTGGACATGCACTTTCATTATTCCTCACAAGTTTCTTGGGAGTCAGCCACCAAGGGCACATGCTGCTCCAGGCCTAGAATTGATAGCTGGGCCACTGACAGCATGCTGGTCTCCTAAAGTAGACCATGAGGGGAGGGGAGTCCAGGGCATATACAAGCCAGGTGCTGTCAACCTCCACAGCTGCCAGCCTATATGGACAGAGGACACTTGGTTGAAGTGGTTTGAGATGAGAAGTTGTACACCCTCATCAGCGCTTGATATTAAGGATGTCCTGTTGTCCTGGGGACAGTAAAAATAACAAAGATACGGAGTCTGGGACAATTCTAGGACAGTAGAGAAACTTATTACTACAAATGAAATTATTACGTTTATGTGTCATGGAATAGATATCATTTTAATTGTAGGTGTTCAAATTTGAAAAATGCTAGGTGGCACCGGCACAAGCTCTACGCTACGTCACATAAGGACTTGCATACTTGCTAGTTTGGACTTGGCAAGCTCAACTCGGGCCACTAACCTCAGAGGACGGGAGGACGCAGCACGGCCATTCTGCAACTGGAACAGCAGCGTCCTCGCTGACAGCACCAGCTCAGCTTCAACATAACTACCTGACTGTACTGTGACAAAATAATCTCAATTCAAAGCTCCACTAATACACTTTTTTCTCTCACAAAACAAAAACCTCATTGACAAAGAGATGCATTAAATTATGGCATTCAGTCTGTAATGTAGATATACAAAAAACCCAAACTGCCATGTAACTTAATAAAATAAAATGAAATTTAATATAGACTAATCTGTTCATTTTAATACATTTATATATTTTGAAATGTGGTGATATCTGTACACATAGAGCCCCAGAGGCAGCGCTGTTGTTCTGTCCAGTAAAAACACGAAGCTTCAATTTAAAATTCAGACAAACTAATGTGGCAGCTACAATTGTTAGGTTTCATCTGTGAGACCAACATTTATCTTCCAAAAGGAATTATATCATATATCAAAATGCTGCAGAGACATAAGAGCCAGCAGTAAATTACTAAAGAGCTGCACAGAGCAGTTCATTGGATCTTGAAACAGGTTTGTATTTGCACTGCAGTTTGCAGTGATGCGTTTATTAATCAAACAGTTAGAAAAAACAATAAGCAGTAACTCAACCAATGACTAAAAGAATAATGAAAACTGACTGTGGACAAACACCTAGGGTGATATTAATTTTTATTAAGATATAAGTGCAGGGAACAACTAGCAGAACTTCCATGGCAGACCAGAGTGAGTCAATGAAGTGATGCGAGTTACTGAAACAAAGTTATTAAACTGTATTTGTTATGTAGAATGTAAAAAAAAAAAAGGACTTCAATTTGGGACAATGGTTGTTAAGTCTGGGACAGTTGAAAGTAGAGTTCGGGACAGTTGCAGCAGGACTGAAGAAAAAAGTTAATTTCGATCCCTGACCCTCATCCCAGACACTCTTATGGACTCTCTCTCTCACACACACAGACACACAGAGCTTGTCTCATCTCTTCTCAGCCTTGTCCCTGCTAATAACAAGCAATGTGACAGGACGCGTGTTTCCTCCTCACTGCTGGGAGCTCCTTCCTGGCTTCTGAACAAGCCAATTACCAAGGAACAAGCCTCTTCCCTGTAATACGGATGGCACTCCGCTTCAATGCAGCGCACATGCACATGCACAGACGTATACACACAGACACCTGTCAGGCTTCATGCAGGCAGATCTCCCATACCCACTCACAGGACTAGTGACAGCCCACAGCTATTAGCACGCCACTACTTTGAAGAGGCTTCACTTTCTTTTGCTAGTTATTCCTCCTAATGTGCTTGCTCACATCGAATTCTCCGTCTCTGCGTTTGAGGCGTTAAGTGGGAGGAAAAGTGCTTTGGAGACGGGAACGGAGGATTGGGTGTGTGATGTGTGTGTGTGTGTGTGTGTGTGTGTGTGTGTGTGTGTGTGTGTGTGTGTGTGTGTGGCCAACACAGTAGGGGTTTGACAGATATTGTCAGATTTCATATGAGATGATACAGAGCCATGAGGGATTCATTTGCTAATGGCACTTTTCACAGTACAGTGATGCCTGTTCCACTTTCTGTACCACTAGGCCTCCACACTGTCATACTGAAATGGTCAGTCATTGAAACTTTAGACTTGTTTATGTGAATCATGGGTAATCTCTCATTGAATTAGCTTAACGTGTCTATTTTCTCATAACCCCCTTGACTGTGTCCTTTGTCCCTGTACAGAATTCAGAACACTGTGGTGAATGAAACGAGCGCCGAGAAAGAGAACATCCCTAGAGGTCTGAACAGAGTAAACGCAGCAGGTATGGCACGTACATACACACACACACACACACACACACATACACACACACATACACAGACCACTGCTTGACAATATTGCTGAACATTTGCAAGGAGCAGACTTTTAATGGACTGATGCACTGCACTAGGTCATCAGTAAAGAGCGACATGATAGCTCTGTCATCACTTTCAGTTTAATGAAGAGCACATAATGTATGGAGAGAGTGATTGATTTGCATCGGACCACACTTCCATCTAGTCAGCTGTAAGGGCAACTTGGCTGCATAAGTAGGCCTGTCGTGTATGTTCAGGGCAGAGTTTGGACCATATCAACACTTCTGCATTATGCCTCCTCCTCCACTCGTTCTACTTGCATTGAAATTCAACGCTGCTCTTTGTTTTGTTTTGCTTTTTCCTCATGTCTTATTCACCTTTTAAAAAAGTAATAGATAAATAAATAAATAAATGGCATGGCCAGAACTAATGGGTTTCTCGCACAAAACAATAACACATATTAGTACGCACAGTGCACCTCAGATCTCCATTTTAGGGATATTAAATGCAGCAATTAGGGTAGCACTGCAGATATACAGTGGCTGCACTGGTGGAACTTCCTGCAATTAGAGGCATGGCACTCTGTGTGAACTCTCGAAGGTGTCAGAGCTCATATCTCCCCCCTCCACCTGATCAGAAAGGCTCTGTGCTGGTGCGAAGGAGGGATGGAGGGTAAAGGAGAGAAGTGGGGGGGGTGGGTAGGGAGGGCTGAGGCAGGAGACTCAAGGCTGTTGGCATGTGTTGTTTTTCCACTACGTGATCTCTATACCGATGCAGTCGGCATTAATTTTTGATGAACCATCGGCACAGCATCCTCCCCTCTCGCCCTCTCATCCCATCCCATCTCATCCCATTTTCTCCCTGACTCTCTTTCTCTTACAGGCTTTTTCAACCACATATGTAAGCTTACTTTCTTATATGCTGCACTTCTTTACTTTGGTGCCTCCATTAACCTTGGTATCTTTATCAAAGTAGCTGAGAAGAGTTGAGGGATTTAGGATAAACTTCTCTGTTTCAGTGTCTCATTATTCCCTGTTGGCAGAGTAAATGATTGAATCCTACATTAAAGGGGACCTATTATGCTTTTCCTTATTTTCAGTCATATATATAATGTTACAATGTCGGATGTTCATATTAAATGTGGTTAAAGTGTCAAAATAATGAGGTAAATGTATGTAGAAGTAATCCCTGTGATCAAAGAGCACTGGCTTCAGACTGCTCTGAATGCTTGGTTTCCAACGTTTTTTTCTACTTTCAGCCCAAGCCGTCATCGGCTCTTGACAGATTTCTCTATATGGTCATCTGCTCCACGCACAGTGCGTGAGTTCACTGCTCCACTCCGCTAACATTATGGCATTTTTCCATTCTTTTCATCTGCAGCTATTCATCAAACATCATCGTCACTGTGGCTGTTTCTGCTTGTACTATTGCTCCATGATTATTATTTCTAACTGATCCGCTGAACAAAGACCTTCAAATATCTCCATATGTTATTGTGTCGACTGGTTTTTAGCACCTCTAATGAAGCTCTGCTAATTCGGTGAGGAACACATTTAATTTCCTGTAAATTCTTCGCAATAAAAGTCTCCCCTTATTTAGTCAATTAAAAGCTTTTAATATGAAGTGGCAAAAGTAGGAAATGTTGGGTTTGCATCGGTGGTAACTTAACACGACTTTGTACAACGGCTGCTTGGCAGGCTCCCTGAAAGCTGGCCAATTAGAACAGAGTGGGCTCATCGGGAGGAGAGCCTTAAAGAGACAGGAGCTAAGACTGCCTAGAGACAGAGGCTGAACTGAGGGGCTACATAATGGGCCAGTATATGATAAATAAGGGTTTTTTTGAAATGTGAATTATGCAAAGCTACTCTAGTGGAGTCCTAGAATAAAAATATAGAGCTGGAAATGAGCATAATAGGTCCCCTTTAAAATCTTCACCAGTGGGATTTTTCAATGATGGTCAGTTACGTCAAGGCCAGTAGTTGGTTTTTGGCACAATGAAAGCTTCAGTAATCTTGATTTTGGGGAACTGACATGCCGCCATTACTCTTAGCGCCAGCAAAAGCAGTAGTCTTCAAATAGTTTTAAATACATCCAATAACTGGCACAGAATACCTTCCTAACACATTCCTGACAAATAGCATTGTTACAGGCTTCCAGCAGCTTTCTGGTCCAGGGATCGGCAGGCCAAGCAACACTTTACAGGAGTGTAGCAAGCAGACTGAGGGATATAAAGAGCAACACATACATTTAACTTTTCTATTAAAGTGTGAAACGGGGAATTTATAGAAAAGGACAGGCGGATTTATCCTTTCCGTGCTTGTAAATGCTGAGCATGCAATTACCCCTATAATAGAGGCGTTGTGTCCAAATTGGAGCCATTAAAGTGATTTAACAGTGCGTGGATTGGCCCTGGCATTTGCGAGGATGTGTACACATGGGGTGTAGTGGAATGGGTGTTTAATCACAGCGTTTTAGAGCCCAGTAATAGCAGAGAAGTCCATGTAGAACACTGACGTGCCGCATGGTACAGCTTACTCATTAGTGACTGTAGTTTTTGAGTGGGCTCCACCCTCTGTTTGGGTGTTTTTGATTTTTGGATTGGAAATACGGTTTTGCTTCATTGATTGCCTTCATTATTGTTACTCATACTGTACAACCATTTGAATATTGGTTTTCCAATGTCACATCCGCAAACAGCTGTGTACTGTTACATGGAAGTTAATATGATTTTACAATGCAGCATATATTTTCAGAAGGAAAATGAGATTGAAATTATGAACTAGCGACAGTGTTTTAATCGCTGAGTGTAGATAAATGTTTAGTAAAATATCACCACAGAATAGTGGGTTAATGCACTGTATAGTGCCTTTAACTGGAATTTTGTATTGTATCTAAACATTTGCAAGAGTATTACACCAGGAATCATCAAAAAACAGTATTCATTGCTGGTCAGTAAATTATTTGTGTGTGGGATTTCAGTGATTTGTTTTTGAGCATTCTAGTTGTTGAGTTTCAGACAATTTTTTCCACGTTACGTAGTATTATAACACATTACTGTTTAATCACAATACAGTTACAGAAATGTCATTTTTGGAGTTGGATATTAAAATTTCGTACTCCACCTGACTATGAGCATAAAGCTTGAAATAAGTTGTAGTGAAATAGCTACTATCAATGTGTTTGTTTTTTAGCATTCATTACAACCAATAAGTCACTATCTTTTTTTTATCTTTATCTTTATCCAGTCTGCCCTCTGCCAACATCGCTCATTTCAAAATATTTAACAGCCTTCTCAGTGACCACAGAAATATTTGTATGATATAACCCTGCAGGGTCAACTACATGATGCAATAAGAAAATTCTCTAAATAAATTTAATAGTTTCTTGCGGAGCAGTGCTTCAGTGTAGGACTACACCAACCATCCAATCATAGACTGTTTATAGAAATTAGATTTTTAGAGGTTTGTGCAGCAACATTTATAAGGGTAGTGAAATATTATAATATACTGTATGCATGCATCATTTTATAAAATGTAGTTGTTTCTGAACTGGATATAATCAACATTGGAAAAATGTTTGACTTTCAAAACTTTTAACTTCCCTCTGTTTGTGAGGTTTTGCATCACATTTTTAGGGAGAACATAAATGATCTTCCTTTTGATAAACAGCGCTTCCATTTCCCCCATTTTTTTTTTTTTTTTGTTTGTTATTTTTCCACTCCTCAACCTCTTTACTACCACTGGATGGCATTTAATACATCTTCTGCATCCTCAAAGACACCTCCTGAAAGAAAGGAATTCTTCAGGATGAATAGGATCCAGCATTTTCAATATTTCCCCTACATGCTTTGAAATGCAGGAAACCCTTTCAGTCTGTCCTCCACTGCCTCTTCTTTCTTGCCCCCCTGTTTCCTCCCTCCCACTCCTCCTCCTCCTCCAGCTCCTTTTGCCCCAGTCTCTGCTCTGTGCATGCTGGAGTGGAGCCCCTGTACAGGCGTGGCGTCCTGGGGAGAGCTAGTAAAGCATTTATTACGGGCTTTGCAGTCCTGTATTATACTGGCAAGCACAGAGCCACTCATGCTTGGCCTTTAACTTCCCTCTGAAGTTCAGCCATACATGAAAAGAGGGGGCTCTGGCCCGCTAATATATTCCTGATTTAATATTGTATCAGAAAAAGTGAGGGACGGGGTAAAGAGGAGAAAAAAGGGGGAGGAAAATTGTGTTTAAAAATGTAAATGGAATCCTTGAGAGGTTTTTTCCATGCCTGTTCACTGGTAGTTTGCTGATTAAATATCACGTGGTGACACTGGCAATGCCCAGCGGAGCTTTTGAACCCTGGATCTGTGAAGAATCCTTTTCGAGGCTTTGTGCGTGGGCTGTCTACCATAACTTCCTCTCAAGTAACAATATAGGGATGAGCGGACAGGAAGCAAGACCACTTTCTCACCACTACATTCAATCACTTGCCGACTACCCCGATATTAACTTTGTTGGGCTCGGGGTGTAAGTGGGTAATCTCTGTCTGTAAAAGAGGAAAAGAGCGAGGCGAATTTGCCCAACTCTCCATCTTTAATTTTTTTCATCCCTTTTTTTTTTTCCCTTGAAAGATCTCCCCCTTTTCTCATCAGTCTTCTTAATTTGCATCCTCATTGGCGGGTCGTACTTTTTTAGGTCAGGCTTTTTTTTTTTTTTTTTTTTTTTTTTTTTGGTGGTTGGGGATGGTATTTTATTGGTGTGTTCACCATATGGAGGGGGACAATGGGCAGGACATCGGGCACACCCTAATTTCGGATTTCTCTCTTCTCTTCCGCCTCTTCTCTCTTTTGGGTGTGTTTGTCCGTTGTGTGTGTCCTGGTCGAAGGAGAGACCCTCCTCCACAGAGCTTGCAAGAGGAACCAAGTGGAAACAGTGCTTCAGATCCTGGCGCTTCCTGGCACGGACGTCAATGTTAAAGGTAAGACTTTCTTGCTTTCCCTTTCTCTCACCGTCATCTCACTTCACTCCCACTGTTTGCTCTAGGGTTTCGAGGAGCGATTAACATTGAAGAAAAAAAGAGGAGAGAAGAAATAGGAGTACGTGTGTAATCATTGAGGTTAACCTTTAGCTAAAATGTAAAGGGTGTGTCTAGGAAGAGTGGGATGAGTTTGGAGGCTTAGATTTATAGATTTAGAGTCACTTTGCTAAGTGACTTGAACGCCTTTTGATATTTCAGAATGACTTTCTTTTGTCCCTTTAGGTCAAATATAATGACTTGTCCTCCTTTTATGGAAATGTTGTGCTGTTTCAAAGGTTTCTCCGATTTTGTAATCACCCTTTAATAGCAACCTAAATGAACTTGCTTCTCGGTAGGGGGCTTATGCAAGAGGTGATGTCCAAAATGTGATCAGGCAGAACTATGTGCAAAATGGTAAAATAAATTACCGCTGTCACCTCGCAGTTGTCTGCTAAAACGAGGCCCGTGGTAATTGAGGCAGAACATTTTCGGTCCTTTCTTGTCAGATAAAACAGATGTACGTTATGATGTGCTCCAAATGGGCTTTTTTAATATTCCTTGGGACTTGACTGTCCTTTACCATTGTAATTTTGGAAAGTAAGGGTGTAAAACAAGACAATATAGGCTAAACTAATTGGATGTTTCTAGGATATGCTGGTATTTTTATAATTATGCATGATGTACATAAACGCTGTTTAGAAAACTCCCGAAACAAGAATTTTAAACATTCTAATGGCGCATTGATTAATAAACCTCAATCCCTAACTCCCTAACAGCCTTATCTTAGTCATGTTAATGTCCTTTGTCTCATGGCAGTGGAACAGACAGATGAGTCATTGATAGCATTTGTTAAAAGTTCTTCTAAAATTTGCTGGCTTTAACGCAGAGTTTAAAAGCCTGCACCACTTTCAATATTAGTTTAAACCATTTTTCAAGGTGTCTCTTGTTAGTTTCTCTCAATCTGTGTACAGAGTTCCTCCTAATAGCTCTTGGTAGCTCACTCATTAGCTGAGTTGTTAGCATTTAGAGCTCAGCGCTAACCAGCGACTTAGCTGCGATGCAGTTGGTTAACCTTCTCACACCACAAGAAGTCTTTTCAAATCTTTTTTTTTTTATACTCCAATTAAACTTTATTGCCTAATACTGTCATTTTGGAGATTTACATATGTATTCAACTTCTTGCTACCGATAATTCTGTACAAAACATTGTACTTAATTTACTTTTTCCAGAAAGCGCATTCTTCAAATATCGTAGAAGTTTCAATGAACCTTTTTAACCTTAAAGGATACCAGATAACAATTTGTTTATACCTAGTTTATTTATCTTTCCTATTGAGTAAGCATTATTTGTGTGTTTGTTTGTTTGTACATGTGCTTTTGTTGACCATTTAGATCATGCAGGCTGGACCCCCCTGCATGAAGCATGCAACCATGGCAGCACAGCATGTGTAGAGGCTTTGCTACGTCACCACCCCGCCCCTGTCATTAATAACCAGGTGGGAGGAGTCAGTCCTCTGCACGACGCTCTGCTCAACGGACACATGGATATCGCCAAAATGCTTCTGGAGCACGCAGGTAGGTCAACTTCACCAACACAGATGAAACTCTTTGCTTTTGAGTGCGTTAAGTGTTGCAACATGACAGAAAGATTTACTGTCTCAAACATACTCAAATATGTATAGTTGATTTAATTTCTGATGGTTTAATGATGGGTAAATATTGATAGTAAGTAAGTAAATAAGTAAGTAGTACTGCTTATGCAAAGCGATTGCTAAGCAGCACATCAGTACTTTTGTGAGTGCTGAGTGATTTACACAGGTCTGTGGTTGTTGGCATCCAAGCTGTTGAATGCTGACATTCAGCAACACTCAAGAGTTGGCTGCAGTGTCGCATTCACAAGCTAACATGTGATTAGCTGAGTCATTTTTCTAATCTATACAACAGATGGATGGAAGTACATGAATGCACCAAGTCTGCCAGACTTTTCAGTCGGTCCATTTCTGCAACATAGAAAATGATTATAATAAAAATGCAAAACTATCTTCTAAATAAATACAAACTAAAATTATAAAAATGTATGTTGCTTGTCAATGCTCTGAATGTGACTCAGCCAATCAGAATAGGAGCAGACTTTTTATTTTTTTCAATTAGTTTATTCTGTAGTAGATTTTTAACCCAACCTGTGTCACTGTCAATACCATATATACGCATACATAAGCATGTTCAATTAAAAATGGTTCTTCTAACTCTGTGGCACATGTTTATATTTCCTAATTGGATGGTATAAACCCGACTGTTACCATATGTCTCCATGTAATCCATCTTCCTTGAAGCGATTCATTAAACCAAATGGTCCCCGTCACATTGATGGAATCATATAATGTTAAAATAAAACACCTTTAACTTGTCTGGCCAGTCAGCTGCCAAGAGAGCTAATCTGTAGAATTAGCTATTTAGCTAATGATTTACTGCAGTGGTGGGCTGAGTGTCACTGCTGCTGTAGCCAAGACAAGCTTTCAATTTAATGTAGCCGACAAATGTAGCTGAGCTTACTGACGGATTGAATGCTGCTTTCGACCTTATTAGCAAGGCCAGTTTTATCTTAACTAGCTTCATGGTAGAGCGAGGAACCTGTTGACACTTGGAATTGACAGAGTATCAGACATGAGGTCTTTTTAAAGGGTCACTCCACTAATTTTACACATCAAGTTCAGTTTATTCATCACAGAGAGTACTATTCAGCCCGTGAAAACGGTTGGATAATGTCTTCTGTAACTTCCTAAAGTCTGAAAAAATAACCCAGATGATGTCATCAGGGTTCATTCAGCTTGGGCTTGGAAACTTCATATTTCTATATGAAGCCTGTGCTACAATGTGGGGGTGTGGATTTTAAAGACATGGGCATTTACAAGGCGGAGAAGGTCTAATGAAAGCTGCTATTGAGTTGCATTATGGGAAATGAAGGATCCAGTGTTTTTGGAAATGTCAGACTAAAAGTCAAGATTTCTTAGGCTCTGCTGCTTGGATTTTGATGATTCTTTTTAAAATCTCTTGTAAATCTCTCAACTGTATGGAAATACAAAACTAAATCAGTGGACTACCCCTTTATTGTGTACACTCAGTTGTTAACAATTTGTGTGTTATCTGAGGGTATTTTTATTGGTAGTATTGTGGTGAAAGTTATTGGCCGAGGACAAGACAAGCTCAGGTTAAGAAACTGATGTTTTTTAGATAAGATGCAAATACATTTCTACTGCTATTTACGTTTACCTACAGTGCCTTTAGTGCCTGAACACTAATATACAGTGCAACAAGGACAAACAGAATTGGTGCTGGGTCCCAGAGGCCGTAGCGGTTGCCTACTTCTTCACTGTATGAATTCTAGATCATCTATATAATCTCTCCCTCTGCCCCCAATGCTTGTCTTCATAATCCTCATGCAATCCTGCACTACAGTGTCTGTCCAAACCGATTATGCTATCACCTCATAAGATGTCTGTTAATGTCTTTTTGACAAGATTAAAGGAGTCAGGATCTGCCGCTCGCGAAATTCACATGCAGGTTTTTGTTGGAATGTGTCACAACAGAACTAGTTTGTGCGTCTGCATGTTCGCGTGCCACATACAGTCTGAGCTCAGGGGGGTTGAAGTGAGCGTGACGGGTGTCAGAGCTCAGGAGAAGGTGGCATAGCTGGGTGTATGGCAGCAGGTGGCAGAGGAGGTGTGTGTGTGTGTATGTGTGTGTCTGTGTATTTGGTAGGATGGGGAGGGGGTGCCATTTGCCATCGTTGAACAAGTCTCTCATGTAACATACCTCTGCCTCCGCTCACTTCTCAGTTTGACTAATTATAGTTAATTTGATTCGACTTTCCCATTAACACATGTACATATTCTGTCCTCAAAAAATAAATTAGACTGGGATTGTTTGGTCCCGGAGAGGAAACAAGTGAGCGCTCCTTTTTTCTTTTTTTTTTTCTTTCTGTCTTTCTTTTTTTTTTTTTTTTTTTTTTTTTTTTGCCCTTCGTCAGAAACGGGAGGTAGAGCAAATTAAAAGAGGTCAGAGGAAGAAGCAGCTATCTGTATCTGTAAAATTAGAAGAGAGAGAGTGAGTGTGTGCGTGAGTGCATGCATGTGTGTGTGTCTGTGCAGCAGACGTCTGGCCTGCTGTCTAGGCCAGGTCTCTTCGCAGGGACCGAGCAGAACAACAGGAATGAGAATACTCTCAATTTGAAACACCTGCAGGCTTGTACATTATACTTCTTTTTCTCACTCGCTCTCTCCTGACTGTTTGCTATTTCCTCGCACCTTGATGGCGGGTTGTCTAAAGGCTACAGCAGGGAGTTGGTGAGGAGGTGGTCCTCATGACTCCAGGCTATACTGTCTCTCATGGTCTCTTTTCCCCGATCTCCATCTGGTTGCCATGGACACCATCGATAGGGCTATTTTTTCTTCTTCTTTTTATATTTTACTTACTTTAAGTCAGTTAAATGTGGAAAGTTTTGGCTTTAGGGCCACATCCGACTTGGTTACTATAACCATCTTTATGTTGTTGTTCATTCCAGTTTTTACTCCAAACTCCGGCAGGTCTTTTGTGCTTGTGGCGGCATGTCTAACACCCATACATCAGATTCCTTTTTAAATTTTGGCCTGGGAGACTCACTGCACTGTCCCATGATAGGAATACAGGCTAGTGGGCCAGATGCATACCCATTTCTCTCTCTCTTTATTTATTATATTCCCAGGTTTTTTGTTTCTTCTTCTGAGTGCCCGCTAGATCTCCTGAAACTATATTTTTCATTGAAGCATTCACCCCGTTGTCCTAGTTGTTTCCAACAGACAGGCTGAACCTAGCTGCCAAGGTTTTGATAGGCCAAAGAGGGCAACACTGACACTGGCACACCAACAAAGCCTTTATTTGGGAGTGATCTCACCCCTTTGTAAGCCTGTCTGCTTGGAGGCCTGTGCTCTGGGTGTGTGTGTGTGTGTGTGTGTGCACGCGCGCATTTTTAGGGGTGAATTGTAGGGGGGAGGAATGGATGGATCCCACCCCTACCCCCTCTACCTCAGTCCCTCCAGGCTTATAGAGCTGGCAAGGAAAGGATGCCATGGCTGAGGGCAAGGCTGACTCTGCTCTCCTCCCCTCCTCCTCCCATTGCCCAAGGCCGTCCCACATGACCCTGTGTGAGTGTGTGTGTGTGTGTGTGTGTGTGTGTGTGTGTGTGAGTGTGTGTGTGTGTGTGTGTGTGTGTGTGTGTGTGTGTGTGTGTGTGTGTCTGGCTTGTTTTCACACATTATGGATGTGGCCTTGGCTATATATTTTGGTGTGTATGTGTATGCATGCACAAATATTTTCTGAATCTCAAATACTGTAATGAGTGTATGCTGGCTTGCAGTTAAATATCTGTAAGTGTGTATGTGTGCTGACATTCCCTTTGCTCCCTATGCTCCTTCCTCAGCTGGTAGGAGTGTTTAAATTTTGCAGGGTGGCCAGGGCAGCCAGTACCCCTGATTGGAATGGAAAATGACCCGGAGCCTTAAGCTGTGCAGTTCAGACCTGGCACCCACACACACATAGAGGAGGCGTGTCATCGAGTGAAGGCGGTGGAGAAATAAAGAAAAGAGCCTTTAAGCTGTCATCCCTCGGCCCTGTGACCGTAATCACTGATGGCGTCCTCTCAATACAGCCCACCATGTTAGTAAGCGCAACTAGTCCATCCCCAACTCGTAAACACACACACATTCACGCACACTAACCAACTCATTTAGATGCTTACAGAGGAAAGAGTTTAGGATCAGAAAGAATTGTTCAGGTATGTTAAAGTGTTTTTGTTGTTGTTGTTTTTCTCTTGTCTAATTGCTTGACTCAGGTTCAAAGAAGGCAGGAGAGGTTGCTATGTACTTCAGTTTCTCTTAGGATTTTTGTGCATATCTTGTGCACACACAAGCGCACACATGCTTGATGCAAAGCATCCAGCAGTCCCTGCAGATCTTAATGTGAACGAGTGTTTGTGGAGCAGAAAGATGTCATTTGTTCACTGGCACAGGAAACACACAATCCCCTTGGACCATTGTAGTCAGTCATGGTTTGTCTGTCTGTTTGTCTATCTCTGTCATAGATACACACACGCACACACACACACACACACACACACAGGTAGTGCTTTAGACACACTCAGGCCTCTTCACTGTCAACACAGTAAAGAAAGTTCATTCCGCACAGCACTTATTTCCCTGTGGGTCCTGAACTGGCAACTGCGAGGAGCTGAGCGCTCGTACTATTAGAGGTGAGGCTGTGTTTTGAGCCCTCGGCTTAACTCGGGTGTTGATGTTTCAACTGCGGGTTTCTCCAGGCTGTATTTCAAGGACTTCCCTCATTGGGAATTTTCAACTAGGTTCTTCTTCTTTTTCCTCTCTTCCTGCCCCTCTCTCGCTACCTACCAATCCCTCCCACCCCACCGAACCTTTCTTTCTTCGTTTTTCGGGTGGTTGCCAGGATTAAGTGTGGAGTTCTATCCAACAGTTTCCCCCGATTGTTCCTCACTGTGCTCGAAGAGGAGAGTGAGACCCCTTTTCAGATAAACATGTGTGCATACGTG
Organism: Thunnus maccoyii; assembly: GCF_910596095.1. NCBI lineage: Eukaryota > Metazoa > Chordata > Actinopteri > Scombriformes > Scombridae > Thunnus > Thunnus maccoyii. Next base: position 22,571,157 of record NC_056541.1, read on the forward strand.
TGTTTTATACAGATGAGGAACCAGAGCTCAAGTGGAGTGGGGGTGATGATTTTGTGATTTGTTACCAAAGGTTTTTTGTAGCCTACTTATGCTTAGCACTACTTAATTTTTTTTAATCTTTTTTTTTTGTAATTAGTATTTTATTGAATTTTACTTCTGTCCACATTAACAATGTGGACATGTTAGAAAAATGCATAGAGTGCGTACTTCAGTGGTTATAATTTGAGACTTAATAAGCAAAAATTCGAAGTATTTTGCAATGTGTAAACAATCTATAAATCAGCGCCTAGGTCTCTGAATCCATAAGCATAACAGAACCTCCCATTTCCCAACGGACACGGACTAACCAACGGTCTTGATTAACCAAAATAAGCCTCTTTCAGCAAATTTGTTCGTATGATGCCACTGTTGCGGACTCTGTGAACCGTTCCTACAAAGAGGGCTCACCTGGGTTCCTCCAGTTTCTCATTATAATTTGCTTTCCCACCATTATACTAGTCTAAATAAAGTCATCAGCTTCACAGTGAGTTGTCATTTGTGGATCACTGAGAACATTTAGCCATGGGCAGAGCTCAAAGTTGGTCTTGGTAAGGTTTTATACGTTCATGAACCTTTAGCCAGTAGTTCTGAATCATAGGACATTCCCAGAGTGGGTGAAGAAGAGTCCCTTCAAAACTGCAGCACTTCCAACAGTCAGCATTGTCCCTAAGCTTAAGCCCAAACAGTCTGGAAGGGATCCAAGAAAAAGTGATTGAGATTCTTAAACTGGATTAATCTAATTTTGATGTCTCTTGATACCCTCTTAGTGTTTTCACATACTGATACTGATACTTACATATGATCCCACTCTTTCTTTGTAACATCAGTGTTCAAATGTACTGCACAAGTTAACGTCAGCATGACAAGACACAGTAACTGTCTGCTGGAAAATCACTGCATAATAGATAGACGCCCAGTGTTTCCCCTATAATAGTACAGGCCTGGTGGGCCATCAGGCCAAAAAATATTTTTTTTAAATGCCAAAAATAGCGCCAAATTCATTCATCCATTCAGAAATCAATAGCGTTTGGGAGTCTCTGAGCAGCACTGTTTCAAAACGTGAGTCAACATCTGTGTCATTACCTGGGAAACTGCAGGTAGCGTAACTCCTTTTAAGGAATAAGGCGGTATGTAAGCGAGTGAGTGGTTAAGCGAGAGGGCGATCATCAGAAAAGTGACAGTGAATGAGAGAAGAGCAGAGGAAAAGGTTAGCAGTAAGGCCATATTCCAAATCAGGCGGTGCGGCATTCAGCCGCAGGGTCGAGCGGAGGTGTGGGCGTGTTTATTTGTCCTCTGGAACGTAACCACTGTGAAACAATCAGAAACTAACATTTTATTAATATGATTCATCGGCTTTCTTGCTTTTCATTCTCGCTCGACCCCTCAGGCAGTAGGCATAATGATACAATACTAGTTTAGGGAGACCCATGCTACCCTTACTGGTTGGCAACTGAAGCTTTTCTAACTTTATCCTTGGACATTTACCATTCCATTAAAAAGTTTTTGCAAATATGGTTGAACCTTTTAAAGTACATATGGGATATGGCAATAGGAAGACATTGAAGCAAGTAATTCAGTTTTGGGATACAGTTCATCTTGAGGACATCAACTTTTCCCCATAATGATAAAAATGATGGTGACCACCTTTCCGTATCTAATGAATTTTTCATAAAAAGTCCAAATTCTTTTCAGTTATTTTGCCGATTTGTGGGGGAAGAGAATACCAAGATATTTTAAACCTTCAGTAGGCTAAAATGACCCTACCTGAAATAAAGTTTTTGGGCCGTATGAGGCTAGTGGAAGAGCCTCTGACTTAGACCAATTAACCTTATATCCGTATAGCTTGGAGAACAAGCCAATATTATCCAAATGTACTGGGACATATCTAAGTGGGTCCAAGGTAAACCACAATATATCATCTGCGTAGAGCACAAGCTTATGTGTAGACTCCTTAATTCCCTGAATATTTGGGCTCTTAAAAATAGCTGCTGCAAGAGGTTCAAGAGCTTGTCAGAAGAGCCCTGGTGACAGCACCGACCCCTGCCAGGTACCTCTACCAGGTGTAAAATAGGATGAAATGAGACCATTTGTTTGCACTGCTGCCTCTGGGTCTTTATAAAGGATTTCTATCCATCTCATAAATGTTTGGCCAAACCCAAAAGCTCTAAGTGTGTGAAATATGTATCTCCATTCTATCCAATCGAACATATCACAGTGTCAAGTGAAATAGCTGCTGGTGGACTGTTAGAATCCCACTCAAACAACGTAATATTTATAAGGCGTCTCACATTATCAGAAGAATTTCTACGTCTGATAAAGCCCACTTGGTTCAGATGGATAAGTGACCTAAGTGTTTTGTCTGATCTATTAGCAAGTATCTAGATAGCAGTAGACAATCGACTGAGATCAATCTTGGACAATAGCTTTTTGCAGTTAGGCAGGTCCTTGTCTTTTTTTAGTATTAGTGCAATAATTGCTTGATTGAAGAAGGAGGTATTCTACCAACTTTGAATGCCTCTGCAGCATCCTTTCAAATAATGTCAAAAGGTCTTCAGCATAACATTTAAAAAACTTGGTCATATAACTGTCTTAGCCAGCGGATTTGCCTGCTGTTAGGGCCTTGATTGCTTCAATTATCTCCTGTGAACTAATAGGTGAATCTAAGCCCTCTCGTTGTGCAATACTCGGCTTAGGGAGGTTTAAGTTGTTGAGAAACGATATTATCTCTTTGTCCATGGCAGAGCTTTCAGATGTATAGAGATTTATGTAGAATTCCATGAATATGAAATTTATCTCACTAGATTTGGTTGCCAAGTTGCCATCCCTATTGAAGATTTGGACTCTTTCTGTTTAATGTACCAAGCCAGAATATTTCCCACTTTATCCCCCAGTTCAAAAATAGTCTGCCTGGCCCTAAACAGAAGAAACTCAGTTTTCCTGGATACTATAGTCTTGTACTTGTATTTAAGGTGAATCAGTTCTTTTAAAACCCCTTCGGATACATTCCTTTTCAATTTGGACTCAGTGTTCTCAATTCTCCTTTCTAGATCTATGAGCTTAGCAGCATTAACCTTCTTTTTATGAGAGACATATTGAATAATGAATCCCCTTAGAAAGGAGGTGATCTTGTCCCCACCTTCCAGACCTGTCCTGATACTGTGAGCACGGTCCATTTCGATTCCACCCAAGTGAGGGTCAATTCCCAGGGACGTTGAGATAAATTTGTTTAGTATGCAGTAGTGTCGTTCTTTTCAGCCCTTTCTGGTATCCCAACAAATCCGAGGTTATTGCGTCTGGATCTGCACTCAGCAGTAGCCAGTCTGTCTGTCAGTAGGTGTATGTCCACTTTTGTGGATGCAGGATTAGCGTTCTTGCTAGCTTGCTTGGCTTCTGGCCTACTCACTCGTTCTTCCACCTCCGTAATGCAGGAGATAAGGGAGGATAGCTTTGTATCCATGGAATACAGAGATGGTAAAATTTCTTTCAGATCTGCAGTTTCCTCTAAGATCTTACTCTGCATCATTCGAATCTGAGCCACATCATTTGAATCTGAGCCATATCATGGTCTGTGGCTTTGCTAGCTGCAGGATCTTTGCTAGCTGCTTCTCCCTTGTCCTTATTGGCACTAATAGATACATAAAGTTAAGTTTATGTGGCTGAGCAAAGTTTTCTTTGTTCCATATTACTGCTAGAAGACAAACTTTTTAAGTCTTCTGACATGTTTTGGTTTCAATTAACCTTTGCCCACAAAAGTACTGATATCTGAACACGTTTGAGGATGAATAAAGGATATTAATCCCAAAGTCGATGAGTCTTATCCCTGTGTCACGTGACTCCTGCTCAGCACCACTTTTATAATGTACACAAACACATATCTTGGCCTTTTTTTTCTCTTGATACATTTAGTCAGCATGAAGGCCACCGGGAGCTAGCTTATCTGAGGAGGAAAGGGTAGAGGCCAAGGAACATTAAACTATTTTTATTTCACTGTCGTCTTTCACCTACAAGGTCCATCTTGAGTTTTAATGTCATATATTTATTTGTAAGGACTACATGATAATTGAGAGTGGTGAACTTGTAAGTGTTGAAAACATGCTCTTTCCATCTGCAAACAAAGCCGAGTTTCAAGGTTTAGTTCATTCCTTTTGTTAGCTTCTGGGCTGATTGAAAGGAAAAACAGCATGGTCATGGGCCAAAGATGATTTTGTTTTGTTGGCCATGAAGATCATTATCTGTTTCTGTGCTGCAGCCCTGAACTCACATCATCATACACTCTATGAAAACAAAATGTTAGTACTCTTTTTTTCCCCCTTTAAATTAAAACATTCAACAAGGACTCAAGAGAGGAATTGAATAGTATATTGAAAAAATAATGGAGATAAAAACACAGACAAAAAAGGAATTTTACTTACTTGAAAGTCATTAACAAGAAGTCAACAATGTGTATTGAAAGTCAACAATGGGGTGGTGTTTGAACAGTGGTGGAGTGGGTCATATAGTGAAAATGAAGTGTAGTAGAAAGACATTCAACAGCAGTTAAGTGTGTTTGCTTAAACTAATCTTTCAATGACAAGTTAAACCCTGCAGCGTGTGTAGAGTGTTGGTCTTTTAATTGTTACAGTTGTAAAGGCCACCTCTAGTTCACCTCTAAATTGTTAAACCGTCTCAAGAAAACAAAGAGTTTGGAGCTCTACAAGGATGTGCACACAGTGGAAGCAGCCATTCATTCATCAAGAATCTAAAGTAAAGCAGAAGTTACTAAGGATGACTTTCACAGCACAATGTCAAATAAAGGCTTGATAAAAAATTGAGAGAGAAGAGGCTCTGTTGCAATGGTGCAGTCACATTCAACAGTATTGTTATTGTTGCCAAAACTGTGTGTAAAGCAATAGTTTAAGTATATGATTGATAATAGGCCTCTCATCTTGTTGTAGTGGGAAAACCACAGGTGTTTCTAATAACATTAACAATGACTCTGCTGTATTCGAGTGCCCCGGTAAGCCTCGACAGTGTCACTGTGAGCCAGCATGCACAAGGATCCTGAAACCAAAGCAAATAAATAGAATTCAGCCATCTTTGATTTTATTATATACACTTTTGTTTTTTCTGACTGACATGTCAAAATGTTTTCTGTCAAAAGGGCCTATCCTGTTCCCACAACTATCCAGAGAGAATTTCTAAAAGATTACTTCCTCCTTGACTCGCCCCTGTTTATTTTCCTTAATTGAGAGAGACGTTGTTTCTGGAAAGAGATTGTGCTGTTGTATTTTTTATATTTTATTTAGTCATTTTTCAATGCTGTGAGAACAAAATGAAATTCCACTCACCTCTATTATACTGAGGTAGAGGCACAAACATATACAACTCAAAACCTGGGCCAATAAAAGCAAAACTATCTGCATTTTTTAACTGACCCTTTAAATTCACCCTTTCTGGGTTCATTTAGCAGCAGTCTGGTGTTGATGGGATTTTGTGGCATTATTTCCAGAAGTCACTTTAAATTTGGTGGCTGCACATTGCAGTCAAGTAATCAGTTTCTGATTACTGATGGAGTCACCAAATTATTAACTAAAAGATGCTGCTTCAAAACACACTTAGGCCTTGGACATCGATTCTTGGAGCAACATCAAAGAGCCTTTTTTAAAAAATTTTATCTTATTTTTTTTAACTAAACGAACACTCCACCTTATGCTTTCTAATTTGCACAGAACATCTATATTGTTGTGCTTCACCTTCTACCTTTGCACTATGCACACTGTGTATGAAAAAGAGCAAATAATACCAACATGACATAGTTTGCACTGGTCTTTTTCCATGAAAATGAGTTCATTTTGTAGAAAATTATTGTGTGTATTGTGAGTTCTAAAATCAGGGTTGGTCTCATGGCGTCAGTGTGGTCCAACCCGGGTGCTTGTCAGATGGTCCAACAGCTTCTGAAACCCCCTTCCCACGTACCTTTCTGACACTGGAATTGGGGAAGGGGCTGTATTTGACAATTTCTATAACTTGCCTAAACCGTCTGTTTCAATCTGACATTTAGTGATTGGCCAAGTCTGTTGAGATGACAATGTAAGCAGGGTTTGAACTTCTTTCTCAAGCTCTCTTCTGTCATTCTTTACACAACTACACTACTTTGTCACTTTTCGCATGTCACTCCTCTCTGTGATGGCAGGCTTTTCACTCTTCAAGTGTGGCTGTTTGGAGCAGCTATACATACTTTCACTGTCCGACATGGTCAAACTAGTTCCTCCCCAGCATACCCCCACCTTTACGTTTTCTGTGCTCATGGATTCAGCATTGGTTCCCCTTTGCTATAATGTGATTTGTAGGCACATTTCAGTCTTCTTATATCAAATTAAGCACTAGTTTGCTTAACTAAATGCGGCTGTGTGCATGTTAATAGCATCATAGGAAACTGTTTATCCGCTTGCACATGAAGATTCAGTGCATGATGTGGTTTTAGAGCCAACAGCTGATGGTTATGATTAGCCATTTCTGATTCTGAGAGTTCATTTAGGGCTCCACTCTGATCATTTAAGATGCTAATCGCCCACCACTGATCAGCATCCAGTAAATCAGAGTATATCTGATGCCCCCTCTCACTAGAAGTGTTGTAGTGGCAGGGGATTACACGAAGCCAGCAGCTGGTGTCCATGCCTTCACATCCTGCTGTACCTTATCACCCTCCCACACTTCCTGTAAAAGGTTATGATCTGACTGTAATCTGTGCCTGAACCTGTTAATCAGACACAACCTATTAAACTGACCATACTTTCACTGGCTATGTTGAAATGTTCTTCCTCTAATATTGGTCAATTGTATTTTCCTAATATGTAAAAAAAGATACTAATACTAAGATAAAGATATTGGCCCAACCGCTTCATCTAATGTACCCTCCACATTTTTCTCATCCATATTTTTTTTTGTTTTTATACTCTGATTATCACACTAGAGAGGGGGAGCGAAAAAAATAGGTGAGCGTTCAGACACTGTTGCTAAAGCAGAGAGAGATTTAAGCATATTCACATGTCTGGCCGGTCTTTCTTTTTCCTTTATCTGATGCCTCTCCGCTGGCTGCTCTGGTGCTTCACTTGGTTGGCCTTGTTGTTTTTGCTGTGGTTTCTAGTCGCTAGCTAGCAGCTCCCTGTGGATATGTGATGCCGTGCCCCTGGCTGCAGTTCGCACACTCACCCTGCCTCTCTTTTTCAGGCAGCGAGGGGGGAAGAGAGAGAGAGAGAGATAGAGAGAGAGAGAGAGAGAGAGGATGTTTACCATGCTGTGGAGCTGCCTGCTTCCCAGCTTGTCTGCCTCAGCCTCAGCCCCAGCCTCAGACCAGAGACAGAGAGAGACATAGGGGGAGGGAGCACTGCATCTTTCTTTCTTTCCTTCCCTCCCTCCCTCTTTTTGCACCAATTTTCCCCTCCTCCACTCTTGCTTTTATATTTCTTGTCTTCGCCTGCCCTCTAAAGGCCAAAGGGCTTTGCGCTGTGTATGTATATGTGTGTGTGTGTGTGTGTGTGTGTGTGTGTGTGTGTGTGTGTGTAGACTGCATCTGGCTGGTGCATCAGGCAGTGGCTTTTGCTCGGCATGTGAATTCCCCTCCCTCCGCCGTAGCTTCAGAGCTGAAGTCTTAGCGGGACATTTTTGCATTCATGTACACACACACACACACACACACACACACACACACATAAAGGATGGTGTAATTACCCTGTGCTCTCATGTAATACCCCAGGTGTTGTATTTATCTCCACTGCAGCATATCTGACACCCAGTGCCAGCACCTGGATTCACTTCAGTCACCGTCCCTGCACCAAAACCATTCCCCAGCTCATAACTGTGTGTGTGTGTGTGTGTATGTGTATGTGTGTGTCTGTGTGCAATACAAAATAAACAGCATGTGATGCTATTTTCATGACTTCTGTTGGTAAATGTGTCATTTAGCACTGGTTATGTGCAATGATGTCTGTATGTAGTGCAATTGAGCTGAGTATTAGTACACAAGACTGTAATTTCTATCCCCTGACGTAAGACAGTGAGGATTCTGTTGTCCAGTGTGTGAAAGAGTCTCATGCTGGTACGGAGAGAAATAAATAGAAAATCATTGGAAAGTTAAAGACACGCATAAAGGAAATAAAAGAGAGAAAGTCAGGCAGGTAAATATGCGACAAAGAGCAGACAGTTCGCATTGACACACACTGTTAGCTTTCAGGCAGACAGATCTACAATCAAACACGTAGCCATACAGTCAGTCGTACCGGCTTTCAGGCAAGCCGAGCCCAGGGCCGTGCTGCAGGGCTCCTCTCCTCCCCACACCAGTGTCATCCCTCCGGTTTGAGCCTGTCTGTCAGCTGGTTTTGACACAATGACGGCAGGGTACACTGGAAAACTGTGCCTCTCAATCTTGCATTTCTTTCTTCTGGCTTACTGATGATGTGAGCGAACAGAGCTGGGATTGACAGACATGACAGAAGGAATGCTAGAAAAGAGGCAGTGGTAGTTTAGATTGGACTGAAAGACTGTAGCAGATTGTGGTGATTTTATTTTGCATTTTTGTGTCAGGCAGTTTTATTGTCATTTCCAATTTTCATCATCAATAAAAGGGAATTTTTCCTGCTGGTCACTGCACACATAAAACACAAGTGCAACAAGATTTCCGTTGTTCAAAAATGCAGTTATAATATGGTATCTGGCTTGTAGTGTAAGTGATGCTTTGTGCTTAAATTATTTCTGCGATATTCGTTTACATATCTTTGCCGCTCCAACAACCGAATTTCCCATGAGAGGAGAACATACTGTAGGAGTTTCATTTTACTTAACTGCAAGGAAATTCATGCATTTCAAGAGTGAGTGGTGTAAAGCAATTTATAAATTTAGTTTATGCACATTCACTATGCATGCATGCATTTACTCTGCACATATCTAAGTATTAAATTTGAATTTAGCCTTTCTTTGTTCAGTTTTATATTCGTTATATCTAAATGTTCTTGAATTCTAACCCTACATCCAACAGATTATAACACTCACACACGTACACCATTTAAGAATGAGGAGCAATTCATATGACCCTGTATTGTGCCAGGGAAAGCAGAAGTATTAAGCAGAAGTGGAAGAAGTAAACTTTGTCCACTCTTCTCTTTTCCTCCTCAGGTAGAAAACACTGCATGACATGCTTAGGTTTGTGCCCCAGGCTGAGAGGATCCTTGCAGAACTCTGTCCAAGGCTGGTCCTCTCAAAGAAAGGCATAGAACAGGATGAACTGTAATGAAAAACAACCTTGGTCTTCCAAAACCATCCCATCTTTGTTAGAGTTCATCCAGAAGCGACAATGGCAGATCTATTTTCCAGCAGACATAGTGTTGCGAGTGTCTGTATGGGGTTCTATAGTGGTGGTTCAAAAAAAAAACAAAAAACATATCCACATTGTGGTGGACCTGCACCTTTCTGCAGTGTGTCATGCCATGGTCAGCTTCACACATTACAGTCACTCCTACTGGATGAGCATAATAGTGAGGACAGCTTGTTATAGGAACCTGGTGATTATGACCTGCTGTGAGCTACCTCACTCTCTCTCTCTCACACACACACACACCATGTCACTCCGTCTCCCTCTCCCTCCCCCTCGTCTTTCTCTTGTGGCCACTTTGATCAAATCTGTGCTCTTACGTCCTTGACTGCTGCCCCCGACGCCTGACCCCTGCATTTGAAATTTCCCCGCTTATGTAAAAGTTTATGTAGATTAATGCCACAATTTATGCAGATTGAGTTTTTGCCACTCAGGCTTGAAGCACTAAAAGGTAGATGAGCGCTGACCTTCCCCGCTAACAGCTACGTGAGCTCTCACCGATTATCTCATAACTGCTATACATAGTGTTAGTTCTGTGGCAGATAGAGAGATGGAGAGCAATTTCTGAATTCATAACTTTCCATTTTTAACTTTTTTTTTTTTTTTTTTTTTAAAGCGTGTCTCTTAAAACAAGGCTACATTCTGTCTTTTTGTCAAAATGGCATTTGGGAGGCTTAGTACGTGTGGTTTATGTCACAATACACCACACACACGCACACTCATGATTGTCCCTCCTTTAAAACATCATGCTTCCTGCAGCCCCACAGTGTCTGTCAAAGAAAAACAACTGCCAGCAGTGGTATCAACCAGCCTTTCAGCCGTCTGTGTGTCACGCCAAGCCTCCACAGAGCTGTAAACTCGCTCACAAGTGGCCGCAGCATTGCTGAGGTTGAACAGTCAAGTGCCATCAAGAGCAGTTTGCCATAGAAATGGGTCTATCTGAAAGCAAACAAAGGGCTCACACTTAACTCGACCCGCTCCATGTAGGCTAAGTGCGCACAGGCCTGTCTGACACTGGAAAATGGCTTTCAGTCTGAACAGACAAAGCAGAAGAGCAGAAAGAGGAGACGTAATTGTCACTGTTGTAACTTTTCTGGCTTTGAGAGAGGCAAAAAAAAAAAAAAAACTGTTGCATTCAGCTGTGACTGTCATGTTCAGTTTGAATGTGGCGAGGCAGGACTGAAAGGGTAAAGGCAAGGTTATTGCAGATGCTTTCAATGTAAAGATATTTGTATTCATCATAAAATTAGTGTGCCACATCTGTCTCTTTCGCTGAAATATTACCGCTGATCTTCATTGAAAGTGCAAGCCAAGATAGTATTGTGCCACAGTCACAAACGATTTGGATTAGTTCATAAACTTTGCTGGAACAAATCATCCTCACAAACCACTTTTTCACATCTCTATGAAGCGTGAACTTTTAACGGAGCAATTTTCTGATGTCACAGTCAAGGTCTGTTGCGAGTTTGTCACCCGCGGTAGTTCCCTGTGTTAGTGCTACTGTTGATACTGTAGCAATGAGCTCGCTCACAACATTACATCAAAAAGCTAACAGGAAAGCGGAGCCTCCATCAGGTCACTAGCCCTCTGTGCTTTTTACACAAACACAAAGTGACCCGCCCGTCACACAGTTAAGACAAGGTGTCAGCTGAAGTTAGCACTGAAGTGAGCTAAAAGCCTTGGCTGGCACTGAGGCCCAGTGGGAAAACAGCTGTTCACTTTAACTCCTCACTACACTGTGTGTGTGGGAGAGTTTCTGTATGTGTGTGTACTGTATAGCATATGGCTTCATGTGTGTGTCTGCGCACTATTTATATCCGTTGCTGTGTCCTGCCATTGACCCGTGCAGTGTCTCTTCCGCCTTATTTGATAATGATGCTTAACATTACACTTATTAACCTCCTAGTCTTCCATTCAAAATCAAATATTTCAAATTCAATCAAATCCTTCTGTATTGCAGCTTGCCAAAACTACAGGTGGATGTTACCAGATATCATTTTAAATCACCAAATGTCCTCTGTGCTAATTTCCTCAAAAGCACTTTCAGGTGATGCTACAAGAAACAAGAGGCAACGTAAAGATGAGCTTACTAAAGGTAGAATAAATACTGGTGGGTCATAGTGCATGAATGTTTAGGTAGTGTTTGTATTTAGATTTTCTGTTTTCCGTGTGTGATGTGATGTGATGTGCTTGTATCCTTGCACCTTCATACGGAGCTGTCTTGGATTGAGCGATCAGATCCTCTTAAAGACTTTCTGCCTTTCTACAATATAGACGAAGCGTTCTGTGCAACCAGAACAAATTGGAGTTGACTTTTGAGTATGTTTTTTGAAAAAAGTCATAATAACATCGATTCTGTAGCACAGTGTAACAGTGCAGAAAAAAAAAAAAATAGATGCCTGTCAAACATATATATAGGAAAACATTTACAGTCATGCTTGTCTCAGGTTGTTTCCTCTTGGTGCTGCATTTTGAAGGAGTCAGCAGAGGAATTTTGCACCACACACAGAGAACCAGTCGACTTTTAAGAGTAAGTGCTAGGTCATGCATACAGTCTTTTCAGGCACAATTATGTCATCATGGACGTACAAGCTGTCATGTGCATTATGTGTACTGTGTATGTACCGACACCTTCGAGGAACATGTAGCGGCATCGAGCTGTGAGAGAAATGTCTTCTATTGAGGACAGTAAAGGTTGTGTGATCTGACGCTGTATACTTCTGTCCCCTCCAGGCTCAGTTCTCCTCCAACAGACTGATGGAAACGGGCGGACTGCGCTGGATCTGGTCTCTGCAGCAAGTCAGAGGGAGGAGCTCCTCCACAGCGCACAGGTCGGTGACTCTACCCTGAGAAAGAACGTGTCCGAGGTCTTGAACCTGCCCCTCCTTGAGGCCGGATCCTCTCTGCTGTCACACCTCATTTTCTCCTACCGGCAGGAGAGGGGCCTGCCCAGCCACACACAGTCCAACGACAAGACCCACAATCTGGGACACAGGCTGGTTAGAGCCCTGGAGATGCACTCGCTTGAAAAAGTGACTTTGGGCTGGACAGACCAGCGGGCAGTGAGGCTGGTGGCGGATATAGAGACACTGTTGGAGCTCGGCAGAGGGAGTTACCTGGGGCAGGTGTCTCAGGCAGTGAAAGAGTGCAAAGGAGAGAACACTCTGCTACTAATGGAGGTACTGGGGGATCTGAAGTCTCTGGGAGAAGCACTAGTGGCTGATGTGTGACATAGAATCAATTGAAGAAGAAAGAAAACACATTGAAAAAGACATGAAATAAAGAAATAGGCAAGATAATCTGTGATTGAAATGTTCACCAAAGTGCATCTGTGTTAGTTATATCCACCTCTTGGCCTTCTGTGGATGCATGCCTTCAAACTAATGTGGCCTTCTCTTGTCTTCTCATTCAGGTAAATAGGTAAGCATGTGTTGTTGTCTTTTTTTAAGTTGACTGTAGGTTCATTTCTACAGACATACAGTTTTATTCTCATTTGATTGTAACCACACCATAGTTTGGTTCTATTTCACTACCTGTTTTGGTGTCAAATATTTTATACTTTGCAAATATTTCTGAAATGGAAAATGTTGTCATGGCAACACTAACATTTCTGTGTAGACTGTTACTACCTCAAGTTTGAGTTTTTCTACTTTTCTTAATGTTCAAAAATTAGATTGTTTAACAGATGTCACTATTATTTATAACAAAATAAAGAAAAATAAGTTGGTTGAGTTTTACACTTTTATGCCACGAAGTTAAAAAATTTCTGGTGTAGTATTTTAATACCAATAAGTCAGGGGGGGACATGGCAGCTGAAAGGCGCTCTAAAAGATCGAGTAGCATGATGTGGGGGGCTGCTGTAAAAGAGTAACATCAGTTCTCACAGAAGTTATCGTGGTCTGGGATGCTTGAGACACTGATGTGCACTCAGGGTCTCCGCCACACAGACAGCAGTGAAGAATGAGCCACTTCCTGAAGCTGAACATGAATGAGGAGAGGGGCTTAAAGCCTGCATGTTTGAGTGGGTCGAGTGGGCGATGTAGCAATGGAGGTGAGGAGAGGGGGATTTGAACCTGAAATGTGAGCGCGGTCGGTGTTGGAGACTGAGATGAATGGTCTTATCCCCTTCGCTGCTACCGGTATTCACTTAAAAATGAGCTTGTTGATGTGGAAAGCACATTGTGCAAGAATCCAGACACTCTGAAGATGATAAAAAATATTTAATCTCATGTTTGTTTTTCCTCTTTTTCAAAATAAGCAACATACATCAGATGCATTTCATTTCTCAAACCAGAAATATATACATCATATTTTCTCATGACTTTCGCCTCTTCCTGACCCACCCACGTCTCAGCTCGTACAGTATTCCTGTCCTGAAATGACATTGGTCAGAACTGGGCACATGAGGATGATGTCACAGGCAGGCAACGTTGCAGGCGGAAAAAAGACAGATCTTAGAAAATGAGGCAGGCATACACCTACTTTACAATATCATCACCAGACCATCAACAGGCATACTGTATAAAATACAACCAATAATTAATAAGTAGTTAGCTATGTACAGTATCATTTAAAAAATAAATAGTCTCATTTCAAATTGGTGCAAATAAAAGTTCTTTTTCCTTTACAGCTGTCAGTCTGATACATTCCTTTATATAATTTATTTTCTCTGCATCATACAAAATAAAAACACTTTGGTTTGCTTGCAAACATAGCCAGAACCAAATAATAAATGACAAAAGAAACGGTATTTGGATGCAATACCACACAATAGTCACCACATTTTGCTGTAAAATAACTACACACAGTAGTAGACACATATCAGGTATTCAAATGGTCCCTTCAGGCATTATAAAAAGCCATCCTTCACCAGCCACAGAGTGTGTTTGTTGAGGAGGCTATAATCAGTCTGCGACGCTGCTCTTGGGGGACAGTCTGTTATTGTCTTTCAAGTGGATTCCTCAAAACAACAAAACAAAATCAATGGCCCTCTAGAGTGACAGATTCGAGCCTGTTGATATTTAAGCATGGAGATGGATGGGTAAAGAGGGAGGGAGGGAGCAGGAGAGGGTTAGAGGGGATGGCAAGCAGACAGACAGACAGAGAGGGTAAGAGGATGATAAAATGGCAGAGGAGAACTAGAGCTGCATTGGGGAGGGGGTTTAGAGTGATAAAGACGGACGGAGAGACAGACAAACAGACGGACAAAGGGGGAGAGCTGGGAACAAAAAGATGGAGAGGGGAGGAAAGATGGAGGCAGGGATCAGTAGGATGAGAGGAGACCTCCTCAAATGTAGCCCGAGCTGTGATCTTTCAACAGATGCTCAGCGCGAAGCCCAGGAGACCGTCCCTTCAGACAGGGTCGCAACCCTGCTCACTGACGAATGAGGGAACCGCAGAGAGAGCAAACGGAGAGAAGCATGATGGGAAGAGGGATCTGAAATAGCATAAAAAACACACACACACACACACACACACACACACACATTGACATCTCAGGCCTAAGTCCCCTCAGAGCCTTGTCTTGTCACACAGCGACTTGCTGCTCATCTAGCTGACGGCCTTCTACACTAGCAAACCCCACACCAAATAACAGCTGGCACTTCTGCTGCACCACACACACATTTACATGCTGACACACACACACACACATACACACCGAATGAAGCTGCGCATCAGTCTACAGCTGGAGGGGAGATACAATTGTAACACACACCAACACTGAGAAAAGCAATATGTCTTTGATTGCATAAACGTGTATACGCAAACACTCTTACATACACAGTTCACATACACAAGCCTCTGTCTCTAGAAAGACAGATCAAAGTTGAGCTGTGGGCGCAGGAGGTGGGGCAGATGGAGAGGGCGGCCAGCCTGGGGCACAGCATCACAGAAGAGCGTGTTTGTCTTTGTGTGTGTGTGTGTGTGTGTGTCTGAAAGGGAGAGAATGTGCCTACTCAAATGGGATGTTTTGTTTTCATCTGTGAGCAAGTATGTACAGTATGTGTGACAGAGATCTCTAAGAGAGCCTGTGTATTCAAGTGAGAGGTTGTCTTTTTTTTTTTGAGTATGCATGCATGCTTGTGTGTGTGTGTGTGTGTTCCGTGTGTGGCCGTCGAAGCCAAACACGGAGGGAGATGAGAGGAAAGGAGACCAGCCTTTCAAACAAGATTAGGGCTGTGGCTGCCTAAAGGCCTGCCTGCCTTGCGACACTCTGCATAGACTGGGTGACATCTATATTAACACCATGACAGCAGGCCCAGTCTGCTGCGCCTCCTGACAGAGAGAGAAGGTGCCTCACTGACTGTCTGACTGATTGACTGACTGGAGATTTTGACATGTTTTTAACAGGTTAAACGAGCTTACAGCAAAATTATCTGAGCATTTAGTAGTAGTAAACGCTCAGCGGCATCATGTCAACTGTCCCAACAGTGTTGTTCTTTTTTTCCTCTGGGTATTTTTTTAATGACGATTATATAAACACAATCTATGTTTCAATCACTGTACTTGAAACGAATACCACTGCCCACTGCGGTTTGCTTTTTTTTTTGTTTGTTTTGGAGTCAAATTCTGAAAAAAAAGCTAATTTGGCCATTGCATTAAAGCACAGACAGACAGATACCACCACAAGCTTTCAGCTTGTTTGTCCAGTTTTGTGTTTGTGTAGAAGGACATATCTGGAGGCTACCACTGTAATTACTAATCAACTTGTCTGGCTGAGTTAAGTGGAGACGATCCAAATTACTGGCAGTGAACATAACATCATTACCACATCCAAGAGGGGAAGAAAAGAAAAAGATACTTAAGTACAAAAACAATTAGAAAATATTAATATACTCCAAAAAATCACTTCATAACTACAATATTAGCTTAAAAAAAATGAAATGTCTACTGCAGAGTGATGATGCACAATGTTAGTATAAGGCTTGTTTCCTGATAAACATGGATGCACTGAATATGTCGTTTTGGAGCAGTGAGTAGAAATGTTCAAATTCGTTTCACTCATTGTGTGACACTTGTGGCGAGCAAACGGACAGAGTCCTCCGAGCTGTCAGAGTGACGGAGAGAAGAAACAAGGAAGGTGGCTCATCACGACAGAGATAAAGGTCATTCCATCCATCCTTCCCACCCGCCTTTAAAATCAATCAAAAGCATAATGGTGATAAGAATAATTCAAGAAATTTCTTGTACTTGTCTTGTACTGTTTTTTTTTCTCTTTTTCTACAAAATTACACTTCAGGAAACTGTACTGTACATCATGAGTAATTAAAGACAGAAAAAGGTTTAAGAGAGGAGAAAAAAAAGGAAAGGAAAAAAAAAAAAAAAGGAAGGATAGCTGAGCCGAGCTGGTCCCGAGCCGTCTCCCTCTGCTCCTCAGTGTCCAGTAATAGACCAAGAGAAGAAAAGTGGAGAAGAGAGGAGTTGGTGGGCGGACACAGTCATCTACCCGGGGTTGTTTTTCTTCCTTTTATTTGGACTGGGATTGGGATCCAGTTTCAGCTCTCGGTACTGCACCTGTTAAAACACACAGAAACACATGCACGCACGCACACACAAACACACACCACCCGGTCAGGTGGAAAGAGCAAAGGATGCTTGAATAGCACAGAAACCCTCAAGAGGCTCTCTGGGTCCAGCTGTGTGGAACCGTGGCCTCAGGGAAGGGATTACACACTGATTACAACACACACACACACACACACACACACAGATGCACATAAAGACATGTACACTCACACGCACACACTCACACACACACAAACACAATACATGAACACTGTTCAAAGCTCGAAATACACTCGCACACAGACGCACACGAATGTACACGTACACACGTACTTCCACAGATGTGGAACGGTGGCCTAAGGGAAGGGATCACACAAACAAACAGAGCACAGGGCAAGGGCTCATGGGAAAGCTTGGAGAGACAACAGAGTCATCTCAGCATGGCAAGATGGTGAAGAGAGAAAGGGCAGAGCGATGGGAAAGAGACAGAAGGTAGAACACAAGTCTGTGTATAGCTGGTAGTTACTTCAGTATCGCCTCATTACCCATC
The DNA here is from genome assembly GCF_910596095.1 of Thunnus maccoyii. Lineage (NCBI taxonomy): Eukaryota > Metazoa > Chordata > Actinopteri > Scombriformes > Scombridae > Thunnus > Thunnus maccoyii. The sequence continues at coordinate 22,588,598 of NC_056541.1, forward strand.
ACATGTTGACTTGATCTGTTAGCTTCATACATGCTGCACTGAATGTCGTGAGCTTTATTGACCAATCTCGTGATGAGTCATGTAGAATAAAAAGCTAATTACTGTATAAAAGTCAGGCAGAGACATGACATATTTCTGACAAAAAACCACAATGTGAATCTGCACAAAAGCACACTGAGTGCATCATTCATGGTATGAAAAACAAACCAAAAAATGACAGTGCAGAACCCCTCCTTTGTTTCTCTCTTCACTCAGGTTGGGTGAACTGTGGTTAGGCATCAGAAAGTAGTCTGTCTATGTGGAGCTTTCCCTCTTCTCCCTCAATAATAAGTGGATACTAGAGAAAACCTAACCAGATGAGACTTGTGTCTCCTTGCAGACAGGTGAAGGGCCTGTCAGCCATTAGGAGCAGAACAGCAACACCAACTCGAGTGTTTCACAACTACTTAGGATGACTTTAACTGGTTCGGCTTTAGACAGCAGGAGATGTGCAGGGAAAGAGGGAAGGAGAGTCTAGAATTTCTAGTTTCCTTTATTTAACTTAAAGTTACTACAAGGGACTTTTATTTTGTGTTAATTTTAGAAGCCCCTGTGGACTACAGCGGTAGTATTTTCCCAGAATGAAGACTGCATTTCCCATGAGCACCACTGCCTTTTGTCATAAAGATCTTGGCTAGCATGTGCATTTATTTTGGAAGCTACTGAAAGAAAGACATTACTTATTTTTAATACTATTTATCTTTTTTTAAACACAGCTGTTTGCAGGATGCATAGCAATGAGGTAATGTATCTATTTGTGGCTATGTTAGATTAATGATTGTAATATGATGATAGTACTGTTCATACACCTGGGTTACAGGTACGGCTGCATTCAGCACCAAATCTGGCAACTTTCAATGTCCCCTCATCCTCTCAACGTCTTCATACTCCCTCATGCTACAATGCTACATACAATGTAAACAAAGGCTCTTCTGGTCTGCTTGCCGTAAATCGTTTTGTCAGATTTTGCAGGCGATCCGACCCGGTGGCAGGCATTTAGAATAACTATATAGAAATAACCAATCTCCTCAATGATGATCTTGTTTGCTTATGTAGGTCATATAGCAGCATCAGAGGCAACACGAGACTGTTTCATAACCAGTTAAAAGTTCCTTGTAGTAACTTTAAGAACCACTTTAATCCAAAGCACCCCACAGCACCATATGTGCATGCTCTTTTAACAGCCCTAACGACGCGAAAGTCCCACCACAACAAATTAAGTGCCATGTTCTACCTTTTGAGGCATTAAAAGCAAATATTTTACTTTCTTCGGAGCCTTGTGTTATGTTTTGTTAACAGTATGTAAGCAAGCATCAGCTGAACAAATGTAGACACAGATTTTCTGCCTAAACTTAATCCTACAATCCAGCATCATAATTCTAATGACTATTTATGTATCGCTATTATGTTACTCATAATCACTCACTCTAGTGGCACATTACAATAACCTCAGAATATGTTCAACGCTATCACTGGGGTTAGCGTCACCAATTTCTATATTTGACATGTTGCTTTGCAAACAAACCTAGCGAACAGATCATTGAAAGAAACAGCTCTTAAGTGATGGACACTCAGACGCAAGAGCATGACAGTGGTTCAGCGTCAATAACCACAGACTGTCACTCTAGCAGTCTCACTTTCAGATGTATGCACACATGTGCATGCATACACACAAATACAGTCGCTAGCCTAGACAGATTCAAAACACTGACAAGCACTAGCCACTGAATCAGAATACTAATAGAGACAAAAAAAAAAAGAGTTAACAGTCACAGCACCAAAGAGCCAGTATTGTCTGTGGGATCCCTCCTAGGCTGACGTACTGTAGGCTACTCTGCCTGTCTGACTGACTGACACCCTCTCTGATTCTCCAGGCAGACAACAAACTGACGTCAATACGGTTTCTCTGTTCTGTCTCATGGTGAGTCTGTCTGCTGTGGACGGGAACAGCAGCGTCTCTCAGCGCTGGCTGGGAATAAGCCTTTATCATCCATCTTCTACTGGTTCCCACTGTCGCTTCAGTGAAGCCTTCCACTATCCTCTGCCTGCAATGTACAAATCTGTGATGCAAAGAGACATGTGTGAACGCACGCAAAAGACACATGAGTACCAGCAAAGGAAATGTACACACACACACACATACACACACACACATACACCCGCGCCTCCCACATCACACAAAACACCCTGCCATCCCCGCATCATTAAAATCCCATATAAATCCACACACTCCACACACAAATATACAGTGGGGTATGGCTGTTCCTCCGTCTAACAGTGGTGGTCACCAATGTCCCGTTAAAGTGCTTACAGAGTGGTTAGGCCAGCATGTGTTGCTTTCTACGCCTCACTAGGCAGCCAGACTGCACTGATTCAGATCTGGATGCTCCTCGCTGTCCACAAGGCAAACTAACATCCTACTAAACAGCTGTACAAATACAACTGGTTTGTAAGATACATTGACAGAGAAGAAGAGAGGCTAAGAGACACAGCCTGAAAGATGACGATGAAATAATCCAGGTGGAGAAAACAAAGGGGGAAAGGAATGATGGGAAGCAAGATAAAGAAGGGACAGAAATAGACAGAAAGATCAAGGGAAGAAGGGTAGACACCAGGACAAACCAACAAAGGAAACAGGAGAGAAAACAATGAGAGCAAAGAAGAGACTGGGTGAGATATGTGGACACTCGGGTGATGACAGATACTGTTCTCATGTGGGTGTGGATCCTTTTATAGCCCTGCCAACTAAAGCAGACAACGAAGCAAAAATCCAAGGGACAGAGAGGGGTTTATATGGCCCCATCTGTGTGTGTGTGTGTGTGTGTGTGTGTGTGTGTGTGCATGCAGTGGTAGTTTTGTTAGGGGACCATGACAGTCCTGGCAGAATGCCCACATTGACTGCGATCAATGACAGTGGTGTATCCATGGATGAACAAGTGACTGAAATGGTTGAATTATTTAAATCACTGATGAGTGATGGAGTAACAGCACATCTGCACAGACTGCAGTTACATGGACATACAGTATATCTGTTAACAGGAAATAATTGCAAGCAAATTCACAAAAAAATCAACCCTTATCTAAATGTTTATTTCTCTATATGCAAACTAATTTTCACTCATTGTTTGCTACAAGCTTCAAACAAGCTACCGTAGATCCAAAAGTAGGACAGGTATTGTACGGGATCACTGACTGTTAGTGGTCCCATTATACGACCAAACCCCTACAACAGCGAAAAGGAACACGGCAATTTAAATCTGCACGTTGACATTCCTGTCCAAACAAAAATCTTTGTGAGTGCATACAAACAAAGAAAAGTTTGCATGTCAGTAAAAAGTAGGGTTTTGTTTGTCATGAAAAGTAGCGAGAGGGATCGACAAAAAGAAAGGGTGAAGGAAAAAACAATATCTCAATCAAACAATACTTTTCTCTCTGAAGAGCTGCCAGCCAGGAAAAATGGGGCTCATGCGTCACAGGTTCAATTCCACCTTACAGGTGACAGGCCTGCCTGACGCTATACCCTTGGCTCCCTGCTGCAGACAACAAGAGCTAGTTAAAGTCAAAAACAGAAGAAAAAGGCAGAGGAGGTGAGGAGAATGTGGGACGTTAGCAAAATAAAAGAAACCAGAATTGGGTGAAAGTAAAAAAAGTGTGGTAATGCACATAAGCAATTTGGTAGCGCGAGTGGGGAGCTTAAAGGGGAACATCGACGGGAGAGGCAGTGGGTAAAGACCCAGCGCTGCTCAAAGGCTGCTCCACCCTCGCTCCTCTCCTCTCCTCTCCTCTCCCAAATGTTGACAGTACAAGTGCAAAACAGGCTTTGAAGTATGCTCTGCTGAAGGGGCGCCGTGTACCGTGCTTCGTTTAACGGTGTTACCCACAAAGCATCCCGGAACCTGCCTCTCTCCCTCTCTCACTGTCTCTCATTCTCTCTCTCTCCCTCTCACATTGAACCTTTGACAGTGTTTTGATGATGCCAGTGTGGGCAGACAGACAAGGCGAAACCAGGGTAGGTGACAGTGTGCAAAAAAAAAAAAAAAAAAAAAAGGCAAATACGTGAGTAGATAAATGAAGTCAAGAAAGGCAAGGGAGCAACATTTTAATGATAATATGTTATTCTGTTTGCAGTCCTCTCCAGAGAGCACAAAACTCAAAGTGGGTTTCATCTCATGTGACACCTAACAGAGCATAAGGGTTATTAAATGTTTCCAGGGAAACACTACTGTGTACAGTTCAGACATCTGCAGATTGTAGGATTCAGCACTCACGTCTATTGTTGAGAAAGAAAAGGCATGTCAAGGTGACATAAGCCAGCGAGCAAAAAAAAAAAAAAAAAAGTAAGGAAAGTTTTGCCTATTAGCTGCAGTGGTACGACATTGAATAGTGACTAATTGGCCGCTCGCAGTAAAATGTTTAAATTTGTCACAAAAGTGGGGGAAGGACAAAGCGAAGGAGAGAGAGACCTCTAGTAGATGTGAGTGATGGCATCTGGCAACGTATCAACCTTTAACTATCCTGCCTTTGACCTCAATATACCCAAAGAGGTCTCATCCCCAACATAAATGTTGTCTAAAAATATTAACCCGACTCCCCACTGTTCATTAGGAGCTAAATTGGAATTCATGCTTATTTTTGTACTGGGGGTTTGATCCAGCTCCTTTACACCGATCATAAAGGGCCACTTGGCATGCTAATTGCCTTGGCCCTACTTATGCACTCCCTAGCTCACATGGCTAATGGTGTCGTAAAACATACTAGTGCACTGACACCTCCCAAACGCCAGGTAGGGAATAGTAAGCACTATAAAGGTGCTCAGTTTGGCCTCGTTTAAGAGGACATGAAGGATTTCCTGATAATGACTATAAAGATAGCTTATGCTAGTAAAAGATCCAAACCAAAAACTCTTATCCAGAGAGCAAGAGGGACTCTTGCACGCACGCATGCAACCCTGCACACACAAATACGTAAGCCAGCCTTTAAAACTGCTTCTCACAGAGGGACACGATCATTTAAATAAACTGTTCTCTGCCTGTTGCAGCTTACATTCACTGCTGGGGATTTAGACTATAAAGAGTGTTTGACAGTGCTAGGGCCCAGTGTCAGTGATTTGGAGAGTTTGGTTCACAAGACTGAAGTACCTGGTGAAAAGAGAGTGTTGCTGCTGCTGAATGCAAAGTTACATAGAAATGGAAGATAAGAAAACAATGACAAAAGCTGTTCCCCATTTGCTGTAGTGCTCTGCATCTATATATGTTATGATAGACTGCAGTCCAGTGTGGTTGCCCTTTGAAAATAAAGTCATTAGAACCTCATCAGTTCTGGCTGCACTGAAGCACCTCCAAATGATGCGGAACACTAAACTGAAACAACCCCAACCCACCTCACATGCACTACTGCTGGGAGAGCATGTGTATGTGTTAGGTCACATCGGGGCCCTGAAATAGCACTTCATTAGTCATCCAGGGTGTCAGGCACAGTGGGCCCCTGCACCAATGCCAGTGGGTGCCATGGACACGTGCCCGTGAGGGGACGCTCCATTTGGACCCCAGCACCTCTCTGCATCATCTGAGAGCCTCAGGGGCTTAATCCCCACTGACGGCTCTGACCCAGTAAGGTGGGGGCAGGCAATGAGGTGAACCCACCACCGGAGGAAGCAGTGGGACGCACTGCGAAGCAGAACGTTCTAGTCTGTTTTTAGCCAACGACCGCAGAGCAGGATGTCTTCACAGTGGGCTAACCTTTGTATTCAGTGAGAAAGTGATTAGTGCAGGTTTCAGTTCTGACAGAGCAGCAAATCTAAATGTCGATGACCTTATCTTTTTGATGCAAACTAAGTTAAATTGTCCTAAATAATCAAACCAATCATTTCCATCAAACCATCAACTCAACTTTTACCTTCTGTCCTCATTCCTTCTCCCCTATATCCACATCCATTTCCATCTTTCCTCCCCTGAAATCTATTCTTACCCTCTACCTTGGTCTTTCACCCTCATTACTCAGTCAGCCTCCAAACTGTCAGAGAAACCTGGCAACAATTACCATTCCAACAGCTGCAGCAATAACTGTTACAGTAGCACTTACAGTTTTACTTATACAGTAGGCACAACTCCAGCAGCACGGGCACCAGACCAGGGCAGCATGTCTACCCCCACCTTCCCCAGCCAGCAGGCCCTCATTAGAGGCCTTGTAAAGGCCTCGTACCTGCCGGGCTTGGGCCCCTTCACTTCTCTGCTCCTTCAGGCTCCGGGTGTGTAAGGTGGCTGCACTTCACCAGAGGGGACAGCTTGGGCTCATTTAAGGCAATGGCTACCTGCCTTGTGCCAATCGCCGCAACAGGCCCCAGAAAACTATGAAACTGTAAAACTGCACGGGGGCCGAAAGGGGGAGAACATAGGAGGCTGACAGGGGTGTGTAGGGGAGCAAGGATTATGACCCTGTAAAGATGAAAGAAGTTGCGGGAAACAAGCGATCAAAGAGGAAGTGTGTCAGCGCTTATGTGGCAGGGGATTGGTCATATCAGAGGCCCTAGGTCGTACAGCCTCAGTCTGCACATTTGTGTATCTGTGTGTTCGTGTGTGTGTGTGTGTTGAACTCAGCACAGCGGGGATTAACGGCCACAGCGGACACCATCGGTGCTGGATAACACAATGACTTTCACAAGCTGCTGCTTAATTGCAGTTTAAACTGCACTTTGTCCTGGGCAGCACAGCACGTTACAGATTTAACATACACACACACACACAAGCACATTTACACACCTATATTTTACCTTAACGAAGCATCTGTAGTCTTCAGCCACAAAGTTAATCTGATCTCACGGTTAATGTAGAAGCAAAACCGCATGGGGCTGGTTAACTGTTGGTTTACACTCTGTTCCAATTACTAGCATAGCTGGGAAACGACAGCTAACTGTAATTGTGTGTGAGTGTATGTGTATGGAGTCAATCAACCTAGTTATATGCTGGGCACTAAACTCACTTAACCTTGTTATCTTATTACACAGCTCCAGCTATGTATGTGGAAATTAAATTAGACTAGGAAGCTACTAATAAGAAAACAAAGAAACGACTTTGAAACAATTAGATTAGATGTCTAAGTGGGTAAAACAATAGCCAGTTCACCCCACAAGTACAAAAGTGCAGAGTATAAACCCAGCGAGCGGCTGAGAAGAGGAAAAAGAAAAAAAAACAGAGAAAGAGTAAGACATAATAAAAGGAGCCCTAACCCTTGCCCATGTCTGAGACTGACAGAGGTAATGTCAAAAAGATATAAAAGATGAAACAAACATGAAAGTGGAAAGTTCACCCACCACTTGTACATCTGAGGGCACTCTGGACAGAAAGTCTAGCAGCTCATTGTTATCAATGGTGTAAGGGTCTCGCAGCTTCTTTGTGAATTTATTCACCCCTGTAGAGAGAGAGAGAGAGAGGTAGGGAAGAGTTGGAAGATATCAGCACATACTATATGAACACGTATTTGTATATACCTACTGAATGTAATTACTTAAACTTACAGTACATGTAAGTAAACATTTCTGACATTAGCTCACCCCAGACTAGCACAATATATCTTAGAGGAATGAAGTAGATGATGATGGTTGCCACTCCAAGAGCCACAATGGCCAGCCAGCTTAAGAAAGGCACAGTCCAGTTAAATGAGCTGTAAAGAGAGGAAAAAGGGGTACTGTAAAAATTAGGAGCAGTAAATCCAAACATGCTGAGAAAGAGTAAAGAGCACAGTCAGAAAGGGCATTTTAATACTTTTCTGCCCAAACAAGCTGATCTAGAAACCCCTGCACTACTAATTCATGCTCACTGGAGCTGAGCAGAAGAAAAGAAGTTTATCCTGTCTTACAGGTCAGTATTGCAGGGTGAAAATGGCCTATGACTCAATGCAATTCATATCATCTGATCAGTAAAACATCCTAAACTTTACAGAAACACGGGCCACAAACATTTCAGCTTAGTTTAAAATTAAAATTTACCTGTAACTGAAGAAAGAACCTATAGTGCAAGGCCAGTCCAACTTTTAATCTCAAAGAAACTCCCTGCCTTCACTTTGCTTGTATATGTGTGAGTGAATGTCAGGACCTTAGTGTACATGAAATTAATGGTTTTTGTGTGTGTGCATGTACAGTGATGTTTGTTTAAGGTGTAAATGTTTCAGTTAACAGGAAGTCATGGGGGATTAAGTGAGAAATGATGGACAGCCCGTGTGTTTGTCTTTCAGGGTTGGGTGTCACGCTGACAGTGTTTTCTGAGAGCAGCACTGAGTTAGACTCAGGCTGGCAAGAGGAAGCGGGGCAACCTGGCATTGCAGAAAAAAACACTGGGACGTGCGGAGCGGAGCAGAGCGCAGCGGGCTGTGTGCCGAAGAGCGGGCTTACGACTCACTTCTTTATCCTCTCGCCATAGGAGGCCACTTCATCCAGTGCATTCTGCACGCTGATGCACACGTCCTGAATGGCATAAAGCTTGTTCATGAAGCCCTTTCTCTCAGAGTCCTGCGAGAGCACAGATAGAGGGAGAAAGAAAGCAAGGGTGAGACAGGAAGAGATGGAGCGAAACAGAGAGGAGAGGGTGAGAGAGGGGAGGAAAGAGAAAGAGAAGAGAAAAGACAGGGGCTGGGCACAGGCATCTTTGTGAAAACAATACATTTTAAATAGCGTCAAAGATTTGGAGTGGGAAGCCAAATCACCAGATATCCTGCATGAACTGACGGAGTGCTCTCATTCCAGGCAGTAATAGAGATATAAAGTCGGCAGAACAAATCAAAATGTTTTCCTCCTTACAAAAGCTCACACAGGAAAATTTGAATACGTGAATAGAGAGGCAGAATTAAACTGAAAGCCGAATGGATACATCAATCTCTGGGCGCTCTTTCTCCCTCTCTCTGGTGCTGCCAAGACAGCTAGGAAGACCAGGCAGAGCCCTCTTTTGTTCTGCTGGCTGGCACACTGTGATGATGTCACCAGCTGTGACATCATTATCATCCTTATTAAGGCCATCACCCACCATGAAGAGCAAGCTCTTCCTTTTCAACTTTTGATGGTTGAGAACTTCAGAATATTGCGAGGAGCGGGGGGGAGAGACCACAAACTAGGCAGGCAATCTAAAATCTACAATCCCCCCTCTCACTGAAACAAAGTGAAGAATTTAAGAAGTCATGCAACAGTCAACAAGCTGCCTGCTGACTGACTGACAGGCAGGGACAGGATGGATCTGGACAGAATGAGGTGACAGAGAGTGATCGAGAGCCGTTGGGTGAGTGAGGACATCAACATGCAGACTGATTGCGGCTGAATGTGATTGGTGGGCATGCTTGGGAGACAAAAGTGGGGCATAACAAGAAGAACAGGGCTATCTATTACCATCAGAGGAAAGTAACCAGAGTGTCCAGTGCTACAGTATGATCAGGGGTGGTCAGTTTACAATATACTGTAGTAATAGTAGGGGAATTTGAAAAAAGAGCGGAGGACTTTTGTCATGTCATCGCCCAGATCATCTGGTTCTGGTGCATTGGCATGCCAGCTAGCATACACAACTCTATAAACTCTTTTTCTTTCTAATTCAGTGAGAGTGATTACTGTTTTCAGGGGGAGTTTGGTCATTTTGCTTGTATGCTTGCATGAATGAATTGATGTTTTCGCCTGTTTCTGAGTATATTTGCTGCTGAGCTGAATGGAAGATACCAGAGACATTCATAGTTCAGATAAGAAAGAATCTGGATTTGATATAGCCAGGAAAAATAAGGACATTACACAGCAACATAAGTGAATTAGTTGCAAAATGAACAAAAAAAAAACTGAAGCTTAAGTAATAAACGTTTGAAAGAAACCAAGAGCTTATGGCAAAACAACCGATAGCCACAAAATATTTCTTTTGTTAGAGAGACAGCATGTACAGCAATGGCTGCTATAGATGAGAATGGATGGACATGGTTAGATTAGAGAGGTAAACCTCTGAGTAATCCTTATCATTATACCCAAAGAGGACAGTGAAGTAGTCAAAGACACTAAAACCCCCAGGACCCCAGAGGCCTTTACCACGTTTCACTCCTTAAGACCAGCCCCCCCACCTCACCACAACCCTCCCAGTGAGACTCAAAACAACCCCCCACTGCCCCCAAAGCCACCCTCTTCTTTCTGCTCTCCGTCCAGGATCAGATAATGTGAAAAATGAACCATGGAACAGTCAGGGAGACCACATGGCCTCCCCAGCAAAACCACACAAGACAAATAGATATAATTAGACAGCGTCCCTGGGTTATTTTTCTTTGCAAATATTTTACAAGACTCCCTTTCTTTCTTCCTCCCTCTCTCCTCCTCTTCTCAGTCCTTTCCTCAGAGTCCATCTGTTTTTCATTGCTCGCTCAAACAAATCTCAGAGTGTGGAGGGCTATTGTGATGGGCTGGGTTAGGCCGAGCCGAGACGGACTGGGCCGGGTCAGGCCATTTTATTTTCTGGCCCGGACTCAGGGGAGAGTGTTTGAGGGCCAGGGGAGTGGTGTGAGAGAGCGGGCGGGGGTGGAGAGGATAAGTCAGAGGTCATCGGAGTATAAACCATTGCCACATGCCCCTCGGACTGCGGTCTGACTCCTATTTCCTGTCTTCAAACACGGCTCGGGGAGGCGGGAGGTAGCAATAACACAGAGGGCCACGGAGAACCTTGTTTTCCCAGCTTCCCCGCACACTGCGCACATATGGAGCCAGGCAACCTGTTCTTATAATGGAACCTAATATGCACACAAACACACACACACACACACACACACACATACACACACACACCCTACAGCTATTAGATAAGGTTGATCTGCACACCTGGTCTTGCTGTGTGACTCTACAAACGATATACACCGACACAGATTAGACGATGAGGGCCCTTGACTTCTGAAAGCAGTTTCTTTCTTTACTGAGCAAGTTTGTAGATTAAGTTTTTAGACTGCAATGTCACTCACCACTGACAGAAAGGGGATTGATACAGAATAATACAGAGAGAGACAGGGCACTCACACATCACAGTCAACGTTAAGGAAAGCTTTCTAAAATATTGACTTACATATCAAACAAAACTGTGAAATATTTGAATCAGGGAGGTGAGCTTAATTCTCAGTTGTATCATTCTTTCTGTAGTTTAGTGGAGCATGTGTGTGCATGTGTGTGACAACCATTAGCTCACATGTGATAAGCGTTGAGGTTTTCCAGTCCTGACCAGCTCCCAGTCTCACTCAGGAGGAGGAGCAGGGTCTTTACAGGAGACTCAGGGCCTGTATTTCCATCTGTCTCTTCCTGTGTCTGTCAGGGAGACTAAGATGGTTTGTTTGGAGAACTGAAGGCAAGGCTAATAAAATGAAATCTGTGAGGCCTCTCGCTTTGACTTGGCTACAGTTGCAGTCATGTTAATGCTCAAAGTATGCTACAAATCCCAGCACCTCTGACAGCAGTGTTCTGATGGATGGTGCTGCATGGCTTGAATCATTCAGACAGATAGTGTAATAAGCTTGCCTAATGAGTTCAGCATCATGCATTTTAATAGACTGCAACTGTAGGTTCATCTGCAATGTGTTATGCTGACATGTTACAGTAACTGCCAATTCAGTCTGTGTACTACAAATTGTCACTGCAGTCAGATGACAGAGCATTCAATCTAGACAACTTCATCTACTGTAAGAGAAGCCTGGATCTGTGTAGATATTATATGTATTCTTTACTGTCAGGTACACATGCCATGTGTACCAGTACATACAGTACAGTTTATGTACAGTACAATATATAAGCCAATGCATGAAATGTCATTAAATGTTGGTCATAATGTCTGACTCTGAGATAAAAACCACTGTCTTACTTTCTGCCATAACTACATTTGATATAAACCGAATGCTTAATAAAAGGGATATAAAATGATTGCAAACTGGTGCAGCAGCATTAAATGAAAACAAAACATATGCAAGAAGATCAAAACGGCAAGAAAGAATATATAAGAAGAAAGAATATATACTGTGTTAATTAATTTTTGAATACCAATAAGCAACAGTACACTATTAATGCAAAATAGCATTAATTTGTGTCTCTTAAATGCAAACTCCAGTGTCGGTCTGATATAAATAAGAAAGCGTCTCGAGGCCTTTGTACACATCTCACATTATTTTTCATTCTCTGTGTCCTTTTGTGTGTGTTGGTCTATCTCTCTCTCTGAATATCATTTGTTTTTTAATCTATAGCAAAAGGTCAGGGCCAATCAGAGTGCAATGTGAGTTAAGGGTGAAGTCAGAGTAACAGCACACTACTGTGTATGAAACGAAAATCTGCACTGAGACAATATGTTTACGCCGTGAGTGAAATGTTTCTATGTGCAGCAGAAACTCCTTGACATCAATTAACTCTCATCAGGTTTGGTAACAGAAATATTTAGTGAGTCAGTGTCCTTTGTTGGCAGAGTTGCATGTTTTAATTGTGTGTATGTCACTTAAAGGCAATAAATGCATCTTTTATGGTTATGTCCAAAGTTTGCATCATTGTGCGGAGTGTGATATGAAATCTCAGCCAAGCAGCCATCACTTTAGAGCTCAGCCACCCTGTGTACAAGTGTGTGGAGCAGGTTGCACCATGGGACTGCTCCCATCAGGGAAGACAGACTAGGGAAGGCTCGTTAAAGTGATGTGAGCTGTTTGCATGTGTTAAGGAGAAACAACCCTCAGTGACACCAGAGAGAGCCGAGGGACATGCGCTCTCTCACCTACATATACACAGAAACAGCCCAGTCAGGCTATCAACATAGCACTTGCTGGTAAATTGTGGTAAACAAATGTGGTAAACTCCTTGAAACACTTGATTAAATATTTAACAAAGGAAAGATGTGCAATGCCTCTGTGTACTCAAGTGTTCTATTTCTCTTTCAGAGAGATAGCATCATAGCTGAGCACATCTATATGCAAAAGTGCAAAGTGAGCACTTGTAAACTTTGCAAAGACAGTTTGTTCTTCACTGACCCAAGGCCTAGAGCTAAACAAGAGAGAGGTCACTGAGGACTTAGCCTATTACGATGGACTCAAATATCTGTCCTATATCTACTGGGTGGAAATAAAGAGAGCCATTTGAGACTGTTTTAACCTCCGATCACATTGTTCTCCCTGCTGGGTTACGCCATAAAAATGATAAACCTAACAGTTATAATGTAGCAGCATATATCCAATCACACCACAAAATGAGCCTGAACCACAAGTGGCTTCTGCTCAGTGCGGCTGTGCTAAAATTGCACCTGTTTTTCTTTGTTTTTCTTTTTGTCTCTCTCGCTCTGGCAGCACAGTAAAAATTGAAATGTCAAATAAAACGTGACAGGATGCTAATATGTGGCTCCCAGAGGGCATCTGAAAGTGTGCTTGTTGATTTTGTAACTGCAGAGAGAGTCGACATCCCTCCCATTTCCACCCCAGGAAAAAAACAAAAAAAAAACATTGAAAAGTTGAGTCAAGTTGAGGAATGCTTTAGCGGCAACACTGATTCAATTTCCAAAGCCAGTGAAAGAATTAAGGATGACAGAATAATAAATAGCGCATACAATTAGCATCTGCTGTACAGTCTGGTTAACACTTAATGCGTTGCTATCTCTCCTTATGAAATAAAATATGGGTAAAGGAAACTAATTATTCGTTCCCATAAACATTATATTTACCTCTTCCCAGTTTTTAAACATTTCTGTGAATAATTAAATATAGAAATAATTTAGTAATTGATGAAAGTGAAATACTGTTCACTAGTGGGAGGTGAGGCTTGTCCACATCAATGGCTTTTAGTTCAATCTTTTTTTGTTTTTGTTTGTTTGGTTCAGTACATGAGTCACAATTATTAGTCCAATCTGTTAAATGTTTACGTAATTGTTCATAATTTGCATTTCTGTATTTGTATTGCAAAGCATTTTAATTGGTTTAATGAAAATGTGAGTGACTGCTTTTTAAACTAGAAAGATCACACGTTTTTGCCGCTTGTTCATTGGGATGCTTTTTCTGGCATTATAATGAACTCAATAATATTTTACAATGGACATTTTTAGCAGTAAGTACTTTATATCTGTGACACTGACCGTTTAAATAGTTCTTCTTCTACCACAGAGGTAATGTAAGCCAAATACAGGCCTTAATATGAAAATTAATATGTCTGAATAGTGTCTATTCCAAGGAGTCCACTGGGGAGCGAGGAGTCACAGATTTAACCTACTGGGAGTTAAGAGAAAAAAAAAGTTGGGGACCCAGTGGCCTAGAAGAATATCTCCCCTCTGTCAAGAAATGACAACAAGACGAAACAAAGGCCCTGCGACCAGCCTCAGATACCACCATGCAACCTGGCACCTCGCCAGCGCCACATGAAAGAAGCAGATGTTCCTTTTTTTTTCAGGCTGCGGTTTTAATAAATAATTTATCCCATACAAGAACTAATCCATGGGTGAATGTGGGGAATACATCTCTATTTCCCTCCCTCTCTTTTTATCATAAACACATAAATATCTGTTTAACTAGTGTGTTGAGATGCACTGCACGTCCTCCTCCTGGCCCTCATCAGGCAGCTCACACACACAAAGGCCACGTTAAGATGTGATGGGGCGTCCCACTCCCAAAGGCCCAAACGGATGAATGTGAGGAGAGTGTCTGTGTGCACACACAGACTTCTTTGAGAATATCTATGTGCGCTAAGGGTTGCTCCCACAAAGCCAAAGTCAAACTACAGTTAAGACTGTCAGCTGGAGGTGGACCAGGCAGACACAATGCTCTCTAGTACTAATTAGTCTCTTCACCCAGCCTAGTCCCATAGCGAGGATAAATATACACATATGTAAAAGAGAGGGAGAGAGAGGGAATGAGGGAATAAAAGGAAGAGGTGGTGGTGACTTATTTTCAGTTTGACCTCTGCTTCCTATCCTAAAGAGAAAGGTTTCTGGTGTTATGAGAGTGCGTTTGTGTGTGTGCCTCTAATGTGTCTGGGTGGCAGGAGGTTGTTTGCCACTGATCATCTTTACCCATCTCTCCCTGGGGCCTCTCATCACCTCTACCACACCAGCCACTCCATCAGACTCAAGGTCGGGTGCACACACACACACATAAATGACTACCACCCCACAACTTCTGCGCTTGATCACTTCCTCTTCCTCACCTCCTGCCGAATGCCACCCGACCCCCCGCCCACCTGCCTAATTCTCCCCCACCTTGCCTCACCTCTGCTCCCCTGCTCCTGTGCTCTCCTTCCCCTGTCCTTCCCAGAATCCAGCCTGGCAGAGTGTGATGAATGGGACAACATTACTCTTGTCCTCTGTTGGCCTGGTTTAGCTGCTCCAGCCCATCTTCCTCTGTCTGTCAGTCTGTCTGTCTGTCTATCTGTTTGTCTTTTTCACTCTCTCTGTCTGCGTTGGCTTAAAACATATGGCACTATGAAATCTAAATACTGTATTCATTGGTTTTCGCCATGCTGCAAGATGAGAGTATAAGGAAACTTTGATAATACGCAAATGTAGATGAGGTACAGCTATTATACATATATATATATATATATATATATATATATATATATATATATGTATATGAAAGACAATCGTTTTAAAGACACATGTAAGCATTTCTGATTCTGTAAGGTGGTGTTTTTATCCACAGGAGTTTCATTTCTCTTCTATAAATTAAGATCCATACCTACACAATATTGTATAATTGTTCATTAATTAAATCATAGTAAATTACATGTGATTCATCACCCAGGTCTATAAAACGTGTGCTATCTCCGGTGTACCTTTAATTACATATTCATGTTCAGAGAGGCACAGGCAAGAAACAGCTTTAACATCCACTGTTTTAAACTTTGTTTTGGTAGGGAAAAAAAAAACACGACAGAGCGAGAGTGCATTGCTATGAAGTGAAGGGATCACGTCTTCAAATAAAATATGCATCCTCTCAGTGCTCATTACAGATTTATGACTCTTGTTAAAAGAAAAGGTGGCGGCTGCCTTCTAACATGTCTGACTTTCAAATTCAGACGACACCGCTGTCAAGTGTTGTGCTCCACATTCTGTCCAATGAGAGACCGGGAGGTATGAGTGTTCCATCTTCAACATCCTATTCGGTGAGTGTCTCGTAGAGAGTTACT